>NC_090372.1:214437803-215095462 GCF_036365525.1 Heterodontus francisci
TAAAAAGAGACCAGGCTGATCTCTAGTTTCAGAGGACTGAGTGATGAGAATAGGGTCAGCCTGAAAAGGAGAGATTGAGAGGGGACTGTACATAGGTATGTGAAATACCAACTGGAGTGCTATTCCAAGTTATATCTGGATTGTAGGACAAGGAGACAGGTATTAACTCATAATTGACAAGTTCGACATTTATGTCGGGAAGCATGACATATGAAGAGTCCCTCCCATTGGCAGAAGGGTCGCGAACCAGAGGACACCGATTTAAGGTGATTGGCAAAAGAACCAATGGGGACATGAAAAACTGTTTTATGCAGAGAATCATTAGGATCTGGAATGCACTATCTGAGAGTGTGACGGAGGCAGATTCAATCATGGCTTTTAAAAGGGAATTGGATAAGTAACTAAAGAGAAAATTTGCAGAGCTGCGGGAGAGTAGGACTAGCTGAGTTCCTCTTGCAGAGAGCTGGCATGAACACGACAGGCTGAATGGCCTCATTCTGTGCTGTCACCATTCTACGACTGATAAGTAGAATGCTGGTTAGGGTAGTGGAAGGAGGGTCTCTGGAATCACTGAATTGGCAGTTCAGTGTTCTAATGGTTGGAAGAATAGGATCAGCTAGATGAGCTTTGTATTTATCTTTGCAACGGACTTGCATACTTAACTCGATTGTAATCATTCTCTTGTTAGTCCTGATGCCAGTTGTAACACTTGGTCTGCCACTCTCTCTCGGATCAATGAAAACCAGTAGCAGCTGGGGATTAAACTGCTTAGTGTGGCTCAATGCCAACCCTGCGCAGTGTATTCAACAACTGGGAGACTACCTGCCCATTTACCTCCTCTCTCCTCACTATACCAGGCCCCAAACACTCCTTTCAGGTTAAGCAGCGATTTACTCGTACTCCTTTCCTTTCAATTTAGTATACTGTATTCGCTGCTCACAATGTGGTCTCTTCTACATTGGGTAGACCAAGCGCAGACTGGGTGACCGCTTTGCGGAACACCTCCGCTCAGTCCGCAAGCAGGACCCTGAGCTTCCGGTTGCTTGCCATTTCAACACTCCCCCCTGCTCTCATGCTCACATCTCTGTGCTGGGATTGCTGCAGTGTTCCAGTGAACATCAACGCAAGCTTGAGGAACAGCATCTCATTTACCGATTAGGCACACTACAGCCTGCCGGACTGAACATTGAGTTCAATTATTTCAGAGCATGATGGGCCCCCCATTTTTTCCTTTATTTTTAGTTGTTCTTTTTTACACTTTTTACAATTTTTTTTTTTAAAGTTTATTTCATTTCATCTTAGTTTGTTCAGTTTGCTTACCCACTGTTTTTTTCATGTTTGTACTTGCTGCTGTTCAGTCTTCAGTCCGTTAACACCCTATCTGTACTAATGCTTTGTCTTTCAACACACCATTAACATATTGTTTGCCTTTGCTGCATGACCTTTTGGTCAGCTATGTGGCCTTGTCCAATCTACACCTTCTCCTTTATCTCTTGCCCCACCCCCGCCTCACTTGCTTATAACCTTTGACATTTCTAATATTTGTCAGTTCCGAAGAAGGGTCACTGACCCGAAACGTTAACTCTGCTTCTCTTTCCACAGATGCTGCCAGACCTGCTGAGTGGTTCCAGCATTTCTTGTTTTTATAACTGGGAGACTTAAATGATTTTTTTTTTATACAGAAGTTGCTTTTGATGACATTAGAAAAGTATGTTCATATGATTTTATTTTTGATTGGGGAGAAGGTTCTTAGATTTTCTTTTAATTTTTCTAATAAAAAACACAGCCAGAAAGAAATTGAGGCGACCTTTAAAGTGGATTGCTGATTGCTACCACGCTGGAATGTCAGCAGGCGAGCGAAGAAGAATTCAGAACAACTTCATGAGTGGTCAGCTACGCATTGTGGTGGCGACGGTAGCATTTGGCATGGGATTGGATAAGTCAGATGTCCGAGGAATCGTGCACTACAATATGCCAAAGAGCTTTGAGAGCTACGTGCAAGAGATTGGCCGGGCTGGGAGAGATGGAAAGCCAGCCCATTGCCATCTCTTCCTCGACGCGGAGGTGAGGATCAACCTGTTTGTATTTACTGATCTGAAATTTTCTCCCCTACCTACATCCTCCTGAAAGCAGTTACTGTCTCACTGGGACTTGCTGTCTTGGGTGGAAGTAATCTAACTGGCCACTCTGCAAGAACAGTGGAAGGCCCGAGAGCACAGCAGGGAAAAAGCAGAGGGAGAGAGAGAACACTGTGAGAGGAAACAAAGGCAAAAAAATCAATGTGATATCACAGGAAAGCGGGTAAGTGATTGATTGGTTGGTGAGTATTTCTCTTTTTCTCTCTAAACTAGGACATCCTTTCAAATTAGGAGGTGGAAAATTAATAACCTCAATCAGGGTGAGTATAACAGTGAATGAATTAATAAGAATAGTAGCACAGAGGAGGTCTAGAGGCATTAATTAAATTAATAGTTTAAACAAGGTTCCAACTAGATTCTAAAAATGGAATAAAGTTTTTTTTTAAATCATGGCTGGGCAGCTGTGACCTGTTATTTGGCAGTTCCAGTACCGTGTGAGAACTCCAGAACACTTCATGTCTTGGATGAACACATGTGTAGGAAGTATCTCTAGTTGCTTCAGGATTTCCAACCTTGTGCGGCAGCTGGAGTCACTACGGAGCATCAGGGAGCAGGAGCGTTGCCTGGATTGTACTTTCTTAGAGGTGGTCACCTCACAGGCAGTAAGAGTTTGGGATACTAGGTGGATGGCTATCTGGAAGACTAGGAAGAGGCAGGAGGTGCAGGAGTCTTCAGGGTGTGCGCCACTCTCAAACAGGTACTCTGCATTGGAGACTGCTCGGAGTGACGATACCCTGAAGGAGTGCAGTGCAGACCATGGTACCACTGGGCAACTGACTGCACAGGAGGGAGCAGCAAAGTGTAGAAATGCAGTTGTTATAGAAGATTCCATAGTTGGGGACAGACGGGCATTTCTGTAACACTCATGAGTCCTGTATGGTGTGTTGCATCCCTGGTGCCAGGATAAAGGACATCACAGAGAGAGTGCAAGATATTCTGCAGGGGGGTGGGAGTGAGCCATAAGTTGTGATACATATGGTACCAACGACATAGCAAGGGCAGGTATCTAGGTCCTATGGTCAGATTTACAGGAGCTAGGGAGGAGATTAAAGTGTAGGACCTTGTAGGTAGTAATCTCTGGATTACTCTCAGTGCCACATGCTAGCGAGAGTAGAAATAGGAAGTTAGGGAGGATCAATGCATGGCTTGAAGCATGGTGCAGGAGGGAAGGCTTCAGAATTTTGGGGCATTGGAACCAGTTCTGGGCAGAAGGCATCTATTCACAAGGGAAGGCTTGCACATCAATAGGACTGGGACCAATTTTCTTGTGGGGAGGACTCGCTAGTGTGGTTGGAGAAGGTTTAAACTAAATTGGCAGGGGGATGGGCACCAGTGTATAGAAGTAGAAAAAGGAATAAGATGTATAATGTGAGGGGTTGGACAGTACTAGAGACAGGAGTAGTTCCATATTAAACAGGAGCAGACTGAGAAGGGCTACGAGGAATGCGAAGACAGGATTACAATGCATGTATGTAATTGCACAAAGTGTGGTGAATAAGGTTGCTGAACTACAAGCACAATTAGCAGTATGAGAATATGATGGTAGTGGCAATAACAGAAACACAGCTTAAAAATGCTGAGGACTGGTGCTTAATATGCAAGTATATAGAGTGTTCAGAAAAGATAGAGAATGAAAAGAGGTCGGTGGGATGGCAGTACTGATTAGGGAAGACATTGTAGTGTTGGAAAGCGGGGATATCCTTGAGAGAGCAAGGACCGAATCCATTTGGTTAGAGTTCAGGAGCAAAAAGGGTATTCTATATGCCTTCAAGTTGTGAGAGAGGGAGGAGCAAATCTGCAGGGAAATCATCCAAGATGTACAAGAGCTATAGAGTGGTGATACTGGGGTACTATAATTACCCGAATATCAATTGGGATAATGTTAGAGTAAAGGGAAAGGAGAGGGAGGAATTCCTGGATTGTGTTTAGGAGAACTTACTTGATCAGTATGTTCTCAGCCCAACTAGAAAGGAGGTATTACTAGTTCTGGTGCTGGGAAATTGGGTCAAAATCCTGGAACTCCCTTCCCAACAGCACTGTTGGTGTACCTAAACCCAAAGGACTGCAGCGGTTCAAGAAGGCAGCTCATCACTACCTTGTTGAGAGCAATTAGGGATGGGCAATAAATGCTGGCCTAGCCAGTGATGTTCACATCCCACGAACAAATTTTTTTTAAAAAAGAGGTGGACCAAGTGTCTGTGGGGGAGCACTTTGCTAAGAGTGATCGTCATATCAAGGTTTAGATTTGTAATGCAGAAAAGCAAGGAACAATATAAAGTAGAATGGCTAGATTGGAAGAGGGCTAATTTCAATGTAGTGAGAATGGATCTAGCCAGGATAAAATGGAACCAAAGACTGACAGGAAAAACTGTAATGGAACGATGGGTGATCTTTAAGAAAGAGATGTTTCAGGTACAGGCTGGGTACGTTCCAACAAATGCAAAAGTTGGGAAACCAAAAACAGGGCTCCTTGGATGACGAGGGAGATAGAGATTATGATGAAACCAAAAAAGAGGGTGTTTGATGCATGTCAGGTGAATTCTTCAAGTGAGAACCAAGCCAAATATAAGTTGAGAGGGGAGGTGAAGAAGAAAATGAGATTGGCAAAGAGAGATTCTGAGAATCGAATGGCAGTTAACATAAAAGGGAACTCAAAAATCTTCTATGATGTAAATAGTAAGTGGGTAGTAAGAGGTGGAGTGGGGCCTTTTGGGGACAAAGAGGGTAATATATGCTGAGAGGCACAGGGAAAGACTCGAATGCTTAATTCTTACTTTGTATCAGTGCTCATTAAGGAAGAGGAATCTGACAAAATATCGGTAGAAGCGGACGGAGAGAGTAGAGGCAATGGATAGTGTAAAAATTGAGAGGGAGGAGGTACTGGAAAGGCTGGCTATGCTTAGGGTAGATAAGTCACCTGGTCTGGATGGCTTGCATCTCGGGTTGCTAAGGGAAGTGGGGGTAGAGATAGCGGAAGGGCTTGTCATAATCTTCCCTAGATATGGGGGAGGTGCCAGATGATTGGAAAGTGGCAAATGTGACACCCTTATTCAAGAAAGGGTGTAAGGATAATCCTAGCAACTACAGGCCAGTTAGTTTAACATTAGTGATGGGTAAGGTTTTAGAAACAATAATCAGGGGAAAATAATCAACAGTCACTTGGAGAGGTTTGAGTTAATAAGGATAGCCAGCATAGAATTGTAAAAGGCTGATCGTGTTTGACTAATCGAATTGAATTTTTTGATTAAGTAACAGAGAGGATTGATGAAGGGAATGTGGTGGATGTTGTCTCTGGATTTTAAAGTCTTTGATAAAGTAACACGTAAAAAGCTGGTTAACACAGTTGGGGCTCATGGAATAGGAGGGTTGGTGTCCAATTGGATAAAAAAAAAATTGGCTTAAGGACAGAAAACAGTGAGATATGGTAAATGGTTGTTTGATTTCAGACTGAAGAATGTTAGACATTGGTGTTTCCAAGGGTCAGTGCTGGGACCACTGCTTTTTTTTGCTATATATAAATGACTTGGAGAGTAGAATCACAAAATTTGCTAATGATACCAAACCTGGAGGAGTGGCAGACAGTGAGGATGATACGAACTGCCTGCAACAGGGCAAAGATAGGCTAGCAGAATGGGCAGAGAGGTGGCAGATGGAACTTAATACAGACAAGTGTGAAGTGATGCATTTTGGCAGAAGGGATAGGGTGAGGCAATATAGATTAAATGGCACAGTTCTAACGAGTGCAGGGACAGGGGAACCTGGGGGTGCATGTGCATCGATCTTTGAAGGTGGTAGGACATAAGAGAGTGGTTAGCAATGCATTTGAGATCTTGGGTTTCCTAGATAGAGGCATTGAGTGCAAAAGCAGGGAAGTTATGCTGAACCTTTGTAAAGCTTTGTTTAGCTCCAAATGGAGTACTGCATTCAGTTCTGGTCACCATACTTCAGGAAGGACGTGAGGGTCCTTGAGAGGACGCAGAGGAGATTTACCAGAATGGTTCCACTGATGGGAGGGGAATTTTAGTTACAAGTTTATATTGGAAAAACTGGGGTTGTTCTCCCTGGAGCAAAGGAAATTTGATAGAAGTGTACAAGATTGTGACTGGCTTAGATAAGTTAGACAAGGAAAAACATTTCCCGTTAATGGTTATAAAGACTAGGGGACACATTAAAGGTTTTGAGCAAGAGATGCAGGGAGAATGGAAGAACACTTTTTTACGCAGCAAGTGGTGATGACCTGAAATTCGCTGCCCATGAGGGTGGTGGAAGCGGAGGTAATGATTTCAAAAGGAAATTGGACGGGCACTTGAGGGAGATAAACTTGCAGAGCTACGGGGATTGAGTGGGGGAGTGGGACTGACTGGATTGCTCCGCGGAGAGCCGGAATGGACTCGATGAGCTGAATGGCCTCCTTCTGTGCCATAAATGACTCTTTGACTTTATTTGGATTTATAGAATGGTACCAGGGATGAGGGACTTCAGTTATGTGGAGACACTAGAGAAGCTGGGGTTTTTCTCAAAGCAGCAAGGTTAAGAGGGGATTTGATAGAGGTGCTCAAAGTTGTGAAGGGTTTTGATGGAGTTGATGAGGAGAAACTGTTTGCAGTGGCAGGAGATTCAGTAATCAGGGCACAGAATTCAGATATTGGGCAAAAGAACCAAAGGAACAATGAGAATTTTGTTTTAAATGCAGCGAAGTTATGATCTGGAATGCACTGCCTATAAGGGCAGTGGAAGCAGATTCAATAATTTTCAAACGTTTAAATATCTGGAAAGGAAAAAATTGCAGGGCTATGGTGAATGAAGTAGGGGGAGTGGGACTAATTGGGTAATTCTTAGAAGGAGTCAGCACAGGCACAATGGGCTGTATGGCCACCTCCTGTGCTATATAATTCTGTTCATACAGAAACATTAACACAGGATTCAGTTTGACAGAATCTGATGCTATTATCTGAAATCAGAATGGCACAATTCCAACAGTTGAAATATGATCGTGATAGTAGGAAGTATCATACTGATATTTCCTTCTCTCCCTGTCCTCCTACCCCAATTTTGAGAGCACAGAGCCACTCAAGCCAATCGTAATATCACTATTTCTACCACAATTGAGAACTAAGTTAACACATAGTTAACAAGTTAACAATCAAACCTCTGAGCTGTAAATTGTTAGTCAAACATCTCTGTTCAAAAACTAAAATTAAAAAAAAACGTTTTCCAATTTCTCCCTGTTTTTGAAAATGCTGATTGATGCAGCATTATATCTCCATGGGTTCAGCCAGTTCTCAGATATCATCCAAGTGACTTCTTCATGTTACCTTATCGAGCAGGTGTTGGCAAGCTATTTCACAGTGGGGAGCATCCTGTCTTAATCTGGCAGTCACAGAAGCACAATAGAGCCCTAAGGGTGACTGGACAACTAAACCGAATGAAGCTAGGGTTTAATCAAAGGGTTTGGATGATGTGATTTATATATCTTTATGTTGAAGACAAGAAAAGAGAGTAGAAAGAAACGTTAATAAAATTTAAGCAGTTCCATTTTGTAATTGCTTTCATTTAATCTGCAAAATTGAGTTCTAAGCTGGGAACCAAATGAAATATGGAACCAATGTTCTAGAATTAAAGCTCAGAGAAATAAAAGTATGATATTGAAAAATTTGTTATTATGATAATCTAATTCTCTGGGTAGCCTTTCTTCAACAAGAACAACTTATATTTATAGAACAGCTTTAACATAATAAAATGTCCCAAGGCACTTCACAGGAGCATTATAGCACAAAATATGACAGACCACATAAAATTTTTTTTAGATCTGATGGGCAAAATCTTGGTTAAAGACAAGGTCTTAAGGAGTGGCTTAAAGGAGGAAAGTGAGGTGGAGAGTTGTAGGGAGGGTATTCCAAAGCTTGGGGCCTGGGCAACCAATGGTGGAGCGATTAAAATCGCAGATGGTCAAGAGGCCAGAACTAGATGAGTGCAGATATTTTGGAGGGTTGTGGGGCTGGAGATTACAGAATTAGGGAGGGATTTGAAAACTAGGTTAAAAGCCACTGGCTTGACCTGAAATGTTAACTCTGCTTCTCTCTCCACAAATGCTGCCAGACCTGCTGAGTATTTGCAGCATTTCTTGTATTTAGAGCCAGTGTAGGCCAGCAAGCAAATACAAAATTGATCTATAGTATGAATTTGGTAGTCTATCTTTATTTTTTTTTTAAACTTCTGTGAATCAAGTTTAATTCCTTTTTATTAATGACTGTATAATGACAATTTGCTTTTAACAAATTGTCATGAAATTTTTGTTTCATGACATTACTCCTACTGAAACATAGATGGTTACAAAGATGCCTCCTTCAACTACTAACTTTCAACTCCCCAAGAACTTTTATTTACAAATGTGGTCCATCCTATCACATCAATTTGCAGAAACCTGTAGTCTTAAATATTGATCCGCTCTTCATCTGCCCAAATTCTTCCCCCGAAGGGCTAGGTTTGCAATGCAGCTGATGGCACTGGTTGATATCTTGTGGCACACCCCAGCATTGGCGATGTAGTCCGAAGCCAGAGTGTAGAGTCTGTCTGGGCCAAAGGTGTTGAAGTGACCGGGCAGCACAGTCTTCACCAGGCCTTGTTCCACCAGTGCCAGGAGCTGTCTGCAGCTCTGGGTGTAGTGGCTGATGTTGCTGTGAGGGAGCCAGTCAATCAGAGCTCCATCATACACCGTATCCCCGCTGAACAGGAGGCCGTGCTCCCGGTCATGAAGACAGATGCTGCCCCGGGAGTGGCCGGGTGTGTGTAGCACGGCGAGCTGCCGGTCCCCCAGGCTGATGATGTCCCCGCTCTCCAGTAGCTGGCTGGGCCGCACGGCCATCACCCTGTAGCCGCTGGCCCTCCAGCCGGGCTCCGGCCGCCTGCTCACCTCCCCGTCGCTCAGCCAAGTCACCGCCTCCAGGTTGTCCCCCCGGGCCAGGGCGGCGGCCTCGGCCCGGTGCACGGCCACACTGTCGAAGTGGTGCAGGCCGCCCGAGTGGTCGAAGTGGATGTGGGTGGCGACAGCCAGCAGCGGCCTGGAGCCGCTCAAGCCGGCCCGGCGCAGGTACTCGGGGAGGCTGCTCAGGCCCAGGCCGGCATCTACCACCAGGTCCCGCTGCGAGCCCTGCAGCAGCCATATGTTAGCCCGGTTCCCCGACTGGAAGTAGCGCTCCCGGATCAGGTACAGGCCGTCCGCCACCTGCTGCACCCAGAACCAGTCCCCGTCCATCGTCCGGCTGCACGGCACCCGCTTCCCAACCCTCCCGGATTGCCCGGGAGTCTCCAGCACTTCAACATCCAGACTAATTCAGGAGAACATTCAGAGAGCAGGCTTTTCACTCTAGTGTATTTTCTTTTGAGTTATATAATAAAATCAAGATTGGGGACAAAAAACGCTGTTTCACAGACATTCAGGAATCATCCATTTCATAGAAAGGTTACAGCATAGGATGAGGTCATTCGGCCCATCTTGTCTATGCCAGCTCTGTACAAGAGCAACTCACCTAGTTGCTGGGAGTCCCACTCCCTGGACTTTTCCCCATAGCCCTACAAATGTTTTCTCTTTGGATATTTATCCACATCTCTTTAGAAGGCCTCAATGGAACCTGCCTCCAACACACACTCGGGCAGTACATTCCAGGTCCTAACCACTCACTGCATAAAAAGTTTTTCCTAATGTCCCTGTTGCTTCTTTTCCCATTCACCTTAAATTCAGCCCTCTGGTTCTGGATCCTTCCACCAATGGGAACAGTTTATCCCTATCTCTTCTGTCCGTAGCACTCATGATTTTGAATTGGGTAAATGAAGATACTGGAAATCTGAAATAAAATTAGAAAATGCTGGCAATACTCAGCATCTGCAAAGAGACAACCAGAGTTAATGTTTCAGGTCGGTGACCTTTCGTGAGTATTACCAGCATTTTCAGTTTTTATTTTGTGTAAATGAAGAGACTGTTTGCGTTCCGAGTGGTGGGGAAGGCAGTAACTCACAGGTTGGTTATTTTAAGAAACTGATGAAGGAAGTGTGAAAGTGGAGCGGTTGGAGGTGACGTGATACATTCAGGAATACGTCCAGCCAGAATTGGCAATCCTAACCATGCGTGTTTGTATGTGTAAGTAAAATGTTATATAAGGGTTTGCATGTAGAACATTCGAAAACGTTTGGGTGTTCTCATCTTCCACATACATTTTTCGACCAACTTAAGTTTTAATTTGTGAGCTGCATCCTTTGTTATCTGTTTGCTTCTGGGTTTTTTCTACTCAGGGTGGAGATATGAATGAGCTGCGACGACATATCTACACCGACACTGTGGATTATTACACAGTCAAGAAACTGGTACAGAAAGTATTCCTGCCCTGCAAATGCCGTGAAATTCAACAGAGACAGCAGGATATCATCAGTGTAAGTCACAGAATTTGTTTTTCAACATCGAGGTGATTTTTTTCCCCTTTCATTTTCATTATGAGCAGTACAAAATACAAAAGGCTTTGATGTATTTCTCAGTGCCATGCTAAGTCATATATAAGTTTTTATATTCAATTCAGAAACCTGGGATATTGGGTGTTTATCAGTTTTTATTTTTATAAAATATTGGGGAAAGATTAGAGCCCAGAAAGACCTGAGCAAATCCGTAAAATAGTTGTTTATTTTAGGCATTGGTGAACGTCACGAAGTCAAACAAGTGATCAAAGCAACATGGAGCAGTCTACAATTTTCATAGTTTATGGATGCCACCTTTGTGGCATTAATGACCGCTCCAAACGTAAAGCAATATAAGTTTTCAAAATCACCAAATGCTGTCAGCTATTTTTAGTAGTAAAATATTTTAAATAATATTTGTGAATGGACTGCTTGCTGCAGAATACTGACCGCTAGACCTGATTTAAATACCACATCACCACCAGAGTGTCCTGAAGCACGCACATTTTTAAATGAAATAGTTGACCCTAACATCTAATTTTACAGTCTCTGGCGATTATTTCATGCAGAGAATCCATTTTGTTAATAACATGACTGTAATCATTAACAAGGACCTTCATTGTAGTCCTGGAGTTCTTCTTTGGCTTCCTTGTCTCGAGAGACAATGGGTAAGCGCCTGAAGGTGGTCAGTGGTTTGTGGAGCAGCACCTGGAGTGGCTATAAAGGCCAACTCTAGAGTGACAGACTCTTCCACAGGCGCTGCTGATAAAATTGGTTGTCAGGGCTATTACGCAGTTGGCTCTCTCCTTGCGCTTCTTTCTTTTTTCCTGTCAACAGCTAAGTCTCTTCGACTCGCCACTCTTTAGCCCCACCTTTATGGCTGTCCGCCAGCTCTGACGATCACTGGCAACTGGCTCCACGGTATTTATATGACTAATCCAGTTCAGTTTCTGGTCAATGGTAACCCCTAGGATGTTGATAGTGGGGGATTCAGCGATGGTAATGCCGTTGAATGTCAAGGGGAGATGGTTAGATTCTCTCTTGTTGGAGATGGTCATTGCCTGGCACTTGTGTGGTGTGAATGTTACTTGTTACTTATCAGCCCAAGCCTGGATATTGTCCAGGTCTTGCTGCATTTCTACACAGACTGCTTCAGTATCTGAGGAATCACGAATGGTGCTGAACATTGTGCAATCATCAGCGAACATCCCCACTTCTGACCTTAGCAGCTGAAGATGGTTGGGCTTAGAATACTACCCTGAGGAACTCCTGCAGTGATGTCCTGGAGCTCAGATGATTGACCTCCAACAACCACAACCATCTTCCTTTGCGCTAGGTATGACTCTAGCCAGTGGAGGGTTTTTCCCCTGATTACCATTGACCTCAGTTTTTCTCGGGCTCCTTGATGCCATACTCGGTCAAATGCTGCCTTGACGTCAAGGGCAGTCACTCTCACCTCACCTCTTGAGTTCAGCTCTTTTGTCCATGTTTGAACCAAGGCTGTAATGAGGTCAGGAGCTGAGTGGTCCTGTCGGAACCCAAACTGAGCAGTTTCTTGCTAAGCAATTGCCGCTTGATGGCACTGTTGATGACACCTTCCATCACTTTACTGATGATTGTGAGTAGACTGATGGGGCGGTAATTGGCCGGGTTGAATTTGTCCTTTTTGTGTACAGGACATACCGTGGCAATTTTCCACATTGCAGGGTAGATGCCAGTGTTGTAGCTGTACTGGAACAGCTTGGCTAGGGGCGCGGTAAGTTCTGGAGCACAGGTCTTCAGTACTATTGCCGGAATATTGTCAGGGCCCATAGCTTTTGCAGTATCCAGTCGTTTCTTGATATCACGCAAAGTGAATCGAATTGACTGAAGTCTGGCATCTGTGATGCTGGGGACTTCAGGAGGAGGCCGAGATGGATCATCCACTCGGCACTTCTGGCTGAAGATTGTTGCAAATGCTTCAGGCTTATCTTTCGCACTGATGTGCTGGGCTCCCCCATCATTGAGGATGGGGATATTTGTGGAGCCACCTCCTCCAGTTAGTTGTTTAATTGTCTACCATCATTCATGGCTGGATGTGGCAGGATGCCAAGGATTCTCTGGAGACAGCGAAGATGGAATGAGTTGAGACGTTGCTCTTGGCTGACATACATTGTCCAGGCCTCGCTGCTATAGAGCAAGGTACTGAGGACACAGGCTTGATACACTTGGACTTTTGTGTTCTGTGCCCCCAGGTGAAGGGCAGAGGCCTTGTTAAAAAAAAAGAATAGTGAAGAAAACCAGGTAAATTGGGAAGTAGTGGTTAGATAATGCTAATCTTTAAGTTTTAATGTCTTTAGATTGTAGGACTGAGGGAGATGAGGTGCTGTACTGATTTGAGCTCCTGGGAAAGAATATACTAAAGATTTTGGTTTATTGGAGAGAGTGGGTTTGGGTCACTTAAACCCACCACCTAGGTTGGCATGCCAGTTTCCCGACCCGAGATCACCATGCTCAGATTTTGGAATGAGCTGGAGGAGGCAGCCTGATAAAATTACCTTATTGGCCACTTAACGCCATTAATGAGCTTGTTGTCAGCTCATTCACAGGATAGATTGGGATTTTATTTTCATGGGTTGAGTTCAGTGCAGCGTCAGAACCACGACATGTAGGAGATGGTGACATGGCTGGGAGTGATCTGTAATGGCGGGACGGAGGCAAAAGGCAGCATTGAAGAGAGAAGACTGTGAGATGGCCCTCAGTGTTGGCAGCAGCAAATTGTCAAGGTACACTGGGGAGATAGGATTCAATACCGGCAAACAAAAACAAAACATTCTGGTAACATGCTGGCAAGTCTATTAGCATCTGAAAAAAGGAAGAATAGGCTCATATTTGAAGTGCAGACCCTTTTTGTGGGCACCCTTCCTTATCTCTCCTTCTTTGGCTTAGTGTTTATTTGTCCTGATGCCTCTGTTTAGGAAATTTCTATACATTAAAGATGTTATTTAAATGGAAGCTGCTTTTGTTACCATTAGAACTGAATGGACCTGTGCCCAAGATGTTAATGTATCTTTTTCTTTGGAAAAGTTTATGGACCTACTGCCTATTTGTAGCACGGGGCCCTTCCTGCCCACCGCCCTCTGCTCAGGTTGTGCTTCCACTTTGTGGATGAATGGCTGCCGCTTACCCTTCAAATCGGGCCTTCTGGCTTGGTCCCGCCTCCTTCCCTCGTTCACTGGCCAAATAAGCACTTGGCATAACAAAATTGCGGCAAGTATGCATTTCCTTGTCGGTGCGTGGCCGAGACTCGGAAATCATCACGATATCTGGATTCCTAACGGGAAATTGAAATCCTGGCTAGTGAGTGTGTAGGTTGGAGTATTTGAATACTAGGAGCAATGAAAAAAAATCACAGGTCAAAGACCATCGTAGAATCAAAAAAAAGGGTTGTAATTGAGAGACAATTTTGGAAGCTGGAGGTGAGAGGGGGAATGGCCCCAGCAGTTCATAGGCTTTTTCTTGTGTTCTGATTTCTTGGAATCGTGCGCTGTTGTAGTGCATTTGATTTTATACTGTAAAAGGTGGTAGAAAGTGAGATTCGTGATTATTTTCTCCCACTGACAGTGTGGGGCCATAGCGGATGATGAGATGATGGAGATCCCTGACCCATCTGAGGAAATGCCCCCCGAGGAGGCTCAGCCCCTCGAAGAATTTGACAGGAGTTCTCTGAGGATCTGCCACAGGCACGAGAGGGCGATGCCTATTCAGACAACTGTAGAAATGTTGGATCTCCGAGAGGAAGGTAAGTAGCCATGCTTGTTGTCCCAGTGCCATCTTTCCTGGAGTCGGATATCTCAGTTTAAAAAAAAATGCTCAATTGTTTTACATTTAATAAAGAGAAACTGAAGTAAGCAAAATCGAGCTGATTGTGGGCAGTATTTTTCACTGGTATCCCAATCTTCGAAATGCCCACGCTCTTGTCGTGACCAGGTTACAAGAGGAAAGTGTTGTTTTGTGTGATGTTGATTCTGTACTGGTAATTGTAGCACATTGGTGACTCCTGCACATTTCTATTTAACTTGCAGGAATTGAGACTTTGCTCTGTTACTTGGAGCTTCACCCCCAGCGCTGGGTGGAGTTGATGCACCCAACCTTTTCAACCTGTCGCCTCATGTGTTACAGCGGACCCATGCAGCTAAGAACCACGGCAAGAAGGTAAACATTGTTCCTGCTACGATGATTAGAGGTAATGGCCTCTGCAGTGTAACCCTGAGCAGAAAGGCTTTCATTGCAGAGTTTAGTGGTGTCTGTTGAAAAAGGAACAAGACAGAGTACATCTCAATAAAAGGCGGTTTATGACAGCAAACTCGCATCTTGGCGCATTGAGAAGTCGTGCAGGTGGTAGGGTGTGATGAGCATGACTGGTTACAATTGAAACTGCATAAACACAATGCCTTGTTAAGGCTGGAAAATGTTACTTGAAGCAATTACTGTCCAGCTTATTGAGGCAGGAAAGGATAAAGCAAGTTGCCGTGAGTGTGACAGTGTAGATCAAGGTTTACTAGGCTGTAGTCCATGCTGTACCCAGCTTGTGGTGATGTTGGTGTGGGTCAAAATTATCTTTCTCACTTTCAACAACAACTGCCATTTATCTAGCACCTTGCGCATAGGAAAACTTTCCAGTGCATCCAAGCTTACTTTTCAGTTTTGCTGCACCTGGTCCTCTGTGGTCTCTTGCAGCTCCTCCCCATCCCATCAGCTGATGCTTCACCTATACCAAGGAGTGAATTCTATGAATTCTCAAACTCGCTTTCTTTCGTTGAAGCTGGAGTATCTATTTTCGTGATATTGGGGACAAGTTTCCAGGGTCTCAGCTCCACTGCCATGAGTGTGACTGCTGGTCACCTGCAGCAGATGACATTGGCTTCCCGCTCCCTGTAATTAGTGTCATTTAAGTACAAGGGTTTGGTGACCTGCACCTGCAGCAGAACCTTCCCCGAGAAAGCCCCAGGAATCGGAATGTTGTCCTGCAACTCCAAATGGGGTAGCCAGAGGCTGTTTACAGGCCTTTGGGAGAATTTTCAAACAAATGTTGTTTCATCCGAAACACAAAACTTGGCCACAATTCGGTAATCAGTCTCCTAGGGGTCGATTGCTACTCCTCCATCATCCTTCTGGGGTCAGTTTTTAGAAAGCATGGCTTCTGCAGGTTCTAACAAGGTTGTAATGGGTAGGATTCCCGAGGTAACCCAGAAACAACCTGGACACTCCGTCTAGAGGAAAGAATAGATTGCTAGATATTAAAGGCATCAAGGGATATGAGGACAGTGCGGGAAAATGGCATTAAGCTAGAAGATCAGCCATGATCTAGTTGGATGGCGGAGCAGGCTCAAGGGTCAAATGGCCTACTCCTGCTCCTATCTCTTATGTTCCTAACAAAAGACGGCATTCTCATTCACCCTCCACTAATCTCAATTTATGGCAGAGCCTAAAGCGGAAGTGAGACTGATGTGGGTCCCGCTGCAAATACCGGTCCTTACCACACCCTTGGGTGCCTCATTTGCTTTAAACCCTTTCACTCCCCAGGACTTTCAGTCCCATAAGTTGATGTCTTATTTGTCAAGTAATTTAGCATGTTTTGACTTTGATATCCCATGAGATTGAAGGTGTTTAATCTCCATCTTTCCTTTGTATGAAGATGCCCTCCTGTGGCCGTGGCCCTTGCTAAAGAGCGCTTATGTGGTGTGGATCACACCCACTCCAGTTCAGTTGAGTTTGATGTGGTGGAACTGGCAGATTCAATGGGGTGGGAGCTGCTCCCAGTCAAACGAGAACTAAGGCAACTACAGTGGACAATGACTCAGTCCAAGAAAGGTGAGTGTCAAAGGAAGTTGAACTTGGTCCAGCTGAGAATCTCATGTTGGGAATCTGGGATAATCCTGAGACTGCTACCCTCTACATCTTGTATTCAGTCTAGAAAATAACTACTCGTTCTGCTGACTTCTCTTCTGAACTTTCCAATGTCATTGGTTCCTACACAAACCACTTCTAACTGTTGTCCCTCTCTTTGATGGTGGCATAGTGGTAATGTCACTGAATTTGTAATCCAGGGGCCCAGGCTAATGCCTTGGGGACCCTGGTTCAAATCCCATCATGGCGGCTAGTGGAATTTAAATTCAATAAATTAATAAATTCAATTAATTAATACAAATCTGGAATTGAAAGCTAGTCTCAGTAATGGTGACATGAAACTATCATCGATTGTCATAAAAACTCATCTGGTTCACTCATGTCCTTTAGGGAAGGAGATCTGCCATCCTTACCCGGTCTGGCCTACATGTGACTCCAGACTCACAGCAATGTAGTTGACTCTTAACTGCCCTCTGAAATGGTCTAGCAAGCCACTCAGTTGTTCAAGGGTAATTAGGGATGGGTAACAAATGCTGGCCTTGCCAGTGATGCCCAAATCCCATGAAAGACTTTTTTTTTTAAAAGCTCTGTTAAGACCTTTACCTTGGGAGCTGAGAGGTATAATACCATTGGGACTTGCAATCATGACTGCAAAAGCTGCCTACTCACCAGTTATAGAATTTCCCACCACTGTCACTCTACTCTTCCCATGTCTAGTGTGTCTCCTTTTTCTGTGAGGTAAATATTTACTTCATACTGCCCTGGTGTAATCTTGATTGAGGATTGAAATTAGGAAACACTTCTTCACGCAAAGAGTGGAACTCAGTTGATGTTAGATCAAGTGCAAATATTAGAACTGTGATTGATAGATTTTTGTTAACCAAAGCTGGTATTAAGGCATATGGAGTTAGGTTGCAGATCAACCATGATTTCATTGAATGGTAGTATAGACTCGAGGGGCTAAATGGCCTACTTCTGTTCCAATATTCCAGTGTTCCTTTGTTGATTACCCTTGCTTATGGCTCCTTCCTTGTATTCATCATAGACATAGAGAATTGTGTACCCATTGGACAACCCTCTATGACTCTAAGTGCTGGAAAATGGGATTAGAATAGATAGGTGCTTGATGGCCGCCACAGACTCGATGGGCCGAAGGGCCTGTTTCTGTGCTGTATGACTCTATGACTGTAATCTCAATAAGGTTTTCCTGTACTGGGTATTCCTCTCTTTCCATTGTGCAGTGACTGATTTCCTTTTCTCTGAATCACCATTTATTTTACTGTTTGAGTTGGAGCTTCTCGAATAAGTCTTCAAGTAACCTTTCCTCTCCAGGTGTGATACTGGATAGAGCCAGCTAGCCTCTACTTGAACAACACAACTTTCAGGCTCTTCCTGAAATGAACTCCGGGATACCTTGCAGATCTGGAACGTGCCACTATCTGAACACTCCACATTTCACTAGCCCAGCTCCTTATCCTGCTATTACTATGCTGCTAAATTCTAGCCTACTCTAGACTTAATAATTAGAGCACATTCTCACTCACCTGCCTGGTCGGCGATACCAGACCCACTCCGACTTGGCCAAAGTCACTTGGTTCCCATCTTTTAAAAAAAAAACTTTCTCCATTTTTCAGCTGCTCTTCATTTCAAAGACCTCACATTGATGTGATTACACAATGCACTTATAACGCAGTCACCAACTCCTGCTCCAGCCACATTTGCTTTCTGCTTTCCCTTGGTAAAAGCTCGTTGTTGAGATTTTGCTCAGTCAGCTTAGGTGTCTAGTTGTATTCACTCAATTATCCTGTGTTTCTGCTCTTTCTGTGATTTGGTAGGATTTCAAGGCTCAGGGAAGAGTGGAGTGCTGGTGGAATTCAGTAACCTGTCCTTCCACTTTCGATCCTATGGAGATCTCGACCATGAGGAACTAGATGCAGTCTGCAAATTCCTGCACCAGCGTATACTGGCCCATGAGAAGACTGCACTATACCGCCTCAAAGCCTGCTTCAAGTCATTTCACAGGTAGGCAGCATCCTCCTGGAAAAGACAGGTTGTGGTAATCAAGTAGATGAGCACCATGTTACAGAATGGAGTGGGGAGGAGTGGATCAGTTATTTCGACAAATGCCATCTTTCAGTAAAGTGAAGTCCAGCAAGTTGGTGCCATTCTACAGTAATGACACAGTTGTGCAAATGTGTTAAATAAGGTTGTCATGTAAGTGGGTAGCAGTCTGTACGAAAAGTGAACACTGAAGCAGATGGCCATTATCCTGCAGTATAATTGGGTAGTTGACCTTGCTCCTCACTGCTTGCATACCAGTAATTCTAGTAATTAGAGTTAGAGTGGGTCCAGGAGGTACTTTCAGTTGATTAAAAATTATGGCATTCTGTGAAGTGATTTAATTAACAACTGTCTCCCTTTGTGTGTTTCTGTCTGTGTCTCTCTCACTCTGTCCTCTGTTTCTGACGCTCTCGCTCGCTCTGCCTCTTGATGCGCTCGGCCGGCTCTGTCTTTGTCGCTTGCTCGCCCGCTCTGTCTCTCGCACTGTCTTCCAGTGTGGCCTTTAAGAACTGCAGCATCTGTGCAGATGCTGTTTCTGTGGAGAAGAGCTTATGCTTAAAGCAGTTGCTGAAGGACTATTTTGACCAGAAGAACGACCAGAGTCAAAGCACGAATTGTGCAGAACAAGAGGATGACGTTCTGAACAGAGCGAAGGTTTGTAACGACTTACGGCCTTTATAGGCGCTGCTTGGTGTGTTGTAATGAGCTGGGTGAACAGTGTATTTGACCGTGTTAGGAGCTGAGGGCCGTTTGACAACTTAACCTTGTGGTGAAGATGTTGGCAATGAGCAGCATTTAAAATTGCAGTGAGTGTTGTGACAGCCAATTGGTTAGAGATGTAGTTGCACTTACAGCAGGTCTCACTATAAACATAGAATGGTTACAGCACAGAAGAAGGTCATTCGGCCCATCGTGTCCATGCTGGTGTTTGCAAGAGCAACTCACCTAGTCCCACTCCCCTACCTTTTCTTCGTAGCCCTGCAAATTTCCTCTCTTCAATTATCCAGTTCCCTTTTGAAAACCATTATTGAATCTGCCTCCATCACACACTCAGGCAGTGCATTCCAGATCCTAACCATTCGCTTCTTAAAATGTTTTTCTCATTTCGCCTTTTGTCATTTTGCCAGTCACCAAAAGTGTGGTGCCCAGAATCAAACATAGTATTCTAGTTAAGACTGAACTAGTATATGATACAGATTTATCATAACTTCCTTATTTTTGTACCCTATGCCCCTATTTATGAAGCCCAAGATCCCGTATGCTTTATTAACCACCTATCCTGCCACCTTCAATGATTTGTGTACATACACCCCCCCACCCCCAGGTCCCTCTTCTCCTGCACCCACTTTGGAATTTTACCCTTTCTTTTATATTGCCTCTGCATGTTTTTCCTACCAAAGTGAATCACTTAACACTTTTTTGTTTTACATTTCATCTGTCACTTGTCTGCCATTGCACCAGCCTGTCTAGGTCCCTAATTGGCCCCACTCTTTCTTTTAGAACCCAGTCTCTTCTCATCCGCTCTCTCTTTGCTTCTCTTAGTTGTCTTTTCACTTCCCCTCTGAACCTGCTATATTCATCCTGGTTCTCAATTGTATTATCCAGCTGGCATCTGTAAATGCACCCTTTTTCAGCTTCATTTTACTCTCTTGTCAACCAGGAAGCTCTGTTTGCCCTACCTTTCACGCTTGTGAGAACGTACCCCGACTGTACCCAAACCATCTCTTTTAAAGGCAGCCCATTGTTCTGTTAGAGGCTATTTAAATGGAGTCCCTACGGACTACAGCAAACACAACTTATGACCAAAATTACAGCATTCCCTTGGTAAAAGCAGGAAAATGCTGTAAGTGGAGGATAATCACATCATACAAACTATGTGCATAACATCAGTCCCAGTCACTTACAGCAGTGTGATCCCCAGGTGTAATTGACAGGAGAATTACCCAATCATCTCCATTCTGGCCAGGACTAGCAGTGTCACTATGTGTGGCCTTTTAAAAAAAAAAAAAATCTCGAGGGAGGGAAGGTGTTGTAACACTTCACCCAATGGTGTCTCTTGTTTCAGGTCAAAGACTGGGAGAGTCAGATCCGAACTGACATCCGCCAGTTCTTGTCCATTCGTCATGACGAAAAGTTCTCAGGCAGAGCAATCGCAAGAATATTTCATGGGATCGGTGAGGCACTGGATTTAACCGCATTTATTTATATATTAACACAGTAAAAATGTGTTACCACTGTTTCAGCTTTGAGGCCTAGTGGAATTGGGGTGAATTTGTAATGTCACTTATTTTTTCTTGCCAATTTTCTCCTTCCTTCCCTTTTCTTCCTGGATTGTGGTTCCATGGGAACCAGTTTGCCTCCGGTAGCTCATCCAAGTGCCTCTTATTCATATGTGAGCTTTGAGAGAATGTCAGCAGTGAGTGTATGAGCCTGAACTCAGCCTCTCTTGTTTGAGAGAGACATAGTCTTCTAACACTTACTGGAATAAGTAGGCACATAAGAAATCGGAGCTGGAGTAGACTATTCAGCCCTTTGAGCCTGTTCCACTATTCACTAAAACCATGACTGATTCCACCTTCCCGCTTTATCCCTGTATCCCTTATTTCCCTTAGTATCCAAAAATCTATCAACCTCTGTCTTGAATATACTCAACAACTGAGCGTCCACATCTACCACTTTGGGGTAGAGAATTCCAAAGATCCACAACGCTCTGAGTGAAGAAATTTCTCTATGTCTCAGTCATATGTGTCCGCCCCCTGTCTAGGATTGTGGTCAGGAGTGGGAAACCTGGCAAATTTTGTTTTCACCTGCTATCCTGAGCTGTCCCGATGACATTAAAAGTCAATCACAAAGTGTGGGACTGAAATCATGGCGTTTTCCTTCCCTGAGGGAAAACAGTGAACCAGTTGGATTTTTAATCACACTCTGGCAGCTCTCATGGTCATTTTCTGGCGCTTTCCCATAACTTACCAGATTTAACTCATCTGTTTTCATACTTTGTGATTTATGGCATCTCTAGGTTGTTGGTCCAGTGCCATAACCACGAGACATAGACACTGGGTAACGCATCTACCTGCTCAGTCACCTCAGTACAGACCTGGGATTGAGGTATTGGTGTGTGCCCACACCACATCCGTTCCCACTATTACCCTGTCCCTCACACATGCCTTGTTCTCCTGGATGGGAGTCTGAGTATAGAATCTAGAGATGAGATGGCTGCCAGCTGGTGCTTCTATTTAAATGGTGCATTCAGAGCTGAAGTTTGGTTCATTGTTGGATAAGAGAATGAAAACCAAACAGCTGTTCGATATTTGCTATTAATAGAATGACCTTTTCCTCACCTAGAGAGCCCATGTTATCCAGCTCAGGTTTATGGACGGGATCGAAGATTCTGGCGGAAGTATCTCAACTTTGACTTCAACGAAATAATACGGATTGCAACGGAGGAAATTATTGGAATGAAGTGAAGTGCTGAGTGCGATGAGCTTTGGCAGCGTGACTCCTGGGATGAACTGTGTGTCACCTGGCACCATTACTGGTACCATCCGTGTTGTAGTTGCCTCAAATATTCCACAAATTCTATGGTCCTAAAGTGAGGAATTCAACACCTTGGAGGCAACAATCTTTTAGTGTTACATTGATATAACGTGGCTTTGGTACTATGGGTTCACCTGTGACCCTCTGTAGACTATGATGCTCCAGGTGCCATTCAGGGCCTTCTTAGCTGTGGGACATTGACCCACCTGGATTTCAGGGCTGTTCCCTGTTTGCATCTTGCTTTCCAACCCAAAATAAAAGGCAAGGGAATGCTATTAGGAAGCAGGGATATCCCAACTTTCGTGGAACAGGAGGAAGGATCCTCTTGAAATAGACCTTGCGAATAAAACCTTGGTCCTGTATCAAAGTACCTGGCTTTAACTGGGCAAATATGCCAGCAGTGGCAGGATTAAAACCAGGAGCTCACAGGTGGGGCACCTGAATCATATCACATTGGTACAAGGTATCGAGGGACCCTTCAAGCAAGGGATCGTGAGCTTTGACAAAACATTGATGAAAGATAAAAAAAACTTGTCTGTAACTGTCACCCTTAGCAAGCTGTATTGGTAACTGCTTCTTGTCACTAGTTTGTGCTGTGCTGGCATCACTAAACAAATCTAAAACAAAAATAAAATATTGAATCACAGCAAGATCTTCAACATCTGTGAAGAAGGTGCAGCTAAATCAGCTGGGCTGAACCTTTTATCAAAAGTGCTGTCGTGAAAGACATGCGCCCAAAACATTCTTGTCTCTCTCTAGGTGTTGATGATTGTGCTGCGTTTTTATAGACATTTCAATTATCAGTTTGGGTTTTCAGCTTTTGTGTTTTTCCCTTTTTTACAAAGCTGTGACAGTCTGGCATTTTAAAGTCTTTAAATCAGTTGCAAAGTTTTTAGTGGTAGCCTGAGGTAACTTTAATACTTCCTTCTTTTGAAAGATATTTGAGGGTAGATGAATAATGGTCATCGGAAACTTGAGTGATTCAGCAATCATGTCTTCCAAGTGTCTTTATTAATTCAGTTACCTCCTTGAAAACAGCCTTCACTGCTGTAGTGGCTGCACGGAGATTGTGTGCTGCAGTGTTTATTGAATGAGTCATCCTGTATCTGGAGGAACATTCCAGAGGTGCCACAATATTCACATTTTACACTGTGCCTGTGCACTGTTTTGAATCTCATACATATTTGTAGTAAATTAAACATTTTTGAACTCTAACTCCAAAAAGTAACTTTTTTGTACATTTTTTTTAATGTCATTTTTTCCAAATAAATTTTGCTGAGAAAGATTGACCACACTCTGCACAGCTTGCATCCTTTTATTCTTGCACTACACCAGTATTGTATCTATCATAGCATTCAACATGGGAGGGAAAAAGCAATACAACAAACAATCATGCAATACCAAACTTTTTGATTCACTAGGATAGGTTGTTCCACCATTTCAAGCTACCCTGGGAACAGTCCTGCAGAGACTACTGTCATACCAGTGTCTGTATCGCTGTTTCACTCAAAGCTCCGAGGGAGGACTTGTACAAGAAGGGGTAGAATGGGATATGACTGAGCTGTTGTTGCTGAATTAACCTTGTGTGGTCTGTGCTTCCAACAATTTTTCTTTGGCGGATGCCATTTATAATGCATTTAGCATTGCTTCAGCTGAGATCAGCTAAATTGGCAAAGGTTGAAAGAAAGAATTAACATTTCTACAGTGCCTTTCACAGCCTTGCATGTCCCAAAGCACTTTGCAGCCATATAAGTACTTCTAAAATGTAGTCACTGTTGTAATGTAGGAAATATGGCAGACAATTTCTGCACAGTATGCTCCCACAAACAGCAGAGAGATAATGACCAGATAGTCTGTTTTAGTGACGGTTGGGGGAAAAATGTTGGCCAAGACACTGGGGAAAACCCCCCTGCTGCTCTTTGAGTAGAATCTTAGGATCTTTTACATCTGGGCAGATTTTGTGGAACAGGCTGAAGGGGCCCTGCTCCTATTTCTTATGTTCTTAACACTTCATCCAAAAGACAGTGCAGCACTTCCTCAGTACTGAACTGGGAGTGTCAGCCTGGATTCTGTGCTCAAATCTCTGGAGTGGGACTTGAACTCACATTTTCAAGCACAGAGATTTGTGACCATCACTTTCTGTATGGTTCAACTATGGACTGAAGTTACTGAGCCATTTGGAGACCCTCTTGCAGAATTTACAATCCTATAATTTCAAAGTACAGTTTTCAACCTTTGAGCTGAATTCATCACAAGGATATATATTCCAATCACTGAAGGTTCAATGGGCCCATTGGGCTGCAAGAGTGTGACCAGGGTTCAGCACTATTCCCTAGTAATTGAGCAGAATGTTGCATCCCTGATTTTAATTGCTGCACCATTGGTGACCGGCCAAGGGTCATCTTCCCTAATTTCTCCTTACGTGGCTCAGTGTTAAATTTTGCTTTACAATGCTCCTATGAAGTGCCTTGGGATGTTTTATTAAGGTGGTATATAAAATATAAGTTGTAAATGAAAGCTTTCAAAAATGGTCACTGTTGGAAATGTGTAACAGGTTACACCATGGCATTTCCTTTTTTTCTCTTTACCTCTTAAGTAGAGTGTAGCAAACATTATCTTTATCTTTACCTCCTGTGTTTTTATGCTCATTGAGGTGAGAAACACAACATTACCCCATTTCTGCACCCAGGCACTATCAGATCAGGTACTGCTTTAGCAAACCAGAGACACCTCCTTCCAACACCTCTCTCCAAAGTTTCTGAAACACGTGGGATGTGTGGATGGAGCTTGTGTCATCACAAGGGGAGTGCAGTTGCTTCTTCCTGCATTTTCAGCAACATCATAACAATGAGTAATGAAAGAATCTGCATTGATATAGTACCTTTCATGTCCTCTTCACAGTCACTTTGAAGTGCTTCATCAATCTTGGTAATGTAGGTAAATGCAGCAATCAATGTGTGCACAGCAAGGTCTCATCAGCAATAGGCAAGTGATCAGTTAATCTGCTGGACGGTATTGGTTGAGGGATAAATATTGACCAGAACATAGAGAATTCTCCTGCTCCTCTTCAAAGAGTATCTTTTATAATCTTTTGTTTTTATTCATTCATGGGATGTAGGCATCGCTGGCTAAGCCAGCATTTATTGGCCATCCCTAATCGCCCTTGAGCAGGTGGTGGTGAGCTGCCTTCTTGAACCACTGCAGTCCATGTGAGGTAGGGACACCCACTGTACTATTAGGAAGGGAGTTCCAGGATTTTGACCAGCGACCGTGAAGGAACGGCAATTTAGTTCCAAGTCAGGATGGTGAGAGACTTGGAGGGGAACTTGCAGGTGGTGGTGCTCCCATGCATTTGCTGCCATTGTCCTTCTAGTTGGTAGAGGTTGCGGGTTTGGAAGGTGCTGTCAAAGGAGCCTTGGTGGGTTGCTGCAGTGCATCTTGTAGATGGAACACACTGCTGCCACTGTGCGTTGGTGGTGGAGGGAATGAATGTTTGTGGATGGAGTGCCAATCAAGCGGGCTGCTTTGTCCTGGATGGTGTCGAGCTTCTTGACTGTTGTTGGAGCTGCACCCATCCAGGCAAGTGGAGAATATTCCATCACACTCCTGACTTGTGCCTTGTAGATGGTGGACAGGCTTTGGGGAGTCAGGAGCTGAGTTACTCGTGGCAGGATTCCCAGCCTCTGACCTGTTCTTGTAGCCATGATATTTATATGGCTACTGCAGTTCAGTTTCTGGTCAATGGTAACCCCTAGGATGTTGATAGTGGGAATTCAGCGATCGTAATGCCATTGAATGTCAAGGGAAGATGGTTATATTCTCGTTGGAGATGGTCATTGTCTGGCACTTGTGTGGCACGAATGTTTCTTGCCAATTATCAGCCCAAGCCTGGATATTATCCAGGTCTTGCTGCATTTCTAGACGGACTGCTTCAGTATCTGAGGAGTCGCTGAACATTGTGCAATCATCAGCGAACATCCCCACTTCTGACCTTACGGATTGAAGGAAAGTCAATGATGAAACAGTTGAAGGTGATTAGGCCTATGCCACTACCCTGAGGAACTCCTGCAATGATGTCCTGGAGCTGAGATGATTGATCTGCAACAACCACAACCATCTTCCTTTGCGCTAGGTATGACTCCAACCAGCGGAGTATCTTCCCCCTGATTCCCATTGACCTCAGCTTTGCTAGGGCTCCTTGATGCCATACTCAGTCTAATGCTGCCTTGATGTCACCTCTTGAGTTCAGCTCTTGTGTCCAAATTTGAACCAAGGCTGTAATGAAGTCAGGAGCTGAGTGGCCCTGGCGGAACCCAAACTGAGCATCACTGAGCAGGTTATTGCTAAGCAAGTGCCGCTTGATAGCACTGTTGATGACACCTTCCATCACTTTACTGATGATTAAGAGTAGACTGATGGGGTGGTAATTGGCCGGTTTGGACTTGTCCTGCTTTTTGTGTACAGGACATACCTGGGCAATTTTCCACATTTCTGGGTAGATGCCAGTGTTGTAGCTGTACTGGAACAGTTTGGCTAGGGGCGCGGCAAATTCTGGAGCACAGGTCTTCAGCACTATTGCCGGAATATTGTCATGGCCCATAGCCTCTGCAGTATCCAGTGCTTTCAGTCGTTTCTTAATATCACGTGGAGTGAATCGAATTGTCTGAAGTCTGGCATCTGTGATGCTGGGGACTTCAGGAGGAGGCCGAGATGTATCATCCACTGGGCACTTCTGGCTGAAAATTGATTGCAAATGCTTCAGCCTTATCTTTCGCACTGATGTGCTGGGCTCCCCCATCATTGAGGATGGGGATATTTGTGGAGCCACCTCCTCCAGTTAGTTGTTTAATTGTGCACCACAATTCACAGCTGGATGTGGCAGGACTGCAGAGCTTCGATCTGATCTGTTGGTTATGGGATCGCTTAGCTCTGTCTATCTCGTGCTGCTTACGCAGTTTGGCATGCAAATAGTCCTGTGTTGTACCTTCACCAGGTTGATACCTCATTTTGAGGTTTGCCTGGTGCTGCTCCTGGCATGCCCTCCTGCACTCTTCATTGAACCAAGGTTGGTCCCCCGGTTCGATGGTAATGGTAGAGTGGGGGATATGCCAGGCCATGAGGTTGGAGATTGTGGTTGAGTACAATTCTGCTGCAGCTGCTGGCCAAAGCAACTCGTGGATGCCCAGTTTTGCATTGCTAGATCTGTTTGAAATCTATCCCATTTAGCACAGTGATAGTGCCACACAACACGATGAAGGGTATCCTCAATGTGAAGGCGGGACTTCGTCTCCACAAGGACTGTGTGGTGGTCACTTCTACCAATACTGTCATGGACAGATGCATCCGTAGCAGGCAGATTGGTGAGGACGAGGTCAAGTATGTTTTTCCCTCTTGTTGGTCCCCTCACCACCTGCCGTATACCCAGTCTAGCAGCTATGTCCTTTAGGACTCTGCCAGCTCGGTAAGTAGTGATGCTACCGAGCCACTCTTGGTGATGGCCATTAAAGTCCCCCACCCAGAGTACATTTTGTGCCCTTGCCACCCTCTGTGCTTCCTCCAAGTGGTGTTCAACATGGAGGAGTACTGATTCATCAGCTGAGGGAGGGCGGTAGGTGGTAATCAGCAGGAGGTTTCCTTGTCCATGTTTGACCTGATGCCATGAGACTTTGTGGGGTCCGGAATCGATGTTGAGGACTCCCAGGGCAATTCCCTGCCGACTGTATACCACTGTGCCACCACCTCTGCTGGGTCTGTCCTGCCGGTGTGACAGGACATACCCGGGGATGGTGATGGCAGTGTCTGGGACATTGTCTGTCAGGTATGATTCCGTGAGTATGACTATGTCAGGCTGTTGCTTGACTTGTCTGTGGGACAGCTCTCCCAACTTTGGCACAAGCCCCCAGATATTCGAAATGAGGACTTTGCAGGGTCGACAGGGCTGAGTTTGCCGTTGTCGTTTCCGGTGCCTAGGTCGATGCCGGGTAGTCCGTCTGGTTTCATTCCGTTTTATTGACTTCGTAGCAGTTCAGATACAACTGAGTGGCTTGCTAGGCCATTTCAGAAGGCATTTAAGAGTCAACCACATTGCTGTGGGTCTGGAATCACATGTAGGCCAGACCAGGTAAGGACAGCAAATTTCCTTCCCTAAAGGACATTAGTGAAACAGATGGGTTTTTACAACAATCGACAATTGTTTCATGGCCATCATTAGACTAGCTTTTAATTCCAGATTTATTAATTTAATTCAAATTCCACCTTCTGCTGTGGTGGGATTCAAACCCCATGTCCCCAGAGAAATACTCTGGGTTATTAGTCCAGTGATAATACCACTACGCCACCGCCTCAGTGGCAGATGGGGACCCTGATTAAATATCTTATCTGAAAAACAGCATCTGTAACAATGTAGAACTCACTTGATACTGTATTGAAGTGTCAGCCTCGATTATGAATTCTGCACTGAGGGTTGACTCACTCAGAGGAGAGTGCTAGCACTGAGCCACGGTTGATACACATATGTTTGTTTTCTTGCTTGAGCAGAGCTCTGTGAAATATTAAAATGATGCAGTGATGGTGCAGAGGCTGTTCTAACAATGAGAGGCCACATGAGGAAAGAGAAGCAATCTTCTTTCCCCAAGGGGTGGAAATAGCATAAAGCAAGTGTTGAAAGAGCAAACATTTCATTTTTGATAGTTTTTTTTATATAATTGTTCAAATGCTTAAAATAAATCTTGCAACCTATTGGCAAAAACCTCAGCATCACTCCTCTCCCATAATCTATGATTCAAAGCGAGGGTCTCCATGACCGTTGCAGTCTAAACTAGTGGTTCAGGTCAAGCAACTAAATTTCAAGGTAACTTTTAACCAGACGTGAAGTCATCTTGCATTCCATCAGTTGCTGCCCTAGAAGTGATGATAAGATGAAAGTTTATCGAAAAAATAAATAATTCAACATCTGCCACCCTCTCAACTCAGGTACCTATAATAGCTAAATATTCTGGTTGCATCATTCCTCTTTTGTCCTTCTTCCTATGTTGGTATCAAGGATAATTAAAAATCTGGCCTTGGACATGCACTTCCTGTCCACAAACCTTGCTTCCTGTTGTCATGATATTTTAGTCATACGTTTATCAACATTTCCCATTAAATGTTTCCATGTTGACTGTTATGTTTTAGTTGGTGGCTCTGTGGAGTGACTTTCTAAAATCTCCCCATTCTTGCTATCTTGACTATTTAAAAAATAAAGTTTCTGGTCATCATCTGACCTACCTTCCCCAGTGCTACCAAACATCAGGGCTTGAGCAGTTTCACCAAACCATACAACCCTAACTTAATACTATTAAATGCCATTTCGTACTTCAAACCTGGTATGTGTTGCCGATTGTTTATCTGTTTATCCTTGGTTTTAAAAATAGAAGAGCAGTATGAATTTAACATAATCTGAACTAGTTGATGTAAGACAATTTAGCAAGCCAGATTTGGACATCAGTCTCCTAGATGGTAAACATGATTCTTTAATGTGATGTGTTAAGAGGGTTAAGGATTCAGCTGGTGTTCATGATAAATATTCTTGTCAAGGTGCTGATTCCAGTATTCTTTCATAACCTCATTCCAGTCTCAAAAGTTCCCAGTTTTCACAATGCTGTATTCAGCCAATTTTATCATCCCAGTCCATATTTCAACCCTGCCCCCCTACTCACCCACCCCCACTCCCCATTTTGTGACGTTGCCTCAGTTACTAATCCCTAATATGGGGTCAAAAGATTCGTGAACTGTTCATAAGGTATTTGAAAAGAGGTATTACCCCTCTCACAAGTGATGTTCTATGTAAAATATCCAGGGGAATTCCACTGGTTGGATCCATAAGAACATAAGAAATAGGAGCAGGAGTCGGCCATTCAGCCCCTCAAGCCTGCCCCGCCATTCAATAAGATCATGGCTGATCTGTCCCAGGCCTCAACTTCTCTTTCGGGCCTGCTCCGTCTAACCCTCAACTCCCTGAGATTTCAAAAATCTATCTACCTCCTCCTTAAATACATTTAGTGACCTAGTCTCCACAACTCTCTGAGACAGAGTTCCAGAGATTCACCTCCCTCTGAGAGGAGAAATTCCTTTGCACCTCAGTTTTAAATGTGTGCCCCCTTATTCTGTAACTATGTCCCCGCCAGTGGAAACCCATTCTCAACATCTACCCTGTCGAACCCCCTTAGAATCTTATATGTTTCAATAAGATCACCCCTCATTCTTCTAAACTCCAGGCCTAACCTGTCTAGATGTTCTTAAAAAGACAACCCCGTCATCCCAGGAATCAGCTTAGTGAACCTTTTCTGAACTGCCTCCAATGCTAGTATATCCTTCCTTAAATACAGGGACCAAAACTGTACGCAGTATTCCAGGTGTGGTCTCACCAACACGCTGTACAGTTATAGCAAGACTTCCCGATTTTTAAACTCTAACCCCCTAGCAATAAAGGCCAAAATTCCATTTGCTGCCTTAATTACTTGCTGCACCTGCATGCTAACCTTTTGTGTTTCATGTACACTAACACCCAGATCCCTCTGTACTGCAGTATTTTGTAGTCTTTCTCCATCTAAATAATTATCTGCCTTTTTATTCTTCCTACCGAAGTGGATTACCTCACACTTTCCCATATTGAACACCATCTGCCAAGTTTTTGCCCACTCATTTAACCTATCCATATCCCTTTGCAGATTCTTTGTGTCCTCACTATTCAGATCCAGACTATTTCCTGAGATTTTGTATTTGTTGCCATCTGACACATGCCAGACTCCCAGCATGTGACTTGAGCTGCACTGCTTACAATCCCCAGCAGTAGGAGCTGGCATTATCTCTCATCTCTGAAATTTCTGGCCCTAGCAAGAGATTATTGTCACAGGAAAAAACTCATTTTAAAGCCTAACACAAAAGGAAAATGCTGGAGATTTGAAATAAAAACAGAAAACTCAACAGGTTTCAGGTCAATGACCTTTCATCAGAACTGGCCATCAGAAGTTCAACAATAACAGCACTCTGTATTAATATAGCATCTCTAATGTCCCAAACTGCTTCACTGGACTGTTATAAAGCAAAATTTGATACTGAGTCACATGAGATATTAGGTCAGATGGCCAAAAGCCTGGTCATAGAGGTAGGTTTTAAGGAGTGTCTTAAGGGAGGGAAGCGAGGTGGAGAGGTTTAAGGAGAGAATGCCAGAGCTTAAGACTGAGGGAGCTAAGATATGGCTACCAATGGGGGAGCAATTAAAATCAGGAATGCTCAGGGACGAAAAGCCATTGACCTGAAATGTTGACTGTGTTTCTCTCTCCACAAGTTCTGCCTGACCTGCTGAGTATTTCATACATTTTCTGTCACATTTAAAAGCTTACTGGGCCTCACTTCTGCCAGGGATTTAGACCTAGCACACACTTTAGGTAAATTGAGCAGAACTATGCCTGATATTCCATCTCTCCAGTTTCTGCTGGTGGTGTTAACACAGAACGAGTAAAGATCCCCATCAGATTTTTGAACTGTGGGGGAAAAGGGACCAGGGGGACCAGGTTTCAGAAATACCTCCCTGATAATGTGAAAGTTTGTACAATAAAAGCATAGGAATTTCTAGCCCTCTGCATCTATCTCACCATATAATAAATACTCCTCATAAATATACACACAGAATAACACCCAGATAAGAGTGTTATCCCACTGTAGTGTGAAAGGCTGTTTTGTATATGAGGAATCGTAAAGTCTACTTTTCACTTGTTTACCTATCCACAGAGCTGCTTTGCCCTTGGCCGCAGTTTGTTCACTTGAGTTTCAGCTGCATCCGCTCGCTCCTCTGCATTTTGCAGTTCATACCGCATTTTCCGGCACTTGGAGAGATTAACGTTGACCTGTTCCTCCTGCAATCAGGAAAACACACAGCTCGTAGTGATCTATTCATGTATATTAGCCGTAGAGCTTACTGCAGACCCGTAACGTCGTCACCGGACTCATGCTGACACACTGCACTCTGAATATGTGCACGTTCTTATATGATGTACAGGCCACACCTCACTAAACGTAACTTGTACATTATGCCATCTGCTGATTGAATACACTGGAGTACTGGGTTACTAGATTCACTGACAGTAAGCACACTGATATTTGTACTCATGGACTGTACAGTATTAAAGAAGTTTTCTCTCTACATTAACTAGTTCAGTATCAATTCTAGGAGTGTTTGACTCTGATACCAGGAGCACATGGTAGGAAAATAGCAGTCTTAATACCTCTCAGTTTGATAATCACCCCTATATGTAACTCACAACAGAGACTCATCGCCCAATCAGCCTGTACGTAACAGAGGACCAGCTGTTTAACATTCACTCGGCCTGACTGTAACATGCATTACTCACTGCCCGGTAAACCCCTCCCCCTCCAGTAATGGAGTAAAGGTTACTCACTGCCTGCTCCGTTTGCTGCTTGTAACTCTTCATCTTCAACTGCATCTGGTCAATGATTTCCTGCAGCCTTTTCAGATTTTTTTGATCTTCTTCAGACTGTTTAAAAACATAATGAAATGAACTATATGAAAAACAAAACCCTCTTGGAAGAATAACCCCAGTTTATCATTTTTTTTTGCTGTGAAGACTCCCTCAGTCTAGTCAATGCACACTGCAACGACACCTTTACAATCAATAACACTGTTGTTCTAGATACTGAGAAACAATCTGAAGAAACCAACAATGTTTCTTTTTAAAAATTCCTTTTTGTTGAATTTTGAAATTATTGAAAAGTATGAAAAAGTAAGTAAGCAGATTATGAGAAAAGACTGGCAGCCAGTATAAAATGGAACCCAAAAGTCCTCATTGGCATATAAATAGTAAATGGGTAGTATGATTAGGAGTGGGGCCGATTAGGGTCCGAAAAGGAGATTTAAGCATGGGGGCGGATGGCATAGCTTGAGATACTAAATGAGTATTTTGCATCTGTCTTTACCAAGGAAGAGGATGCTCCCCAAGTCATAGTGAAAGAGGAGATAGTTATGATACTGGATGGACTAAAAATTGATAAAGAGATATTTGAAAGGCTGGCTGTACTTAAAGTTGATAAGTCACCAGGACCAGATGAAATGCATCCAAGGATACTGAAGGAAGTAAGAGTGGAAATTGTGGAGGCACTGACCATAATTTTCAAATCCTCCTTAGATTCAGGAGTAGTGCCCGAGGACTGGAGAATTGTAAATATTACACCTTGTTCAAAAAATGGTGTACGGATAAACCCAGCAATTACAGGCCAATCAGTTTAACCTTGGTGGTGGGAAAGCTTTAAAAACGATAATTCAGGACAAAATTAACAGTCACTTAGACAAATATGGATTGATTAAGGAAAGCCAGCATATGTTCAACTAACTTGATTAAGTTTTTTGATGAGGAAACAGGGTTAATTAGGGTAATGCAGTTGATGTGGTGTACGTGGGCTTCCAAAAGAAATTTGATAAAGTGCCACATAACAGACTTGTCAGCAAAGTTGAAGTCCATGGAATAAAAGGGACAGTAGCAGCATGGATGTGAAGTTAGCTGAGTGACAGGAAACAGAGTAGTGGTGAACGGTTGTTTTTCAGACTCGAGGAAGGCATATAGTGGGATTCCCTGGGATCAGTACTTGGACTGCTGTTTTTCTTGATATATAGTAATGACTAGAATTGGGTGTATAGGGCACAATTTCAAAATTTGCAGATGACAGAAAACTTGGAAGTATTGTGAACTGTGAGGATAGTGGTAGACTGCAAGAGAATGATAGGCTGGTGGAATGGATGGACAAGTGGCAGATGAAATTTACTGCAGAAAAGTGTGAAGTGATACAAAGAGAGGCAATATGAAATAAAGGGTACAATTCTAAAGGGGGTGCAGGAGCAGAGGGACATGGGTGTACATGTGCACAAATCATTGAAGGTGGCAGGACAGGTTGAGAAAGTGGTTAAAAAGGCATATGGGATCCTGGACTTTATAAATAGGGGCAGAGTACAAAAGCAAGGAAATTATGATGAATCTTTATAAAACATTAGTTTGGTTTCAACTGGATTATTGTTTCTAATTCTAGGCACTGTATTTTAGGAAAGATGTGAAGGCATTGGAGAGGTTGCAGAAAAGATTTACAAGAATGGTTCCAAGGTTGAGCGCCTTCAGCTATGTGGATAGATTTGAGAAGTTGGGACTGTTCTCCTTAGAGGAGATTAAGAGGAGCTTTGATAGAGGTGTTCAAAATCATGAGGCGTTTGGATAGGGTAGATAGGGAGAAACTGTTCCCATTGGTGGAAGGTCGAGAACCAGAGGGCACAGATTTAAGGTGATTGTCAAAACAAGAAACAGCGACATGAGGAAAAGCTTTTTCATGTAGCGAGTGGTTAGGATCTGGAATGCACTGCCTGAGAGTGTGGTGGAGGCAGATTCAATCATGGCTTTCAAAAGGAAATTGGATAATTACCTGACGAGAAGAGAAAAAAAGGGCAAGGATGTGGGACGAGCTGAGATGCTTTTGCAGAGAGCTGGCACGGACATTCCTTCTGTGCCTTAATTAGTCCATGATTCTAAGTTGAGAGGTGAGTGAGTTATAATATCAAATTAATGGAGTTTAGGTAATGGATATCCAGCACGGACACTGTTGGAGAAATTGAGTCTGGTGTGATGGAAACTACAGCTGCCAGATGGAAATATATAAATTTTGTCATATGGAACATTATTTGAATGCTTACGGGACATTGAGCATAACTTGTTTCAAAAAGGCCACAGAACAGTGGCTGAAAACATGGCTGCACACTTGCATTCTAAAAGACAGATGCATGGAGAGACAATGGGAGAACTCCCTGATTCAGTTAGCCAGATGAGTTTTGTCAATAATGATGATCAAGAGACATTGAGAGTCATTGAATGTGTATGAGCCAGCATTCCACCACCCCCCATCCCCCACCACCACAGTGTCTGTTAAGCTTGGAGGAATCCACAAACCTCGCAGGCAAGGCTGTTCCAAACAAGGAGCTAGTCACATGACTAACCTGCTGACCAACCTGGAGTTAATTGAATTGTGCTCACAGAACAGATTTTGGAAGACACTGCAATTGAACAAAGAACAAAGAACAAAGAAAATTACAGCACAGGAACAGGCCCTTCGGCCCTCCAAGCCTGCGCCGATCCAGATCCTCTATCTAAACCTGTCGCCTATTTCAAGGAACTTCAAGGAGGAAGGTCTCCCTCTTCTCTCTCTCTGCAAAGTTCCAGGGACCCACGGAGGTAATTTAAGCCTCAAGACAGAAGACCAGCGAAACAAGTTTGAAAGTGTGCACTGGGCCCCGACGGGAACTGCAAGACTTAACTTCAATCAAAGACTTTTCATCCAACCCAAAACCAGTAACTGAATTCCACCTATTACTTCAAACCTTTCCCCTTTAATTCTTTCTCCTCCTCTGTCTCTATTTGTGTGTATTTTTATCGCGTATGTATGCTAGTATGGTCACGTCGTGTATTTTCTGTAGTTTTAACTGTGTTATTAATAAACTTACACCTTTCTTGTTTAAATCTGAGAAACCCTGTCTGGTTGATTTCTTTGCAATTACATTTAGAGTAGTGAGCAAGGACTCACTGAGGTGAAGCTAAAAACACTGTGTTTTAAAAGTTGAACCCTCTTACGGCCAAACCAGGAAAAGGCTGGGAGGGGAGCCCTAGACCCCTTCCTCACCTGGTCGTAACACTGGATAATGATGTTTTAATACTGCCGGGGGAGCTGTGGAAGGTGCAGAGATAGGCAATGTTTTGGGAATGGAAGTAAGCAGACTTGGTGATGGACAGGATGTGACATGAAACTCACTGAATGTGACACCGAGATTGCGCACAATTCTTCAGAACCTCAGGTAGTGGCTGGAACTTGTTCACAGGTTAGATACAGAGAGCGTATCCAATCAAGGGGCACCCTACAGCTCTGCCATCTGTGGTGCAATCAATCACACTCTTACTTCTGAGTCAGGAGTTTGTGGGTTCAGGTCTCACTCCAGGACTTGAGTACAAAAATCAAGGTTAACACTCCAGAGCAGTGCACTGTGTGGATGCTGCTGTCTCATTACACTGAGGCCCTGTCTGCTCTCTCCAGTGGATGTTAAAGATCCTGTGGTACTATTTCATAGAAGAGCAGTAGAGTTATCCTTGATGTCCTCGTCAATATTTATCCCTCAATCAACATCTCAAAAGCAGATTATCTGATCATTATCACATTGCTGATTGTGGGATCTTGCTGTGCACAAAGTGGCTGCCATATTTCCTACATTACAACAGTGACTACATTCAAAAGCACCTCATTGGCTGTAAAGCACTTTGGCATGTCCTCTGGTCGTGAACAGGGCTGTATAAATTTCTTTTATCGCCTGTTTCTTAAATTATTTTTCCTCCACTAGTTCATTCCAGCTAGTTCATTCCATGTGACAAACTGTCTGACATCAGTCCTAAATTTTCTTTTTACTAGTTTAAAACCACATGCACTTGTCCTAATATGATGATTAGTTTGGAGGAATGTTCTGGATTTACCTATGTAGTCAAATAGATCTAATTCAAACCTAAAAACCATTCTTAAATAATTAAAAGAATTTTCTTAATCACATCAGATCATCAGATTAGGAAGTGTTAATATCTGTGATTATTTGAAACAATGGGAAGAGTAGAACTGGTAAATAGATGGAGTCGGATCACACTAAACATTCGGGTTGTGAATGAGATATCTTGTGTTCTTCTGATATGCCAAGGGGAATAAAGGCCCTCGACCGTGTCTGTTCTATTTCATGAGTTTCTGCTCTCATCCCCTCCCCTCCCTCCCAGAACCATGACAGGGTTCCCCTTGTCCTCACCTTCCACCCCACCAGCCTCCAGATCCAAAGAATCATCTTCCGCCATTTCCACCACCTCCAACGTGACGTTACCACCAAACACATCTTCCCCTCCCCTTTCAGCATTCCAAAGGGACCACTCCCTCCGTGACACCCTGGTCCACTCTTCACTTACCCCTCAACACCTCCCCCCTTTCCTACGGCATCTTTCCATGCAACATCTGCCCTTTTACCTTCTCCCTTCCACCATACAGGGCCTCAAACACTCCTTCTACGTGAAACAGTGATTTACTTGTAATAATTCAATTTAGTATGCTGTATTCGCTGCTCTCGATCTGGTCTCCTCTACACTGAGGAGACCAATCGCAAACTAGGTGACTCCTTGCTGTCGCCTGTCATTTCAGTTCTCCACTTTGCTCTCACTCTGACCCTTCTGTCCTTGGCCTGCTCCAGCATTCCAATGAAGCTCAACACAAGCTTATGGGCAGTTTAAAATAACTTACCTTTAGTTGCAGCAGCTTTTTCTGAAGCAAAGAACAAAGAACAAAGAAAATTTCAGCACAGGAACAGGCCCTTCGGCCCTCCAAGCCTACGCCGATCCAGATCCTCTATCTAAACCTGTCGCCTATTTTCTAAGGGTCTGTATCTCTTTACTTCTTGCCCATTCATGTATCTGTCTAGATACATCTTAAAAGACGCTATCGTGCCCGCGTCTACCACCTCCGCTGGTAATGCGTTCCATGCACCCACCACCCTCTGCGTAAAGAACTTTCCACGCATATCCCCCCTAAACTTTTCCCCTTTCACTTTGAACTCGTGTCCCCTTGTAATTGAATCCCCCCACTCTGGGAAAAAGCTTTTTGCTATCCACCCTGTCTATACCTCTCATGATTTTTTACACCTCAATCAGGTCCCCCCTCAACCTCCGTCTTTCTAATGAAAATAATCCTAATCTACTCAACCTCTCTTCATAGCTAGCGCCCTCCATACCAGGCAACATACTGGTGAACCTCCTCTGCACCCTCTCCAAAGCATCCACATCCTTTTGGTAATGTGGCGACCAGAACTGCACGCAGTATTCCAAATGTGGCCGAACCAAAGTCCTATACAACTGTAACATGACCTGCCAACTCTTGTACTCAATACCCCGTCCGATGAAGGAAAGCATGCCGTATGCCTTCTTGACCACTCTATTGACCTGCGTTGCCACCTTCAGGGAACAATGGACCTGAACACCCAAATCTCTCTGTACATCAATTTTCCCCAGGACTTTTCCATTTACTGTATAGTTCACTCTTGAATTGGATCTTCCAAAATGCATCACCTCGCATTTACCCTGATTGAACTCCATCTGCCATTTCTCTGCCCAACTCTCCAATCTATCTATATTCTGCTGTACTCTCTGACAGTCCCCTTCACTATCTGCTACTCCACCAATCTTAGTGTCGTCTGCAAACTTGCTAATCAGACCACCTATACTTTCCTCCAAATCATTTATGTATATCACAAACAACTGTGGTCCCAGCACGGATCCCTGTGGAACACCACTGGTCACACGTCTCCATTTTGAGAAACTCCCTTCCACTGCTACTCTCTGTCTCCTGTTGCCCAGCCAGTTCGATAGTGCGATAGTGCGAGCGAGATGTCAGCTGGGAAGGTGAGTTTCAGTTTAAAATAACTTACCTTTTGTTTTGGCGGACAAGGGGAGTGCTGGGTAAGTAAACCTATATATTTGGGCAATGGCTAAACCCGAAACACTACACGTGTAGTGTCTCCCACCCATCCTCCTCCTCTAACCAAAAAAAAAGGCCTCTTGTGTGGAGGGTTTGGTAAGGTAAGGTTTTCCTATTTTTTTAAATCTCTGTTGTCAATTTAGTGCGGAGGGGATGGAAGCTAGGGCAGTTGCATGCTCCTCGTGCAGGATGTGGGAGGTGAGGGTCACCACTGGTGTCCCTGCTGACTTCACCTGTGAGGAGTGCACCCAACTCCAGCTCCTCACAGACCGTGTTAGGGAACTGGAGCTGGAGCTGGATGAACTTCGGATCATTCAGGATGCTGAGGGGGTGATAGCGAGCAGTTATAGGGAAGTAGTGACACCTAAGTTACAGGATAAAGGTAGATGGGTGACCGTCAGGGGAGGGAAAGGGAATAGGCGCACAGTGCAGGGATCCCCTGTGGCCGTTCCCCTCAATAATACGTATACCGTTTTGGATACGGTTGGGGGGGACGACCTACCAGAGGAAAGCCACAGTGGCCAGGTCTCTGGCACTGAGCCTGGCTCAGTGGCTCAGAAGGGAAGGGGGGGAGAATAGGAGAGCGATAGTGATAGGAGATTCAATGGTTAGAGGAACAGACAGGAGATTCTGTGGTCGCGAACGAGACTCCCGGATGGTATGTTGCCTCCCGGGTGCCAGGGTCAGGGATGTCTCAGATCGAGTCCACAGGATTTCTAAGGGGGAGGGGGAGGGGGAGCAGCCAGAGGTCGTGGTACACATCGGTACCAATGACATAGCTAGGAAAAGGGATGAGGACCTGAAAAGCGAATATAGGGAGTTAGGTTGGAAGCTGAAAGGCAGGACGAGCAGAGTAGTAATCTCAGGATTGTTACCGGTGCCACATGCTAGTGAGGCTTGAAACAGAGAGCGAGTGCAGCTGAACACGTGGCTACAGAGCTGGTGTAGGAGGGAGGGCTTCAGATATGTGGATCATTGGGATACCTTCTGGGGAAGGTGGGACCTGTACAAGAAGGACGGGTTGCATCTGAACTGGAGGGGCACCAATATCCTGGGCGGGAGGTTTGCTAGAGCTCTTCGGGAGGGTTTAAACTAGTTTGGCAGGGGGATGGGAACCGGAGCCACGGATCAGTGGATGGGGTAGCTGTTGAACAGGTAGATACCGAGTGCAGAGAGTCTGTGAGGAAGGTTAGACAGTTGACAGGGCAAAGTTGCAGCCAGTATGATGGGTTGAAGTGTGTCTATTTTAACGCAAGAAGTGTCAGGAATAAGGGTGATGAACTTAAAGCATGGATCAGTACTCGGAGCTACGATGTTGTGGCCATTACGGAGACGTGGATATCACAGGGGCAGGAATGGATGTTGGATGTTCCAGGGTTTAGATGTTTCAAAAGGAATAGGGAGGGAGGTAAAAGAGGTGGGGGAGTGGCATTGTTAATCAGGGATAGTATCACAGCTGCAGAAAGGGAGGTCGTCGAGGAGGGTTTGTCTACTGAGTCATTATGGGTGGAAGTCAGAAACAGGAAAGGAGCAGTCACTTTGTTGGGAGTTTTCTATAGACCCCCCAATAGCAACAGAGACATGGAGGAACAGATTGGGAGGCCGATTTTGGAAAGGTGCAGAAGTAACAGGGTTGTTGTGATGGGAGACTTCAACTTCCCTAATATTGATTGGAACCTTCTTAGTGCAAATAGTTTGGATGGAGCAGTTTTTGTCAGGTGTGTCCAGGAAGGTTTCCTGACTCAATATGTAGATAGGCCGACTAGAGGGGAGGCTATGTTGGACTTGGTGCTTGGCAACGAACCAGGCCAGGTGGCAGATCTCTCGGTGCGAGAGCATTTCGGTGATAGTGATCACAACTCCCTGACCTTTACTATAGTCATGGAGAGGGATAGGAGCAGAATGGATGGGAAAATATTTAATTGGGGGAGGGGGAATTACAATGCTATTAGGCAGGAACTGGGGAGCATAAATTGGGAACAGATGTTCTCAGGGAAATGCACGACAGAAGTGTGGAGGTTGTTTAGGGAGCACTTGCTGCGACTGCTGGATATGTTTGTCCCGATGAGGCAAGGAAGGGATGGTAGGGTGAAGGAACCTTGGATGACAAGAGATGTGGAACAGTTAGTCAAGAGGAAGAAGGAAGCTTACTTAAGGTTGAGGAAGCAAGGATCACACAGGGCTCCAGAGGGTTACAAGGTAGCCAGGAAGGAACTGAAGAATGGACTTAGAAGAGCTAGAAGGGGACATGAAAAAGTCTTGGCAGGTAGGATTAAGGAAAATCCCAAGGCGTTCTACACTTATGTGAGGAACAAAGGATGGCCAGAGTGAGGGTAGGGCCGATCAGGGATAGTGGAGGGAACTTGTGCCTGGAGTCGGAGGAGGTAGGGGAGGTCCTAAATGAATACTTTGCTTCAGTATTCACTAGTGAGAGGGACCTGGTCATCTGTGAGGACAGCGTGGAACAGGCTGATATGCTCGAACAGGTTGAGGTTAAGAGGGAGGATGTGCTGGAAAATTTGAATGATATGAGGACAGATAAGTCCCCGGGGCCAGACGGGATATACCCAAGGATATTACGGGAAGCGAGAGAAGAGATTGCTGCGCCTTTGGCAATGATCTTTGCGTCTTCACTGTCCACTGGAGTAGTACCGGATGATTGGAGGGTGGCAAATGTTGTTCCCTTGTTCAAGAAAGGGAATAGGGATAACCCTGGGAATTATAGACCAGCCAGTCTTACGTCGGTAGTGGGCAAATTATTGGAGAGGATTCTGAGAGACAGGATTTATGATTATTTGGAAAAGCATAGTTTGATTAGAGACAGTCAGCATGGCTTTGTGAGGGGCAGGTCATGCCTCACCAGCCTTATTGAATTCTTTGAAGATGTGACAAAACACATTGATGAAGGAAGAGCAATGGATGTGGTGTATATGGATTTTAGCAAGGCATTTGATAAGGTTCCCCATGGTAGGCTCATTCAGAAAGTAAGGAGGCATGGGATTCAGGGAAAGTTGGCTGTCTGGATACAAAATTGGCTAGCCCATAGAAGTCAGAGGGTGGTAGTAGATGGAAAGTATTCAGCATGGAGCTCGGTGACCAGTGGTGTTCCACAAGGATCTGTTCTGGGACCTCTGCTCTTTGTGATTTTTATAAATGACTTGGATGAGGAAGTGGAAGGCTTGGTTAGCACTAAGGTTGCTGGAGTTGTGGATAGTGTGGAAGGCTGTTGTAGGTTGCAACGGGACATTGACAGGATGCAGAGCTGGGCTGAGAAGTGGCAGATGGAGTTCAACCTGGAAAAGTGTGAAGTGATTCATTTTGGAAGGTCGAATTTGAATGCGGAATACAGGCTTAAAGACAGGATTCTTGGCAGTGTGGAGGAACAGAGGGATCTTGGGGTTCACGTCCATAGATCCCTCAAAGTTACCACCCAAGTTGATAGGGTTGTTAAGAAGGCGTATGGTGTGTTGGCTTTCATTAACAGGGGGATTGAGTTTAAGAGCCGCGAGGTTATGCTGCAGCTTTATAAGGCCCTGGTTCGACCACACTTGGAATATTGTGTTCAGTTCTGGTCGCCTCATTATAGGAAGGATGTGGAAGCTTTAGAGAGGGTGCAGAGGAGATTTACCAGGATGCTGCCTGGACTGGAGGGCATGTCCTACGAAGAAAGATTGAGGGAGCTAGGGCTTTTCTCATTGGAGCGAAGAAGGATGAGAGGTGACTTGATAGAGGGGTACAAGATGATGAGAGGCATAGATAGAGTGGATTGTCAGAGACTTTTTCCCAGGGTGGAAAGGGCTATCACCAGGGGGCATAATTTTCAGGTGATTGGAGGAAGGTTTAGGGGAGATGTCAGAGGTAGGTTCTTTACACAGAGAGTGGTGGATGTGTGGAATACACTGCCAGCGGTGGTAGTAGAAGCAGATACATTAGGGGCATTTAAGCGACTCTTGGATAGGTACATGGATGATAGTAGAATGAAGGGTAGGTAGTGAGTTTGATCTTAGAGTAGGTTAAAGGTTCGGCACAACATCGTGGGCTGATTTGTTTCTCCCCCCTCTTGTTTTTTTTCAACATCTCTTTACTTTGCATTCTAATGGCTGCTATCCTGCCCTTAACACCTCCTCTTGACACATCTTTTGTATCTTTACGTGTCCCATTACCACTCCCTTTGGTTTTGCATCATGAAACCTTTTGTCATTAGGGTGGCACAGTGGCGCAGTGGTTAGCACCGCAGCCTCACAGCTCCAGGGACCCGGGTTCGATTCTGGGTACTGCCTGTGTGGAGTTTGCAAGTTCTCCCTGTGTCTGCGTGGGTTTTCTCTGGGTGCTCCGGTTTCCTCCCACAAGCCAAAAGACTTGCAGGTTGATAGGTAAATTGGCCATTATAAATTGTCATTAGTATAGGTAGGTGGCAGGGAAATATAGGAACAGGTGGGGATGTTTGGTAGGAATATGAATATGGGATTAGTGTAGGATTAGTATAAATGGGTGGTTGATGTTCGGCACAGACTCGGTGGGCCGAAGGGCCTGTTTCAGTGCTGTATCTCTAATCTAATCTAAAGTCATTTAATCTCTCCTGTCTTCCAGGCTGTCACATACCTTCCCTTTTGTTCTTCTTCCCACTCTCCCCCCTGCCCTTTGCTCAAAGCCTATTACATCTCTAACTTTTTCCAGTTCTGATGAAAGGTCACAGTTCTGAAACGCTAACTCTGTTTCTCTGTCCACAGATGCTGCCAGACCTGCTGAGTATTTCCAGAATTTTCTGTTTTTATTTCAGATTTCCAGCATCCACAATATTTGGAACAAAGGTTAATGTGACCAAGCAGCCAAATCAGAAAGCAGACAGCATACACCCTACCTAATAAGGAAAGACTAAACTGGGAAGGTACTAACCACAACAGTTTTGATGGTTTGGGCTTGTGTCACTGAAAGGGATATAGGAATACAGATGAAGCAGCTTCTAGTGGTAGAGGTCAAGTTGCTGCACTGGAAAGGGCAGCTGGACTACAAGCAAGGGGGTGAAAGATTATCGGGGGTAGGTGGAAATGTGGAGTAATCAGTTCAGCCATGAACTTATTGAATGGCGGAGCAAGCTCGAGGGGCCGAGTGGCCTACTCCTGCTCCTATTTCGTATGTTCGTATGTACATGCTCTACCCAGAGGAGGGTAATACCATTTGACTTCTACTGCTTAAATGTATTAATACTCGCTGGTGCTTGAATTAAAGGACTCTTGTACTCAATTTAGTGTCCTCTCGGAATCTATTACACATCTTATATAACTCTTTGAGGTCACCCCTCAACCTTTCCAAGGCTGACAATTAAAAACGCCTTCAGTCTTTCCTCACAACTCTAGGGATTAGATAGGAGGCAGTTCTCTAACACCCTCAGTTCATAAGAACACAAGAGATAGAAGCAGGATTGGCCATTCAGCCCCTCAAGCCTGCCCCGCCATTCAATAAGGTCATGGCTGATCTGTCCCAGGACTCAACTCCTCAAAGAACAAAGAACAGTACAGCACAGGAACAGGCCATTCGGCCCTCCAAGCCTGCGCTGATCTTGATGCCTGCCTAAACTAACACCTTCTGCACTTCCGGGGCCCATATCCCTCTATTCCCTTCCTATTCATATATTTGTCAAGATGTCTCTTAAACGTCGTTATCGTATCTGCTTCCACCATCTCCCCCAGCAGCAAGTTCCAGGCACTCACCACCCTCTGTGTAAAAAACTTGCCTCGCACATCCCCTCTAAACTTTGCCCCTCACACCTTAAACCTATGTCCCCTAGTAACTGACTCTTCCACCCTGGGAAAAAGCTTCTGACTATCCACTCTGTCCATGCCGCTCATAACTTTGTAAACCTCTATCATGTCACCCCTCCACCTCCGTCGTTCCAGTGAAAACAATCCGAGTTTTTCCAACCTTTCCTCATAGGTAATGCCCTCCAGACCAGGCAACATCCTGGTAAACCGCTTCTGTACCCTCTCCAAAGCCTCCACATCCTTCTGGTAGTGTGGCGACCAGAATTGCACGCAATATTCTAAGTGTGGCCTAATTAAGGTTCTGTACAGCTGCAACATGACTTGCCAATTTTTATACTCTATGCCCCGACCGATGAAGGCAAGCATGCCGTATGCCTTCTTGACTACCTTATCCACCTGCGTTGCCACTTTCAGTGACCTGTGGACCTGTACGCCCAGATCTCTCTGCCAGTCAATACTCCTAAGGGTTCTGCCATTTACTGTATACCTCCCACCTGCATTAGACCTTCCAAAATGCATTACCTCACATTTATCCGGATTAAACTCCATCTGCTGTTTCTCCGCCCAAGTCTCCAACCGATCTATATCCTGCTGTATCCTCTGACAATCTTTGTGTCGTCCGCAAACTTACTAATCAGACCAGCTACATTTTCCTCCAAATCATTTATATATACTACAAACAGCAAAGGTCCCAGCACTGATCCCTGCGGAACACCACTAGTCACATCCCTCCATTCAGAAAAACACCCATCCACTGATACCCTCTGTCTTCTACGACCGAGCAAGTTCTGTATCCATCTTGCCAGCTCACCTCTGATCCCGTGTGACTTCACCTTTTGTACCAGTCTGCCATGCGGGACCTTGTCAAAGGCTTTACTAAAGTCCATATAGATAACATCCACTGCCCTTCCTTCATCAATCATTTTCGTCAATTCCTCAAAAAACTCAATCAAATTAGTAAGACATGACCTTCCCTTCACAAAACCATGCTGTCTCTCGCTAATAAGTTTGTTTGTTTCCAAATGGGAGTAAATCCTGTCCCGAATAATCCTCTCTAATAGTTTCCCTACCACTGACGTAAGGCTCACCGGCCTATAATTTCCTGGATTATCCTTGCCACCCTTCTTAAACAAAGGCACAACATTGGCTATTCTCCAGTCCTCTGGGACCTCACCTGTGGTCAATGAGGATGCAAAGATTTCTGTCAAGGCCCCAGCAATTTCTTCCCTTGCCTCCCTCAGTATTCTCGGGTAGATCCCATCAGGCCCTGGGGACTTATCTACCTTAATGCTTTGCAAGACACCCAACACCTCCTCCTTTTTGATAATGAGATGACTGAGACTATCTGCACTCCCTTCCCTAGGCTCATCATCCACCAAGTCCTTCTCTTTGGTGAATACTGATGCAAAGTACTCATTTAGCACCTCGCCCATTTCCTCTGGCTCCACACATAGATTCCCATCTCTGTCCTTGAGTGGGCCAACCCTTTCCCTGGTTACCCTCTTGCTCTTTATATACGTATAAAAAGCCTTGGGATTTTCCTTAATCCTGTTTGCCAATGACTTTTCATGACCCCTTTTAGCCCTCCTAATTCCTTGCTTATCTGTCTTTTTTAATAATGGTAGTGTGTACACAAGAACACAAGAAATAGGAGCAGGAGTAGACCATATGACCCGTTGAGCCTGCTTCGCCATTCAATATGATCATGGCTTATTTTAGGCTTGAACTCCACTTTTTCAGCTGCTCCCCTTATCCCTTCACTGTAGTGTACATTAATGATTTAGACGTGAATATAGGAGGTATGATAAGTAAGTTTGCAGATGGCATGAAAATTGGTGGTGTTGTAAATAGTGAGGAGGAAAGCCTTAGATTACAGGATGATATAGATGGGCTGGTAAGATGGGCAGAGCAGTGGCAAATGGAATTTAATCCTGAGAAGTGTGAGCTGATGCATTTTCAGAGGACTAACAAGGCAAGGGAATATACAATGGATGACAGGACCCTAGGAAGTACAGAGGGTCAGAGGGACCTTGGTGTACTTGTCTATAGATCACTGAAGGCAGCAGCACAGGTAGATAAGGTGGTTAGGAAGGCATATGGGATACTTGCCTTTATTAGCCGAGGCATAGAATATAAGAGCAGGGAGGTTATGATGGAGCTGTATAAAACGCTAGTTAGGCCACAGCTGGAGTACTGTGTACAGTTCTGGGCACCACACTATAGGAAGGATGTGATTGCACTGGAGAGGGTGCAGAGGAAATTCACCAGGATGTTGCCTGGGTGGAGCATTTCAGCTATGAAGAGAGACTGAAAAGGCTAGGGTTATTTTCCATAGAACAGAGAAGGATGAGGAGGGACATGATTGAGGTATACAAAATTATGAGGGGTATTGATAGGTTAGATAGGAAGAGACTTTTTCCCTTCATGGAGGGGTCACTAACCAGGGGGCATAGATTTAAGGTAAGAGGCAGGAGGTTTAGAAGGGATTTGAGGAAAAAATATTTCACCCAGAGGGTGGTTGGAATCTGGAATACACTGCCTGAAGAGGTGGTAGAGGCAGGAACCCCCACAACATTTAATAAGTATTTAGATGAGCACTTGAAACGTCATAGCATACAAGGCTATGGGCCACGTGCTGGCAAATGGGACTAGAATAGTTAGGCGCTTGATGACCGGTGCAGACACAATGGGCCGAAGGGCCTGTTTCTGTGCTGTATAACTCTGTGACTAGTCTATGATTACTGTCTTTATATTCCTCAAGTGCTTCATCTGTTCCTAGCCTTCCAGCCCTTACAAATGCTTCCTTTTTCTTTTTGACTCGGCTCACAATATCCCGTGTTATCCAAGCTTCCTGAAACTTGCCAAACTTGTCTTTCTTCCTCACAGGAACATGCTGGTCCTGGATTCTAATCAGCTGATGTTTGAAAGACTCCCACATGTCAGATTTACCCTCAAACAGCCGCCCCCAATCTAAATTCTTCAGTTCCTGCCTAATATTGTTATAATTAGCCTTCCCCCAATTTAGCACCTTCACCTGAGGACTACTCTTATCCTTATCCACAAGTACCTTAAAACTTATGGAATTATGGTCACTGCTCCCGAAATGCTCCCCCACTGAAATTTCGACCACCTGGCCGGGCTCATTCCCCGATACCAGGTCCAGAATGGCTCCATCCCTAGTTGGACTATCTACATACTGTTTCAAGAAGCCCTCCTGGATCCTCCTCACAAATTCTGCCCCATCTAAGCCCCCAGCACTAAGTGAGTCCCAGTCAATATTGGGGGAAGTTAAAATCACCCAGCACCACAACCCTGTTACCTTTACATCTTTCCAAAATCTGTCTACATATCTGCTCCTCTACCTCCCGCTGGCTGTTGGGAGGCCTGTAGTAAACCCCCAACATCGTGACTGCACCCTTCCTATTCCTGAGCTCCACGCATATTGCCTCGCTGCATGACCCCTCCGAGGTGTCCTCCTGCAGTATAGCTGTGATATTCTCCTTAACCAGTAATGCAACTCCCCCACCCCTTTTACATCCCCCTCTATCCCGCCTGAAGCTTCTAAAGACTGGAACATTTAGCTGCCAATCCTGCCCTTCCCTCAACCAAGTCTCTGTAATAGCAACAACTATTGTCCTCTTTCGGGCCTGCTCCGCATAACCCTCGACTCCCCGAGATTTCAAAAATCTATCTACCTCCTCCTTAAATATGTTTAATGATCTAACCTCCACAACTCTCTGAGGTACAGAATTCCAGAGATTCACCACACTCTGAGAGAAGAAATTCCTTTGCATCTCAGTTTTAAATGTGTACCCCCTTATTCTGTAACTATGTCCCCTAGTTTGAGATTCCCCCACCAGTGGAAACATCTTCTCAACATCTACCCTGTCATGCCCCCTTAGAATCTTACAGGTTTCAATAAGATCACCTCTCATTCTTCTAAACTCCAGTGAATAAAGGCCGAACCTGTTTAGCTGTTCTTGATAAGACAACCCCTTCATCCCAGGAATCAGCCTAGTGAACCTTTTCTGAACTGCCTCCAGTGCTAGTATATCCTTCCTTAAATAGGGAGACCAAAACTATACGCAGTACTCCAGGTGTGGCCTCACCAACACCCTGTACAGTTGTAATAAGACTTCCCTATGTTTGAACTCTAACCCCCTAGCAATAAAGGCCAAAATTCCACTTGCCTTCCTAATTACTTGCTGCACCTGCATGCTAATTTTTTGTGTTTCATGCACAAGAACACCCAGATCCCTCTGTACTTCAGTATTTTGTAGTCTTTCTCCATCTAAAAAATAATCTGCCTTTTTATTTTTCCTACCAAAGTGGATTACTTCACACTTTCCCACATTAAACTCCATCTGCCAAGTTTTTGCCCACTCACTTAACCGATCTATATCTCATTGCAGATTCTTTGTGTCCTTATCACTACATGCTTTCCCACCTATTTTTGTATCATCAGCAAATTTGGATACACTACACTCTGTCCCTTCCTCCAAGTCATTAATATAGATAGTAAATAGTTGAGGCCCTCGGACCGAACCTTGTGGCACCCCACTAGTTACGGCTTTCCAACCTGAAAAAGACCCATTGATCCCAACTCTGTGCCTTCTGTGTGTTAGCCAGTCCTCAATCCATGCCAACACATTACCCCCAATACCCTGAGCTCTTATTTTGTGCAATAACCTTTTATGTGGCACCTTATCAAACAACTTCTGAAAATCCAAATACACTACATCTACTGGTTCCCCTGTATCCACTCTGCTTGTTATATCCTCAAAGAACTCTAACAAATTTGTCAAACATGATTTCCCTTTCATAAAGCCATGTTGACTCTGTTTGATTGCATTATGTTTTTCTAAATGTCATGCTATTTCTTCCTAATAATGGACTCTAGCATTTTCCCAATGACTGATGTTAAGCTAACTGATCTGTAGTTTCCTGCTTTCTGTCTCCCTCCTTTCTTGAATAGGGGTGTCATATTAGCGGTTTTCCAATCCGCTGGTACCCTACCGGGATCCAGTGAGTTTTGGTATATTATGACCAATGTCTCCACTATCTCTGCAGCCACTTCTTTTAAAACCCTTGGATACAGGCCATCAGGTCCTGGTGACTTGTCTGCCTTTAGTCCCATCAGTTTGTCCAACACCATTTCTCTTGTGATAGAGATTGTGACAAGTTCCTCCCTCCCATTTACACCTTGTTCATCTATTATTGTTGGGATGTTTATAGTGCCCTCCACCGTGAAGACAGATGCAAAATATTGGTTTAAATTATCTGCCATCTCCCTGTTCCCTGTTATTAATTCCCCAGTCTCATCCTCTAAGGGTCCCACAATTACTTTAGCTACTCTCTTCCTTTTAATATACCCGTAGAAGCTCTTACTGTTTGTTTTTATATTTCTTGCCAATTTACTCTCATAATCAATTTTCTCCCTCATTATTACTTTTTTAGTCATCCGCTGCTGGTTTCTAAAAAATTCCCAATCCTCTGGCCTACCACTCGTTTTCACCGCATTGTCGGCCTTTGTTTTTGATTTGATACTCTCCTCAACTTCCTTTGTTATCCACGGGTGGTTCATCGTTCTCTTCGAGTCCTTCCTTCTGACTGGAATAAATGTTTGCTGAGTGTTATGAAATATCTCCTTAAAAGTCTGCCACTGCTCATCTACTGACTTTCCCTTTCGTCTATCTTCCCAGCCCGCTGTAGACAACTCTTTCTTCATACCTCTGTAATTGCCCTTGTTTAAGTTGAAGACACTGGTTTGAGACCCCAGTTGCTCACCCTCGAACTGAATTTGAAATTCTACCATGTTTTGATCGCTTCCCCGTAAAGGATCCTTAACTATGAGATCTCTTATTAATCCTACCTCATTACACATTATCAAATCTAAATTAGTCTGTTCCTGGGTAGTTCTGCAACATATTGCTCTAAGTAACAATCCCTGAGGCACTCTAAAATTCGTCTTCCATGTTACCCTTGCCAATTTGATTTATCCAGTCTATATGCAGATTAAAATCACCCATGATAATTGTAGTAACCTTCTTACACGCCTCCATTATTTCCTAATTAATACTTTGTCCTACAGAGAGGCAACTTCTCGGAGACCACTCCCACCCGTGATTTCTTTCCCTTTCTATTCCTTATTTCCACCCAAACTGCTTCTACATCACTATCTATTACACCTATATCATTACTTACAACTGCACTGATCCCTTCCTTTATTAACAAAGCTACCCCACCTCCTTTTCCTTTCTGCCTATTCTTCTGGAACGTCGAATATCCTTGAACATTCAAAGATTCCTGTCCTGATCATCCTGCAACCACGTCTCAGTGATAGCTATCAAATCATCATTTATTTCTATCTGTGCCGTCAGCTCATCTATCTTGTTACAAATGCATTGTGCGTTCAGATAAAGAGCCTTAAGCTTTGACTTTTTATCATTTTTACCTACTCTGGTTCTAATTTCTGCTGTACTCTTGTGCTTGTATTCCCTGTCTCTTCCTGTCACTCTCTGATTAATGTATGCTCCTTCACTACCCTGCACCTCTCTCGTTACTTTTCGACTTTTTAAACTTCCCTTCAATTGAACCCTCCCCCCCACTATTTACTTTAAAGCCTTATCTACGGTATTGAGGATGTGCTATAATGTCAATATACTCAGTAATGTCAATATTTATCTCTCAATCAACGTCACAAAAACAGTTTATCTCTTCATTATCATATTGCTGTTAGTGGGAGCTTGCTTTGAGCCCATTAGCTGCCATGTTTCCTACATTACAATAGTGACTACACTTCAAAAAGAACTTCATTGGCAGTAAAATGCATTTTGATGTCCTGTGCTTGTGAAAGGCGCTGTATAAATGCAGGTCTTTTTTCTTTTATCACCTGTTTCTTAAATTATTTGTGGCTTAGTGGTAGCTCTCTTGGCTCAGACCCCAACACTAGGACTTGAACACAAAAATCAAAGCTGACACTCCTGTGCAGTGGCGAGGAAGTGCTGTACTGTCGGAGGTGCCATCTTCCAGATGAGACATTAAACGGATCAGCCCTCTTAGGTCGATGTAAAAGATCCCATAGCATTGCTTCAAAGACGATCAGTGGAGTTCTCCATGGTGTCCTGGCCAATACTTATCCCTCAATAAACATCACATTGTCACATCGCTGCTTGTGGGATCTTGCTGTGTGCAAACTAGCTGCCTCATTTTTTACATCGGTGACTACACTTCAAAAGGTGCTTCATTGGGGTTGTTGGGAGGGCGGCCTGGGTTGCCAAGTAGCTGCACCATTAGACAGATAGTGTTTTCATAGCAGCTTGGACTGTGTCTGGTGCTGTCTGTCTCACACCAAGTAGCTGCTAATTTGTCTGCAGAATTGCCAACAGGCAGATACAGTCAGTTACCTGGATGTTGAGTTCTTTAACGCAACGTTCCTGCTTTCTTATTCCTCTCTGTAACTCAGCATTTTTCTTCTTCTCAATGGAAATGTCCTCCTCCATCTCCCGAATCTGCAGTTTGAAATAAATTTGCCACATTTTTTAAAGGCAGGTCACACACCTGAACTGGCAATTTAATAACAAGTAGAAGCCCCAAATTTTGCAGTTGTGAAGTTGCAGGAGAGGTTTCAGCTGGCCCAGGGCAAAGGTGAGTTAACATGCACCAGGTTTATATCTAGTATAATAAACCTGAGGCTGTGCTTTTGGTGCAGTGGGAGCAGTTTACATGTAGCAAGTTTGTGTGTGGCATCAATAGTGGCATCTTGATCTATGAGGAATATCGTGCTGTGGAGGATGAGCAGTTTTACAGAATGCCAATGTTTAGTTCAGTGAGCATATTATTGCATATAAAGTTTGTCAGAGAAAGGACATTTTTCCATGGATAATGTACAGTGAGGGTCTGTTTTCATAGAAACATAGAAAATAGGAGCAGGAGTAGGCCATTCAGCCCTTCGAGCCTGCTCCGCCATTCATTATGATCATGGCTGATCATCCAACTCAGTAACCTGTTCCGGCTTTTGCCCCATACCCTTTGATCCCTTTAGACCCAACAGCTATATCTAACTCCTTCTTGAAAACATACAATGTTTTGGCCTCAACTGCTTTCTGTGGTAGCGAATTCCACAGGCTCACCACTCTCTGGGTGAAGAAATTTCTCCTCATCTCAGTCCTGAAAGGTTTACCCTGTATCCTTAGACTATGGCCCCTGGATCTGGACTCCCCCACCATCGGGAACATCCTTCCTGCACCTACCCTGTCAAGTCCTGTTAGAATTTTATAGGTTTCTGTGAGATCCCCCTCTCACTCTTCTGAGCTCCAGCGAATATAATCCTAACCGACTCAATCTCTCTTCATATGTCAGTCCTGCCATCCCAGGAATCAGTCTGGTAAACTTTTGCTGCACTCCCTCTACAGCAAGAGCATCCTTCCTCAGATAAGATGACCAAAACTGCATACAATATTCCAGGTGTGGCCCTGTATAATTGCAGCAAGACATCCCTGCTTCTGTACTTGAATCCTCTCGCTATGAAGGCCAACATACCACTGCCTTTTTTACCGCCTATTGCACCTGCATGCTTACCTTCAGCAACTGGTGTAGGAGAACACTCACGTCTCATTGCATATTCCCCTCTCTCAGTTTATAGCCGTTCAGATAATAATCTGCCTTCCTGTTTTTGCTACCAAAGTGGATAACCTCACATTTATCCATATTATACTGCATCTGCCATGTATTAGCCCACTCACTCAACTTGTCCAAATCACCCTGAAGCATCTCTGCATCCTCCTCACAACTCACCCTCCCACCCAGTTTTGTGTCATCTGCAAATTTGGAGATATTAAATTTAGTTCCCTCATCTAAATCATGAATATATATTGTGAATAGCTGCGGTACCCCACTAGTCACTGCCTGCCATTTGGAAAAAGACCCATTTATCCCTACTCTTTGTTTCCTGTCTGCCAACCAATTTTCTATCCATCGCAATACACTACCCTCAATCCCATGCACTATAATCTTAAACATTAATCTCTTATGTGGGGCTTTGTTAAAAGCCTTCTGAAAGTCCAAATAAACCACATCCACTGGCTGCCCCTCATCAACTCTACTAGTTACACCCTCGAAGAATTCTAGTAGATTTGTCAAGCATGATTTCCCTTTCATAAATCCATAAATCTGTCCGATTCTATCACTCTTCTCCAAGTGCTCTGCTATAAAATCTTTGATAATGGAGTCTAGAATAATCCCCACTACCGAAGTCAGGCTGACTGGTCTATAATTCCGTTTTCCTCGACCTTTTCCATAGACACTGTAAAGTGAGGGCCTGTTTTCCATAGACACAGTACAGTGAGGGCCTGTTTTCTATGGACACTATACAGTGAGGGCCTGTTTTCTATGGACACTATACAGTGAGGGGCTGTTTTCTATGGACACTATACAGTGAGGGCCTGTTTTCTATGGACACTGTACAGTGAGGGTCTGTTTTCTATGGACACTGTACAGTGAGGGGCTGTTTTCCATGGACACTGTACAGTGAGGGGATGTTTTCCATGGACACTGTACAGTGAGAGTCTGCTTTCCATGGACACTGTACAGTAAGGACCTGTTTTCCATTGACACTGTACAGTGAGGGCCTGTTTTCTATGGACACTGTACAGTGAGGGCCTGTTTTTTATGGACACTATACAGTGAGGGCCTGTTTTCCATGGACACTGTATAGTGAGGGCCTGTTTTCCATAGACACTGTACAGTGAGGGCCTGTTTCCATGGACACTGTATAGTGAGGGCCTGTTTTCCATAGACACTGTACAGTGAGGGCCTGTTTTCCATGGACACTGTACAGTGAGGGCCTGTTTTCCATAGACACTGTACAGTGAGGGCCTGTTTTCTATGGACACTGTACAGTGAGGGCCTGTTTTCTATCGATATTGTACAGTGAGGGCCTGTTTTCCATGGACACTGTACAGTGAGGGCTCGTTTTCCACAGACACTGTACAGTGAGGGCCTGTTTTCTTTGGACACTGTACAGTGAGGGCCTGTTTTCTATGGACACTGTATAGTGAGGGCCTGTTTGCTATAGACAATGTACAGTGAGGGTCTGTTTTCCATGGACACTGTACAGTAAGGACCTGTTTTCCATTGACACTGTACAGTGAGGGCCTGTTTTCTATCGACACTATACAGTGAGGGCCTGGTTTCTATGGACACTGTACAGTGAGGGCCTGTTTTCCATTGACACTGTACAGTGAGGGCCTGTTTTCTATGAACACTGCACAGTGGGGGTCTGTTTTCTATGGACACTGTATAGTGAGGGCCTGTTTTCCATGGACACTGTACAGTGAGGGCCTGTTTTCCATAGACACTGTGTAGTGAGGGCCTGTTTTCTACGGACACTGTACAGTGAGGGCCTGTTTTCTATGGACACTGTACAGTGAGGGCCTGTTTTTTATGGACACTATACAGTGAGGGCCTATTTTCTATTGATATTGTACAGTGAGGGCCTGTTTTCCATAGACACAGTACAGTGAGGGCCTGTTTTCTATGGACACTGTATCGTGAGGGCCTGTTTGCTATGGACACTGTACAGTGAGGGTCTGTTTTCCATGGACACTGTACAGTAAGGACCTGTTTTCCATTGACACTGTACAGTGAGGGGCTGTTTTCCATCGACACTATACAGTGAGGGCCTGTTTTCTATGGACACTGGACTGTGAGGGTCTGTTTTCTATGGACAATTTACAGTGAGAGCCTGTTTTCCATGGACACTGTGCAGTGAGGGTCTGCTTTCCATGGACACTGCACAGTAAGGACCTGTTTTCCATTGACACTGGACAGTGAGGGGCTGTTTTCCATCGACACTATACAGTGAGGGCCTGTTTTCTATGGACACTGGACAGTGAGGGTCTGTTTTCTATGGACAATTTACAGTGAGGGGCTGTTTTCCATTGTCAGTGTACAGTGAGAGCCTGTTTTCTATGGACACTGTACAGTGAGGGCCTGTTTTCTATGGACACTATACAGTGAGGGCCTGTTTTCCATGGACACTGTACAGTAATGACCTGTTTTCCATTGACACTGTACAGTGAGGTTCTGTTTTCTATCGACACTATACAGTGAGGGCCTGGTTTCTCTGGACACTGTTCAGTGAGGGCCGGTTTTCCATTGACACTGTACAGTGAGGGCCTGTTTTCCATGGACACTGTAAAGTGAGGGTCTGTTTTCCATGGACACTGTACAGTGAGGGCCTGTTTTCTATCGACACTACACAGTGTGGGCCTGGTTTCTCTGAACAGTGTACAGTGAGGGCCTGTTTTCCACTGACACTGTACAGTGAGGGCCTGTTTTCTATAGACACTGTACAGTGAGGGCCTGTTTTCTATAGACACTGTACAGTAAGGACCTGTTTTCCATTGACACTGTACAGTGAGGGCCTGTTTTCTATAGACACTGTACAGTGAGGGCCTGTTTTCCATGGACACTGTACAGTAAGGACCTGTTTTCCACTGAAACTGCACAGTGAGGGCCTGTTTTCTATGGACACTGTACAGTGAGGGTCTGTTTTCCATGGACACTGTACAGTAATGACCTGTTTTCCATTGACACTGCACAGTGAGGTTCTGTTTTCTATCGACACTATACAGTGAGGGCCTGGTTTCTCTGGACACTGTTCAGTGAGGGCCGGTTTTCCATTGACACTGTACAGTTAGGGCCTGTTTTCCATGGACACTGTAAAGTGAGGGTCTGTTTTCCATGGACACTGTACAGTGAGGGCCTGTTTTCTATCGACACTACACAGTGAGGGCCTGGTTTCTCTGAACAGTGTACAGTGAGGGCCTGTTTTCCACTGACACTGTACAGTGAGGGCCTGTTTTTCATAGACACTGTGCAGTGAGGGCCTGTTTTCTATGGACACTGTACAGTGAGGGCCTATTTTCCATGGACACTGTATAGTGAGGGCCTGTTTTCCATAGACACTGTGAGGGCCTGTTTTCTATGGACACTGTACAGTGAGGCCCTGTTTTCTATTGATATTGTACAGTGAGGGCCTGTTTTCCATGGACACTGTACAGTGAGGGCCTGTTTTCCATTGACACTGTACAGTGAGGGCCTGTTTTCTATGGACACTGTACAGTGAGGGCCTGTTTTCTATGGACACTGTACAGTGAGGGCCTGTTTTCCATGGACACTGTATAGTGAGGGCCTATTTTCCATAGACACTGTACAGTGAGGGCCTATTTTCCATGGACACTGTATAGTGAGGGCCTGTTTTCCATAGACACTGTACAGTGAGGGCCTGTTTTCTATGGACACTGTACAGTGAGGCCTGTTTTCTATCGACACTATACAGTGAGGGCCTGGTTTCTATGGACACTGTACAGTGAGGGCCTGTTTTCCATGTACACTGTATAGTGAGGGCCTGTTTTCCATAGACACTGTACAGTGAGGTCCTGTTTTCCGTGGACACTGTATAGTGAGGGCCTGTTTTCCATAGACACTGTACAGTGAGGGCCTGTTTTCTATGGACACTGTACAGTGAGGGCCTGTTTTCTATTGATATTGTACAGTGAGGGCCTGTTTTCCATGGACACTGTACAGTGTCTGTGGAAAACGAGCCCTCACTGTACAGTGTCCATGGAAAACAGGCCCTCACTGTACAATATCAATAGAAAACAGGCCCTCACTGTACAGTGTCCATAGAAAACAGGCCCTCACTGTACAGTGTCTATGGAAAACAGGCCCTCACTATACAGTGTCCACGGAAAACAGGACCTCACTGTACAGTGTCTATGGAAAACAGGCCCTCACTATACAGTGTACATGGAAAACAGGCCCTCACTGTACAGTGTCTGTGGAAAACGAGCCCTCACTGTACAGTGAGGGCCTGTTTTCCATGGACACTTTACAGTGAGGGCCTGTTTTCCATTCACACTGTACAGTGAGGGCCTGTTTTCTTTGGACACTATACAGTGAGGGCCTGCTTTCTATGGACACTGTGTAGTGAGGGCCTGTTTGCTATGGACACTGACCAGTGAGGGTCTGTTTTCCATGGACACTGTACAGTAAGGACCTGTTTCCCATTGACACTATACAGTGAGGGCCTGGTTTCTATGGACACTGTACAGTGAGGGCCTGTTTTCCATTGACACTGTACAGTGAGGGCCTGTTTTCCATGGACACTGTACAGTGAGGGTCTGTTTTCCATGGACACTGTACAGTGAGGGCCTATTTTCCATGGACACTGTGCAGTGAGGGCCTGATTTCTACGGACACTGTACAGTGAGGGCCTATTTTCTATGGATACTGTACAGTGAGAGCTTGTTTTCTATGGACACTGCATAGTGAGGGCCTGTTTTTTATGGACACTGTACAGTGAGGGTCTGTTTTCCATGGACACTGTACAATGAGGATCTGTTTTCTATGGACACTATACAGTGAGGGCCTGTTTTCCATGGACACTGTACAGTGAGGGCCTATTTTCCATAGACACTGTACAGTGAGGGCCTGTTTTCTATGGATACTGTACAGTGAGAGCTTGTTTTCTATGGACACTGCATAGTAAGGGTCTGTTTTCCATGGACACTGTACAGTGAGGGCATATTTTCCATAGACACTGTGCAGTGAGGGTCTGTTTTCCATGGACACTTTACAGTGAGGGCCTGTTTTCCATTGACACTGTACAGTGAGGGCCTGGTTTCTATGGACACTGTACAGTGAGGGCCTGTTTTCCATTGACACTGTACAGTGAGGGCCTGTTTTCCATGGACACTGTACAGTGAGGGTCTGATTTCTATGGACACTTTACAGTGAGGGCCTCTTTTCCATGGACACTGTACAGTGAGGGCCTGTTTTCCATGGACACTGTACAGTGAGGGTCTGATTTCTATGGACACTTTACAGTGAGGGCCTCTTTTACATGGACACTTTACAGTGAGGGCCTGTTTTCCATTGACACTGTACAGTGAGGGCCTGTTTTCTATAGACACTGTACAGTGAGGGCCTGTTTTCCATGGACACTGTACAGTAAGGACCTGTTTTCCACTGAAACTGCACAGTGAGGGCCTGTTTTCTATGGACACTGTACAGTGAGGGTCTGTTTTCCATGGACACTGTACAGTAATGACCTGTTTTCCATTGACACTGCACAGTGAGGTTCTGTTTTCTATCGACACTATACAGTGAGGGCCTGGTTTCTCTGGACACTGTTCAGTGAGGGCCGGTTTTCCATTGACACTGTACAGTTAGGGCCTGTTTTCCATGGACACTGTAAAGTGAGGGTCTGTTTTCCATGGACACTGTACAGTGAGGGCCTGTTTTCTATCGACACTACACAGTGAGGGCCTGGTTTCTCTGAACAGTGTACAGTGAGGGCCTGTTTTCCACTGACACTGTACAGTGAGGGCCTGTTTTTCATAGACACTGTGCAGTGAGGGCCTGTTTTCTATGGACACTGTACAGTGAGGGCCTATTTTCCATGGACACTGTATAGTGAGGGCCTGTTTTCCATAGACACTGTGAGGGCCTGTTTTCTATGGACACTGTACAGTGAGGCCCTGTTTTCTATTGATATTGTACAGTGAGGGCCTGTTTTCCATGGACACTGTACAGTGAGGGCCTGTTTTCCATTGACACTGTACAGTGAGGGCCTGTTTTCTATGGACACTGTACAGTGAGGGCCTGTTTTCTATGGACACTGTACAGTGAGGGCCTGTTTTCCATGGACACTGTATAGTGAGGGCCTATTTTCCATAGACACTGTACAGTGAGGGCCTATTTTCCATGGACACTGTATAGTGAGGGCCTGTTTTCCATAGACACTGTACAGTGAGGGCCTGTTTTCTATGGACACTGTACAGTGAGGCCTGTTTTCTATCGACACTATACAGTGAGGGCCTGGTTTCTATGGACACTGTACAGTGAGGGCCTGTTTTCCATGTACACTGTATAGTGAGGGCCTGTTTTCCATAGACACTGTACAGTGAGGTCCTGTTTTCCGTGGACACTGTATAGTGAGGGCCTGTTTTCCATAGACACTGTACAGTGAGGGCCTGTTTTCTATGGACACTGTACAGTGAGGGCCTGTTTTCTATTGATATTGTACAGTGAGGGCCTGTTTTCCATGGACACTGTACAGTGTCTGTGGAAAACGAGCCCTCACTGTACAGTGTCCATGGAAAACAGGCCCTCACTGTACAATATCAATAGAAAACAGGCCCTCACTGTACAGTGTCCATAGAAAACAGGCCCTCACTGTACAGTGTCTATGGAAAACAGGCCCTCACTATACAGTGTCCACGGAAAACAGGACCTCACTGTACAGTGTCTATGGAAAACAGGCCCTCACTATACAGTGTACATGGAAAACAGGCCCTCACTGTACAGTGTCTGTGGAAAACGAGCCCTCACTGTACAGTGAGGGCCTGTTTTCCATGGACACTTTACAGTGAGGGCCTGTTTTCCATTCACACTGTACAGTGAGGGCCTGTTTTCTTTGGACACTATACAGTGAGGGCCTGCTTTCTATGGACACTGTGTAGTGAGGGCCTGTTTGCTATGGACACTGACCAGTGAGGGTCTGTTTTCCATGGACACTGTACAGTAAGGACCTGTTTCCCATTGACACTATACAGTGAGGGCCTGGTTTCTATGGACACTGTACAGTGAGGGCCTGTTTTCCATTGACACTGTACAGTGAGGGCCTGTTTTCCATGGACACTGTACAGTGAGGGTCTGTTTTCCATGGACACTGTACAGTGAGGGCCTATTTTCCATGGACACTGTGCAGTGAGGGCCTGATTTCTACGGACACTGTACAGTGAGGGCCTATTTTCTATGGATACTGTACAGTGAGAGCTTGTTTTCTATGGACACTGCATAGTGAGGGCCTGTTTTTTATGGACACTGTACAGTGAGGGTCTGTTTTCCATGGACACTGTACAATGAGGATCTGTTTTCTATGGACACTATACAGTGAGGGCCTGTTTTCCATGGACACTGTACAGTGAGGGCCTATTTTCCATAGACACTGTACAGTGAGGGCCTGTTTTCTATGGATACTGTACAGTGAGAGCTTGTTTTCTATGGACACTGCATAGTAAGGGTCTGTTTTCCATGGACACTGTACAGTGAGGGCATATTTTCCATAGACACTGTGCAGTGAGGGTCTGTTTTCCATGGACACTTTACAGTGAGGGCCTGTTTTCCATTGACACTGTACAGTGAGGGCCTGGTTTCTATGGACACTGTACAGTGAGGGCCTGTTTTCCATTGACACTGTACAGTGAGGGCCTGTTTTCCATGGACACTGTACAGTGAGGGTCTGATTTCTATGGACACTTTACAGTGAGGGCCTCTTTTCCATGGACACTTTACAGTGAGGGCCTGTTTTCTATGGATAGTGTACAGTGAGGCCCTCTTTTACATGGACACTTTACAGTGAGGGCCTGTTTTCCATTGACACTGTACAGTGAGGGCCTGTTTTCCATGGACACTTTGCAGTGAGGTCCTGTTTTCCATTGACACTGGACAGAGAGGGCCTGTTTTCCATAGAGACTGTACAGTGAGGGCCTGTTTTCCATGGACACTTTACAGTGAGGGCCTCTTTTACATGGACACTTTACAGTGAGGGCCTCTTTTCCATGGACACTTTACAGTGAGGGCCTCTTTTCCATGGACACTTTACAGTGAGGGCCTCTTTTCCATGGACACTGTACAGTGAGGGCCTCTTTTCCATGGACACATTACAGTGAGGGCCTCTTTTCCATGGACACTTTACAGTGAGGGCCTCTTTTCCATGGACACTTTACAGTGAGTGCCTCTTTTCCATGGACACTGTATAGTGAGGGCCTATTTTCCATAGACACTGTACAGTGAGGGCCTATTTTACATGGACACTGTATAGTGAGAGCTTGTTTTCTATGGACACTGCATAGTAAGGGTCTGTTTTCCATGGACACTGTACAGTGAGGGCATATTTTCCATAGACACTGTGCAGTGAGGGTCTGTTTTCCATGGACACTTTACAGTGAGGGCCTGTTTTCCATTGACACTGTACAGTGAGGGCCTGGTTTCTATGGACACTGTACAGTGAGGGCCTGTTTTCCATTGACACTGTACAGTGAGGGCCTGTTTTCCATGGACACTGTACAGTGAGGGTCTGATTTCTATGGACACTTTACAGTGAGGGCCTCTTTTCCATGGACACTTTACAGTGAGGGCCTGTTTTCTATGGATAGTGTACAGTGAGGCCCTCTTTTACATGGACACTTTACAGTGAGGGCCTGTTTTCCATTGACACTGTACAGTGAGGGCCTGTTTTCCATGGACACTTTGCAGTGAGGTCCTGTTTTCCATTGACACTGGACAGAGAGGGCCTGTTTTCCATAGAGACTGTACAGTGAGGGCCTGTTTTCCATGGACACTTTACAGTGAGGGCCTCTTTTACATGGACACTTTACAGTGAGGGCCTCTTTTCCATGGACACTTTACAGTGAGGGCCTCTTTTCCATGGACTCTTTACAGTGAGGGCCTCTTTTCCATGGACACTGTACAGTGAGGGCCTCTTTTCCATGGACACATTACAGTGAGGGCCTCTTTTCCATGGACACTTTACAGTGAGGGCCTCTTTTCCATGGACACTTTACAGTGAGTGCCTCTTTTCCATGGACACTGTATAGTGAGGGCCTATTTTCCATAGACACTGTACAGTGAGGGCCTATTTTACATGGACACTGTATAGTGAGAGCTTGTTTTCTATGGACACTGCATAGTAAGGGTCTGTTTTCCATGGACACTGTACAGTGAGGGCATATTTTCCATAGACACTGTGCAGTGAGGGTCTGTTTTCCATGGACACGTTACAGTGAGGGCCTGTTTTCCATTGACACTGTACAGTGAGGGCCTGGTTTCTATGGACACTGTACAGTGAGGGCCTGTTTTCCATTGACACTGTACAGTGAGGGCCTGTTTTCCATGGACACTGTACAGTGAGGGTCTGATTTCTATGGACACTTTACAGTGAGGGCCTCTTTTCCATGGACACTTTACAGTGAGGGCCTGTTTTCTATGGATAGTGTACAGTGAGGCCCTCTTTTACATGGACACTTTACAGTGAGGGCCTGTTTTCCATTGACACTGTACAGTGAGGGCCTGTTTTCCATGGACACTTTGCAGTGAGGTCCTGTTTTCCATTGACACTGGACAGAGAGGGCCTGTTTTCCATAGAGACTGTACAGTGAGGGCCTGTTTTCCATGGACACTTTACAGTGAGGGCCTCTTTTACATGGACACTTTACAGTGAGGGCCTCTTTTCCATGGACACTTTACAGTGAGGGCCTCTTTTCCATGGACTCTTTACAGTGAGGGCCTCTTTTCCATGGACACTGTACAGTGAGGGCCTCTTTTCCATGGACACATTACAGTGAGGGCCTCTTTTCCATGGACACTTTACAGTGAGGGCCTCTTTTCCATGGACACTTTACAGTGAGTGCCTCTTTTCCATGGACACTGTATAGTGAGGGCCTATTTTCCATAGACACTGTACAGTGAGGGCCTATTTTACATGGACACTGTATAGTGAGGGCCTGTTTTCCATAGACACTGTGCAGTGAGGGCCTGTTTTCTATGGACACTGTACAGTGAGGCCTGTTTTCTATCGACACTATACAGTGAGGGCCTGTTTTCCATGTCCACTGTATAGTGAGGGCCTGTTTTCTATGGACACTGTACAGTGAGGCCTGGTTTCTATGGACACTGTACAGTGAGGGCCTGTTTTCCATGTCCACTGTATAGTGAGGGCCTGTTTTCCATAGACACTGTACAGTGAGGTCCTGTTTTCCGTGGACACTGTATAGTGAGGGCCTGTTTTCCATAGACACTGAACAGTGAGGGCCTGTTTTCTATGGACACTGTACAGTGAGGGCCTGTTTTCTATTGATATTGTACAGTGAGGGCCTGTTTTCCATGGACACTGTACAGTGAGGGCTCGTTTTCCACAGACACTGTACAGTGAGGGCCTGTTTTCCATGGACACTTTACAGTGAGGGCCTGTTTTCCATTGACACTGTACAGTGAGGGCCTGTTTTCTTTGGACACTGTGTAGTGAGGGCCTGTTTGCTATGGACACTGTACAGTGAGGGTCTGTTTTCCATGGACACTGTACAGTAAGGACCTGTTTCCCATTGACACTGTGCAGTGAGGGCCTGTTTTCTATCGACACTATACAGTGAGGGCCTGGTTTCTATGGACACTGTACAGTGAGGGCCTGTTTTCCATTGACACTGTACAGTGAGGGCCTGTTTTCCATGGACACTGTACAGTGAGGGTCTGTTTTCCATGGACACTGTACAGTGAGGGCCTATTTTCCATGGACACTGTGCAGTGAGGGCCTGATTTCTACAGACACTGTACAGTGAGGGCCTATTTTCTATGGATACTGTTCAGTGAGAGCTTGTTTTCTATGGACACTGCATAGTGAGGGCCTGTTTTTTATGGACACTGTACAGTGAGGGTCTGTTTTCCATGGACACTGTACAATGAGGGCCTGTTTTCTATGGACACTATACAGTGAGGGCCTGTTTTCCATGGACACTGTACAGTGAGCGCCTATTTTCCATAGACACTGTGCAGTGAGGGCCTGTTTTCTATGGATACTGTACAGTGAGAGCTTGTTTTCTATGGACACTGCATAGTAAGGGTCTGTTTTCCATGGACACTGTACAGTGAGGGCCTGTTTTCCATTGACACTGTACAGTGAGGGCCTGGTTTCTATGGACACTGTACAGTGAGGGCCTGTTTTCCATTGACACTGTACAGTGAGGGCTTGTTTTCCATGGACACTGTACAGTGACGGTCTGATTTCTATGGACACTTTACAGTGAGGGCCTCTTTTCCATGGACACTTTACAGTGAGGGCCTGTTTTCTATGGATAGTGTACAGTGATGCCCTCTTTTACATGGACACTTTACAGTGAGGGCCTGTTTTCCATTGACACTGTACAGTGAGGGCCTGTTTTCCATGGACACTTTACAGTGAGGGCCTGTTTTCCATTCACACTGGACAGTGAGGCCCTGTTTTCCATAGAGACTGTACAGTGAGGGCCTGTTTTCCATGGACACTTTACAGTGAGGGCCTCTTTTCCATGGACACTTTACAGTGAGTGCCTCTTTTCCATGGACACTTTACAGTGAGGGCCTCTTTTCCATGGACACTGTACAGTGAGGGCCTCTTTTCCATGGACACATTACAGTGAGGGCCTCTTTTCCATGGACACATTACAGTGAGGGCCTGTTTTCCATGGACACTTTACAGTGAGGGCCTCTTTTCCATGGACACTTTACAGTGAGTGCCTCTTTTCCATGGACACTGTACAGTGAGGGCCTCTTTTCCATGGACACTTTACAGTGAGGGTCTGTTTTCTATGGATAGTGTACAGTGAGGGCCTCTTTTCCATGGAAACTGTACAGTGAGGGCCTGTTTTCCATTGACACTGTACAGTGAGGGCCTGTTTTCCATGGAGACTGTACAGTGAGGGCCTGTTTTCCATGGATACTTTACAGTGAGGGCCTCTTTTCCATGGACACTTTACAGTGAGGGCCTCTTTTCCATGGACACTTTACAGTGAGGGTCTGTTTTCTATGGATAGTGTACAGTGAGGACCTGTTTTCCATTGACACTGTACAGTGAGGGCCTGTTTTCCATAGAGACTGGACAGTGAGGGCCTGTTTTCCATTGACACTGTACAGTGAGGGCCTGTTTTCCATAGAGACTGTACAGTGAGGGCCTCTTTTCCATGGAAATTTTACAGTGAGGGCCAGTTTTCCATTGACACTGTACAGTGAGGGCCTGTTTTCCATTGACACTTTACAGTGAGGGCCTGTTTTGCATTGACACTGTACAGTGAGGGCCTGTTTTCCATACAGACTGTACAGTGAGGGCCTCTTTTCCATGGACACTTTAAAGTGAGGGCCTCTTTTCCATGGACACTTTACAGTGAGGGCCTGTTTTCCATAGAGACTCTACAGTGAGGGCCTGTTTTCTATGGATAGTGTACAGTGAGGCCCTCTTTTACATGGACACTTTACAGTGAGGGCCTCTTTTCCATGGACACTTTACAGTGAGTGCCTCTTTTCCATGGACACTGTATAGTGAGGGCCTATTTTCCATAGACACTGTACAGTGAGGGCCTATTTTACATGGACACTGTATAGTGAGGGCCTGTTTTCCATAGACACTGTGCAGTGAGGGCCTGTTTTCTACGGACACTGTACAGTGAGGGCTGTTTTCTATCGACACTATACAGTGAGGGCCTGTTTTCCATGTCCACTGTATAGTGAGGGCCTGTTTTCTATGGACACTGTACAGTGAGGCCTGGTTTCTATGGACACTGTACAGTGAGGGCCTGTTTTCCATGTCCACTGTATAGTGAGGGCCTGTTTTCCATAGACACTATACAGTGAGGTCCTGTTTTCCGTGGACACTGTATAGTGAGGGCCTGTTTTCCATAGACACTGAACAGTGAGGGCCTGTTTTCTATGGACACTGTACAGTGAGGGCCTGTTTTCTATTGATATTGTACAGTGAGGGCCTGTTTTCCATGGACACTGTACAGTGAGGGCTCGTTTTCCACAGACACTGTACAGTGAGGGCCTGTTTTCCATGGACACTTTACAGTGAGGGCCTCTTTTCCATTGACACTGTACAGTGAGGGCCTGTTTTCTTTGGACACTGTGTAGTGAGGGCCTGTTTGCTATGGACACTGTACAGTGAGTGTCTGTTTTCCATGGACACTGTACAGTAAGGACCTGTTTCCCATTGACACTGTGCAGTGAGGGCCTGTTTTCTATCGACACTATACAGTGTGGGCCTGGTTTCTATGGACACTGTACAGTGAGGGCCTGTTTTCCATTGACACTGTACAGTGAGGGCCTGTTTTCCATGGACACTGTACAGTGAGGGTCTGTTTTCCATGGACACTGTACAGTGAGGGTCTGTTTTCCATGGACACTGTACAGTGAGGGCCTATTTTCCATGGACACTGTGCAGTGAGGGCCTGATTTCTACAGACACTGTACAGTGAGGGCCTATTTTCTATGGATACTGTTCAGTGAGAGCTTGTTTTCTATGGACACTGCATAATGAGGGCCTGTTTTTTATGGACACTGTACAGTGAGGGTCTGTTTTCCATGGACACTGTACAATGAGGGCCTGTTTTCTATGGACACTATACAGTGAGGGCCTGTTTTCCATGGACACTGTACAGTGAGCGCCTATTTTCCATAGGCACTGTGCAGTGAGGGCCTGTATTCTATGGATACTGTACAGTGAGAGCTTGTTTTCTATGGACACTGCATAGTAAGGGTCTGTTTTCCATGGACACTGTACAGTGAGGGCCTGTTTTCCATTGACACTGTACAGTGAGGGCCTGGTTTCTATGGACACTGTACAGTGAGGGCCTGTTTTCCATTGACACTGTACAGTGAGGGCTTGTTTTCCATGGACACTGTACAGTGACGGTCTGATTTCTATGGACACTTTACAGTGAGGGCCTCTTTTCCATGGACACTTTACAGTGAGGGCCTGTTGTCTATGGATAGTGTACAGTGATGCCCTCTTTTACATGGACACTTTACAGTGAGGGCCTGTTTTCCATTGACACTGTACAGTGAGGGCCTGTTTTCCATGGACACTTTACAGTGAGGGCCTGTTTTCCATTCACACTGGACAGTGAGGGCCTGTTTTCCATAGAGACTGTACAGTGAGGGCCTGTTTTCCATGGACACTTTACAGTGAGGGCCTCTTTTCCATGGACACTTTACAGTGAGGGCCTCTTTTCCATGGACACTGTACAGTGAGGGCCTCTTTTCCATGGACACATTACAGTGAGGGCCTGTTTTCCATTGACACTGTACAGTGAGGGCCTGTTTTCCATGGACACTGTACAGTGAGGGTCTGTTTTCCATGGACACTGTACAGTGAGGGCCTATTTTCCATGGACACTGTGCAGTGAGGGCCTGATTTCTACAGACACTGTACAGTGAGGGCCTATTTTCTATGGATACTGTTCAGTGAGAGCTTGTTTTCTATGGACACTGCATAGTGAGGGCCTGTTTTTTATGGACACTGTACAGTGAGGGTCTGTTTTCCATGGACACTGTACAATGAGGGCCTGTTTTCTATGGACACTATACAGTGAGGGCCTGTTTTCCATGGACACTGTACAGTGAGCGCCTATTTTCCATAGACACTGTGCAGTGAGGGCCTGTTTTCTATGGATACTGTACAGTGAGAGCTTGTTTTCTATGGACACTGCATAGTAAGGGTCTGTTTTCCATGGACACTGTACAGTGAGGGCCTGTTTTCCATTGACACTGTACAGTGAGGGCCTGGTTTCTATGGACACTGTACAGTGAGGGCCTGTTTTCCATTGACACTGTACAGTGAGGGCTTGTTTTCCATGGACACTGTACAGTGACGGTCTGATTTCTATGGACACTTTACAGTGAGGGCCTCTTTTCCATGGACACTTTACAGTGAGGGCCTGTTTTCTATGGATAGTGTACAGTGATGCCCTCTTTTACATGGACACTTTACAGTGAGGGCCTGTTTTCCATTGACACTGTACAGTGAGGGCCTGTTTTCCATGGACACTTTACAGTGAGGGCCTGTTTTCCATTCACACTGGACAGTGAGGCCCTGTTTTCCATAGAGACTGTACAGTGAGGGCCTGTTTTCCATGGACACTTTACAGTGAGGGCCTCTTTTCCATGGACACTTTACAGTGAGTGCCTCTTTTCCATGGACACTTTACAGTGAGGGCCTGTTTTCTATGGATAGTGTACAGTGATGCCCTCTTTTACATGGACACTTTACAGTGAGGGCCTGTTTTCCATTGACACTGTACAGTGAGGGCCTGTTTTCCATGGACACTTTACAGTGAGGGCCTGTTTTCCATTCACACTGGACAGTGAGGCCCTGTTTTCCATAGAGACTGTACAGTGAGGGCCTGTTTTCCATGGACACTTTACAGTGAGGGCCTCTTTTCCATGGACACTTTACAGTGAGTGCCTCTTTTCCATGGACACTTTACAGTGAGGGCCTCTTTTCCATGGACACTGTATAGTGAGGGCCTCTTTTCCATGGACACATTACAGTGAGGGCCTCTTTTCCATGGACACATTACAGTGAGGGCCTGTTTTCCATGGACACTTTACAGTGAGGGCCTCTTTTCCATGGACACTTTACAGTGAGTGCCTCTTTTCCATGGACACTGTACAGTGAGGGCCTCTTTTCCATGGACACTTTACAGTGAGGGTCTGTTTTCTATGGATAGTGTACAGTGAGGGCCTCTTTTCCATGGAAACTGTACAGTGAGGGCCTGTTTTCCATTGACACTGTACAGTGAGGGCCTGTTTTCCATGGAGACTGTACAGTGAGGGCCTGTTTTCCATGGATACTTTACAGTGAGGGCCTCTTTTCCATGGACACTTTACAGTGAGGGCCTCTTTTCCATGGACACTTTACAGTGAGGGTCTGTTTTCTATGGATAGTGTACAGTGAGGACCTGTTTTCCATTGACACTGTACAGTGAGGGCCTGTTTTCCATAGAGACTGGACAGTGAGGGCCTGTTTTCCATTGACACTGTACAGTGAGGGCCTGTTTTCCATAGAGACTGTACAGTGAGGGCCTCTTTTCCATGGAAATTTTACAGTGAGGGCCAGTTTTCCATTGACACTGTACAGTGAGGGCCTGTTTTCCATTGACACTTTACAGTGAGGGCCTGTTTTGCATTGACACTGTACAGTGAGGGCCTGTTTTCCATACAGACTGTACAGTGAGGGCCTCTTTTCCATGGACACTTTAAAGTGAGGGCCTCTTTTCCATGGACACTTTACAGTGAGGGCCTGTTTTCCATAGAGACTCTACAGTGAGGGCCTGTTTTCTATGGATAGTGTACAGTGAGGCCCTCTTTTACATGGACACTTTACAGTGAGGGCCTCTTTTCCATGGACACTTTACAGTGAGTGCCTCTTTTCCATGGACACTGTATAGTGAGGGCCTATTTTCCATAGACACTGTACAGTGAGGGCCTATTTTACATGGACACTGTATAGTGAGGGCCTGTTTTCCATAGACACTGTGCAGTGAGGGCCTGTTTTCTACGGACACTGTACAGTGAGGGCTGTTTTCTATCGACACTATACAGTGAGGGCCTGTTTTCCATGTCCACTGTATAGTGAGGGCCTGTTTTCTATGGACACTGTACAGTGAGGCCTGGTTTCTATGGACACTGTACAGTGAGGGCCTGTTTTCCATGTCCACTGTATAGTGAGGGCCTGTTTTCCATAGACACTATACAGTGAGGTCCTGTTTTCCGTGGACACTGTATAGTGAGGGCCTGTTTTCCATAGACACTGAACAGTGAGGGCCTGTTTTCTATGGACACTGTACAGTGAGGGCCTGTTTTCTATTGATATTGTACAGTGAGGGCCTGTTTTCCATGGACACTGTACAGTGAGGGCTCGTTTTCCACAGACACTGTACAGTGAGGGCCTGTTTTCCATGGACACTTTACAGTGAGGGCCTCTTTTCCATTGACACTGTACAGTGAGGGCCTGTTTTCTTTGGACACTGTGTAGTGAGGGCCTGTTTGCTATGGACACTGTACAGTGAGTGTCTGTTTTCCATGGACACTGTACAGTAAGGACCTGTTTCCCATTGACACTGTGCAGTGAGGGCCTGTTTTCTATCGACACTATACAGTGTGGGCCTGGTTTCTATGGACACTGTACAGTGAGGGCCTGTTTTCCATTGACACTGTACAGTGAGGGCCTGTTTTCCATGGACACTGTACAGTGAGGGTCTGTTTTCCATGGACACTGTACAGTGAGGGCCTATTTTCCATGGACACTGTGCAGTGAGGGCCTGATTTCTACAGACACTGTACAGTGAGGGCCTATTTTCTATGGATACTGTTCAGTGAGAGCTTGTTTTCTATGGACACTGCATAGTGAGGGCCTGTTTTTTATGGACACTGTACAGTGAGGGTCTGTTTTCCATGGACACTGTACAATGAGGGCCTGTTTTCTATGGACACTATACAGTGAGGGCCTGTTTTCCATGGACACTGTACAGTGAGCGCCTATTTTCCATAGGCACTGTGCAGTGAGGGCCTGTATTCTATGGATACTGTACAGTGAGAGCTTGTTTTCTATGGACACTGCATAGTAAGGGTCTGTTTTCCATGGACACTGTACAGTGAGGGCCTGTTTTCCATTGACACTGTACAGTGAGGGCCTGGTTTCTATGGACACTGTACAGTGAGGGCCTGTTTTCCATTGACACTGTACAGTGAGGGCTTGTTTTCCATGGACACTGTACAGTGACGGTCTGATTTCTATGGACACTTTACAGTGAGGGCCTCTTTTCCATGGACACTTTACAGTGAGGGCCTGTTGTCTATGGATAGTGTACAGTGATGCCCTCTTTTACATGGACACTTTACAGTGAGGGCCTGTTTTCCATTGACACTGTACAGTGAGGGCCTGTTTTCCATGGACACTTTACAGTGAGGGCCTGTTTTCCATTCACACTGGACAGTGAGGGCCTGTTTTCCATAGAGACTGTACAGTGAGGGCCTGTTTTCCATGGACACTTTACAGTGAGGGCCTCTTTTCCATGGACACTTTACAGTGAGGGCCTCTTTTCCATGGACACTGTACAGTGAGGGCCTCTTTTCCATGGACACATTACAGTGAGGGCCTGTTTTCCATTGACACTGTACAGTGAGGGCCTGTTTTCCATGGACACTGTACAGTGAGGGTCTGTTTTCCATGGACACTGTACAGTGAGGGCCTATTTTCCATGGACACTGTGCAGTGAGGGCCTGATTTCTACAGACACTGTACAGTGAGGGCCTATTTTCTATGGATACTGTTCAGTGAGAGCTTGTTTTCTATGGACACTGCATAGTGAGGGCCTGTTTTTTATGGACACTGTACAGTGAGGGTCTGTTTTCCATGGACACTGTACAATGAGGGCCTGTTTTCTATGGACACTATACAGTGAGGGCCTGTTTTCCATGGACACTGTACAGTGAGCGCCTATTTTCCATAGACACTGTGCAGTGAGGGCCTGTTTTCTATGGATACTGTACAGTGAGAGCTTGTTTTCTATGGACACTGCATAGTAAGGGTCTGTTTTCCATGGACACTGTACAGTGAGGGCCTGTTTTCCATTGACACTGTACAGTGAGGGCCTGGTTTCTATGGACACTGTACAGTGAGGGCCTGTTTTCCATTGACACTGTACAGTGAGGGCTTGTTTTCCATGGACACTGTACAGTGACGGTCTGATTTCTATGGACACTTTACAGTGAGGGCCTCTTTTCCATGGACACTTTACAGTGAGGGCCTGTTTTCTATGGATAGTGTACAGTGATGCCCTCTTTTACATGGACACTTTACAGTGAGGGCCTGTTTTCCATTGACACTGTACAGTGAGGGCCTGTTTTCCATGGACACTTTACAGTGAGGGCCTGTTTTCCATTCACACTGGACAGTGAGGCCCTGTTTTCCATAGAGACTGTACAGTGAGGGCCTGTTTTCCATGGACACTTTACAGTGAGGGCCTCTTTTCCATGGACACTTTACAGTGAGTGCCTCTTTTCCATGGACACTTTACAGTGAGGGCCTCTTTTCCATGGACACTGTACAGTGAGGGCCTCTTTTCCATGGACACATTACAGTGAGGGCCTGTTTTCCATGGACACTTTACAGTGAGGGCCTCTTTTCCATGGACACTTTACAGTGAGTGCCTCTTTTCCATGGACACTGTACAGTGAGGGCCTCTTTTCCATGGACACTTTACAGTGAGGGTCTGTTTTCTATGGATAGTGTACAGTGAGGGCCTCTTTTCCATGGAAACTGTACAGTGAGGGCCTGTTTTCCATTGACACTGTACAGTGAGGGCCTGTTTTCCATGGAGACTGTACAGTGAGGGCCTGTTTTCCATGGATACTTTACAGTGAGGGCCTCTTTTCCATGGACACTTTACAGTGAGGGCCTCTTTTCCATGGACACTTTACAGTGAGGGTCTGTTTTCTATGGATAGTGTACAGTGAGGACCTGTTTTCCATTGACACTGTACAGTGAGGGCCTGTTTTCCATAGAGACTGGACAGTGAGGGCCTGTTTTCCATTGACACTGTACAGTGAGGGCCTGTTTTCCATAGAGACTGTACAGTGAGGGCCTCTTTTCCATGGAAATTTTACAGCGAGGGCCAGTTTTCCATTGACACTGTACAGTGAGGGCCTGTTTTCCATTGACACTTTACAGTGAGGGCCTGTTTTGCATTGACACTGTACAGTGAGGGCCTGTTTTCCATACAGACTGTACAGTGAGGGCCTCTTTTCCATGGACACTTTAAAGTGAGGGCCTCTTTTCCATGGACACTTTACAGTGAGGGCCTGTTTTCCATAGAGACTCTACAGTGAGGGCCTGTTTTCTATGGATAGTGTACAGTGAGGCCCTCTTTTACATGGACACTTTACAGTGAGGGCCTCTTTTCCATGGACACTTTACAGTGAGTGCCTCTTTTCCATGGACACTGTATAGTGAGGGCCTATTTTCCATAGACACTGTACAGTGAGGGCCTATTTTACATGGACACTGTATAGTGAGGGCCTGTTTTCCATAGACACTGTGCAGTGAGGGCCTGTTTTCTATGGACACTGTACAGTGAGGGCTGTTTTCTATCGACACTATACAGTGAGGGCCTGTTTTCCATGTCCACTGTATAGTGAGGGCCTGTTTTCTATGGACACTGTACAGTGAGGCCTGGTTTCTATGGACACTGTACAGTGAGGGCCTGTTTTCCATGTCCACTGTATAGTGAGGGCCTGTTTTCCATAGACACTATACAGTGAGGTCCTGTTTTCCGTGGACACTGTATAGTGAGGGCCTGTTTTCCATAGACACTGAACAGTGAGGGCCTGTTTTCTATGGACACTGTACAGTGAGGGCCTGTTTTCTATTGATATTGTACAGTGAGGGCCTGTTTTCCATGGACACTGTACAGTGAGGGCTCGTTTTCCACAGACACTGTACAGTGAGGGCCTGTTTTCCATGGACACTTTACAGTGAGGGCCTCTTTTCCATTGACACTGTACAGTGAGGGCCTGTTTTCTTTGGACACTGTGTAGTGAGGGCCTGTTTGCTATGGACACTGTACAGTGAGTGTCTGTTTTCCATGGACACTGTACAGTAAGGACCTGTTTCCCATTGACACTGTGCAGTGAGGGCCTGTTTTCTATCGACACTATACAGTGTGGGCCTGGTTTCTATGGACACTGTACAGTGAGGGCCTGTTTTCCATTGACACTGTACAGTGAGGGCCTGTTTTCCATGGACACTGTACAGTGAGGGTCTGTTTTCCATGGACACTGTACAGTGAGGGCCTATTTTCCATGGACACTGTGCAGTGAGGGCCTGATTTCTACAGACACTGTACAGTGAGGGCCTATTTTCTATGGATACTGTTCAGTGAGAGCTTGTTTTCTATGGACACTGCATAGTGAGGGCCTGTTTTTTATGGACACTGTACAGTGAGGGTCTGTTTTCCATGGACACTGTACAATGAGGGCCTGTTTTCTATGGACACTATACAGTGAGGGCCTGTTTTCCATGGACACTGTACAGTGAGCGCCTATTTTCCATAGGCACTGTGCAGTGAGGGCCTGTATTCTATGGATACTGTACAGTGAGAGCTTGTTTTCTATGGACACTGCATAGTAAGGGTCTGTTTTCCATGGACACTGTACAGTGAGGGCCTGTTTTCCATTGACACTGTACAGTGAGGGCCTGGTTTCTATGGACACTGTACAGTGAGGGCCTGTTTTCCATTGACACTGTACAGTGAGGGCTTGTTTTCCATGGACACTGTACAGTGACGGTCTGATTTCTATGGACACTTTACAGTGAGGGCCTCTTTTCCATGGACACTTTACAGTGAGGGCCTGTTGTCTATGGATAGTGTACAGTGATGCCCTCTTTTACATGGACACTTTACAGTGAGGGCCTGTTTTCCATTGACACTGTACAGTGAGGGCCTGTTTTCCATGGACACTTTACAGTGAGGGCCTGTTTTCCATTCACACTGGCCAGTGAGGGCCTGTTTTCCATAGAGACTGTACAGTGAGGGCCTGTTTTCCATGGACACTTTACAGTGAGGGCCTCTTTTCCATGGACACTTTACAGTGAGGGCCTCTTTTCCATGGACACTGTACAGTGAGGGCCTCTTTTCCATGGACACATTACAGTGAGGGCCTGTTTTCCATGGACAATTTACAGTGAGGGCCTCTTTTCCATGGACACTTTACAGTGAGTGCCTCTTTTCCATGGACACTTTACAGTGAGGGCCTGTTTTCTATGGATAGTGTACAGTGATGCCCTCTTTTACATGGACACTTTACAGTGAGGGCCTGTTTTCCATTGACACTGTACAGTGAGGGCCTGTTTTCCATCGACACTTTACAGTGAGGGCCTGTTTTCCATTCACACTGGACAGTGAGGGCCTGTTTTCCATAGAGACTGTACAGTGAGGGCCTGTTTTCCATGGACACTTTACAGTGAGGGCCTCTTTTCCATGGACACTTTACAGTGAGTGCCTCTTTTCCATGGACACTTTACAGTGAGGGCCTCTTTTCCATGGACACTGTACAGTGAGGGCCTCTTTTCCATGGACACATTACAGTGAGGGCCTGTTTTCCATGGACACTTTACAGTGAGGGCCTCTTTTCCATGGACACTTTACAGTGAGTGCCTCTTTTCCATGGACACTGTACAGTGAGGGCCTCTTTTCCATGGACACTTTACAGTGAGGGTCTGTTTTCTATGGATAGTGTACAGTGAGGGCCTCTTTTCCATGGAAACTGTACAGTGAGGGCCTGTTTTCCATTGACACTGTACAGTGAGGGCCTGTTTTCCATGGAGACTGTACAGTGAGGGCCTGTTTTCCATGGATACTTTACAGTGAGGGCCTCTTTTCCATGGACACTTTACAGTGAGGGCCTCTTTTCCATGGACACTTTACAGTGAGGGTCTGTTTTCTATGGATAGTGTACAGTGAGGACCTGTTTTCCATTGACACTGTACAGTGAGGGCCTGTTTTCCATAGAGACTGGACAGTGAGGGCCTGTTTTCCATTGACACTGTACAGTGAGGGCCTGTTTTCCATAGAGACTGTACAGTGAGGGCCTCTTTTCCATGGAAATTTTACAGTGAGGGCCAGTTTTCCATTGACACTGTACAGTGAGGGCCTGTTTTCCATTGACACTTTACAGTGAGGGCCTGTTTTGCATTGACACTGTACAGTGAGGGCCTGTTTTCCATACAGACTGTACAGTGAGGGCCTCTTTTCCATGGACACTTTAAAGTGAGGGCCTCTTTTCCATGGACACTTTACAGTGAGGGCCTGTTTTCCATAGAGACTCTACAGTGAGGGCCTGTTTTCTATGGATAGTGTACAGTGAGGCCCTCTTTTACATGGACACTTTACAGTGAGGGCCTCTTTTCCATGGACACTTTACAGTGAGTGCCTCTTTTCCATGGACACTGTATAGTGAGGGCCTATTTTCCATAGACACTGTACAGTGAGGGCCTATTTTACATGGACACTGTATAGTGAGGGCCTGTTTTCCATAGACACTGTGCAGTGAGGGCCTGTTTTCTATGGACACTGTACAGTGAGGGCTGTTTTCTATCGACACTATACAGTGAGGGCCTGTTTTCCATGTCCACTGTATAGTGAGGGCCTGTTTTCTATGGACACTGTACAGTGAGGCCTGGTTTCTATGGACACTGTACAGTGAGGGCCTGTTTTCCATGTCCACTGTATAGTGAGGGCCTGTTTTCCATAGACACTATACAGTGAGGTCCTGTTTTCCGTGGACACTGTATAGTGAGGGCCTGTTTTCCATAGACACTGAACAGTGAGGGCCTGTTTTCTATGGACACTGTACAGTGAGGGCCTGTTTTCTATTGATATTGTACAGTGAGGGCCTGTTTTCCATGGACACTGTACAGTGAGGGCTCGTTTTCCACAGACACTGTACAGTGAGGGCCTGTTTTCCATGGACACTTTACAGTGAGGGCCTCTTTTCCATTGACACTGTACAGTGAGGGCCTGTTTTCTTTGGACACTGTGTAGTGAGGGCCTGTTTGCTATGGACACTGTACAGTGAGTGTCTGTTTTCCATGGACACTGTACAGTAAGGACCTGTTTCCCATTGACACTGTGCAGTGAGGGCCTGTTTTCTATCGACACTATACAGTGTGGGCCTGGTTTCTATGGACACTGTACAGTGAGGGCCTGTTTTCCATTGACACTGTACAGTGAGGGCCTGTTTTCCATGGACACTGTACAGTGAGGGTCTGTTTTCCATGGACACTGTACAGTGAGGGCCTATTTTCCATGGACACTGTGCAGTGAGGGCCTGATTTCTACAGACACTGTACAGTGAGGGCCTATTTTCTATGGATACTGTTCAGTGAGAGCTTGTTTTCTATGGACACTGCATAGTGAGGGCCTGTTTTTTATGGACACTGTACAGTGAGGGTCTGTTTTCCATGGACACTGTACAATGAGGGCCTGTTTTCTATGGACACTATACAGTGAGGGCCTGTTTTCCATGGACACTGTACAGTGAGCGCCTATTTTCCATAGGCACTGTGCAGTGAGGGCCTGTATTCTATGGATACTGTACAGTGAGAGCTTGTTTTCTATGGACACTGCATAGTAAGGGTCTGTTTTCCATGGACACTGTACAGTGAGGGCCTGTTTTCCATTGACACTGTACAGTGAGGGCCTGGTTTCTATGGACACTGTACAGTGAGGGCCTGTTTTCCATTGACACTGTACAGTGAGGGCTTGTTTTCCATGGACACTGTACAGTGACGGTCTGATTTCTATGGACACTTTACAGTGAGGGCCTCTTTTCCATGGACACTTTACAGTGAGGGCCTGTTGTCTATGGATAGTGTACAGTGATGCCCTCTTTTACATGGACACTTTACAGTGAGGGCCTGTTTTCCATTGACACTGTACAGTGAGGGCCTGTTTTCCATGGACACTTTACAGTGAGGGCCTGTTTTCCATTCACACTGGCCAGTGAGGGCCTGTTTTCCATAGAGACTGTACAGTGAGGGCCTGTTTTCCATGGACACTTTACAGTGAGGGCCTCTTTTCCATGGACACTTTACAGTGAGGGCCTCTTTTCCATGGACACTGTACAGTGAGGGCCTCTTTTCCATGGACACATTACAGTGAGGGCCTGTTTTCCATGGACACTTTACAGTGAGGGCCTCTTTTCCATGGACACTTTACAGTGAGTGCCTCTTTTCCATGGACACTTTACAGTGAGGGCCTGTTTTCTATGGATAGTGTACAGTGATGCCTTCTTTTACATGGACACTTTACAGTGAGGGCCTGTTTTCCATTGACACTGTACAGTGAGGGCCTGTTTTCCATGGACACTTTACAGTGAGGGCCTGTTTTCCATTCACACTGGACAGTGAGGGCCTGTTTTCCATAGAGACTGTACAGTGAGGGCCTGTTTTCCATGGACACTTTACAGTGAGGGCCTCCTTTCCATGGACACTTTACAGTGAGGGCCTCTTTTCCATGGACACTTTACAGTGAGGGCCTCTTTTCCATGGACACTGTACAGTGAGGGCCTCTTTTCCATGGACACATTACAGTGAGGGCCTGTTTTCCATGGACACTTTACAGTGAGGGCCTCTTTTCCATGGACACTTTACAGTGAGTGCCTCTTTTCCATGGACACTGTACAGTGAGGGCCTCTTTTCCATGGACACTTTACAGTGAGGGTCTGTTTTCTATGGATAGTGTACAGTGAGGGCCTCTTTTCCATGGAAACTGTACAGTGAGGGCCTGTTTTCCATTGACACTGTACAGTGAGGGCCTGTTTTCCATGGAGACTGTACAGTGAGGGCCTGTTTTCCATGGACACTTTACAGTGAGGGCCTGTTTTCCATGGACACTTTACAGTGAGTGCCTCTTTTCCATGGACACTGTAAAGTGAGGGCCTCTTTTCCATGGACACTTTACAGTGAGGGTCTGTTTTCTATGGATAGTGTACAGTGAGGGCCTCTTTTCCATGGAAACTGTACAGTGAGGGCCTGTTTTCCATTGACACTGTACAGTGAGGGCCTGTTTTCCATGGAGACTGTACAGTGAGGGCCTGTTTTCCATTGACACTGTACAGTGAGGGCCTGTTTTCCATTGACACTGTACAGTGAGGGCCTGTTTTCCATGGAGACTGTACAGTGAGGGCCTCTTATCCATGGAAACTTTACAGTGAGGGCCTGTTTTCCATTGACACTGCACAGTGAGGGCCTGTTTTCCATGGACACTTTACAGTGAGGGCCTGTTTTGCATTGACACTGTACAGTGAGGGCCTGTTTTCCATAGAGACTGTACAGTGAGGGCCTCTTTTCCATGGACACTTTACAGTGAGGGCCTCTTTTCCATGGACACTTTACAGTGAGGGCCTGTTTTCCATAGAGACTGTACAGTGAGGGCCTGTTTTCTATGGATAGTGTACAGTGAGGCCCTCTTTTCCATGGACACTTTACAGTGAGGGCCTCTTTTCCATGGACACTTTACAGTGAGGGCCTCTTTTCCATGGACACTTTACAGTGAGGGCCTGTTTTCCATTGACACTGTACAGTGATGGCCTGTTTTCTATGGATAGTGTACAGTGAGGCCCTCTTTTACATGGACACTTTACAGTGAGGGCCTGTTTTCCATAGAGACTGTACAGTGAGGGCCTGTTTTCCATGGACACTGTACAGTGAGGGCCTGTTTTCCATGGACACTTTACAGTGAGGGCCTGTTTTCCATTGACACTGTACAGTGAGGCCTGGTTTCTATGGACACTGTACAGTGAGGGCCTGTTTTCCATGTCCACTGTATAGTGAGGGACTGTTTTCCATAGACACTGTACAGTGAGGTCCTGTTTTCCGTGGACACTGTATAGTGAGGGCCTGTTTTCCATAGACACTGAACAGTGAGGGCCTGTTTTCTATGGACACTGTACAGTGAGGGCCTGTTTTCTATTGATATTGTACAGTGAGGGCCTGTTTTCCATGGACACTGTACAGTGAGGGCTCGTTTTCCACAGACACTGTACAGTGAGGGCCTGTTTTCCATGGACACTTTACAGTGAGGGCCTGTTTTCCATTGACACTGTACAGTGAGGGCCTGTTTTCTTTGGACACTGTGTAGTGAGGGCCTGTTTGCTATGGACACTGTAAAGTGAGGGTCTGTTTTCCATGGACACTGTACAGTAAGGACCTGTTTCCCATTGACACTGTGCAGTGAGGGCCTGTTTTCTATCGACACTATACAGTGAGGGCCTGGTTTCTATGGACACTGTACAGTGAGGGCCTGTTTTCCATTGACACTGTACAGTGAGGGCCTGTTTTCCATGGACACTGTACAGTGAGGGTCTGTTTTCCATGGACACTGTACAGTGAGGGCCTATTTTCCATGGACACTGTGCAGTGAGGGCCTGATTTCTACAGACACTGTACAGTGAGGGCCTATTTTCTATGGATACTGTTCAGTGAGAGCTTGTTTTCTATGGACACTGCATAGTGAGGGCCTGTTTTTTATGGACACTGTACAGTGAGGGTCTGTTTTCCATGGACACTGTACAATGAGGGCCTGTTTTCTATGGACACTATACAGTGAGGGCCTGTTTTCCATGGACACTGTACAGTGAGCGCCTATTTTCCATAGACACTGTGCAGTGAGGGCCTGTTTTCTATGGATACTGTACAGTGAGAGCTTGTTTTCTATGGACACTGCATAGTAAGGGTCTGTTTTCCATGGACACTGTACAGTGAGGGCCTGTTTTCCATTGACACTGTACAGTGAGGGCCTGGTTTCTATGGACACTGTACAGTGAGGGCCTGTTTTCCATTGACACTGTACAGTGAGGGCTTGTTTTCCATGGACACTGTACAGTGACGGTCTGATTTCTATGGACACTTTACAGTGAGGGCCTCTTTTCCATGGACACTTTACAGTGAGGGCCTATTTTCTATGGATAGTGTACAGTGATGCCCTCTTTTACATGGACACTTTACAGTGAGGGCCTGTTTTCCATTGACACTGTACAGTGAGGGCCTGTTTTCCATGGACACTTTACAGTGAGGGCCTCTTTTCCATGGACACTGTACAGTGAGGGCCTCTTTTCCATGGACACATTACAGTGAGGGCCTGTTTTCCATGGACACTTTACAGTGAGGGCCTCTTTTCCATGGACACTTTACAGTGAGTGCCTCTTTTCCATGGACACTGTACAGTGAGGGCCTCTTTTCCATGGACACTTTACAGTGAGGGTCTGTTTTCTATGGATAGTGTACAGTGAGGGCCTCTTTTCCATGGAAACTGTACAGTGAGGGCCTGTTTTCCATTGACACTGTACAGTGAGGGCCTGTTTTCCATGGAGACTGTACAGTGAGGGCCTGTTTTCCATGGACACTTTACAGTGAGGGCCTCTTTTCCATGGACACTTTACAGTGAGGGCCTCTTTTCCATGGACACTTTACAGTGAGGGTCTGTTTTCTATGGATAGTGTACAGTGAGGACCTGTTTTCCATTGACACTGTACAGTGAGGGCCTGTTTTCCATAGAGACTGGACAGTGAGGGCCTGTTTTCCATTGACACTGTACAGTGAGAGCCTGTTTTCCATAGAGACTGTACAGTGAGGGCCTCTTTTCCATGGAAATTTTACAGTGAGGGCCAGTTTTCCATTGACACTGTACAGTGAGGGCCTGTTTTCCATTGACACTGTACAGTGAGGGCCTGTTTTCCATGGAGACTGTACAGTGAGGGCCTGTTTTCCATGGACACTTTACAGTGAGGGCCTCTTTTCCATGGACACTTTACAGTGAGGGCCTCTTTTCCATGGACACTTTACAGTGAGGGTCTGTTTTCTATGGATAGTGTACAGTGAGGACCTGTTTTCCATTGACACTGTACAGTGAGGGCCTGTTTTCCATAGAGACTGGACAGTGAGGGCCTGTTTTCCATTGACACTGTACAGTGAGAGCCTGTTTTCCATAGAGACTGTACAGTGAGGGCCTCTTTTCCATGGAAATTTTACAGTGAGGGCCAGTTTTCCATTGACACTGTACAGTGAGGGCCTGTTTTCCATTGACACTGTACAGTGAGGGCCTGTTTTCCATGGAGACTGTACAGTGAGGGCCTCTTATCCATGGAAACTTTACAGTGAGGGCCTGTTTTCCATTGACACTGCACAGTGAGGACCTGTTTTGCATTGACACTGTACAGTGAGGGCCTGTTTTCCATAGAGACTGTACAGTGAGGGCCTCTTTTCCATGGACACTTTACAGTGAGGGCCTCTTTTCCATGGACACTTTACAGTGAGGGCCTCTTTTCCATGGACACTTTACAGGAGGGCCTCTTTTCCATGGACACTTTACAGTGAGGGCCTGTTTTCCATGGACACTTTACAGTGAGGGCCTGTTTTCCATTGACACTGTACAGTGAGGGCCTGTTTTCTATGGACACTGTACAGTGAGGGCCTGTTTTCCATGGACACTTTACAGTGAGGGCCTGTTTTCCATTGACACTGTACACTGAGGGCCTGTTTTCTATGGATAGTGTACAGTGAGGCCCTCTTTTACATGGACACTTTACAGTGAGGGCCTGTTTTCCATGGACACTTTACTGTGAGGGCCTGTTTTCCATTGACACTGTACAGTGAGGGCCTGTTTTCCATGGACACTTTACAGTGAGGGCCTCTTTTCCATGGACACTTTACAGTGAGGCCCTCTTTTACATGGACACTTTACAGTGAGGGCCTGTTTTCCATTGACACTGTACAGTGAGGGCCTGTTTTCCATGGACACTTCACAGTGAGGGCCTGTTTTCCATGGACACTTTACAGTGAGGGCCTCTTTTCCATGGACACTTTACAGTGAGGGCTTCTTTTCCATGGACACTTTACAGTGAGGGCCTCTTTTCCATGGACACTTTACAGTGAGGGTCTGTTTTCTATGGATAGTGTACAGTGAGGGCCTGTTTTCCATTGACACTGTACAGTGAGGGCCTGTTTTCCATGGACACTTTACAGTGAGGGCCTCTTTTCCATGGACACTTTACAGTGAGGGCCTGTTTTCCATGGACACTTTACAGTGAGGGCCTCTTTTACATGGACACTTGACAGTGAGGCCCTCTTTTACATGGACACTTTACAGTGAGGGCCTGTTTTCCATTGACACTGTACAGTGAGGGCCTGTTTTCCATGGACACTTTACAGTGAGGGCCTCTTTTCCATGGACACTTTACAGTGAGGGCCTCTTTTCCATGGACACTTTCCAGTGAGGGCATCTTTTCCATGGACACTTTACAGTGAGGGCCTGTTTTCCATTGACGCTGTACAGTGAGGGCATATTTTCCATGGACACTTTACAGTGAGGGCCTGTTTTCCATGGAGTCTGTACAGTGAAGGCCTGTTTTCCATGGAGACTGTACAGTGAGGGCCTGTTTTCCATAGAGACTGTACAGTGAGGGCCTGTTTTCCATGGAGACTGGACAGTGAGGGCCTGTTTTCCATAGAGACTGTACAGTGAGGGCCTCTTTTCTATGGATAGTGTACAGTGAGGCCCTCTTTTACATGGACACTTTACAGTGAGGGCCTGTTTTCCATGGACACTTTACTGTGAGGGCCTGTTTTCCATTGACACTGTACAGTGAGGGCCTGTTTTCCATGGACACTTTACAGTGAGGGCCTCTTTTCCATGGACACTTTACAGTGAGGCCCTCTTTTACATGGACACTTTACAGTGAGGGCCTGTTTTCCATTGACACTGTACAGTGAGGGCCTGTTTTCCATGGACACTTCACAGTGAGGGCCTGTTTTCCATGGACACTTTACAGTGAGGGCCTCTTTTCCATGGACACTTTACAGTGAGGGCTTCTTTTCCATGGACACTTTACAGTGAGGGCCTCTTTTCCATGAACACTTTACAGTGAGGGTCTGTTTTCCATAGAGACTGTACAGTGAGGGCCTGTTTTCCATGGACACTTTACAGTGAGGGCCTGTTTTCCATGGAGTCTGTACAGTGAGGTCCTCTTTTCCATGGACGCTTTACAGTGAGGGCATATTTTCCATGGACACTGTGCAGTGAGGGCCTCTTTTCCATGGACACTTTACAGTGAGGGCCTGTTTTCCATGGACACTTTACAGTGAGGGCCTCTTTTCCATGGACACTTTACAGTGAGGGCCTCTTTTCCATGGACACTTTCCAGTGAGGGCATCTTTTCCATGGACACTTTACAGTGAGGGCCTGTTTTCCATTGACGCTGTACAGTGAGGGCATATTTTCCATGGACACTTTACAGTGAGGGCCTGTTTTCCATGGAGTCTGTACAGTGAAGGCCTGTTTTCCATGGAGACTGTACAGTGAGGGCCTGTTTTCCATAGAGACTGTACAGTGAGGGCCTGTTTTCCATGGAGACTGGACAGTGAGGGCCTGTTTTCCATAGAGACTGTACAGTGAGGGCCTCTTTTCTATGGATAGTGTACAGTGAGGCCCTCTTTTACATGGACACTTTACAGTGAGGGCCTGTTTTCCATGGACACTTTACTGTGAGGGCCTGTTTTCCATTGACACTGTACAGTGAGGGCCTGTTTTCCATGGACACTTTACAGTGAGGGCCTCTTTTCCATGGACACTTTACAGTGAGGCCCTCTTTTACATGGACACTTTACAGTGAGGGCCTGTTTTCCATTGACACTGTACAGTGAGGGCCTGTTTTCCATGGACACTTCACAGTGAGGGCCTGTTTTCCATGGACACTTTACAGTGAGGGCCTCTTTTCCATGGACACTTTACAGTGAGGGCTTCTTTTCCATGGACACTTTACAGTGAGGGCCTCTTTTCCATGAACACTTTACAGTGAGGGTCTGTTTTCCATAGAGACTGTACAGTGAGGGCCTGTTTTCCATGGACACTTTACAGTGAGGGCCTGTTTTCCATGGAGTCTGTACAGTGAGGTCCTCTTTTCCATGGACGCTTTACAGTGAGGGCATATTTTCCATGGACACTGTGCAGTGAGGGCCTCTTTTCCATGGACACTTTACAGTGAGGGCCTCTTTTCCATGGACACTTTACAGTGAGGGCCTGTTTTCCATGGAGTCTGTACAGTGAAGGCCTGTTTTCCATGGAGACTGTACAGTGAGGGTCTGTTTTCCATGGAGACTGTACAGTGAGGGCCTGTCTTCCATGGAGTCTGTACAGTGAAGGCCTGTTTTCCATGGAGACTGTACAGTGAGGGCCTCTTTTCCATGGACACTGTACAGTGAGGGCCTCTTTTCCATGGACACTTTACAGTGAGGGCCTCTTTTCCATGGACACTTTACAGTGAGGGCCTCTTTTCCATAGACACTTTACAGTGAGGGCCTGTTTTCCATGGACACTTTACAGTGAGGGCCTGTTTTCCATGGAGTCTGTACAGTGAAGGCCTGTTTTCCATGGAGACTGTACAGTGAGGGCCTCTTTTCCATGGACACTGTACAGTGAGGGCCTGTTTTCCATAGAGACTGTACAGTGAGGGCCTGTTTTCCATGGAGACTGTACAGTGAGGGCCTGTTTTCCATGGACACTTTACAGTGAGAGCCTGTTTTCCATGGAGACTGTACAGTGAGGGCCTGTTTTCCATGGACACTTTACAGTGAGGGCCTGTTTTCCATGGAGACTGTACAGTGAGAGCCTGTTTTCCATGGAGACTGTACAAGTACGGCTTGTTATCCATGGAGACTGTACAGTGAGGGCCTGTTTTCCATGGAGACTGTACAGTGAGGGTTTGTTTTCCATAGAGACTGTACAGTGAGGGCCTGTTTTCCATGGAGACTGTACAGTGAGGGCTTGTTTTCCATGGAGACTGTACAGTGAGGGCCTGTTTTCCATTGACACTGTACAGTGAGGGTCTGTTTTCCATAGAGACTGTACAGTGAGGGCCTGTTTTCCATGGAGACTGTACAGTGAGGGCCTGGTTTCCATGGAGACTGTACAGTGAGGGCCTGTTTTCCATGGAGACTGTACAAGTAGGGCCTGTTATCCACGGACAGTTATTCAGCTCTGGATTCTCACCCGTTTCTCCATCTTGTGCAGCTGCTTCTTGCTGCTCTTCAGTGCCCCCATCTCAGCCTCATCCAGGCTTTGCTGCAAGTCTCTGGCCGTCAGCTCCAAGTTTTTTTTGGCCAGCTCTAGACTCAAGTTGATTTCCTGTTCCTTCTTCAGCTTCTCTGTCAGTGCCGTAACCTGAACAATGAGAAACACTTGCACTCAACTCTCGTTGAACTAGCCATCTCACTCACACAGAATGTTGTCTGAGGGTGGGAGGCTGAGACACTGAGTTGTCCCAGCCCCCATGATGATGGAGGTGGGATGGGTGGGAGTGCCGGGAAAATAGGGGTGGCTGCGTCAGGACGGCTCCCTCTCGCATTCCTGCCTCCAGGGAAGTTTCTGAGGGTGGCCTGGGCAGTGGATCACTTGGCACTGCATGGAGTCGGGCAGTGAATTTAAATAGTTAAGGCCCCGATTAGAGGCAAATTTGAAGCCTCAATGGCATTTTACCGCTGGCGGAGTAGCCCCCCTCCCCCCCCCAAACACGTGGGGAGAGGCCTCCACCTCCATGGAGGTGGCCTCCTTGCAGCAGGGTGCGGTTTCATCGGAGCCAGAGATCCCATCCCCAAACGAGGCAAGGCATCCCCCGTGGCCCCAACCATCCAACTGGAGGGCTTTCCGCTCCGTTCTGAGGGTCCTGCTGCCTTTACCCCCTCTAAAATGCTTAATTATTTTTGTGCCGCCATTTTGAGGAAGCCTCACGGTTCCTGACCTCCTCTCCTGGTGACATCACCGAGGCTGGAGAGCTGCCAGATGTGTGATTGGGCCGGCAGCATCAGCAGCCCATTCACTGTCCGTAATTGGACGGCATGCGGGCATGCAGCTAATTAGGAGGCTGCCTCTGGGAAAATGGCTCTGCCGATACAGAACAAAGAACAGTACAGCACAGGAACAGGCCATTCGGCCCTCCAAGCCTGCGCCGATCTTCATGCCTGCCTAAACTAAAACCTTCTTTACTTCCAGGGACCGTATCCCTCTATTCCCATCCTATTCATGTATTTGTCAAGATGCCTCTTAAACGTCGCTATCGTACCTGCTTCCACCACCTCCCCCGGCAGCAAGTTCCAGGCACTCACCACCCTCTGTGTAAAGAACTTGCCTCGCACATCCCCTCTAAACTTTGCCCCTTGCACCTTAAACCTATGTCCCCTAGTAACTGACTCTTCCACCATGGGAAAAAGCTTCTGACTATCCACTCTGTCCATGCCGCTCATAACTTTGTAAACCTCTATCATGTCGCCTCTCCACCTCCGTCGTTCCAGTGAAAACAATCCGGGTTTATCCAACCTCTCCTCATAGCTAATGCCCTCCAGACCAGGCAACATCCTGGTTAATAGGGTGGTGAAAAATGTATATGGGACACTTACCTTTATCAATTGAGGCATAGATTACAAAAGCAGGGAGGTTATGTTGGAGTTGTATAGAACTTTGGTAAGGCCACAGCTGGAGTACTGTGTGCAATTCTGGTTGCCACATTATAGGAAGGATCTGACTGCATTGGAGGTGCAGAGAGGTTGGGTAGGCTTGGGTTGTTTTCACTGGAGCAGAGAAGACTGAGGGGTGACCTGATCGAGGTGTACAAGATTATGAGGGGCATGGACAGGGTGGATAGGGAGCAGCTGTTCCCCTTAGTTGAAGGGTCAGTTATGAGGAGTCACAAGTTTAAGGTGAGGGGCGGGAGGTTTAAGGGGGATTTGAGGAAGAACTTTTTTACCCAGAGGGTGGTGACGGTCTGGAATACACTGCCTGGGAGGGTGGTAGAGGCGGGTTGCCTCACATCCTTTAAAAAGTACCTGGATGAGCACTTGGCACGTCATAACATTCAAGGCTATGGGCTAAGTGCTGGCAAATGGGATTAGGTAGATAGGTCAGGTGTCTTTAATGCATCAGTGCAGACTCGATGGGCCGAAGGGCCTCTTCTGCACTGTGTTTTTCTGTGATTCTGTGTACCCTCTCCAAAGCCTCCACATCCTTCTGGTAGTGTGGCGACCAGAATTGCACGCAATATTCCAAGTTGGCCTAACTAACGTTCTGTACAGCTGCAACATGACTTGCCAATTTTTATACTCTATGCCCCGACCGATGAAAGCAAGCATGCCGTATGCCTTCTTGACTACCTTATCCACCTGCGTTGCCACTTTCAGTGATCTGTGGACCTGTACACCCAGATCTCTCTGCCTATCAATACTCTTAAGGGTTCTGCCATTTACTGTGAACTTCCCAGCTGTATTAGACCTTCCAAAATGCATTACCTCACATTTGTCCGGATTAAACTCCATCGAAGTCGAAGAGACTTAGCAGTTGGCAGGAAAAAAGCGCAAGGGGAGAGCCAACTGTGTAACAGCCCCGACAAATTTTTCTGCAGCATCTGTGGAAGAGTCTGTCACTCTAGAATTGGCCTTTCTCGCCACTCCAGGCGCTGCTTCACAAACCACTGACCACCTCCAGGCGCTTACCCATTGTCTCTCGAGACAAGGAGGCCAAAGAAGAAACTCCATCTGCGATTTCTCCGCCCAAGTCTCCAACCGATCTATATTCTGCTGTATCCTCTGACAATCCTCATCATTATCCGCAACTCCACCAACCTTTGTGTTGTCCACAATAATACTAATCAGACCAGCTACATTTTCCTCCAAACCATTTATATATACTACAAACAGCAAAGGTCCCAGCACTGATCCCTGCGGAACACCACTATTCACAGCCCTCCATTCAGAAAAGCATCCTTCCACTGCTACCCTCTGTCTTCTATGACCGAGCCAGTTCTGTATCCATCTTGCCAGCTCCCCTCTGATCCCATGTGACTTCACCTTTTGTACCAGTCTGCTATGAGGGACCTTGTCAAAGGCTGTACTAAAGTCCATATAGACAACATCCACTGCCCTTCCTTCATCAATCATCTTGGTCACTTCCTCAAAAAACTCAATCGAATTAGTAAGACACGACCTCCCCTTCACAAAACCATGCTGTCTCTTGCTAATAAGTCCATTTGTTTCCAAATGGGAATAAATCCTGTCCCGAAGAATCCTCTCTAATAGTTTCCCTACCACTGACGGAAGGCTCACCTGCCTATAATTTCCTGGATTATCCTTGCTACCCTTCTTAAACAAAGGAACAACATTGGCTATTCTCCAGTCCCCTGGGACCTCACCTGTAGCCAATGAGGATGCAAAGATTTCTGTCAAGGCCCCAACAATTTCCTCCCTTGCCTCCCTCAGTATTCTCGGGTAGATCCCATCAGGCCCTGGGGACTTATCTACCTTAATGTTTTTCAAGACGCCCAACACCACCTCCTTTTTGATATTGACATGACGCAGATTATCTACACTCCCTTCCCTCGACTCATCATCTACCAAGTCCGGTAAGTGCGGCCTCAGGATGCTCATTTGGTCCAGACATTGGGGGGGGCCCCGAAGCCTGTGGTAAAACCCCAGCCCGTTGTGTTTTCAGCAGTGATTGTTACTGCTGACATCTTCCACCGGACAGTAACAACCACTTGGCACATTTCCTGCATGTATTAAACCATCAAAGCAACACAGGGAGAATGGGTGGGAGGGGGGCGTTATTTTCCCGCTCCAGAGCATTTCTGTGGGACTCCAGAGATTCAACATTTCTACAAGTGCAGCGAAAACAACTCTCTGAATAGTGGTTACACAAAACTGAAATCTCCTTTTAATTTAATTCAGATGCAGATGGTGGAATGAAGCTGTGGAGCAGGGGATGGTACAAGGGACTAGGGTCAGTGCATTCAGGAAGAGTGTAATTTATTAAGAGAAGAACGTTGTGTTTACCTCACTCTTGACCTTCCTGCAGTTTTCTGCTTCTGCCCTGAATTCCTGCACCAATTTCTCAACTTGTTGGTTCAGTTCCTCAATGTCAGATTCATACTTTTTCTTCTGGTTGAGAAGGCTGATGTTCTGTGTGTGGAAAGGAGAGAGATTTGCATTCATATAGCAGCGTTTACAACCTCAGGATGTCCCAAAGTACTTTCCAACCTATCTGTTAAAGTCTGGTCACTGTTGTAATGCAGCATCTAATTGGTGCACAGCAAGATCCCACAAACAACAATGAGATAACCAGATAATCTTTTCTAATGATATTGATTGAGGGATAAATGCCAGCCAGCACACTGGGGATAATGCCTCTGCTCTTCTGCCTATAGTGGAATGGGATCTTTTACACACACCTGTAGGAACAGATGGGGACATGGTTTCATGTCTCACGTGGAAGGGGGGGACCTGTAACTCCCTCAGTACTGGACTGGAGGGTCAGCCTACATCTTGTACTCAAGCCTCTGGAGCAGGACTCAAACCCACAGCCTCCTCCCTCAGAGCAGAGAATGTTACCACAGAGCCGCAGCTGATACTGAACAAGGAAGGCGTGGGGGTGGAGAAGGTAATTCCATTTTTCAAAGAAACTTACAAACAAATTCAAACCCAAACTGCTGATTCAAGGGCAATGCTACTCTAGACAATCTCCCATTAATCCAGATTCCATTCAGGATAATAATAAATAGGAAATTCCACGGAGTTCTTCTGACTCTGTAATTCCAGCACAAGAGCAGCAGAAATCCCGGAGAAATGGTGTATTCTCCAGGACTGCAGTCAATCTACTGCCGAAGATACAGCAGGAGTTCCGGAAAGAGCCTGTGGAAAAATTCCAAGACACATTCCTCAGTTGGGCTCCTGTGAAGACTCGGTGAGGTACATCTTCGGGAAATGTGAATAAACATTTGAAATAGAGAAAGCTACAGGTTATGGGGAGACGGTCAGATTAGTTCTGGACTGTTCCAGTGGAGAGGTCTAAAGAGGTTGGTGCCATGGGAAAGACGTGAGGGGTTGTTGATTGAGATCTGACACTGAATGTAAAAGAAGCAGAGTTTATAATCCTTTAATTTAGTGGCTGGATTGAATTTAGTATGAATAGAGGGTGGCACAGTGGCGCAGTGGTTAGCACCGCAGCCTCACAGCTCCAGCGACCCGGGTTCAGTTCTGGGTACTGCCTGTGTGGAGTTTGCAAGTTCTCCCTGTGACCGTGTGGGTTTCCGCCGGGTGCTCCGGTCTCCTCCCACAGCCAAGGACTTGCAGGTTGAGAGGTAAATTGGCTGTTGTAAATTGCCCCCAAATGTAGGTAGGTGGTAGGAGAATGGTGGGGATGTGGTGGAGAATATGGGGTTAATGTAGGATTAGTATAAATGGGTGGTTGTTGGTCAGCACAGACTCAGTGGACTCAGTGGGCCAAAGGGCCTGTTTCAGTGCTGTATCTCTAAATAAGAAATAAATAAGAGATTAGGAAAACATTAAAAAGTGATTTCCAAGCAACAGCAGGTCATCTGCATTCAAAGGGAACACAGGTCATGAAATGGCGACAACACATCTGCCCAAATTCCCTGATCCACATTCCCGTTAGTCATTTGCTTCTTCCTGAGATCTCGGGAGTGACAAAATTCCAATTTGTTTTTTAGTCTATTCCAGTGTTGCCCACTTACACAGGTGCATTGCATACCCAAAGGCAGTTACAGTCCTGACCACTTAATGCTTTACACCTTGACCTCGAGGCCAATGGAATACCTGAGAGAGAATCAGCTCCGATCTCTCTCTACTGTCCTGCAGTTCCTGCTCCGCCATTTTACTGTTTCGTTCTGCGGTTTCCAGAGCGTTGCGTAGCGTTTCGAGCTCAGAACTCAGCATGGCCCCACGTCGGTTGGACACACTCAAACTTTCTTTCAGTTCCTCGTTCTGCTGAGCACTAGACTCAAGCTCAGCCTGTAATACCTGAACAGATGGGAAAGAATCAAACAGTGAGAGTGGTTAAACACGGGTACGGGTGATGTGTCATACAGTGAATGTAATTCACTGACCAAAGTCAGTGGGTTTCACACTTCTCAATCCCATTGGATGAAATGATTTCTCCACATTTGTTCCAGAGTGAAACATTCTAATTATATTGTTAAAAATCTTAATTCATATTTCATGGCTCAAATGAGCTGAAAGTGTTTGTTGTCATTACTCCTATATTGCTAAATAATATCTTATAAATTATAATTCATAGAATGACACACCACTGAAGAAGGCCATTAGGCCCATCCTGCCTGTACTAGCTCTTTGAAAGACCTCGCCAATTAGAATCATTCATGATCGGTTGATTTCCACAGAATCTACAGCTCAGAAACAGGCCAATCGGCTCTACTGTGTCTATACTGGTGTTTATACTGGACACAAACCTCCTCCCATACCTGTTCATCTAACACTCTCAGTATATTCCTCCATTCCCCTCTCCCTCATGTGTCAGAAACCACGAAATGAGCAGTTGGAGCAGTGAGGAGACACCGGGAAAAATGTGATGTGACAGTAACGGACACACACGGGGTGAGTGTGAGTGTGAGGAGACAGTAACAGACACACACGAGGTGAGTGTGAAGTGACAGTAACACAGACATAAGGTGAGAGTGACAGTAACAGACACACACGAGGTGAGTGTGAAGTGACAGTAACACAGACACGTGGTGAATGTGAGGAGACAGTAACGGACACACACGGGGTGAGTGTGAGGTGACAGTAACGGACACACACGGGGTGAGTGTGAGTAGACAGTAACGGACACACACGGGGTGAGTGTGAGGTGACAGTAACGGACACACACGGGGTGAGTGTCAGGTGACAGTCACGGACACACACGGGGTGAGGGTGAGGTGACAGTAACGGACACACACGGGGTGAGTGTGAGGTGACAGTAACGGACACACACGGGGTGAGTGTGAGTAGACAGTAACGGACACACACGGGGTGAGTGTGAGGTGACAGTAACGGACACACACGGGGTGAGTGTCAGGTGACAGTCACGGACACACACGGGGTGAGGGTGAGGTGACAGTAACGGACACACACGGGGTGAGTGTCAGGTGACAGTAACGGACACACACGGGGTGAGTGTGAGTAGACAGTAACGGACACACACGGGGTGAGTGTGAGGTGACAGTAACGGACACACACGGGGTGAGTGTCAGGTGACAGTCACGGACACACACGGGGTGAGGGTGAGGTGACAGTCACGGACACACACGGGGTGAGGGTGAGGTGACAGTAACACAGACACGTGGTGAGTGTGAAGTGACAGTAACAGACACACACGGGGTGAGTGTGAGGTGACAGTAACACAGACACGTGGTGAATGTGAGGAGACAGTAACGGACACACACGGGGTGAGTGTGAGGTGACAGTAACAGACACACTCGAGGTGAGTGTGAGGTGACAGTAACACAGACACGTGGTGAGTGTGAAGTGACAGTAACAGACACACACGGGGTGAGTGTGAGGTGACAGTAACACAGACACGTGGTGAGTGTGAGGAGACAGTAACGGACACACACGGGGTGAGTGTGAGGTGACAGTAACAGACACACACGAGGTGAGTGTGAAGTGACAGTAACAGACACACTCGAGGTGAGTGTGAGGTGACAGTAACACAGACACGTGGTGAGTGTGAAGTGACAGTAACAGACACACACGGGGTGAGTGTGAGGTGACAGTAACACAGACACGTGGTGAATGTGAGGAGACAGTAACGGACACACACGGGGTGAGTGTGAGGTGACAGTAACGGACACACACGGGGTGAGTGTAAGGTGACAGTCACGGACACACACGGGGTGAGGGTGAGGTGACAGTAACGGACACACACGGGGTGAGTGTGAGGTGACAGTAACGGACACACACGGGGTGAGTGTGAGGTGACAGTAACGGACACACACGGGGTGAGTGTAAGGTGACAGTCACGGACACACACGGGGTGAGGGTGAGGTGACAGTAACGGACTCACATGGGGTGAGTGTGAGGTGACAGTAACGGACACACACGGGGTGAGTGTAAGGTGACAGTAACGGACACACACGGGGTGAGTGTAAGGTGACAGTCACGGACACACACGGGGTGAGGGTGAGGTGACAGTAACGGACACACACGGGGTGAGTGTGAGGTGACAGTAACGGACACACACGGGGTGAGTGTGAGGTGACTGGAAATGTTTGGAAGGAATGGAACCTCACTTTTGTTTGTGAGATTAAGTTGCGAATGGCCCTCTGAGCCTCACTGGCTCGTCGAATCGCTTGGCTCATTTGCTGCTCCATCTCATTCAGGTCATTCTCCATTTTCTTCTGGATTCGGAGAGCGTCGGTTTTGCTCCTCATTTCCCTCTCCAGGTCTGTTTGCAGGATGTCTATGGTGCGCTGCTGGTTCCGTCTGAAAGGACACCATTTAGATTGAGTTGAGTAGAGATAGGGTGGGTGAGGGGATCATGTTAACCTACCTCGTTGGGTGGGTAATCCGCGAGATCGGCTAGTATGCTGAATTTGCATCCCATTGGATATTACCAGCGGAGAGTGGAATCAGGTGCAGTATAAAACCAGGATTGCACCTGATCCCATGGATTTCCCGACAGGCGGATTGAGTTAAAATTGCCCTCACAGTGGCCAGGAAAATCCTCAGAGCTGCTCCCAATCCATTGCCGTAACGTCACCGGAACCACCCCCGCACCCTCCATTTATACACATAACCAGGGCTTCTGTTGTGCTTCTGGTGAAATTGCATGATACGGAGAAAAGGCAGGGATTAGGAATTAAAAGGATAGGGTAGCAAAGTAAAAGAGCAGATTCAATGGGCTGAATGGCCTAATCCTCTTCCCATGAACAATAGAACGGTCAGAAATTCACAGGTGGCCCCAATCTGTGTACCTGCATCAATCTGTGTACCTGCACCAACCTAGGTATCTGCACCAATCTGGGGACCTGCACCAATCTGGGTACCTGCATCAACCTGGGTACCTGCACTAATCTGGGTACCGGTACATTCCCCAATCTGGGTACCTGCACTAATCTGTGTACCTGCATCAACCTGGGTACTGGTACATTCCCCAATCTGGGTACCTGCACCAATCTGTGTACCTGCACTAATCTGGGTACCGGTACATTCCCCAATCTGTGTACCTGCACTAATCTGTGTACCTGCATCAACCTGGGTACTGGTACATTCCCCAATCTGGGTACCTGCACCAATCTGTGTACCTGCACTAATCTGGGTACCGGTACATTCCCCAATCTGTGTACCTGCACTAATCTGTGTACCTGCATCAACCTGGGTACTGGTACATTCCCCAATCTGGGTACCTGCACCAATCTGTGTACCTGCACTAATCTGTGTACCTGCATCAACCTGGGTATCTGCACCAATCTGGGGATCTGCACCAATCTGGGGATCTGCACCAATCTGGGTACCTGCATCGACCTGGGTACCGGTACATTCCCCAATCTGGGTACATGCATAAACCTGTGTACCTGCACTAATCTGTGTACCTGCATCAACCTGTGTACCTGCATCAACCTGGGTACCGGTAAATTCCCCAATCTGTGTACCTGCACCAATCTGTGTACCTGCACCAACCTGGGTACCGGTACATTCCCCATCCTGTGTACCTGCACCAATCTGTGTACCTGCACCATAGAGTCATAGAGTTATACAGCACAGAAACAGGCCCTTCGGCCCATCGTGTCTGTGCCGGCCATCAAGCACCTAACTATTCTAATCCCATTTTCCAGCACTTGGCCCGTAGTCTAGTATGCTATGGCGTTTCAAGTGCTCATCTAAATATTTTTTAAATGTTGTGAGGGTACCTGCCTCTACCACCTCTTCAGGTAGTGTATTCCAGATTCCAAACACCGTCTCGGTGAAAATATTTTTCCTCAAATGCCCTCTAAACCTCCTAACCCTTACCTTAAATCTATGCCCCCTGGTTATTGATCCCTCCGCGAAGGGAAAAAGTTTCTTCCTATTTAACCTATCAATGCCCCTCATAATTTTGTATACCTCAATCATGTCCCCCCTCAGCCTTCTCTAAGGAAAACAACCCTAGCCTTTTCTCTCTTCAGTCTCTCTTCATAGCTGAAATGCTCCAGCCCAGGCAACATCCTGGTGAATCTCCTCTGCATCCTCTCCAGTGCAATCACATCCTTCCTATAGTGTGGTGCCCAGAACTGTACACATTACTCCAGCTGTGGCCTAACTAGTGTTTTATACAGCTCCATCATAACCTTCATGCTCTTATATTCTATGCCTTGGCTAATAAAGGCAGGTATCCCAGATGCCTTCCTAACCACCTTATCTACCTGTGCTGCGCCTTCAGTGATCTATGGACAAGCACCCCAAGGTCCCTCTGACCCTCTGTACTTCCTAGGGTCCTACCATTCATTGTATATTCCCTTGCCTTGTTATTCCTCCCAAAATGCATCACCTCACACTTCTCAGGATTAAATGTCATTTGCCACTGCTCTGCCCATCTTACCAGCTCATCTATATCGTCCTGTAATCTAAGGCTTTCCTCCTCACTATTTACACCACCACCAATTTTCGTGTCATCTGCGAACTTACTGTTCATACCTCCTATAACCACATTTAAATCATTAATGTACACTACAAACAGTAAGGGTCCCAACACCGATCCCTGTGGTACACCACTGGTTACAGGCTTCCAACTGCAAAAAACAGGCCTTGACCATCACCCTCTGCCTCCTGTCACTAAGCCAATTTTGGATCCAATTTTCCAAATTGCCCTGGATCCCATGGGCTCTAACCTTCTTAACCAATCTCCCATGTGGGGCCTTATCAAAAACCTTACTGAAGTCCATGTAGACCACATCAACTGCTTTACCCTCATCTACACATCCAGTCACTGCCTTGAAAAATTCAATCAAGTTTGTTAGACATGATCTCCGCCTGACAAAGCCATGCTGACTATCCCTGATTAATCCCTGCCTCTCCAAATGGAGATTAATCTTAACCCTCAGAACTTTTTCCAATACTTTCCCAACCACTGATGTTAGACTCACCGGCCTGTAATTAGCTGGTCTATCCTTGCTACCCTTCTTGAATAATGGTACCACATTCGCTGTCCTCCAATCCTCTGGTACCTCTCCTGTGGCCAGAGAGGATTTGAAAATTTGTGTCAGAGCCCCTGCTATCTCCTCCCTTGCCTCACATAACAGCCTGGGATACATCTCATCTGGACCTGGGGTTTTATCCACTTTTAAGCCTGCTAAAACAGCCAATACTTCCTCCCTTTCAATGCTAATATGTTCAAGTATATCACAATCCCCCTCCCTGATCTCTACACCTACATCGTCCTTCTCCATAGTGAACACAGATGAAAATTAATCATTTAAAACCTCACCTATGTCCTCCGGCTCCACACACAGATTGCCACTTTGGTCCCTAATGGGCCCTACTCTTTCCCTGGTTATCCTCTTGCCCTTAATATACTTAAAAAACGCCTTGGGATTTTCCTTTATCTTGCCCGCCAGTGTTTTGTCATGTCCCCTCTTCGCTCTCCTAATTACTTTTTTAAGTACCCCCCTACACTTTCTATACACCTCTAGGGCCTCCGCTGTTTTCAGCGCTCTGAATCTGCCATAAGCCTTCTTTTTTGCCTGATCCAATCCTCTATATCCCTTGACATCCAGGGTTCCCTGGACTAGTTGGTCCTACCCTTCACCTTAACGGGTACCTGTTGGCCCTGAACTCTCACTATTTCCTTTTTGAATAACTCCCACTGGTCTGATGTAGACTTTCCTACAAGTAGCTGCTCCCAGTCTACTTTGGCCAGATCCTGCTTTTTCAAATTGAAATCGGCCTTCCCCCAATTCAGTACCTTTATTTCTGGCCTGTCTTTGTCCTTTTCCATAACTACCTTAAATCTTACAGAGTCATGGTCACTATCCCCAAAATGCTCCCCCACTGACACTTCTACCACTTGTCCGGCTTCATTCCCTAGGATTAGGTCCAGTATGGCCCCTTTTCTTGTAGGACTTTCTGCGTACTGGCTCAAAAAGCTCTCCTGTATGCATTTTAAGAATTCCGTCCCCTTTAAGCCTTTTGCACTAAGACTATCCCAGTTGATATTGGGGAAGTTGAAATCCACTACTATTATTACCCTATTATTTTTACACCTCTCTGAGATTTGACTACATATCTGCTCCTCTATCCCTGACTGTTTTGAGGCCTGTAGTACACTCACCAATCTGGGTATATTCCCCAATCTGGTGCATGGTCATTTACAGCTTCGAAGGATGACATTTGGCTCATCGTGTCTATGCCAGCTCACCACTCCCCCGCTCGATCCCTGTACCCTTGCAAGTCTGTTTTCTTTAAGTGCTCATCCAATTTCCTTTTGAAGTCATTGATTGTCTCTGCTTCCACCACACTTGTGGGCAGCGAGTTCCAGGTCATTACCACCCACTGACTAAAAAAGTTCTTCCACACATTCCCCTTACATCTCTTGCCCAAAACTTTCAATCTGTGTCCCCTAGTCCTTGTACCATCAGTTAATGGGAACAGGCTTTTCTTGTCTAATTTATCTAAATCTGTCATAATCTTGTAAGTCTCTGTTAAATCTCCCCTCCAATCTCCTTTGCTCCAGGGAGAACAACCCCAGCTTTTCCAACCTAACTTTGTAACTAAAATCCTCCATCCCTGGAACCATTCTGGTAAATCTCCTCTACACCCTCTTAGGGACCCTCGCATCCTTCCTAAAGTGTGGTGACCAGAACTGGACGTAAAAATCCACTTGGGGCCTAACCAACATGTACCAGTCTGTGTACATGCACCAGTCTGTGTACATGCGCCAGTCTGTGTACATGCGCCAGTCTGTGTACATGCACCAGTCTGTGTACATGCGCCAATTTGCATACTGTACGAGTTGAACTGCAATTTTGAAAAGGGATCAGGAAAGTGTTTAGGGCTATTTTCACTGAACAGTGCTTTCCTACCTGGTAGGAACACACCTCTCTTGAAGGGATAGACCCTTGCTAGTGTACAGTTGTACGGGTACCACTCACTGCAGTACCTTGTTAGATTGGCTATTCTTCGTGTTCACACATGCAGAGCTGGAATGGGCAGGTTATATAACCCTGGGAGAGGTTCCATGGCTGATCCAGTGTATATGGAGTACAGCAGGAGTTACTGACTGCTCATCGGGAGTTCTCACTGTCTAGGCTGACCTGGCCACTCGAGGAAGGTGCCAGAGGGTGACCCCAGTGAAACTCAGCCGAGTCTTGTGATGGTTCAGCTGACTCACAGGCAGCCAAAGAAATGGGAACTGAATCCCTCCCCTGCGGCTGCCTTTGTGAACCTGAGCTGGATGGATCCGCAGTAATCCGGAATCTTGTTGAACAGCCAGGCTGCCTCATTGGGACCTGGAAGGATTGGCCTTCCACTGGGAACAAGGATTCTCCCCCTCGGCTTCAGGTACCTGAATGTGTAGAGCTTTAGCTGAAGGCCTGTAGACTGAGCTGGTAAATTGGATGGATTTAGCAGGTTAAACATCCACAACTTGGGGGATCTTAAGGCAAGATTCTTTTTCGCTCGTTTGCTGATTACCTGGGTTAGGTGAGCAGTGAGAGAGGCTGTCTGCTCCACACTGAACAAATATCATTTCACCTGTGTGGATACTCGAGTAGGTTAGATTGGGGAATTAAGCAGAACGATGGCTTTCCCACTAATTCCAGACACTGAGCTGAAAAGAAATGTTATCCCTGGAGCCCCCTTAGACTTCACTTAATGCCCTAATGGTTGCATTCTTATTGGGAATGCAAATCTTTCATCTTTTTGGCTCCCACCCCATGTTAGTGGCCATATTGCCCGTGATGTTAATCCAGATTCAACAAACAAATAAAAGCAATTATGCCCCAAGCATTTTGCCCTCCGTATAGGATTCACATATTCGCAGTGTATGGGTTGCCCGGCTCAGCGTTGTGCTCCTTCCTCGCTACCTCACAGTGACAATCTCTTCATCTTTCTCCTTCAGCTGTCTCGCATGTTCACTCTGTAGCTGAGTCAGCTCCAGCTGAAGCCGGCTGTTCTTGTTCTCTGCAGTCTTCAGCTCATTCTAACACATAATAAAAGAGAAGGTTACTTGTTTCAGGTAACTGAATGTGTGAAGGGAAGATGCTGGAAAATAATGGGATCTAAAGAGGCCACAAGGAGTAATTGTAATGATGGAAAACCAATTGGCCATGCTGAGTAGTCAGCTGTTATTTTTTCAGACGATCAGTTTATTTCATTTTTTATAGTTTCAAAAGGAAATTAAACTCCCTCATTAGCGCCCGTGACTCATAACTTCCCTCTTCCTCAGAACATCAGAACAGGAGACCATTCAGCCCCTCTGGCCTGTTATAGAGTCATAGAGTTGTACAACACAGAAACAGGCCGTTCGGCCCATTGTGTCTGTGCCGGCATTAAGCACCCAACTATCCTAATCCCATATTCCTGCACTTGGCCCGTAGCCTTGTTTGTTATGACGTTTCAAGTGCTCATCTAAATACTTCTTAAATGTTGTGAGGGTTTCTGCCTCTACCACCCCTTCAGGCAGTGTGCTCCAGATTCCAATTACCTGCTGAGTGAAAAAATGTTTCCTCAAATCCCCCCTAAACCTCCTGCCCCTTACCTTAAATCTATGCCCCCTGGTTATTGACCCCTCTGCGAAGGGAAAAAGTTTCTTCCTATCTATCCTATCAATGCCCCTCATAATTTTGTATACCTCAATCATGTCCTCCCTCAGCCTTCTCTGCTCTAAGGAAAACAACCCTAGCCTTTTCAGTCTTTCTTCATAGCTGAAATGCTCCAGCCCAGGCAACATCCTGGTGAATCTCCTTTGCACCCTCTCCAGTGCAATCACATCCTTCCTATAGTGTGGTGCCCAGAACTGTACACAGTACTCCAGCTGTGGTCTAACTAGTGTTTTATACAGCTCCATCATAACCTCCCTGCTCTTATATTCTATGCCTTGGCTAATAAAGGCAAGTATCCCATATGCCTTCCTAACCATCTTATCTACCTGTGCTGCTGCCTTCAGTGATCTATGGACAAGTACACCAAGGTCCCTCTGACCTTCTGTACTTCCTACAGTCCTACCATCCATTGTATATTCCCTTGCCTTGTTAGTCCTCCAAAAATGCTTACCTCACACTTCTCAGGATTAAATTCCATTTGCCACTGCTCTGGCCATCTTACCAGCCCATCTATATTGTCCTGTAATCTAAGGATTTCTTCCTCACTATTTACACCACTACCAATTTTCGTGTCATCTGTGAACTTACTGATCATACCTCCTATATTCATGTCTAAATCATTAATGTACACTACAAACAGCAAGGGTCCCAGCACCGATCCCTGCGGTACACCACTGGTCACAGGCTTCCAATCGCCAAAACAACTCTCGACCATCACCCTCTGCCTCCTGCCACTAAGCCAATTTTGGATCCAATTTTCCAAATTGCCCTGGATCCCATAGGCTCTTACCTTCTTAACCAATCACCCATGCGGGAACTTATCAAAAGCCTTACTGAAGTCCATGTAGACTACATCTACTGCTTTACCCTCATCTACACATCCAGTCACCTCCTCGAAAAATTCAATCAAGTTAGTTAGACACGATCTCCCCCTGACAAAGCCATGCTGACTATCCCTGATTAATCCCTGCCTCTCCAAGTGGAGATTAATCCTATCCCTCAGAATTTTTTCCAATAGTTTTCCTACCACTGATGTTAGACTCACCGGCCTGTAATTACCTGGTTTATCCCTGCTACACTTCTTGAATAATGGTACCACATTCGCTGTCCTCCGTCCTCTGGTACCTCTCCTGTGGCCAGGATTTGAAGATTTGTGTCAGATCCCCTGCTATCTCCTCCCTTGCCTCACATAACAGCCTGGGATACATCTCATCTGGGCCTGAGGATTTATCCACTTTTAAACCCGCTAATACCTCCTCCTTCAATGCTAATGCTGTTCTGTCATTCATTATGACTGTTCTGTATTCAAGGGGATCAAGTGATATGGGGAGAAAGCGGGAACAGGGTATTGAATTAGACTATCAGCCAAGATCTTTTTTGAATGGCAGAGCAGGCCCGAAGGGCCGAATGGCCTACTCCTGCTCCTATTTTCTATGTTTCTAAACTCTATTTACACCTGCCTTTGAATCTGTAGCATCTTGATGTTTATCTGCATTTCTTGAATTACTTCCTATTATTTCTGTAATGTTAAATTTAGTTGATTGTCTTAGCATTAGACCTACAGATATGGAAGTAGGTAGGTTGCCATAGTAACTTGAAATTTTTATTAGCTTCACAAAGCAAGACATTCTGGCATCATAATTGTCTACATATTCAGGTTTCTGGAGCTTTGAAATATTAGATAGACATCAGAGGACTAGAAAAACATTAACAAGATGCACTGCAGCAACGCACCAAGCTTAGATAGCACCTTCCAAACCAGTGACCTCTACCAACTGGAAGGACAAGGGCAGCAAATACATGGGAACACCACCACCTGCAAGTTCCCCTCCAAGTCATAAACCATCCTGACTTGGAACTATATCGCCGTTCCTTCACTGTCAATGGGTCAAAATCCTGGAACTCCTTCCTAACAGCACTGTGGCTGTGCCTTTTTTGGTTTTTTCATGGGATGTGGGCATCACTGGCAAGGCCAGCATTTGTTGCCCATCCCTAATTGCCCTTGAACTGAGTGGCTTACTAGGCTATTTCAGGGGCAGTTAAGAGTCAACCACATTGCTGTGGGTCTGGAGACACATGTCACCAGACCAGGTAAGGACGGCAGATTTCCTTCCCGAAAGGACATTAGTGAACCAGATGAGTTTTTACAACAATTGATGATAGTTTCGTGGCACCATTACTGAAACTAGCTTTCAATGCCATATATTTTTATTAATTAACTGAATTTATTGAATTTAAATTCCACCAACCGCAGGATTTGAAGCCATGTCCCCAGGGCATTAGTCTGGGCCTCCAGATTACTAGCTCAATAAAAATTACCACTAGAACATAAAACAAAATACAGCACAGAAGGAGGCCATTCAGCCCATCGTGTCCGTGCTGGCCAAATAAGCTGTCCGCCCAAACTAATCCCACCTTCCAGCACCTGGTTGATAGCCCCGCAGGTTACAGTACTTCGGGTACATGTCCAGGGACCTTTAAAAGAGTTGAGGGTTTCTGCCTCCACCACCATTCCTGGCAGTGAATTCCAGAAACCCACCACCTTCTGGATGAAAAGATCTCTCCTCATATCCCCTCTAATCCTTCTACCAATCACCTTAAATCTGTGTCCATGGTAACTGACCTCCCCGCCAGGAAAAACAGATTCTTTCTGTCTACTTTATCTAGGCCCCTCACAATTTTGTACACCTCAATCAACTCACCCCTCAGCCTCCTCAATTCCAGGGAAAACAACCCCAACCTATCCAATCTTTCCTCATAGCTGCAACCCTCAAGCCCTGGAAACATTCTTGTAAATCTCCTCTGTACTCTCTCCAGAGCAATTATGTCCTTCCTGTAATGTGGTGACCAGAACTGTACGTAATAGTCCAGCTGCAGCCTACCAGCACTCTATACAGTTCCAGCATCACATCCCTGCTTTTGTATTCTATATCGCGGCCAATAAAGGAAAGCAATCCATATGCCTTCTTCAACACTCTATCTACCTGTCCTGCCATCTTCAGGAACCTATGGCCATGCACTCCAAGGTCTCTCACTTCTTCTACCCCTCTCAATATCCTCCCGTTTATTGTATATTCCCTCGCTTTATTTGCGCTCCCAAATGCATCACCTCACACTTCTCAGGATTGAATTCCATTTGTCACTTTTCCACCCACTCAACCAAACCATTGATATCATTCTGGAGACCATGACTCTCCTCCTCCCTATTAACTACACGTCCAATTTTTGTGTCATCAGCAAATTTACCAATCATGCCTCCCATATTTGAGTCCAACTCATTAATAAATACCACAAACAGCAAGAAACCCAACACTGAGCCCTGTGGAGCCCTGTGGAGCCCTATGCCGCCATCTTCCCCTAGGTTAAATAAGCAATTCATTATATTAAATGTGTTGTTTCCCCAAAGTTCAATGGAAGAGTCCAATTTGGAGGCCTCAGTGACTGACAGTTTGACAGTCCAAATACCCATTCCCCCTCCTCACAGTCTTAAAAGGATTAGAGTTCAGGTTAAATGGAGCACCGTTTCAAAACAAGGGGACTCCCATTTAAAATGGAGATTAGGAGGAATTTCTTGTCTCAGAGGGTAGTTAAGTCTTGAGAATTCTGTACCCCAGAGAGCAGTGGCGGTTACGTCTCTGCTGTATTTTCTGAAATGAGGTGCATAGGGTGGTTGACAATTGCACTGTCAAAATTACATTTTGTGCATTCATACTTTTTATGTAAAATAAACCAGTTTGTTGATCTACCTTATCTTGATGAAGAACTTCTCAGTTTGCCTCCCGTAAAGACAGAAAAACACGCGTGCCCCACGTGCAATACACCAATGGGAGGTAAACAGCAAGAATTCAGTATAATCATTGGGTAATGCTATCGTTTGGCAAGATATTGGGCAGTGAAAGGTGAACTCTGAATTGTGGCACAAGATCTACCAATGGGAATGAGGGGTGACCCCGTGAAAATATCTGGTGCAAAATCCAACAAATTGTGACAGGTGCTGGTCCTCCAATAGAGCCATTCACCAGATTCCTCTCCACCAATCCCCTGGTCCTCTTTCCATCTCTGTCCCTCTAGTCTCAGGGCCAGAGACTCAGGCACTTGGCAAACACCTGGCCTGGTCATTCACAGCTACATCAGGTTTAACCAGCACAGCTGGCCAGGTTAAATAAAATACCTGAAGATCTTCCACTGCAGCCTCCAGCTGAACCTGTTCCTCCTGGAGTCGTTTCTTAACCTTGTCTATCTCATGGCAGCTTTGGGTGGCTTCACTCAGCTGATCTGTTAGTGCAGCAATGTCCTCTGTTTTGAGAGAGAGAAAAAAATATGGAATAAACAAACGCAAAGTTGGTACCACAACAAGTCCATCTTAATGTCCTTCGGGGACAGACCTCCAACGTACTTAGCTAAATGTCATAGAGAACAAATTCATAGAATCTTACAGCATAGAAAGAGGCCATTCAACCCATCATGCCTGTCCCAGCCCTTTGAAAGAGCTATCCAATTAGTCCCACTCCTCTGCTCCTTTTCTACAGTCCTGCAAATGTTTTCTTTTCAAGTATCTTTGCAATTCCTTTATTGAAAGTTACTATTGAATCTGCTTCCACTGCCCTTTCTAGCAGGGTATTCCAGATCACAACAATTATGGGGGAGATTCTCACATGTCCTTGGCGGAGAAACTGAGAGACACCTGTTTCTGCATTGGTATCTCCCTAAGGCAGGCAACTTAGAGACAGTAATCAAAGTATCGGTGCAGATAGCAGGGGAGTCCAGAACAAGGAGACATAGCCTTACAATTAGAGCCAGGCCATTCAGGGGTGATGTCAGGAAGCATTTCCTCACTCAAAGCCTGGTGGAAATCTGGAACTTCCTTCCCCAAAAAGGTCGGGGGGCAATTGAAAATTTAGAAACTGAGATTGATCGATATTTGTTAGGTAAGGGTATTAAAGGTTTCACAACCAAGGCAGGAAAATGGAGTTGAGGTACAGATCAGCCATGATCTAACTGAATGGTGGAATGGTGGTGTTGGGGGATGGTAAATGGTCTACTCCTGTTCCAATTACTGTAACGGAGAGGGCCCACTGAGTCAATCAGTCTACGATGTCTCCTTTTTAAAAGAGCTGGGATTTTGATGGCAGTTTCCGACAATACACCCCTTCTGATCTCTGCTGTCCATGCCGTGCAGCTGCCTCTTACCCAGTAGGTGTTTGTTCTCCCTTTTCAGCCCCTCAGTCGAGTCCACTGCCTCATCGAAGGCGTTTTTGAGTTTCAGCAGCTGTGTGCTTGTCTCCCTCCCCTCTCTCTGTGCAATTTCCATCTCTGCCTGCGATTGCTCCAATTTCAGTTTCCACTCGCTTACAATCTTGTCAAGGTTCTGCTGCTTCCTGTCCAGGGCGGCAGAGACAGCGTGCGACCTCTCAACCTCAGTGTTCAGGTCCTCCACCTCGCCCTGAAGTCGGTTCCTCACCTTCTCCACCGAAGCACACTTGCTGCTCATCATCTCGACCCGCTCCTCGGCCTCTTGAAGACGTGCCGCCAACTTCTTCCTGAGGGAGGAACATGCAATAACATGAAGGGACCCGCAAGAAAAGGGACACAATTCACTCCTGGTTTGTGCGAGGTAACACTTGCTTAGCTCAGGGCTGACTCCTCAACATTGTGTCATGGTGTGGGCCAGTTGAACAGCCCAGTCCAGAGACCTGAATATATAATTCAGACTAACAGTCCCAGTGCAGTATTGAGGGAGTGCTGCACTGCCAGATGTACCATCTTTCAGATGAGACATCAAACCTAGGCCCTGTCTATCCTCTCAGCTGGATGTGAAAGGTCTTGGCACTATTTTAAAGAAGGGCAGGGGAGATAGCCCCAATGTCCTGGCCAATATTTATTCACCAATCAACAGATTTTCTTTTATTATTCATTTATGGGACTTGGGTGTCACTGGCTAGGCCAGCATTTATTGCCAACCCCAAATTCCCCTTGAGAAGGTGGTGGTGAGCCGCCTTCTTCACAACTGAGTGTCTTGCAAGGCTATTTCAGAGGGCAGTAAAGTGTCAACTACATCGCTGTGGTTCTAGAGTCATATACAGGCCATACTGGGTAAGGATGGCTGATTTCTTTCTCTAAAATGAACCAGATGGATTTTTATGACAACCTGATAGCTCTATGGTCATGATTACTGAGACTAGCTTTTTATTCCAGATCTATTTATTCCCCAGCGGCCGTGCTGGGACTTGAACTCATGACATCAGATCATTAGCCCAGGCCTCTGAATTACTAGTCCAGTAACATTATTAGTCTTGCCATTATCACATTATTGTTTGTGGGATCTTACTGTGCGCAAATTGGCTGCCTCATTCCCTACATTACAGCAGTGACTTCAAAAAGTACTTAATTTTCTGTGAAGTGTTTGGTCTGTGAAAAGCTCTCTGTGAATCCAAGCTTTGTCTGTCTTTAACGCAGCAGAGTAGCTGATATCTGACAAAATAAAGCATGTGGGCAGGTTTGATCAAGAAAAGGTGGTTTAACATTGGGAGATTACCTGTCTCTGGAGTACAAGCTACACTGATGTATCGCTCCCCAGTGATCAAGCACCCAGCCCCTCTGACAGATTGAGCCGATATCACTAACAATAAATGTATTGCTCCAGTAGAACAAATGCAATGTTGTCTCTATCAATCTGTGGCCACAAGTTCTAACTTTGGCAGAGGTTCACCGCAGAGGAAATGTGGTGTAATGTGAGAAGCTGATCCGATATTGCCTGATATACGTCACCCCTACCCACCTCCCCACACCCGAGGACCCCTCTCCCCCGAAGGTGAAAGTTCCAGTGTGTACTCACTGTCTATCGGTGGATCACTTTCTCATCTCTCCTTCTTTCTTTGTCTCTTCACCTTTCACCCCCTTCTCTCTTTCCCTCACTTTGTCCATTTCTCTTTGCAACTTTCTGTGCTCATCTGCCCGACTTACTATCCATCCTCATCGAGCATCATGGAAAAGTTGGAATATACAACTTCATTCCTTCATCCAAGTCATTATTAAACATGGTGAAAAATTGAGGCCTCAGTCCATGCCTGGAGAACACCACTTGTCATATCCTGCCAAACAGAACATGCAATCCTATAACCCCACCCTCTGTCTCCATCCTCTCAACACATTTCCAATCCAGGTCAAAAGATTCATCTAATTGGTTGGTGTGTTCCAGTTTTGTTTTGGCAATGCTGTGCACAGCCCTTTCCTAGCAATGACAGAAACATCCCAGTGGGGAGAGACCGTTTAGTTTTCGTTTACGCAGAATCTTGCAGTGTCAGCCTTGTGTTGCCATTGACCTTACAGCCCAGTAGAACAAGCTCCCCCTCACACTGATTGAAACCTGAGTGAGTTTGTGAGCGAGGGTTGCTAATGAACATTCTCAACCTGCACCAAAGCAAATTACTGCGGTTTCCGGCAATTTGAAATCAAAACAAAAAATATTGGAATCACTCAGCAGGTCTGACAGCAGCTGTGGAGCGAGAAATAGAGATACTGTTTCAGCTTATTAATGTCACCAGTTCTGACCAATGATCATCGACCTGACCTACTGAGTGTTTCCAGCATTTTCTATTCTTAGCCGGTACCTGCCCATGGAAAAGTGTGCGGTTTAAATTCAAAGATCATACTTGGCTTCCTCCAATTCCCCCAGCTTCTGAATGCCCTCCGTCTCGTATTTTGTTTTCCACAGTAATGCGTCTGCGTTGGATTTGCAGACAGACTTCTGAAGGCTCGACTTTTCCTCCTGTTCTTCCTCAAGCTGCCCACGGAGGACTTCGCAGTCATTGTGTGCATCCTGCAAGCTGCGAGATAATCCTACCCTCACCTATGGACAGGGGGAAAACACTGTCAAATACAACAACAACCTTCATTTGTATAGTGTCTCCAACATGGTAAAACTTCCCAAGGCGTTTCACAAGATGTAATCAGACAATGATTAATACCGAGCCAAAGAAGGAGCTATTAGGACAGCTGAATAAATGCTGGCACACCGTGCATACGGCAGAAATGTAACACAATGTAGCGATTACGAAACGGAGGTTCACCCCAAAAATGGGGGTTGATTTCAACAACGACAACTTGCATTTATGTAGCACCTTTAATGCAGTAAAATATCCCAAGGCATTTCACAGGAGTGACAAGAATCAAAATTTGACACCGAGCCACACAAGGAGATATTAAGACAGGTGACCAAAAGCTTGGTCAAAGAGGAAGGTTTTACAGAGCACTTTAAAGGGAGGAGAGTGAGGGAGAGAGGGCAAAGTAGTTTAGGGAGGGAATTCCAAAGTTTAGGGCCCAGGCAGCTGAAAGCATGGCCGCCGATGCTGGGGCAAAGAAACTAGCTGATATTCAAGAGGCCAGAATTGGAGAAGCGCAGGTATCTTGGAGGGATTTAGGGCTGGAGGAGGTTACAGAGATACAGACGTGCAAGGCCATAGAGGGATCAGAACACAGGGGTGAGAATTTTAAATTCATGGTGTTGATGGACTGACAGCCAGTGTAAGCCAGTGAGCACAGGGGGTAATGGGTGGACTGGACTTGGTTCGAGTTAGGATACAGGCAGCAGAGCTTTGGATGAGCTCAGGGTTATGAAGAGTGGGATCTGGCTGGCCAGAGAGCATGTGAGTAGTCAAGTCTGGAGATAACAAAAGCATGAATGAGGCTTTCAGCAGCAGCTGGGAGCAGGCAGATTCACTTAAAATATTTGTGTCTGTCACTGCATAATCATCAACGTATTTTTGAAAAGTACTATCACTATCACCTGCTCCATGCAGGATGAAGGATTTCCAGATCCCCATTAACAAGTTTTTGTGCTACTTGCGAGAGATGCACCAACGGTCATTGATGTTTCCAGTGCACCCCTGTAGAAATTGCACACTCAGACTGTAGTAACTATCACCCTCCTCACATGACAATCAGATTAAAAAGGACTGAGACCTTTAACTTCAGTTATACAACTGTGTGTGAGAAAGATGCAAGGCCAGCATTTATTGCCCATCCCTAATTGCCCTTGAGAAGGTGGTGGTCAGCTGCTTTCTTGAATACAATTGAGTGGCTTGCCAGGCATTTCAGAGGGCAGCTAAGAGTCAACCACATTGCTGTGGATCTTGAGTTTCACATATAGACCAGACCCGGTAAGATTGGAAGATTTCCTATATCTAAAGGGCATAAAGTGAACCAGATGGGATTTAATAACAATCCAGTAGTCTCATGGTCACCATTAGTGAGACTCACTTATTTTTTTCATTCTAAATTGTATTTGCTTAATTCATTGAATTTAAATTCCCCAGATGTGGTGACAGGATTTGAACTCACATCAGTGGATCATTAGTCCAGGCCTCTCAATTACTAATCCAGTAACATAACCACTTGGCTCCTGTACCTGAATTACAGCTATAACTGATGGGTGTTGGGGGGAAAAAACCCAACACGTCATTTCTCAATGTTTTTTGTAGGTTATATCATGAAATACAAATTCTGAGCTCATGTTATTGCTTGGGTCGGTTATATTTCTGTGTCACTGAGTGATCTGATGTCTGAGTCAGGGCCAAAGTGGAATGTTTATTCGGCACTTTGATGCTGATCTTGGACCTTGTGACAGGCCTCTGTTTAGTCATCGATGCTTGAGGAATGAACACCTGCCAAGGAGCTGCATGGCCATTGGGGAATTTATAGGAGGAAAAATCTCCTCAGCCAATGGAAGCTGGAGCATAAATTGTAAATTCCCAGTAGGAATTAAGGAGAAGAAAACATTTTATAACTGAGAAAAAAAAAGGAGGTTTTGGGAGAGGGAGGGTAGAATGATCAATAAATTGGATAAAGTTGAAAAGGGACCCTTTGCAGAGCTAGGGAGAGAATGCAGTGGAGTGGGACTAATCGGATAATTCTTTCAAAGACATGATGGGCTAAATGGCCTCCTCTGTTCTATTATTCTGTGAAATTAAGCATTTACACTTTAAATATTACAAATGCATATCAGAAATTAGAGAAAAAACCAAACAATGTGAAACAACTGAGAAGGTGAGCAGCAAGAGCTGCTAAACCGAGAGGTAAAGTGGTTTGTAAACAGGAATGCAGAATTAGTGAGGTTACTTCACATCAGTCACACAGCCACTCAGGTGCTGATGCAAGGCTGCGGCCAGTCTGCAGACAACGTCCTTTTGAGCACTTTCAGCACACAGACTGCAGCGGTTCAAGAAGACGGCACACCACCATCTTCGCAAGGGCAACTAGGGATGGGTGAGAAACGTGGGCCTTTCCTGTGATGCCCACATCTCGGGAAAGGAGAAGACAAAACATTAGAAATTTCACTCGGGGCTGCACAGCTACTCGTGAGTAAGGCCACAAAGAGGCTGAACGTAGGCACAAACCCTGGATTCCTCCTCCAGCTGGTTTTTCAGCTCCTCTATCTGCTGAGTGAAGGCCATTTTCATCCGGGCGAACTGAGCCATTAATGCGTCCCGTTCCTCCAACTGCTGTGACAGGTCTCCTGAAACCAGACCGTATGAAAAACCCACATATGTCACAGCAGTGAATGACAGTACACACAGACTGTTCACTTTTATGCGTTCCTTCTGACTCAACATTTTTTCTCTCCTCACTCCTTCCCCAGAAATACAAGACATGAAGACAGAAAATCCCAGTAATTGTTTTCAATTTGGTTGTTCTTATTTTCTTATCGTGGGACTTACCATTACTTTCCTGCCCAGATCTGACAGACAGCGATTTTACATTGTAGGTGACGAGAATGTTCCCCTTTAAATATGCAAATCAGACTCCGATGGCATCACCTTAGGGTTAGGGTTAGGCCAGGCAGTGATACCTGTCGGGTTCAGGTGGGAGTCACGGCCTGGATTTGGCAATGGGTTTAATTTGTCCCGGACACAATGTGCGAGTCAGTCATTCACCTGACCCCCAATGCTCTTCCCGTCTGCCCTGCTCCCCCCGCCCTGCTCCCCCCGCCCTGCTCCCCCGCCCTGCTCCCATCGCCCTGCTCCCATCGCCCTGCTCCCCCCGCCCTGCTCCCCCCGCCCTGCACCCCCGCCCTGCTCCCCCCGCCCTGCTCCCCCCGCCCTGCTCCCATCGCCCTGCTCCCCCCGCCCTGCTCCCCCCGCCCTGCTCCCCCCGCCCTGCTCCCATCGCCCTGCTCCCCCCGCCCTGCTCCCCCCGCCCTGCTCCCCCTGCCCTGCTCCCCCCGCCCTGCTCCCCCTGCCCTGCTCCCCTCGCCCTGCTCCCCTCGCCTTGCTCAGCCGTACACACACCACCTTTGCCCCAGGTCGCCTGCTCAGAACCCCCTCTCCACTGCTAGCTCTCTCTCCAAGTTAAAATCGAGGCCTGTGCCCTCTTACCCTGCTCTGATTTCATCCTCATCATCTGTGCCTTGACATTGTTCAGTTGCTGCTGAAGCTCCTCTACTTTGTGTTTCGCATCACTCGCTTCAGTTTCATGCACTTGACAACGTCTCTCAAAATCAGTCTAAATTATACAGAAAGATGGATTAACATCCAACGTGTTTGTGCAAACATACCCGACTCTCATAGGGAGCACCCTCACCTCTGAATCAGAAGTCCGACACCAGGAACATAATCCAGGCAGACACTCCCAGCGCAGAACTGAGGGAGTGCTGCACTGTCGGAGGGTCAGTACTGAGGGAGTGCTGCACTGTCAGAAGGTCAGTACTGAGGGAGTGCTGCACTGTCAGAGGGTCAGTACTGAGGGAGTGCTGCACTGTCGGAGGGTCAATACTGAGGGAGTGCTGCACTGTCAGAGGGTCAGTACTGAGGGAGTGCTGCACTGTCAGAGGGTCAGTACTGAGGGATTTTATCACTCCTCATTCTTCTAAATTCCAGAGAATGAAATCAGTTTGTCGCATGGTTAAGGAGGTTTCTCAGGTGACTAAGGTGGTTCATTAGGTGATTAAACATTGAATGAGTGCTAGTTGTTGCTGAGCAAAAGCTCTCCTCCCCAGAAGAGTGTGTGATACCCGGGGCCTGAAGGAAGAGGTCGGTGTGTTCGATAATTTCAGTGTGTGATATGGCATTAAGCTATTCTGACCAGGCAGAGCCAGGTTCAATCCCTGCGTGCCTTAGCCAACCTCAGATGAAGGAACAGTTGGAGGACAACAAATTTCCTCGGCATTCCCAGAGTAAGGACACGACAAATTAGTGCAGATTCCGTTTCCCAATTGTTATTGTACCGTTCCTGCTCAAAACAGAGTGAATTCGTGATTCTGTATGTGTGAATTTGCATGTGTCTGTCTATGTGGGTATGAGAAGTTTGTTTTGTATGTTTAAGTGTGGATGTTTCTGTTTGTGCTCAGTGGCGCAGTGGTTAGCACCACAGCCTCACAGCTCCAGGGTTCGATTCTGGGTACTGCCTGTGTGGAGTTTGCAAGTTCTCACTGTGTCTGCGTGGGTTTTCTCCGGGTGCTCCGGTTTCCTCCCACATGCCAAAGACTTGCAGGTTGATAGGTTAATTGGCCATTATAAAATTGCCCCTAGTATAGGTAGGTGGTAGGGAAATAGAGGGACAGGTGGGGATGCAGTAGGAATCTGGGATTAGTGTAGGATTAGTATAAGTGGGTGGTTGATGGTCGGCACAGACTCGGTGGGCCGAAGGGCCTGTTTCAGTGCTGTATCTCTAAACTAAACTAAAATCCCCAGGTAAAGACAGATCTAAACGTGGCTGTGATGGCCCCTCTAGTTCCAGTCACCTGCCAATAATAACTGAACAGGATCGCATGTAAAATACATCTATTTGGATAGGATACCAGGTGACAGCCAGTGCCAACAGACCTAGATACCAACTCAGGTAAGTGCCTTTGGCAAAAAATGAAAGTATAAAGAGGGGATTTCCAAATTTATTTCCCTGGCCTATCATCTTTTGAATTCTAAAGCTCCAATTTTTAACCAACCAGGCCAGTGTGAGTGCAGAAACATTTCTGATGCCTGTTTTACACCCGTTCCTCTCCACAGCATTCAGTGGAGTCTAAAATTGGTTGGTTGCCCTGAAACAGCCTTTGGTTAAAACCACAGCTCGAGTTCCCAAACTAAGTTAAACTCCCAGCAGACGTACCTTGGCCCTGGAAAGTTGGTCAACGTTTGAAACCATCACATCCAGGTTCATTTTCATAGCCTGCTTCTCTGTCTCCAGGTTTTGCCTGGCGTGCTGCAGCTTGTCTACTTGCTCTTCTAGATCACCCACCACGCCCACCTGCTTCCTCCGGAGTTCAGCCACCACCTTCTCGTGATTGAGGCGGCTTTGTTCCAGCTCTCTCCGCAGGCGTTGGCATTCGGCCTCCTGCCTCTTGTTGAGCTCTACCTGTTCGACGGTCGCCCCTCCTGCCTCCTGAAGCCGCTCAGTGAGTCCCTGCATCCGCTTCTCCAGCTCCGCCCGCTGCCTTTCGCTTCTTGCTCGAGCGCTCTGCTCCAACTCCAACTCCTCCGACAGTTCCTGGTTGTGAGACTGTGGAAAGAATCCAACAATTAATGCAGCAGCAGATGTATTGTGACACGAACGTACTCGAGGCTGCAAGTGTGCACATGTTGGCTTGTGTGTGTGTTTGTCCCTGTTGCCCTAAGCTGGTGTTGAAGAGCCTGCTGCAGGATCTATTATTAACAACGTGGTAATAGGGCTTTTGGAAAATCAATATATCACATGACAGTGTCAATGTGATTTTTAGGACAGGGAAATTGTGTTTGATAAATCTATTAGTTTATTGATGATTTAACTAGCAGGGTAGATAAGGGGGAACCAGTGGATGTAGTGTATTTGGATTTTCAGATAATGTACCACAGAACAGACTGTTACATAAGATTAGAGCTCTGGGGATTGGGGGTAATATATTAGCATGGATTGAAGATTGGATAATGGACAGAAAACAGAAAGTAAGAATAAACGGATCATTTTCAGAATGGCAGGATGCAACTAGTGGAATGTTTCAAGGATCAGTACTTGGGCCTCAGCTATTTACAAACTATATTAATGTCTTAGATGAGGGGACCAAATGTATCCATGTTTGCTGATGATTTAAAAACTAAGTTGGAAAGTAAGCTGTGAGGAGGATGAAAAGAGGCTGCAAAGGGATATAGACAGGTGAAGTGATTGACCAAGAATATGGCGGATGCAGAATAATGTGGGGAAGCATGAAATGATTCATCTTGGTAGGAATAATAGAAATGGTGAGAGACTAGTTAATGTTGGTATTCAGAGGGACTTGGGTGTTCTTGTACACAAATCACAACAATTACAAAAAGGTACCACAGCAATTAGGAAGTCAAATGGTATGTTAACCTTTATTACAAGGAGGTTGGAGTTTAAGACTAAGGAAGTCTTGCTGTAATTATATAGGGCCTTTATGAGACCACACCTGGAGTATTGTGTACAGTTTTGGTCTCGTTACCTAAGAAGGATATACTTGCCTTAAATGGGATGCAACAAAGATTCACTAGACTGGTACCTGAGATGAGAAGAACATTGGAACATAGGAACATAGGAGGAGGAGTAGGCCATTCAGCCCATTGAACCTGCTCTGCCATTCAATACGATCATGGCTGATCATCCACTTCAATGCCTTTTTCCCACACTATCCCATATCCCTTTATGTCATTTAGAAATCTGTCAATCTCTGCTTTAAACATACTCAATGACTGAGCTTCCACAGCCCTCTGGGGTAGAGCATTCCAAAGATTCACAACCCTCTGAGTAAAGAAATTTCTCCTCATCTCTGTCCTAAGTGGCTTCCCCCTTATTTTGAAATTGTGTCCCCTGGATCTAGACTCCCCAACCAGGGGAAACATCTTAGCTGCATCTACGCTGTCTATTCCTTTAAGTAGGTTTCAATGAAAGGATTGTACTATGAGGACAGATTGAGTAGAATAGGCCTATATTCTTTTGAATTTAGAAGAATGAGAGGGCACCGCATTGAAGCAAAATTCTTCGAGGGCTTGACAGAGTAGATGCTGAGAGGATGTTTCCCATGGCTGGAGAGCCTAGATCTAGGGGGCACAGTCCCAATAAGGGGTCACTCATTTAGGAGAGAGATGAGGAGAAATTTCTTAACTCAGAGGGTTGTGAATCCTTGCAATGCTCTACCCCAGAGAGCTGTGGATGTTCAGCTGTTAAGTTTATTCAAGACAGAGATCAATAGATTTTTGGGCACTAAGGGGATTAAGGGATGTGGGGATGATGGGGGAAAGTGGTGTTGGTATAGAGGAACAGCCATGACCTTATCGAGTGGCAGAGCGCAGAACAGGCTCCTGTGAGCCTATGGTCTACTGCTGCCCCTTGCTGCTGTGCTTGTGTTGATAGTGTACCCACAATGATATTAGGGTGGGAATTCTGGGCTATTATCTCAACAACCTGTCCAGTTTATCTTCAGGTCATAAAAACACAGCAGGGAATGCTGGGTCCCTCGTTCCTTTTGTATATTTTTAAAAAAAATATTCAGTTGTGATTTGTTACTGTAAAATACAGCTTTCATTTTTTTTCAATTAATTGTCAGGATTTGGCCAATCCCTGCTTGCCCTGAGAAAGGACTGAGGTTAAAGTGGTGGATTGGAGTCACATAGGATCCACCAGGTTTCCATCCCGAAAGGGCATCAATGATTCAGCTGAGTTTTAGCAACATTCATGAGAGTTTTACTGATAGCAGATTTTTATTTTCAAGGTTTTAAAAAAAAACTGATTTCAAACTCTCAAGCTGCTTGGTGGGTTTTGAACTCCAGTTCTCTGGATTATAAGTGTTACAATATAAACTCGACACGACCATAATGGCCATCACTGAATAGGTGTTGTCAAAAATTTCCTATAAACAGGAAAATGGCAAACAAAACCAGAGAGGGGATGAGAATATATTTTATGCAGCGAGTTGTTGTGATCTGGAATGTTCTGTCTGAAAGGGCGGTGGAAGCAGACTCAACAATAACTTTAAAAAGCAAATTGGATAGAAAGTTGAAAAGGACAGAATTGCGAGGCTATGGGGATAAAGCAGGGAAAGAATACGAAGAGGAAGCAATGAGTACGTAAATCGAATACCTGAACTTCTTTCAACCTCTTCTGCAGCTTGGAAATTAAACTCTGCTCTTCGTTGATATTATTTTGTAGCTCGCCGATCTCAAACTCTTGCCTGAAAAGCAGCAGAGGAAACTATTTAACAAATACAGGAAACCCGACCAAGTGAGGTGATCAAAGCACAACACGAGCCTTGAAGTGAAGCTGACTTGTGCTGAATTGTTAACTTGGATGCATTGCAGGAAGAGCCCATATTCAGTAGCAAGACAAGAGCGTTCACATACAGCAAGGTCGGGGCAGTCTGCCCACACACTACCCCCACACTACCCCCACCTCCCCCACACCCCCCTACCCCCTTCAATCTCCCCTCCAAACTCACCCACCTGGAACCACAGATCTCTCTCCATTTACCTTCTCAGCTTTTCCTCCATTTGCACCTTGTCACTCTCCAGGTCAGTCACTGTTTCAAGTGTCTGCTTCAGATTTTCTTCCAGCTTCTTCCTAGTTTGATCAACTTCCATTCTGATCTTTTTCTCCTCCTCTAGTAATACCACCATCTTCAGAAAAAAGAAATTGTTTAAAAACTGATCTAGAAATTTTTAAAAATTCCCCATGTAGTTCAATCCTGACTATGTATCTGACTGTATATTTCCTATTCATTGTGTATTTCAGTTCTGCTTATCCACTATTCCAATGTATATATCAAATCTGGTTAACCGAGATGAGCTTCCGATCACCTATTCGCGCCATCACTAAAACTATCTATTTCCATCTCCATAACATCACCCGACTTCATCTCATGTCAGCTCGTCTGCTGCTGAAACCCTCATTCATGCCTTCGTTACCTCTAGAATTGACAATTCTAACACACTCCTGGCTGGTCTCCCACATTCTACCCTCCCTAAGCTTGAGGTCATCCAAAACTCTGCTGCCCGTGTCTTAACTAACACCAAGTCCTGTTCACCTATCACCCCTCTGCTTGCTGCTAAGCAACGTCTCGATTTTAAAATTCTCACCCTTGTTTTCAAATCCCTCTATAGTCTTGCCCCTCCCTATTTCTGTAATCTCCTCCAGCCCCACAACCCTCTGAGATATCTGCACTCCTCTAATTCTGGCCTCTTGCACATCCCTGATTTTAATTGCTCCACCATTGGTGTCCGTGCCTTCAGCTGCTCTGGAATTCCCTCCCTAAACCTTCCTGCCGCTCTACTTTGCTTGTTTTGTTCCTTTAAGACACTCCAAAAAACCTACCTCTTTGACCAAGTTTTTAGCCAATCTGCCCTAATATCTCCTTATGTGACTCAGTATCATGTTTTGTTTTTAATGCTTCTGTGAAGCTCCTTGGGGCTTTTTATTATGTTGGAGGTGCTATATATAAATATAAGTTGTCATTGCTATCCATTATTCCATGTATAATTCAATTCTGGTTTTCAATATTCCCTGTGTATTCGTAAACTTAATGTTATACAAAATGCAGCTGCCCAGCAGTTTCAGTACATTCTTCAGAGCTGAATCAAGTCACACAGACTAAGATGATTTCAAGTTCAATGTCACTACATGTTGAGCTATCTGATCAGCACTAGGTGTTCTATACTTGGTGTCTGCACATTGTTCCAATCACTCCCTGTCCAGTGACTAAAGCTGTTGTGTCTGAACACAGGGTGAGAAAAGATTGGACTCCCCACCTGCTGGCTAACACTCACTGTCTAGCTCCAAGTCTGAGAAATGGCCTTGAGTGTGAGGTGCAGAGAATAGCCAGCAATTGCAGAACTGTTCCCAGCTCAGACCTTCAGGAGAGAAATTGAAAGAGAAGCCATGGCAAGAGAGATCATTGACCCTGCCTAAACATTCAGTTTTAAAATTCTCATCTGTGTGTTCAAATCCCTCCATTGCTTTGCCTTTCTTTATCTCTGTAATCTCCTCCAGCCTTATAACCCTCCGAGATATCTGCACTCCTCCAATTTCTGCCTCTTGGGCCTCCCTGATTTTGATTGTTCCACCATTGGTGCCTGTACCTTCAGCTGTCTGGGCCCTTAGCTCTGGATTTCGCTCCCTAAACCTCTCCACCTCCCTCGCCTCCTATAAGCCATTCCCGATAGCCTCTCTCTTTGATCGAGCTTTTGGGCACCTGTCCTAATATCTCCCTATGTGGCTCATGGTCAAATTGAGTCTGACTAGGCTTCTGTGAACTGCCTTGGATGTTTTTACTATGTTAAAAGATGCTATAAAATGCAAGCTGTTGTTGTAAACAGGCTAAATTGCCTTGGAGGTTTTTCACCACTGGGCAGCGATGGCCGTTCCCCTTTGACCCCGTTATTGCACTTACATCTTCCAACTGCTGCTCAAATTTGACTTTGGCCTTGCTTAAGCTGTTGACCTTCTCCTCCTCCATTTGTAGATCAGCCATAATGTTCTGATGGGCCTCCTGGAGTGAGCTCTTCTCCTTTTTCAGCTTGGCAATCAGTGCATCCATCGCTGCCGTTTCCTCTGTGAGGTTTCTTACCTTCAATCAAAGATGCAGCTTGAGTTGAGAGTAACTACATCAACATGAAGCTCCTCAAACATTTGACAGCGGCTACAAAATTATCCACTGGGCTATTAAGAATCATTGAATGATACAGTACTGAAGGAGGCCATTCAACCCATCGTGCCTGTGCTGGCTCTTTGAAAGAGCTATCCATTAGTCCCAGTCCTCTACTCTTTCCCCATAGCCCTGTAAATTTTTCCTTTGTAAATATGTATCCAATTTCCTTTTGAAAGTTACTGTTGAATTGGCTCCTACTGACCTATCAGACCATGAATTCCAGATCAGAACACTCACTGTGTAAACAAACCCCTCATCTCCCCTCTGATTCTCTGTTACTGTAAAGATGGGCAATATTGTTCTGAATTGTTCACACTGGCAAAGAATGCTGAAATCAGGATTAAGTATTTAACACAAAAAGTATTCATTATTTGGAATAAATTACTGGAGAAGAACATGAAACTATGTAGTGAGACAATTAGCTGTGTTTTTAAAGTGGGGAATATGGTGAGAAAAATGGGCTGGCGCATTTAGTCAAATGGGCTCTTCCTAAAATGCCGATGTTGCCAAAATAACCACAGGATATGTAGTGTCGTGGCTATGTAACCGAATCTGTTAGCCAGAGGCCTGGGCTAATAATTGCAGAAAAAGTGAGTTCAAATCACTCCCATGGGCAGTTTGAGAATTTAAATTCAGTTCACATCAAAAGCTGCTACCAGTAAAAGTAACCATAAAGCTGTTAGATTGTCAGAAAAGCCCAACTGGTTCACCCTTACTGGATCGGGGCCTACATGTAACTTCAGTCCCGCTTTAACATGTTGAGACGTCTTTGCCCTGTGATGTGGCCTATTCAGCTGTATCAGGCCAATGAGGAATGTAACAATATACACCAACCTTCCCAAGAATGAACTTATAAAAGTCTCTGTATAAATGAAGATAACAGGTGCCAATTTTATCAGTCAACATGGCTGACAGAGAGGCTCAGCCACTGGCAGTGCCAATTGGAGATCTGGGCACTCATTTCCATGGGCAATACCTTGTTGTCGATGGCACGTTTCTCCTTGCCCATTTTGCTCAGTGTGCTTTCCAGGAGGTCAATGTTAGTCTTCAGCTCCCCGCATTCCTCCTCCAATTTCTGCTTCCTGCTGGTCAGTTCTTGGCTCATTTCCATCTGACTCTCCAGCCCTTCCAGGAGCTCCTGGACTTTGGATTCCAGGTGCCGTTTTGTCTTCACCAGCAGTTCACACCTCTCCTCAGCATCGGCGAGGTTTTCCTGATCCTGGAAACATTTAGTTAAAAAGGATAACATGAAAATAGAAGATTTATCAAGATAAAAGATACACTAAAGAACAATGAACTGCCGACTGAATCTAGTTTGAAATGTTAAATATTCTCCTGGAAGCTCAGATTGACTCAGCTGAGGTTGCCTTAAACAAGATGGGTGGTATAGTTGATTTGAACAGGGGAACTTAAAGGAATTAAACCCTTGACTTACTAGAAGGATTCTGTATAAAATTAAGTTGTTTAGTTTCAACACAGTTCCGAGCAATTTTGAAGTTACAACGCTACACAAGTGCCAGGCAATGACCATCTCCAACAAGAGAGAATCTAACCATCTCCCCTTGACATTCAATGGCATTACCATCACTGAATCCCCCACTATCAACATCCTGGGGGTTACCATTGACCAGAAACTGAACTGGAGTAGCCATATAAATACCGTGGCTACAAGAGCAGGTCAGAGGCTAGGAATCCTGCGGCAAATAACTCACTTCCTGGCTCCCCAAAGCCTGTCCACCATCTACAAGGCACAAGTCAGGAGTGTGATGGAAGACTCTCCACTTGCCTGGATGGGTGCAGCTCCAGCAACACTCAAGAAGCTCGACACCATCCAGGACAAAGCAGCCCGCTTGTTTGGCACCCCATCCACAAACATTCACTCCCTCCACCACCGACGCACAGTGGCAGCAGTGTGTACCATCTACAAGATGCACTGCAGCAATGCAGCAAGGCTCCTTAGACAGCACCTTCCAAACCCGTGACCTCTACCAAATAGAAGGACAAGGGCAGCAGATGCATGGGAACACCACCACCTGCAAGTTCCCCTCCAAGTCACACACCATCCTGACTTGGAACTATATCGGCGTTCCTTCACTGTCGCTGGGTCAAAATCCTGGAACTCCCTTCCTAACAGCACTGTGGGTGTACCTACCCCACATGGACTGCAGTGGTTCAAGAAGGCAGCTCACCACCACCTTCTCAAGGGCAATTCGGGATGGGCAATAAATGCTGGCCTGGCCAGCGACGCCTACATCCACACAAACGAATTTTTAAAAATACACAAATTGGCACTAATAGTAAGGTGTGGGCTTCTCTGAAACCTTACAGCACAGAAGGATACTATTTGGGCTCTCCTGCCTGTGATGGCTCTTCGAAAGAGCTATCCAATTAGTCCCACTCCTCTCGGTCTATCCCCAAGTCCATGCAAATCCTTCCTTTTCAAATATATATCCAATTCCCTGGTGAAAGGTACTATTGAACCTTGCAGTATAAGCCATCCTCATGACCTTCAAGAGACTGTAGCAAAGGAAAAGCTTGTCCGGGAAGTTGGGCCTATAGGGTCACTTGGGTGGGGTGGGCGTGGTGGGCGGGTTGGGTGTGGTGGGGTGGGCGGGTTGGGTGTGGTGGGGTGGGCGGGTTGGGTGTGGTGGGGTGGGGTGGGTTTTGGGAGCGGGGCTGGGCAGGGGTTAGGGGGTAGTGTGGACTGGAGTGCAAAATCCATCAAGACAGCAGCAGCTGACAATAAAATAGGATGTCATGGTGATGGCAGAAATGTCACAACTTGTTCATAGTGGCAGGTGAGCAACATCGATACTGAGCAGGTGGCCATCCAACTACAGAAGGAAGGTTCACTATTAGTGACTGAAGTGCACCCTCCAGTAAGGGCACAACTTCCAGATACATGGAGAAATGTTTATTAAACAAGTCAATGCAGGCTCTGTATAACGAGTGGCAAACAAGGGAGAAAGTATCAGGTTGTGTTCACTTTGTTTCTTGTCATGGCCTATCAAGCCCAGCACAAACCCAGGTTGGTCACTGCCTCACCCTCTAGGAGATGCCATTTGAAGCACTGTGTACAACCACTATTGTTCTGCACTCACTTCTATCTACCTGGCGCAGTGGGTTAGCACACTTGTCCCTGAATCTGAGGGTTGAAGGTTTAACCCCCACTCTCGAGACTTGAGCATATCGTCTGGACTGAGGGCTTACTTCCAGATAAAATGTTAAAGTGAGGACCCTTCTACCCTCTTGGATAAATGTTGAATTATCCATGACACAGTTTGAAGAGGAGCAGGAGAGTTCTCCAAGTGTCACAATTAATATTTATCCTTCAACTAACACTAAAAAGCAGACGATCTGGTGATGAGCTCACTGCTGTTTCTGGGATCTTGCTGTGCGTAAACTACTTCCTGCATCACAAACAGTGATCACACTTGAAAAATACTTCATTGGTTGCAAAGCACTTTGGGACACCCTGAGCTTATGAAAGGCGTTATATAAATGCAAGTTCTGTCTGTACTAGTGACACGTTGAAAAATCCTGCTGAGCACCAAAAATATTGTTGAGGAAAAGTAAGTGATGATGTCAAGCTTACGGTCTGCAGTTGCTGAAGTAGATCATTCTTTTCATGCATAAGCTCCTGATGATGCTCCTCAATCTCCTTCCTTCTACACTCCGATTTCTCAAGTGATTCCTTCAGCTGCAGAAGCTGCTTCTCGGTCTCAGCGGACTTGAGCAGGGGCTTGATTTTGTAAAACAACTTCATCCAACTCCATTTCTTCACCCACTGAAATGCACGGAGGTTTCTCTGGATTATCTGGATAGCATCCCTGAGCAAAACAATAAACAAACAAAGAACAAGATGACAGGAGTCCATGTTGAGGGAAGAACATCTATTCCAGTACATCTTACCCAGTGTCAACATCAGTAAGTCCTGAGTCCCGGAGGTCAAATGAGATTTTCAAGAGTGAGATAGATTTTTGTTGGGTAGGGGTATCAAGGGATATGGAGTTGGGGTACAGATTAGTCATCATCTGAATGCATGGGAGAACAGGCTTGAGGGGCTGAATGGCCTCCTCCTGTTCCTATATCCTACCAAAGTAGGAGAATTTGACATTAGTATGGAGAACTGAGTAGAATGGACTTTGTCAATGCAATTTGATGCAAAGATATGTGAGGTAATGTATTCTGGGAAGAAAAGCATAGAATGGAAGTATGATGATGATCTCTCCATCATTACTGATGATGAGCAGCCTATGGTTCATCTCTAATTAATACAGATTGTTTTTTTAAATGGGCATCACTGGCTATGCATTTATTGCCCATCCCTAATTGTCCTTGAGAAGGTGGTGATGAGCTGCCTTCTTGAACCACTGCAGTCCATCCGGTGTAGGTACACCCACAGTGATGTTAGGGAGTTCCAGACGTTTGACCCAGTGACAGTGAAGGAAAGGTGATATAGTTCTAAGTCAGGATGGTGTGTGGCTTGGAGGGGAACTTGCAGGTGGTGGTGTTCCCATGCATCTGCTGCCCTTGTCCTTCTAGTTGGTAGAGGTTGCGGGTTTGGAAGGTGCTGTCTAAGGAGCCTTGGTGCAATGCATCTTGTAGATGGTACACACTGCTGCATCGGCGGTGGAGGGAGTGAATGTTTTTTCTTAATTCATTCATGGGATGTGGGCGTTGCAGGCCAGGCCAGCATTTATTGCCCATCCCTAATTGCCCTTGAACTGAGTGGCTTGCTAGGCCATTTCAGAGGGCATGTAAGAGTCAACCACATTGCTGTGGGTCTGGAGTCACATGTAGGCCAGACCAGGTAAGGTCAGCAGATTTTCCTTCCCTAAAGGACATTAGTGAAACAGATGGGTTTTTACAACAATCGACAATGGTTTCATGGCCATCATTAGACTAGCTTTTAATTCCAGATTTATTAATTAAATTCAAATTCCACCTTCTGCTGTGGTGGGATTCGAATCCATGTCCCCAGAACAATACCTGGGTCTCTGGGTTACTAGTCCAGTGACAATACCAGAACGCCACCGCCTCCCCAAATGTTGAAGGTATTTGATGGGGTGCAAATCAAGTGGGCTGCTTTGTCCTGGATGGTGTCGAGCTTCTTGAGTGTTGTTGGAGCTGCACCCATCCAGGCAAGTGGAGAGTATTCCATCACACTCCTGACTTGTGCCTTGTAGATGGTGGACAGGCTTTGGGGAGACAGGAGGTGAGCCTCTGACCTGCTCTTGTAGCTGCAGTATTTATATGGCTGGTGCAGTTCCATTTCTGGTCAATGGTAATGACTAGAATATTGATGGTGGCAGATTCAGCAATGGTAATGCTGTTGAATGTCAAGGGGAGATTGTGGATTCTCATATGACTGGAATGTTTGATTTTCATGAAGAATGTTTTCCCATGCACAGGGCATCCAATGTCAGATTGATCTGAGAGCTGATTCTTCCTTGATTTCCTTCAGGCTCTCTTTAAATCTGCTAGTTGGACCCGACTTGCTTAATGTTTCTGTGAATTGTGCCACACCATATGTGAATCAAATTTTGTTTTTTTGTCACAAACATCTCGTTCCCATATGCCAGTTGAAATGCCACATTTTCATTTAGTTTAGTCTTTAGGCAATCTTTATATGTTTTGAACTGACCACCACAAGAGCATTTACCAAGTTTCAGAAGATAGGTTAGACGTAGAGAACATTTTTGAGTAGCCTAGTACCAGACATTCCGACTAAGTGAGCAGTACTTAGCTTCAACCTTACTAACATTGAAGGGTCACTGACCTGAAACATTAACTCTGCTTCTCTCTCCACAGATGCTGCCAGACCTGCTGAGTATTTCCAGTATTTCTTGTTTTTATTTCTATCATTACCTCTGCCTTGCATATTTTCTCGAAGGAAATGTCCCAAATTTTGTGCCACCATTTAATTTTTATGATCTCAGACACCCAAGGTGGAAGTGATTGGACATGAACGATCACACATCTACAGGAAGGATTTTATAACTATTTTCTTGTAGAATTCAGGTTTTGTTGCCAGTTTTATAAACACAAAGGAAAGGCATGAAAAGGTGTGGAGAAATAGATATATAGTTCAAATATAGTTCCTTAGTAATAAGAGTAGATAAATAAAGCGATACAGAGGTTAATAACTATTTGGCTTTTATAAATTGGGGTATAGAGTTTAAGAGGAAAGGTTTCTATGAGATTCCCTCCTCACTCTTCTGAACTTCAGCGAATATTAAAGGATATGGGTGGCGCAGTGGTTAGCACCGCAGCCTCACAGCTCCAGTGAGCCGGGTTCAGTTCTAGGTACTGCCTGTGTGGAGTTTGCAAGTTCTCCCTGTGACCGTGTGGGTTTCTGCCGGGTGCTCCAGTTTCCTCCCACAGCCAAAGACTTGCAGGTTGATTGGTAAATTGGCCCTAGTATAGGTAGGGGAATGGTGGGGATGTGGTAGGGAATATGGGATTAATGTAGGATTAGTATAAATGGGTGGCTGTTGGTCAGCACAGGCTTGGTGGGCAGAAGGGCCTGTTTCAGTGCTGTATCTCTCTATGATATTAAATTCACAGGGAGGATTTAGTTTAGAGGTGGGGAACCATAGATATGAGAAGAAATTTGAGATAGTGGGAATATTTCCATTGGAGTAGTGAAGGCGAGGAGAAGATTTAATAAAGGTATTGCAAATTATGAAAGGCTTTGATAAGCTGGATAGGAAGACTGTTGAGGAATGAGTGATGAAGTTTCAGCAACATACAATTGTCACCATTCCTTTTCAGGCCCCAGTGAAGGTACCATTGGGGATCTATTAATGGAATAAGATGCTGATTTGTATAAATTCATTGGGGCCCATAGGGCAGGTTGGATGGACCAGTTTCCTGTCCCAGATTTTTGTCTGTTCTTTTTTACAGTAAAGGACTTTATCGTATTACAAAATTCTTTTCAAAATCCTGGCATTTCATCAGCACAAAGTAGTCCATTGATGTTGAGAGCCAAAGAGCCTGTCAGAACATCAAAACCTTTTCTCATCCCACAACTCCTTTTGGATTCCAAGGTGCTAGTCACATCCCATAGGTTCTGTTAGTAGAAACAATTCTATCAGATCACTGTCATTCTCTCCCTTTTTTCTTACCTTATCTTTACCAACTTCTCAAATTCTAAACGTGCCAACATGCCACGACATTTGGCTTGCATCAGAGTCAGAACCTTGGCCAATCTTTTGTCTCTCATCTCTTCCAGTAAACCCAGGAGGCCAGCTCTGAAGAATACCTGTCAGACAGGGAATTACTTTCAGTTACTAAGATTTAACCTGGTCTCTGGTTAGTTTGTCTTCTCCCCCTCTCTCTCTGTCTACCTTTGGCCCAGCCATTCTCTCACCTATTCCTAAGCCTCTGTCAAGTTGCTCTTAACCTACCTGTGAGGAAGTGCATGATTTCCCTTGCACACTTATTCAGGGAATAGTGGGTAATACTGGAGTAGGCAAGTAAAGGAAAATCTAAGTTAATAACTAGAGAATATTGTCTGGTAGTGACTGATATGCGGCTCCCATGGCTTGGCCATGTGAGCCGCATGGAAGATGGCAGGATCCCCAAAGACACATTGTACAGCGAGCTCGCCACTGGTATCAGACCCACCGGCCGTCCATGTCTCCGCTTTAAAGACATCTGCAAACGCGACATGAAATCCTGTGACATTGATCACAAGTCGTGGGAGTCAGTTGCCAGTGATCTCCAGAAGTGGCGGACAGCCATAAAGGCGGGGCTAAAGTGTGGCAAGTCGAAGAGACTTAGCAGTTGGCAGGAAAAAAGACAGAAGCGCAAGGGGAGAGCCAACTGTGTAACAGCCCCGACAAACAAATTTCTCTGCAGCACCTGTGGAAGAGCCTGTCACTCTAGAATTGGCCTTTATAGCCACTCCAGGCGCTGCTTCACAAACCACTGACCACCTCCAGGCGCTTACCCATTGTCTCTCGAGATAAGGAGGCCAAAGAAGAAGAGTGACTGATATATTTACTTCAAAAGATGCTTCACTGAAGTAGACATTGATTTCATTCCTTGTATATTCTGTACTGGAGCAGTATGCACTCACCAGCAAAGCAGCTCAATATCCATGACAGAGAGGAATACAAGGAAAGGCTAATAGGATGAGATAGAGATGTGGGAGGAGGCTCGCGTGGAGCATAAATAGCAGCAAGGACCAGTTGAGCCGAATGGCCTGTTTCTGTGCTGTACTCTATGTAATTCCATCTAGACTTTCAAAAAGCCTCTAACAAAGTGCCACCTAAAATGCTGCCAAGCAAGATTGAATCTTGTGTGATTAGAGGGCCGAATTTGGGCTTGATAAGCTACTGGTTTCATTACCAGTGATTCAGTGTGGGGGCCAGTGACTAGTGCATTCAGTGTTTATCAGGATTCCTCCCCATTTTCTGTGTCCAGGCCCGGTCCAGTTACACTTGCTGCTCCACACAGTGTTTTTGACCAGCATCCCCAGTGGGGTTTTGTCTGAATAGAATGATTTAAAAAAAAAATCTAGCTCTATTTTAACCACATCGATCTGGTTCCTATTAATCCTTCACATTGTGCAGCTCACATCTCTCACTTCATGTTGATGTATTGAGACATTTGACTGCTGTCTGCCCCCTGAAGGAAAGGGTTTTCATTTATATAACACCTTTCACCACAGGTGAGGACCCCATCTTCCCCCAGCTCTCACCTGTGGCTTCAAGCAGCTGTTGGCCTGCAACAGAGGCCACACCCCAGTAAACTGCTTCAATGGGCAGGTCAAACTAGGCGAGGGTAGTTGTCGGGTCTCCTACCCTCGGGGTAGACAATCAGGGCTTGTCTACCCTGGCATGCAAAGCCTGCTTCCGGCGAATGGACAAACAAGACCAATCTACGGTCCAATCGCCTTGAAGGTGGTTCAACATCGTGTTGTGGAAGTCGTAGAGCTCAAAAGACACAGAAGTAGTCCTGGTCACCCACTACATCCGCATCTGTCTTCATCTTGCCACTAGACCAAGATAGATCAGGATGAGAGTGAGGCTGACAATGTGCAACTCTCCCTCACTACAATCCAATTCACGCACAAATCATGTGCATCATTTTTCATCTTGAAGGATGAACAGCAACATCTTTCACAACCCCAGCAGGACATCCCAAAGTGTTTTATGGAGAATGAAGCAGATTTTGAAATGGAGTGACTGTTGCAGTGTAGCCACTGATGTTACCACTGCTCTTCAGCAACTATCTGGGATGAAGACATTAGGGGAACTGTCCACAAGTTCTCAGATGACACTAAATATGTACAGGAGCCCATTATCACAGTCCAAGGGGATAGACTATTTCAGCTGGATAGTTCAGGGAGGACTGGTGACACAATTATGAGTTATGAAAGTGTAGAACTAGGTCAGATACTTTACATTCTTTGGATGTGGGCGTCGCTGGCCAGGCCAGCATTTATTGCCCATCCCTAATTGCCCTTGAGAAGGTGGTGGTGAGCTGCCTTCTTGAACCGCTGCAGTCCATGTGAGGTAGGTATACCCACAGTGCTGTTAGGAAGGGAGTTCCAGGATTTTGACCCAGCAACAGTGAAGGAACGGCGATATAGTTCCAAGTCAGGATGCTGTGTGACTTGGAGGGGAACTTGAGGTGGTGGTGTTCCCATGTATTTGCTGCCCTTGATAGGAACTCCTGCTTTTTGCAGAGAGTATTCAGTCATTGGAATAAGTTTTTGGAAGGTGCAGTGTGTGCAGATTCACACCGAAGTTCAAAAGGGGAGTGGGATGAACTCCTAACAGTGGCAAACATCTAATTATTGACAGGGAATAATAGCATAGTGGTTATTTTACTGGACTAGTAATCCAGAGGCATGGACTAATGCTCAGGGGAATTTAAATTCAGTTAATAAATAAAACCAGAATATAAAAAAAAAATCAGTAATGGTGACCATGAGACTACTGGAATGTTGTAAAATCTCATCTGATCACTAAGGAAATCTGCCGTCCTTACCCAGTTTGGCTGACATGTGAATCCAGACCCACAACATTGTGGTTGACTCTTAACTGCCCTCTGAAATGGCCTAGCAAACCACTCAGTTCAAGAACAATCAGGAATGGGCAATAAATGCTGGCCTTGCCAACGATGCCCACATCCTATGAATGAATTAAACGCTAGGTGGTTTCCTGGGGTTGTGTGACCAGCCACCATCGTCTTCTGGAGCCTGATCAAGAGTCAGACGCCAGGTTTGGATTTTGATTGGGTTTTATTTTCCCTCTGCTGGGAGTTTGTGTGACTGGATGTGGGGGTGGAAGAGGAGATGGGGTTGATAATGTGCAGAGATTACACCATACAGGGAAGCAACAGGTTTAATTCACCAGCTGGAAGCTTACCCTGCCTTTTGTACGTTGGTACGTAGTGGTTTTGAGACCTTGTCACACTATGGCTATAAGGACTATAAACGTCACCTCCATGGTTCAACTAGACTGACACATGCTCTTTTCTCTCACCTTTGTATGTCCAAAGCGATACTGACTGCGATCGATGGCCAGTGAAGCCAGAAGTGCTTCTGCTGCCGTTCTGCTGTCCACGTAGGTATCCTTTGGTAGGACATTTGGATTCAAGATCCAGTATCTGTAACAATCACATTCACTTATTTGTAAAAGGAAGTTAATGTCAAGAGTTCAGATCCACCACAACAGGTTTGTGGGCTGGCATCAGAAGATTGCTTACCCACTGTTTTTTTCAGGTTTTTTCAGGTTGTTTTTCTTCAGGTTTGCACTTGCTGCTGTTCAATATTCAGTATATTCACACCTAATCTGTACTAATGCTTTGTCTTTCAACACACCATTAACATATTGTTTGCCTTTGCTCCGTGACCTTTTGGTCAGCTATGTGGCCTGGTCCAATCTGCGCCTTCTCCTTTGTTATCTCTTGCCCAACCCCCACCTCACTTGTTTATAATCTGTGACTTTTCTAATATTTGTCAGTTCCGAAGAAGGGTCGCTGACCCGAAACGTTAACTCTGCTTCTCTTTCCACAGATGCTGCCAGACCTGCTGAGTGATTCCAGCATTTCTTGTTTTTGTTTCAGATTTCCAGCATCCGCAGTATTTTGCTTTTATATCAGAAGAGTGGGGATTGTTTTAAAACTCAAAGTGGCTAACTAATGTCCTTCAGAGAAGAGATCCTGACACCACCCCTCCTCTAGGCTACACGTGACTCCAGTCCCACTCTGTGTGGTTGACTCTTAATCCCCTCTGAAGTGACCCCCACCACTTTCACAGGGAAATGCCATTGGGGCAGTAAATGTGGCCTTTCTAACATCTCCAACATCCCGACAGTAAATTGAGAGAAAAGATCCTCCAGTCCATTTTGGGACACCTGCAGTGTTCATACAGGAGGAAGACTCAATTCCTTTCCCAATACTGCTCTGTAATTGATCCCTATGTTGGTTTACTAGAATGGTCTTTGGAAATGAATTTTACATGAGGTTTTCTCAATTTCTGGTAAAGGGTCAGCTTAGTGACATCTCAGTGTTGGCATGGAAACCATCAATAGCACAATGCATTGGAATCAGAGCATTAGGGGTTTGAGGTTCAGTGACTGAGTGAGGTTCTGGAGACTCCCATTCAGTGACTACACTCTTGGGGCTCAGGGCTCTCAATTTTGTTCGTGGCCAGATACAATTAAAATGGCTAACAGAACATTGGTCTTTATCTCAAGGAGCTGGAATATAAAGGAGCGGATCTTTTGTTACGGCTGTTCAGGGTTCTGGTTGGACCCCATCTGGAGGACTGCTTTCGGTTCTGGGCACCACACCTCTGGTGTGGGGGGCGTGGGGGGGTTGCTGGGGGCAGAGGGCAGGGAGTCCAAAACAAGGGTGCAGAACCTTAAAATTAGAGCTGGCATGTTCAGGGGTGATGTCAGGAAGCACTCCTTCACACAAAGGGGAGTGGAAATCCAGAACTCTCTCCCCCAGAAAGGCGTTAATGCTGAGGGCCAATTGAAAATGTCAAAACTGAGACCGGTAGATTCTTGTTAGGCAAAGACATTGAGGAATATGGATTCAAGGGGATTGGGGGTGGGGGGGGGGGGGGGGGGGTGGGGGGGTTGGGGGAACGTGGAATGGAGTTCAGATACAGATCAGCCATGATGGTTGAATAGACTCAAGGCTGAATGGCCTCCTCCTATTCCGAGATTCCATGTTTTTCCGCTTGGATGCCAGGCAATGTTGTTTGGGAATGACAGTGTGTGGGGATTCAGGGCTGTGTCTCCAAGAAGGAGATGAATGGAAATTTTACAGAATATTTTAACAAAACTCAACCTTTTACCTCTGCTTGAACTCTCCGTAGAAGATCCGGTTTGGAAAACCTATTCGGCATATTCGGATTCCTTCCAGCACACCGTTACACCGCAGTTGGTGGAGAACAAGATGAGGCTCGAACGCACCTTGAAAATAAATAGAATTCAATGCAATTTCAGCCATCACCCGCGGTAAAATCATCCCCAACCCTTGTCTCCACACACACAAGCCTCTCTTCCCCCTAAATTAACGTCTCCTCTCCTAAAGTCACTTGACTTTTTGATGGGAGATAGTTACACCAGTGCGGACAGCCCTCCCAGGGCTAATCTTCACAGGGGAGCATAGATAGTCAATGTTGGGAGGGAGGGCAGGGAGGGGTGGGAAGGAGAGAAGGGGAAGGGGGGGGGGGGTGCGGCTGGAAGAAAATAAATAAACAAATGTGCATTTCTATAGCACCTTTCAAAGCCTCAGAATATCCCAAAGGACATCACATTTTTCAAAGAGTTCTCACTGTGGCAAGGTAGGGAAATGCAGCAGCCAATTTGTGCACAGCAAGCTCCCATAAACAACATTGAGATAAATGAACAAAACATCTGTTTTTTTTATGTTAGTTAAGGGATAAATATTGGCCAGGACACCTCCCCTGCTCTTCTTCAAACAGTGCTGTGGGATTTTTTATGTCCACCTGAGGCAGCAGACAAAGCCTCGGTTCAACATCTCATTCGAACAATACCACCTCTGACAGTGCAGCACTCCCTCAGTACTGACCCTCTGACAGTGCAGCACTCCCTCAGTACTGACCCTCTGACAGTGCAGCACTCCCTCAGTACTGACCCTCTGACAGTGCAGCACTCCCTCAGTACTGACGCTCTGGCAGTGCAGCACTCCCTCAGTATTGACCCTCCGACAGTGCAGCACTCCCTCAGTATTGACCCTCTGACAGTGCAGCACTCCCTCAGTACTGACCCTCTGACAGTGCAGCGCTCCCTCAGTACTGACCCTCTGACAGTGCAGCATGCCCTCAATACTGACCCTCTGATAGCGCAGCACTCCCTCAGTACTGACCCTCTGACAGTGCAGCGCTTCCTCAGTACTGACCCTCAGACAGTGCAGCACTCCCTCAGTACAGACCTTCTGACAGTGCAGCACTCCCTCAGTACAGGCCCTCTGACAGTGCAGCACTCCCTCAGTACTGTCCCTCCGACAGTGCAGCACTCCCTCAGTACTGACCCTCTGACAGTGCAGCGCTCCCTAAGTACTGACCCTCCGACAGTGCAGCACTCCCTCAGTCCTGTCCCTCCGACAGTGCAGCGTTCCCTCAGTACTGACCCTCTGACAGTGCAGCGTTCCCTCAGTACTGACCCTCCGACAGTGCAGCACTCCCTCAGTACTGACCCTCCGACAGTGCAGCACTCCCTCAGTACTGACCCTCTGACAGTACAGCACTCCCTCAGTACTGACCCTCCGACAGTGCAGCACTCCCTCAGTACTGACCCTCCGACAGTGCAGCACTCCCTCAGTACTGACCCTCCGACAGTGCAGCACTCCCTCAGTACTGACCCTCCGACAGTGCAGCACTCCCTCAGTACTGACCCTCTGACAGTGCAGCACTCCCTCAGTCCTGTCCCTCCGACAGTGCAGCGCTTCCTCAGTACTGACCCTCTGACAGTGCAGCACTCCCTCAGTACTGACCCTCTGACAGTGCAGCACTCCCTCAGTACTGACCCTCCGGCAGTGCAGCACTCCCTCAGTACTGACCCTCCGACAGTGCAGCGCTCCCTCAGTACTGACCCTCCAACAGTGCAGCACTCCCTCAGTACTGACCCTCCGACAGTGCAGCACTCCCTCAGTACTGACCCTCCGACAGTGCAGCACTCCCTCAGTACTGACCCTCCGACAGTGCACACTCCCTCAGTACTGACCCTCTGACAGTGCAGCGCTCCCTAAGTACTGACCCTCCGACAGTGCAGCACTCCCTCAGTACTGACCCTCTGACAGTGCAGCACTCCCTCAGTACTGACCCTCTGACAGTGCAGCACTCCCTCAGTACTGACCCTTGGACAGTGCAGCGCTCCCTCAGTACTGACCCTCTGACAGTGCAGCACTCCCTCAGTACTGACCCTCTGACAGTGCAGCACTCCCTCAGTACTGACCCTCTGACAGTGCAGCACTCCTTCAGTACTGACCCTCTGACAGTGCAGCACTCACTCAGTACTGACCCTCTGACAGTGCAGCACTCCCTCAGTACAGGCCCTCTGACAGTGCAGCACTCCCTCAGTACTGACCCTCCGACAGTGCAGCACTCCCTAAGTACTGACACTCCGACAGTACAGCACTCCCTCAGTACTGACCCTCCGACAGTGCAGCACTCCCTCAGTACTGACCCTCTGACAGTACAGCACTCCCTCAGTACTGACCCTCCGACAGTGCAGCCCTCCCTCAGTACTGACGCTCCGACAGTGCAGCACTCCCTCAGTACTGACCCTCCGACAGTGCAGCACTCCCTCAGTACTGACCCTCTGACAGTGCAGCGCTCCCTAAGTACTGACCCTCCGACAGTGCAGCACTCCCTCAGTACTGACCCTCCGACAGTGCAGCACTCCCTCAGTACTGACCCTCTGACAGTGCAGCACTCACTCAGTACTGACCCTCTGACAGGGCAGCACTCCCTCAGTACTGACCCTTGGACAGTGCAGCGCTCCCTCAGTACTGACCCTCTGACAGTGCAGCACTCCCTCAGTACTGACCCTCTGACAGTACAGCACTCCCTCAGTACTGACCCTCTGACAGTGCAGCACTCCCTCAGTACTGACCCTCTGACAGTGCAGCACTCACTCAGTACTGACCCTCTGAAAGTGCAGCACTCCCTCAGTACAGGCCCTCCGACAGTACAGCGCTCCCCAGTACTGACCCTCCGACAGTACAGCGCTCCCCAGTACTGACCCTCCGACAGTACAGCACTCCCTCAGTACTGACCCTCCGACAGTACAGCAATCCCTCAGTACTGACCCTCTGACAGTGCAGCACTCCCTCAGTACTGACCCTCTGACAGTGCAACACTCCCTCAGTACTGACCCTCTGACAGTGCAGCACTCACTCAGTACTGTCCCTCCGACAGTACAGCACTCCCTCAGTACTGACCCTCTGACAGTGCAGCACTCACTCAGTACTGACCCTCTGACAGTGCAGCACTCACTCAGTACTGACCCTCTGACAGTGCAGCACTCCCTCAGTACTGACCCTCTGACAGTGCAGCACTCCCTCAGTACTGACCCTCTGACAGTGCAGCACTCCCTCAGTACTCACCCTCTAACTGTGCAGCACTCCCTCAGTACTGACCCTTTGACAGTGCAGCACTCCCTCAGTACTGACCCTCTAACTGTGCAGCACTCCCTCAGTACTGACCCTTTGACAGTGCAGCACTCCCTCAGTACTGACCCTCTGACAGTGCAGCGCTCCCTCAGTACAGACCCTCCGACAGTGCAGCACTCTCTCAGTACTGACCCTCCGACAGTGCAGCACTCCCTCAGTATTGACACTCTGACAGTGCAGTGCTCCCTCAGTACTGACACTCCAACAGTGCAGCACTCCATCAGTACTGACCCTCCGACAGTGCAGCACTCCCTCAGTACTGACCCTCTGACAGTGCAGCACTCCCTCAGTATTGCACTGGAGGGTCAGCCTAGATTTTGTGCTCAAGTTTCGGGAGTGGGAATTGAACTCACAACCTTCCACCTGAAAGGCAACAGTGCGACTGAATTAAGTCTCACGCTGGTCAGCTGGCCATTGCAATAGATGGATGTCTGTCGTCACCAGTGTCCAAAAATGTTCCTGCAAGGTATCCCAGACCCTGAACCACAGCCGAGGAAAGTGGTGCAGAGAAAGCAGGGAGTGTGGGAAATGACAGAAATAGAGGTGAAGAGAGATAGTAGATATGAAGTCATGAAGTTGTTTTCCGGATTTTCATAATAATGAAGCAAAACCCTGGTGCAGTCTCAGAATCCTCTTGTCCAGGGTAATGTTCCATTCCCTCTCCGTTAAACTGTACCTGGGGTCTTGGTCTCATTGGGAATTATGCAACGTATAAAGTGCGGCTGTGTTGAGCGGAGGTTCGACATCAGCTTATTCAGATTTTCCTGAAAGGTGGAAGAACAAATTTGTAGCCTGATAGTTCCAGGGAAAGCAAACAACTCAAAGTCAGTACCTACTGCACATCTGCTAAACATGAGACATCAGGTCAGGGGAATGAACAGATAGAAGCAAGAGGTTACTTCATGTGGGCAAGTGTGGGGATCTGAGAGGAAACTATAGAATGTTCCGATGAAGGGTCACTGACTCGAAACGTTAACTCTGCTTCTCTTTCCACAGATGCTGCCAGACCTGCTGAGTGAATCCAGCATTTCTTGTTTTTATTATAGAATGGGGGATTGCACTTACCAAAAAGACACAGAAAGCTGTGGATGAACCCAGAGTTCAAATACTTAATTCGTGGGAAATAAAGAGTAGGAACCTAGAGCAATAAAAAAAAACCTTATAGAATTTGGGGTTTTATAAATAGGGGCATGGAGTACAAGAGTGAATATGTTTTGATGAAATTTTTGCTGCCCAATTACAGATAGGACATTAAGATGATAGAGAGCATGTAATGTATATAGTGACCAGAATGATGTCAATGATGGGAAGCTATAGTTATGAGGAGAGACTTGGAGATCCTGGGACTATTTCCACTGGAGCAGGGAAGGTTAAGAGGAGATTTAATTGCAGTTTTTAAAACTATGAAATGTTTTGCAAAGAGAAGGCACAGTCACAATGGGCCGAATGGCCTCTTTTAGTGCTGTGGTTCTAATTAGACACTGCCCACATTTATCTAATGCCAAGCTACTAACAAAGCCCCATTTGGATTAGCTTATTGCAGTCAGCAAGGTTCAACCATCCAGCAGGGCGTTTGATGAAATATTCAAACTTAGCACACTCTTAACTACTGCAGCAGTTGCCATTTAGGCTGGCAATCGCCCTGTGGCTGTAAAGCATGGAAAATAACAACTAAAACAAAGACACAGCAAAGAACCTGTTTAAATGACCATGTGTTATCTTGTTCTCTTCGCTTCTGTGTCTTAAGGCACATGAGAGAACCCAATTCATCCAACGCTTCAGATCCAGCAAATCACATTCAGGATTTTTTCTGGAACAAAGTACTCTTTTCACTTGGACAATGTGTTACAGTGATTGTGTTAGTGTCGTTTTGGCTTTGCTAGTGTTACAATGGTCAGTGTCAATATGACAATGGTCAGTATCAGTGTGACAATGGTCAGTGTCAGTGTGACAATGGTCAGTGTCAATATGACAATGGTCAGTATCAGTGTGACAATGGTCAGTGCCAGTGTGACAATGGTCAGTGTCAATATGACAATGGTCAGTATCAGTGTGACAATGGTCAGTGCCAGTGTGACAATGGTCAGTGTCAATATGACAATGGTCAGTATCAGTGTGACAATGGTCAGTGCCAGTGTGACAATGGTCAGTGTCAATATGACAATGGTCAGTATCAGTGTGACAATGGTCAGTGCCAGTGTGACAATGGTCAGTGTCAATATGACAATGGTCAGTATCAGTGTGACAATGGTCAGTGCCAGTGTGACAATGGTCAGTGTCAATATGACAATGGTCAGGATCAGTGTGATTATGGTCAGTGCCAGTGTGACAATGGTCAGTATCAGTGTGACAATGGTCAGTGCCAGTGTGACAATGGTCAGTGTCAATATGACAATGGACAGTATCAGTGTGACAATGGTCAGTGCCAGTGTGACAATGGTCAGTGTCAATATGACAATGGTCAGTGCCAGTGTGACAATGGTCAATGTGACAATGGTCAGTATCAGTGTGACAATGGTCAGTGCCAGTGTGACAATGGTCAGTGTCAATATGACAATGGTCAGTATCAGTGTGACAATGGTCAGTGCCAGTGTGACAATGGTCAGTGTCAATATGACAATGGTCAGTATCAGTGTGACAATGGTCAGTGCCAGTGTGACAATGGTCAGTGTCAATATGACAATGGTCAGTATCAGTGTGACAATGGTCAGTGCCAGTGTGACAATGGTCAGTGTCAATATGACAATGGTCAGTATCAGTGTGACAATGGTCAGTGCCAGTGTGACAATGGTCAGTGTCAATATGACAATGGTCAGTATCAGTGTGACAATGGTCAGTGCCAGTGTGACAATGGTCAGTGTCAATATGACAATGGTCAGGATCAGTGTGATCATGGTCAGTGCCAGTGTGACAATGGTCAGTATCAGTGTGACAATGGTCAGTGCCAGTGTGACAATGGTCAGTGTCAATATGACAATGGTCAGTGCCAGTGTGACAATGGTCAGTGTCAATATGACAATGGTCAGTATCAGTGTGACAATGGTCAGTGCCAGTGTGACAATGGTCAGTGTCAATATGACAATGGTCAGTATCAGTGTGATCATGGTCAGTATCATTGTGACAATGATCAGTGCCAGTGTGACAATGGTCAGTGTCAATATGACAATGGTCAGTGCCAGTGTGACAATGGTCAGTGTCAATATGACAATGGTCAGTATCAGTGTGACAATGGTCAGTGCCAGTGTGACAATGGTCAGTGTCAATATGACAATGGTCAGTATCAGTGTGACAGTGGTCAGTGCCAGTGTAATGATGGTCAGTGTCAGTGTGACGATGGTCAGTGTCAGTGTGATGATGGTCAGTGTCAGTGTGACGATGGTCAGTGTCAGTGTGACAATGGTCAGTGTCAATATGACAATGGTCAGTATCAGTATGACAATGGTCAGTGCCAGTGTGACAGTGGTCAGTGCCAGTGTAATGATGGTCAGTGTCAGTGTGACGATGGTCAGTGCCAGTGTGACAATGGTCAGTGTCAGTGTGACAATGGTCAGTGCCAATATGACAATGGTCAGTGCCAGCGTGACAATGGTCAGTGTCAATATGACAATGGTCAGTGCCAGTGTGACAATGGTCAGTGTCAATATGACAATGGTCAGTATCAGTGTGACAGTGGTAAGTGCCAGTGTGACAATGGTCAGTGTCAATATGACAATGGTCAGTATCAGTGTGACAATGGTCAGTGCCAGTGTGACAGTGGTCAGTGCCAGTGTAATGATGGTCAGTGTCCGTGTGACGATGGTCAGTGTCAGTGTGACGATGGTCAGTGTCAGTGTGACAATGGTCAGTGTCAATATGACAATGGTCAGTATCAGTGTGACAATGGTCAGTGCCAGTGTGACAGTGGTCAGTGCCAGTGTAATGATGGTCAGTGTCAGTGTGACGATGGTCAGTGTCAGTGTGATGATGGTCAGTGCCAGTGTGACAATGGTCAGTGTCAGTGTGACAATGGTCAGTGTCAATATGACAATGGTCAGTGCCAGCGTGACAATGGTCAGTGTCAATATGACAATGGTCAGTGCCAGTGTGACAATGGTCAGTGTCAATATGACAATGGTCAGTATCAGTGTGACAATGGTCAGTGCCAGTGTGACAGTGGTCAGTGCCAGTGTAATGATGGTCAGTGTCAGTGTGACGATGGTCAGTGTCAGTGTGACAATGGTCAGTGCCAGTGTGACAGTGGTCAGTGCCAGTGTAATGATGGTCAGTGTCAGTGTGACGATGGTCAGTGTCAGTGTGATGATGGTCAGTGTCAGTGTGACGATGGTCAATGTCAGGGTGACGATGATTAGGGTCAGTGTGATGATGGTCAGGGTCAGAGTGACCATGGTCAGTTTGACATGGTCAGTGTGACGATGGTCAGTGTCAGAGTGACCATGGTCAGTTTGACAATGGTCAGTGTGACGATGGTCAGCGTCATTGTAACGATGGTCAGGGTCAGTGTGACGATGGTCAGGGTCAGAGTGACCATGGTCAGTATCAGTGTGACATTGATCAGTGTCAGTGTGACGATGGTCAGGGTCAGTGTGATGATGGTCAGTGTCAGTGTGACGATGGTCAGTGTCAGTGTGATGATGGTCAGAGTCAGTGTGACAATGGTCAGTGTCAGTGTGACGATGGTCAGTGTCAGTGTGATGATGGTCAGTGTCAGTGTGACATTGATCAGTGTCAGTGTGACGATGGTCAGGGTCAGTGTGATGATGGTCAGGGTCAGTGTGACAATGGTCAGTGTCAGTGTGACGATGGTTAGGGTCAGTGTGACAATGGTCAGTGTGACGATGGTCAGGGTCAATGTGACGATGGTCAGGGTCAGTGTGACAACTGTCAGTGTCAGTGTGACGATGGTTAGGGTCAGTGTGACAATGGTCAGTGTCAATATGACAATGGTCAGTATCAGTGTGACAGTGGTAAGTGCCAGTGTGACAATGGTCAGTGTCAATATGACAATGGTCAGTATCAGTGTGACAATGGTCAGTGCCAGTGTGACAGTGGTCAGTGCCAGTGTAATGATGGTCAGTGTCAGTGTGACGATGGTCAATGTCAGGGTGACGATGATTAGGGTCAGTGTGATGATGGTCAGGGTCAGAGTGACCATGGTCAGTTTGACATGGTCAGTGTGACGATGGTCAGTGTCAGAGTGACCATGGTCAGTTTGACAATGGTCAGTGTGACGATGGTCAGCGTCATTGTAACGATGGTCAGGGTCAGTGTGACGATGGTCAGGGTCAGTGTGACGATGGTCAGTGTCAGTGTGATGATGGTCAGAGTCAGTGTGACAATGGTCAGTGTCAGTGTGACGATGGTCAGTGTCAGTGTGATGATGGTCAGTGTCAGTGTGACATTGATCAGTGTCAGTGTGACGATGGTCAGGGTCAGTGTGATGATGGTCAGGGTCAGTGTGACAATGGTCAGTGTCAGTGTGACGATGGTTAGGGTCAGTGTGACAATGGTCAGTGTGACGATGGTCAGGGTCAATGTGACGATGGTCAGGGTCAGTGTGATGATGGTCAGAGTCAGTGTGACAATGGTCAGTGTCAGTGTGACGATGGTCAGTGTCAGTGTGATGATGGTCAGTGTCAGTGTGACATTGATCAGTGTCAGTGTGACGATGGTCAGGGTCAGTGTGATGATGGTCAGGGTCAGTGTGACAATGGTCAGTGTCAGTGTGACGATGGTTAGGGTCAGTGTGACAATGGTCAGTGTGACGATGGTCAGGGTCAATGTGACGATGGTCAGGGTCAGTGTGACAACTGTCAGTGTCAGTGTGACGATGGTTAGGGTCAGTGTGACAATGGTCAGTGTGACGATGGTCAGGGTCGGTGTCAGTGTGACAATGGTCAGGGTCGGTGTCAGTGTGACGATGGTCAGGGTCAATGTGACGATGGTCAGGGTCAGTGTGACAACTGTCAGTGTCAGTGTGACGATGGTCAGGCTCAGTGTGACGATGGTCAGGGTCAGTGTGACAACTGTCAGTGTCAGTGTGACGATGGTCAGGGTCAGTGTGACAATGGTCAGTGTCAGTGTGACGATGGTCAGGGTCAGTGTGACAACTGTCAGTGTCAGTGTGACGATGGTTAGGGTCAGTGTGACGATGGTCAGGATCAGTGTGACAATTGTCAGTGTCAGTGTGACGATGGTCAGAATCAGTGTGACAATGGTCAGTGTCAGTGTGACGATGGTCAGGGTCAGTGTGACAACTGTCAGTGTCAGTGTGACGCTGGTTAGGGTCAGTGTGACAATGGTCAGTGTGATGATGGTCAGTGTCAGTGTGACGATGATCAGGGTCAGTGTGACAATGATCAGTGTCAGTGTGACGATGGTCAGAATCAGTGTGACAATGGTCAGTGTCAGTGTGACGATGGTCAGGGTCAGTGTGACAACTGTCAGTGTCAGTGTGACGCTGGTTAGGGTCAGTGTGACAATGGTCAGTGTGATGATGGTCAGTGTCAGTGTGACAATGGTCAGTGTCAGTATGACGATGGTCAGAATCAGTGTGACAACTGTCAGTGTCAGTGTGACGCTGGTTAGGGTCAGTGTGACAATGGTCAGTGTGATGATGGTCAGTGTCAGTGTGACGATGATCAGGGTCAGTGTGACAATGGTCAGTGTCAGTGTGATGATGGTCAGTCACTGGATCGACCCAGACCTGCTGGTATGTACAAGAGTATGTTTCTAGCCGACAGCATGTCAGAATCCATGAGGAAAGACATCATCACCCTCATCTACAAGCGGAAGGGGGAGAGGGTGAAAATCAGAAATTGGCGGCCCATCTCACTGCTTAATGTACACTACAAGATTCTGTCCAAAGTCATCGCCAGTTGGGTCAAGTGTGCACTGGAGTTGGTGATTCACCCTGATCAGACCTGCACTGTATCCGGTAGGAAGATCTCTCAGGGATACGATCTCCTACCTACTGGACAGGAGGGTGGACACCTGCCTCATCAGCTTGGACCAGGAGAAGGCTTTTGCCAGGATATCGCACACCTACATGATGGACGTGCTGTCTAAAATGGGGTTTGGGGAGGGAATCTGCAATTGGATCAAACTACTCTACACAAACATCGGTAGCGCAGTCTCAATCAATTGGTGGGAATCAGAAAGTTTCCCGATCCAATCTGGAGTCAGACAGGGCTGTCCTCTCTCCCCGGTCTTGCTTGTTTGCTGTATCGAAACTTTTTCTGAGTCCATTAGGAAGGATGCGGGATTAAGAGGGGTGACAATCCCAGGCAGCGGAGGCACTCAGGTCTAGGCCTCCTTGTACATGGAGGTGTACATGTACACGTCTTCTGCTCGGATCCGCTGTCCGTTTGCATCTGTGACCAGTTCGACCTGGCCTCGGGAGCCAAGGTAAATCACAGCAAGAGCGAAGCCATGTTCTTTGGGAACTGAGCTGACCAATCCTTTGTCCCCTTCACTGTCAGGACAGACTATCTGAAGGTGCTGGGGATATGGTTCGGAGGGGCCGGAGCGTGCACCAAAACCTGGAAGGAGTAAGTAGCATTGGTACACCATAAACTGAGCATGTGGGAGCGGCATGATCTCCCCATTGTGGTTAAGAACCAGGTTGTCAGGTGTGAGGCGATCACATTGTTACTGTACGTGGCACAGGTCTGGCCCAGTCCTGCACCGTGGCGGTCACCGAGCCATCTTCTGCTTTATCTGGAGATCCAAAATGCACCGTGTCCACAGGGACATGACACTCAAATCTCTACATAAAGGGGGAAAAAACGTACCTAATGTCACCCTCATCCTGATGGCCACCTTTGTGTGTGGCTGCATCAAGCTGTGTGTCGAACCCCAGCATGCAAATATCAAGTGTCACTATGTGCTGAGGTTCTATCTGTCCCTGGTGTTGCGAAAGATGGGTCTGGCCACATTGCTGCGGAACGCTCCATTCAGTTGGACTGTGCCATACCCCCTGGCCTTCGTGGAAAAGTTTGTGCAGAAAAACACCTTTGACCACCAATCCATCAGGCAGTTGTCCGCACGGAATGTCCTCAAGGCTCTACGGGAAAGGGAGATTATAGATCCTGTTGGATGGTTCCCGAGCAGACTGCCAAAGCCATCTGGCAGAATGCCTCATCACCAGAACTTTCAAACAAGCTTGAAGACGTAGCTTGGCTGGTGGTGAGAAGGGCCTTCCCGTCAGATCCTTCCTGCACGACCGGAATCACACCATCTCCGCACACTGCCCTCGAGGCAGCTGTGGTGGGGAAGTGACTGTCGTCCACCTCCTTCTGGAATGTGCCTTTGCAAAGCAGGTGTGGAAAGAGATGCAGTGGTTTTTGTCGAGGTTCATCCCAAACAGCTCTGTAACACAGGAGTCTGTGCTCTATGGGCTGTTCCCAGGGACGCACACTGAGATAAACATCAACTGCTGCTGGAGGACCATCAACTTGGTGAAAGACGCTCTTTGGTCTGCCCGAAACCTGCTTTCCAGCGCAAAGCGTTATCCACGACCGAGTGTTGCAGACTGGCACATTCCAAGGTCAGGGACTATGTGCTGAGGGATGCACTAAAGCTTGGGGCAGCTGATGCAGAGGCTCAATGGGGAAAGACCACTGTGTAAGGTCCACCCACCATAGTGAAGTGAGGGACTGGAACCAATATAAAACCCCTCGGGCTGTATAGACCAGAGAATGATTTTGCTGTGTATTGCAAATGTACATTGTATATAAAATTGAATGGCAAAAGTTGAGAGGCACCACCCATTCTGCATTGAAAGAATCTCTTTAGCACTTTCTGAAAAGTCCACTATGAATTGTTTGTAATGTTCTTTCTTTTACAAATTTAATGAATAAAGAATATTTTTAGAAACAAAAAGTCAGTGTGATGATGGTCAGTGTGAGTGTGACAATGGTCAGTGTGACGATGGTCACTTTGAGTGTGACAATGGTCTGTGTCAGTGTGACAATGGTCAGTGATAGTGTGAAAATGGTCAGCTTCAGTGTGATGATGGTTAATGTCAGTGTGACAATGGTCAGTATCAGTGTGACAATGGCCAGTGTGACAATGGGTAGTGTCAGTGTGACAATGGTCAGTGTGATGATGGTTAATGTCAGTGTGACAATGGCCAGTGTGACAATGGTTAGTGTCAGTGTGACAATGGTCAGTGTGATGATGGTCTGTGTCAATGTGACAATGGTCACTGTGAGTGTGAGAACGGTCAGTGTGACAATGGTCAGTGTGACAATGGTCAGTGTCAGTGTGACGATGGTCAGTGTCAGTGTGCCAATGGTCAGTGTGCCAATGGTCAGTGTCAGTGTGACAATGGTCAGTGTGACGATGGTCAGTGTGACAATGGGCAGTGTCAGTGTGACAATGGTCGGCGTCAGAGTGACAATGGTCAGTGTCAGTGTGACAATGGTCAGTGTGACAATAGTCAGTGTCAGTGTGACAATGGTCGGTGTCAGTGTTATTTTAAGCCGGCTGCATTAATTACACAATATGTTTTGGTGATGTACGTACTTTGTGCAGCTGCGACACTGTCCGGAATGAGGCAGCTTTCCTCCTCCTGAACTTTGCTCCTGGTTTGGTCTTTTCATGTTCTGCAAATGAAGTCTCTTCGTAAATAAAATCATTGTTTTACACTTTTCAAAAACTGTACTGTAGACAAGACCAGAGCTGTTAACACTCATCAAATTCTATCAGTCACACCTTCAGTCCTTCAATAGCTGAGGCACTAAAAATATAAATATCATTAAAAGTAGCAAGGTGCATTCATCGCATACAGAGAAGCCAGTGCAGTTTTTAATGTGTCATTATCATATTGATATTTTCTTATTTCTAAAACCCAAAATTCTAATGGACTTATTAAAAGTCATTTTCTTTACTTGCACTCACACCTTTTGGAGAATTATGTATTTGAAACTTAAATCTCTTTTTGTTCCACAACCTTCAGACTCTTTCCATTTAGTCTATAGTTCAGTTCCTTATTATTGCTCCTGGAATCTATAATCTCACACTTCCATATATTAAATTGCATCATGCACCTGTCTCCCCATTTCCACGAACATTTCTTTATCTTCCTGTAGCCTTGGACCATCCTCACTCTTTGCTACTATTCTTGCTTGTCAGCCAATTTCAATGTTGTGCTCCCTGTACACACGTCCAAATTATATATATAAACAAAAGCACTGACTCCTGGGGCCCACCGCTTCCTCAGTCTGTGATACGCCCACTTACCTTTTATCCTGTAACTGTCAACCAACTTTTCTTCATGCCGTTACATTTTTTAAAAAAAACCTCTTGTGAGGCACCTTATCAAATGCCTTCTGGAAGTCCATGTACTGTATTTCTTTCCGATGATTACTACTTTATTGAGAAAACTATGAATCTGTTAAACACAACTTGCCTTTAACACATCCTTGCTCACTATCTTTGATCAGCTTGTGTATGTCAAAATGCTCATTAATTGAGAATGACACATAGAATGATACAGCACAGAAGAGAAGACATTTAGCACATCATGTCTGTGCTGGATCTCAGATTATAGATTCTATGAGTTTACTCAAAACTATATTAGCCTAACTAGTTTATAGTTACCCCACATATCCTTCTCTCTCTCTTGAAGAAGTGTGTGTTACATTGGCTGCTCTCCAGTCTTATTACTTGCATTTTTAAGAAGGATCGTAATATTGTGGGCTAGGCCTCTGCTAGCTCCTCTTAGATGTCATTCAAGGCTGAGTGACTTACCCACTTTAGGTTCTGCTCATTTTTTCTGAACTAATTCCTTTTCGATAATTAGTTCTATCAATCATTCCATATCTACTTACACACTCAATTCCAGCATTTGTGAAACCCAATGGTAAGCGTTTGGGATAGAAATGCCATACTGCACTAATGTGTCTTTGAGTCATGTGACCTTTACCATGAGGCACTCACTGCAGGTATTCATCAGAAGACAGTTCAATAAAGACCCAGTACAAACAAGACTGTTGTCCTGGGAGCTCGTAACATGGTGTCAGAGTGGAGCTGAGATTGAGTGTTGAAGAGCTGGGGGGAAACACAGCTACTAAAAGAGGAACACAGGAATGTTCAGAGCTGCTGAAAGCTGCTAAAAGCCACTGGAAGCCACAGAAAAGGAACAAAGAAGTTTGAAAGCACTGGGTAAGACACAATGACTGCAAATCTTCCTGTCTCTGCACCACACTCACAGTGGCAAAATTACAAAATTGCAACAGATTTAATCAACAAACCAGAGCTACGAGCAGCTACACTTTTATCACTGTTGGGGAGAGACAGTTACAAACTGTATTCCACCCTTAATATCGCCGAAGAACGAGAAAAGACAGCCGAAATTTTGAAAGCCTTGAAGGTCAGCTTTGAACCCCAAGCGACTGCAACTTATGAACAATATGTGTTCAATATTAGGGCCCAAGGTGAAAAAGAGTCCATTGATCAAGATCTGACTGCATTAACACAGCTCACAGAATCCTGTGAATTTGTGCAACTAAAAGATGGTCTAATTAAAGACAAGATTGTATTAGGCAAAAGAGATCCTGCAATGAGAGCATGTCCACTGAGAGAGGGGAGACTTACTCTCAGGATAGCCATCAACATGTGCAAAAGCACAGAGGTTGTAAATCTGCAGCGAGAGCATATTCATGGCAGAACAGACTAGGCCTTGCATTATGCTGATAGACATTCCAGGCCGAAAGGACAGAAAGATCACGGACAAAGGGCAGGACGCAAATACTGTGGAGGTCATCATGCACAGGAAAAGAAGGTATGTCCAGCGTGGGGAAAGCAGTGTTCTTACTGCAAGAAGCTGAATCATTCTGCACATAAGTGTTTGACTAGAAGGAAGCACAACAAGCAGGTACAGAGGGCCACTGGAGAGATATCAGCTGAGGATTCTGACGAATCACTATGCACCATACAACAGGTTGGTTCAGTCAGGTCGATAGGTGATAAATGGTTTGTGACTGTTGGAATGATGACTGCAGAAGGAGAACAACTAGTCAACATTAAGTGTCAGATAGACACCGGTGCATCGTGCAACATCATGACCTTCACAGACCTGTGCAAAGTAGCTCAACATGGTGATCCAAAAATGAAGCCCTCGAATGTAAGGTTGAGTCTATATGATGACACCATACTAATACCGAGAGGACAAATTATTCTGAGGGTCCAATGCAATGGCAAAAACGAAGATCTGGAGTTCCAGATCATAGACGGCAAGCAAAAAGCACTTATCTCAGCTGGAGCAAGTCTAAAGCTTGGACTAGTATTCCTCAACGTACAAAAAGGGATTTGCAACATGTCACAGCACACTAAACCATTGACTGCAGAACAATCCTAGAGGAGTACAACAATGTATTTACAGGTTTAGGATGTCTTCCTGGACACTATCATCTTGAAGTAGATGAGAGGGTAAGACCAATTCAACATCTGCAGAGGACATTTCCAGCTGCCCGCAAGGCAAGATAAAAGAGCTGGAAAAGAAGGGAGTAATCAAGAAAGTGACAACCCCTACAGAATGGATTAGCAGCAGGTTACAGCACTTCAGGTGCAGGTACCTTATAAGTGAGTTGAGGGTTTCTGCCTCCACCACTGATCCAGGCAATGAATTCCAGACACCCACCACCCTCTGAGTGAAAAAGATTTTCCTCATGTCCCCTCTAACGCTTCTACCGATCACCTTAAATCTGTGCCCCCCTGGTAATTGACCTCTCCACTGGGGGAAACAGATCCTTCCTGTTTACTCTATCTAGGCCCCTCATAATTTTGTACATCTCAATTAAGTCACCCCTCAGCCTCCTCTGTTCTGAGGAAAACAACCCCAGCCTATCCAATCTTTCCTCATAGCTGCAACTTTCAAGCCCTGGCAACATTCTTGTAAATCTCCTCTGTACTCTCTCCAGAGCAATTATGTCCTTCCTGTAATGTGGTGACCAGAACTGTATGCAATACTCCAGCTGTGGTCTAACCAGCATTTTGTACAGTTTCACCATTACATCCCCGCTTTTGAATTCTATACCTCAGCCAATAAAGGAAAGCATTTCATGTGCCTTCTTCACCACTCTATCTACCTGTCCTGCCACCTTCAGGGACCTGTGGACATGCACTCCAAGGTCTCTCACTTCTTCTACCCCTCTCAATATCCTCCCGTTTATTGTGTATTCCCTCACTTTACTTGCCATCCCCAAATGTATTACCTCACACTTCTCCGGATTGAATTCCATTTGCCACTTGACTGCCCACTCAATCAAACCATTGATATCATTCTGGAGTCTATGGCTATCCTCTTTACATGGCCAATTTTTGAGTCATCAGCAAATTTCCCAATCATGCCTCCCACATTTAAGTCCAAATCATTAATATATACCACCACCAGCAAGGGACCCAACACTGAACCCTGTGGAACGCCACTGGAAACAGCTTTCCATTCACAAAAACATCCGTCAACCACTACCCTTTGTTTCCTGTCATTGAGCCAATTTTGGATCCAACTCACCACATTCCCCTGTATCCCTGTCTGCCATGTGGGACCTTGTCAAATGCCTTACACAATCCATGTAGATAACATCCACTGCATTATCCTCATCAATCCTCCTTGTTACTTCTTCAAAAAATTCAATCAAGTTAGTAAGACCTTCCCTTAACAAATCCCTGATTAATCTGTGCCTTTCTAAGTGACAGTTTATCCTGGCTCTCAGAATTGATTCTAATAATTTGCCTACCACTGAGGTCAGACTGACCAGCCTGTAATTATTTGGCCTACCCCTCGCACCATTTTATACAATGGTACAATGTTCACAGCCCTCCAATCCTCTGGTACCTCGTCTGTATCTAGTGAGGATTTGAAAATGATCCTCAGAGCATCTGCTATTTCCTCCCTGGCTTCCTTGAACAACCTGGGATACAATCCATCTGGCCCTGGTGATTTATCCACTTTCAAGGATGTCAGACCCTCCAGTATTTCCTCTCTCATTATGCTTTCATGTCTAATATTTCACATTCCTCCTCTTTTACTGCAATGTATCATCGCTCTCCTGTGAAGACAGAGACAAAGTCCTTGCTTGGGACCTGCGTAGAGCAGTTGCCACCTTGATTGTATGTGGTGGAAGTGAACGACTGGATATACCATTGCAATCACGGGCACATACGCACAACTGGAGAAGCTGCTGCACCACAGCAGACAGCTGATCAGGAAGATGTGAACTCACCATCTGCACAGACCACAGATCAACCATCCGTCCCAGAGGTCCACAGCACCCCAACAACAGAAATGAACAACAGTTACTGTGGCAACAAGTGACAAGGGAAAGACACTTCCCGGAGAAGGAAAATCACCCAGATGAACAGCAGACAACAACGCACACACGCATTATTAAGAGACTGACATGATTTATAAACCATGGGCTGAATTTTATAGAGCCCTCGATGTTGAGAACGGTGACGGGGGGTGGGGGGTGTGCAGGAAGATCGCTCTGGATGAGGCCCGCCACCGACCTTGACGCCTGCGGGGCCCATCTTGATCCTGGTGACGGCGGCGAAGGCCTCACGTTGGCCCTCCCACCGCTCAGCGACAGGACCCGCATTACAATATGCAGGTGGGCATTTACCATACGTTAACATGCAGGCCGCAGTGATTCACGCAGCAGGTTGCGATCTTCATCCTGGCAGCCGGCACTACCGAGCCTTCGAATCCCTATCCGGGATTCCTTCCCTGTGGGGAGGGGGGACAGGAGTGAAATCTTCAGGTCAGAGAGGCGTGGGAGCGGGGAAAACCGCTCCGATTGGTTGTGAGGATGGTGGGAAGGGATTGAGGGTCAAATGTTCTAAAGGTGGGAGGGGTTAAAGTTCAGCATTTCCAGATATGGTTTTCCAGGACTATAGGTTATTTCATTTATTGAGAACTCATTGGGGAGGTGGGAGTAGCGAAGTAAAGTTTGAATAAAATTTAATTCCTAATAGTGGTGCAGTGGGACCTTTAAACATTTAAATTTACCAGTAAGGGCTCTGAGCCCTTTAAAAATGGCACCAGCGCCTGCACATTGGCGCCGGACACCATTGTAGGGGAGGGCTGCCCGCCCCCTCCAAGTTATCAGGGAGGCGGCCGCCCCAGCCATACTAATGTGCCGCCGAGTATGGAATCGCGGCAGCTCCGCAACATGCGTCCTAAGTGTGCAGGCCGGCATTTTTTTCGCCCTCCGCCTATTTTGGCAGAGAGCCAGTAGAATCCGGCCCTATGTGTGCAATGCATGTGTCCTCGGCACCATCATCTTCAGCTGCTTCATCAATGACCTTCCTTCAATCATAAGGTCAGAAATGGGGATGTGCGCTGATGATTACACAATGTTCAGCACCATTCGCGACTCTTCAGATACTGAAGCAGTCCGTGTAGAAATGCAGCAAGACCTGGACAATATCCAGGCTTGGGCTGATAAGTGGCAAGTAACATTTGCGCCGCACAAGTGCCAGGCAATGACCATCACCAACAAGAGAGAATCTAACCATCTGCCTTGACATTCAATGGCATTACCATCGCTGAATCCCCCACTATCAACATCCTAGGAGCTACCATTGACCAGAAATACCGTGGCTACAAGAGCAGGTCAGAGGCTGGGAATCCTGTGGCAAGTAACTCACCTCTTGACTCCCCAAAGCCTGTCCACCATCTAAAGGTACATGTCAGGAGTGTGATGGAACATTCTCCACTTGCCTGGATGGGTGCAGCTCCAACAACACTCAAGAAACTCGACAACATCCAGGACAAAGCAGCCCACTTGATTGGCACCCCAGCTACAAGCATTCACTCCCTCCACCACTGACGCACAGTGGCAGCAGTGTGTACCATCTACAAGATGCACTGCAGCAATGCACCAAGGCTCCTTAGACAGCACCTTCCAAACCCGCAAACTCTACCAACTAGAAGGACAAGGGCAGCAAATGCATGGGAACACCACCACCTGCAAGTTCCCCTCCAAGTCACACACCATCCTGACTTGGAACTATATCACCGTTCCTTCACTGTCGCTGAGTCAAAAACCTGGAACTCCCTTCCTAGCAGCATTGTGGGTGTACCTACTCCAAATGGACTGCAACGGTTCAAGAAGACAGCTCACCACCACCTTCTCAAGGGCAATTAGGGATGGGCAATAAATGCTGGCCTAGCCAGCGACGCCCACATCCCATGAATGAATATATATGAAAAAAGAGACTGAGAAGAACATCAAACTGCTAATCCATGAGAACAGTTGTGTGCATAGTGGGTAATTTGGGCAACTCAAAGTGTAAATGATAATGCATGAAATTTTTTTTTCGTTTTTTGTATGAAAGGGGGATGTTTGGGATAGAATTGCAATACTGTATTAATGTGCCTCCTGGCTTGCCGTAGCCTTATGACCTCTACTATGAGGCACTCTCATGGCACTTCTCAAGGGCAATTAGGGATGGGCAGTAAATGCTGTCCTAGCCAGCAACACCCACATCCCGTGAACAAATAAAAAAAAAATGCAGGCATTCATCAGAAGGCAGTTCAATAAAGACACAGTACAAGAAAGACTGTTGTCCTGTGTGGTCTAACAGTAAGTATTTATTTTAATGGGTGATCTAATTGAGGTGTTTAAAATGATTAAAGATTTGATAGAACAAAGAACAAAGATAATTACAGCACAGGAACAGGCCCTTCGGCCCTCCAAGCCTGCGCCGATCCAGATCCTCTCTCTAAACATGTTGCCTATTTTCTAAGGTTCTGTATCTCTTTTCTTCCTGCCCATTCATGTATCTGTCTAGATACATCTTAAAAGACGCCATCGTGCCCGCATCTACCACCTCCGCTGGCAACGCGTTCCAGGCACCCACCACCCTCTGCGTAAAGAACTTTCCACGCATATCCCCCCTAAACTTTTCCCCTTTCACTTTGAACTCGTGTCCTCTAGTAATTGAATCCCCCACTCTGGGAAAAAGCCTCTTGCTATCCACCCTGTCTATACCTCTCATGATTTTGTACACCTCAATCAGGTCCCCCCTCAACCTCCGTCTTTCTAATGAAAATAATCCTAATCTACTCAACCTCTCTTCATAGCTAGCGCCCTCCATACCAGGCAACATCCTGGTGAACCTCCTCTGCACCCTCTCCAAAGCATCCACATCCTTTTGATAATGTGGCGACCAGAACTGTACGCAGTATTCCAAATGTGGCCGAACCAAAGTCCTATACAACTGTAACATGACCTGCCAACTCTTGTACTCAATACCCCGTCCGATGAAGGAAAGCATGCCGTATGCCTTCTTGACCACTCTATTTACCTGCGTTGCCACCTTCAGTGAACAGTGGACCTGAACACCCAAATCTCTCTGTACATCAATTTTCCCCAGGACCTTTCCATTTACTGTATAGTTCACTCTTGAATTGGATCTTCCAAAATGCATCACCTCGCATTTGCCCGGATTGAACTCCATCTGCCATTTCTCTGCCCAACTCTCCAGTCTATCTATATTCTGCTGTATTCTCTGACAGTCCCCTTCACTATCTGCTACTCCACCAATCTTAGTGTCGTCTGCAAACTTGCTAATCAGTCCACCTATACTTTCCTCCAAATCATTAATGTATATCACAAACAACAGTGGTCCCAGCACGGATCCCTGTGGAACACCACTGGTCACACGTCTCCATTTTGAGAAACTCCCTTCCACTGCTACTCTCTGTCTCCTGTTGCCCAGCCAGTTCTTTATCCATCTAGCTAGTACACTTTGGACCCCAAGCGCCTTCACTTTCTCCATCAGCCTGCCATGGGGAACCTTATCAAACGCCTTACTGAAGTCCATGTATATGACATCGACAGCCCTTCCCTCATCAATCAACTTTGTCACTTCCTCAAAGAATTCTATTAAGTTGGTAAGACTATTAAGTTGGTAAGACAGGCTAGATAGAGAGAAACAATTTCCTTTAAAACAAAATTGCTGGAAATACTCAGCAGGTCGGGCAGCATCTGTGGAAAGAGAAGCAGAGTTAACGTTTCAGATTGACAAAAGGTCATGGACCTGAAACGTTAACTCTGTTTCTCTCTCCACAGATGCTGCCAGACCTGCTGGATGATTAAAGCATTTTCTGTTTTTATTTACTATTTCCTCTGGTAGGGGGAGTCCAGAAACTTAGATTAGATCCAGGCCATTCAGGGGTGATGGGAGGAAGTACTTCTTCACACAAAGGGTAGTGGAAATCTGGAACTCTCACCACCAAAAAGCTGTTGATACTGGGGGTCAATACAATATTTCAAAACTAAGATTGATGGATTTTTGTTGGACAAGAGCATTAAAGAACTAAGGCAGGTGGAGTCAACTTTTTTTATTCGTTTTGGAATGTGCGAATTGCTTGCAAGACCACATTTATTTCCCATCGATAGGTTGTGTTGACCCACCTACAACTGAGTGGCTTGCTAGGCCATTTCAGAGGGCAGTTAAGAGTCAACCACATTGCTGTGGGTCTGGAATCACATGTAGGCCAGACCAGGTAAGGACGGCAGATTTCCTTCCTTAAAGGACATAAGTGAACCAGATGGGTTTTTAACAACAGTCCAGTCATTTTATGATCATTATTAATAAGACTAGCATTTTACTCCAGATTTATTAATTAATTGAATTGAAATTCCCCCAGCTGCCATTGTGGGATTTGAACACATGTCTCCAAAGTATTCGTCTGAGCCTTTGGCTTACTAGTCCAGTAACATTATGTTACTGTCCCTCATAATAATGCTCAATCATGCAGATTAGCCATGATCTAACTTAACAGCAGAACATACGCACGTGCCTGAAATGGCCTACTCCTGTTTCTATTTTCCTGTCTCTGCCATGTCATCATCCTCCTTCGTTCTTGAGGGATCCTATCTTCTCTTTAACTATTCTTGTATTTTTTTTTACATGCTGATAGAAGTTCCTACAACGTCTTCTTATATTGCCTGCTGGTCTGTTTTCATAGTCACTTTTCACCTCTCTACCATACTCTCTATATTCCTCGTGATTATCTTTCGTATTAATTGTCCTAACTTTATCAGATCCCTCCCTTTTAAATTTCCATCTGCTGATAAGGTGAGATGGAGAGCAATGGGAGCAGGTTTGTGTGGAGTGTAAATACTGGCATGGATCAGTTGGGCCGAAAAGCCTGTTTCTGTGCTGTACGTTCTATGTAATTATCTACAGAAATCTGTCCTATGATGCATCCCCTTGTCACCTGATAGGAGTTTATTTGTTTTTTTATTCTCAGCATCACATATTTGAAGATTTCTTCCAGCTGATCTGTTGAGCTGTTCAGTAACATTTCTGCCCAGTTACTTTAGTCTAGATCCTCTTTTATCTTGTGGAAAGTCTCCAACTCCATTCACTCAGTGAGGGGTGAGAGGGAGAATGCTTGAACAAAGCTCAGTCTACCTGTATATGCACTGACGTAATCCTGGTACAGCATCGCCACGAGGTCGTTCGAGGATTGCTGGAAGAGCTCCACCGCAGTTTCATTCAAGGGGTCTTTGTTCTTGTCCAGCCAGCCAGTGAGATTGTAGGGGACCTACAGGAGAAAGAAGTCATTCCTTACAATCTGAGCCTATCTGTGTATTTAATACTACAATCTCTCCCTCTGAGTGGATTGACATCTCTGTCTAGCCAAGACAACTGTGATGAAAGTCTCCTCTCTCTCTGCTCACTCTGGTTGGATTGATCTCTATCAGTTTCTAAAGGACAAAGGTCCACTGAACCAAACAGCTCACAGTTTTGAACAAGTACCCTCGCTCAAAGAGAGACCACATGGAAATGAAAAACATCAAATGGCTCTAAATGCAAAGTATTGTATTGAGATAGCTCCCTACACAACCTCACGATGTCCCAAAGAACTTTACAGCCAAGAAAGTACTTTTTCACTAATTGCTGTTGTGATGTAGGAAACACAGCTGCCAAAGCTTGCACAGCAAGATCCCACAAGTCATGAGACGAATGAAAAGTTGATTTTGGTTGAGTGATTAATATTGACTAAGACAACAGGTGTACTCCCCTGCTCTTGAATAGCACCTTTTGGATCTTTTATATCCACCTGAGAAGGGAGATGGTCTAACATCTCACCTGAGAAGTAGCACCTCTGACAGTTGATTAGTGGAGTGTCAACCTAGATTTTGTGTATAAGTTTCTGGAGTGGGAACTGAAGCCACAACTGTCTGCCTCATAGCGGAGAGTGCCAGCAATGAACCATCACTGACAGACCAGGTGGTTATCTGAGATTGGAGGTCGAGGTACAACACGGGATTACAATCATTATTTATCTAACGGGTTCCAGAATTGACCTGACAGTATTTGATATGAAAAGAGTCAGAAAAAAGTGTTCTATTTTGGCACTGAGATCCTTGATGGATTCACCACCAGCCAAATCCAACATCATGTGGCTGCAGACAATCCTTTACAGATAAACACTTCTGGCGAAGTATTTCCTTCAGTATCTAAAGCGAATGGGGAAATCCACTTTTCTGCTGACATTAACAACCAGGAAAATGTCCCTCTGGACACCTCAGCTCACTCTGACTTGTTGCCGTGACTCAGTGAGTCACATTGTTATCTCGGAGTGAGGGATGTTATAGGTTCAAATCCCACTCTAGGACCTAAGCACAGCAGTCAAGGCTAATGCTCTAATGCAGTATTTAGGGAGTGCTACACTGTCAGAGGTGCTGTCTTTCAGATGAGACCTTAAACCAAGGCACTGACTGCCCTTTCAGGTGGATGTATAAGGTCCCATGGCACGATCTTGAAGAAGAGCAGGGGAGTTCTTCCCAGTGTCCTGGCCAATATTTATTTTTCTTTTTTATTTAGTTTATTTAGAGATACAGCACTGAAACAGGCCCTTCGGCCCACCAAGTCTGTGCTGACCAACAACCACCCATTTATACTAATCTGACATTAATCCCATATTCCCTACCACATCCCCACCATTCTCCTACCACCTACCTACATTAGGGGCAATTTACAGCGGCCAATTTACCTATCAACCAGCAAGTCTTTGGCTGTGGGAGGAAACCGGAGCACCCGACGGAAACCCACACGGTCACAGGGAGAACTTGCAAACTCCGCACAGACAGTACCCAGAATCGAACCCGGGTCCCTGGAGCTGTGAAGCTGCGGTGTCAACATCACAAAAACATATTATCTGGTCATTATCACATTGCTGTTTGTGGGAGCTTGCTGTGCACAAATTGGCTGCTGCATTTCTCACATTACAAGAGTAACTGCACTTTAAAAGTACTTTATGCAGCAAGATCTGGACAACATCCAGTCTTGTGCTGATAAATGGCAAGTAACATTTGCACCACACAAGTGCCAGGCAGTGACCATCTCCAACAAGAGAGAATCTAACCATCTCCCCTTTATATTCTGTGGCAATACCATCGCTGAATTACCCAGAAACTGGACTGGAATAGCCAAATAAATATCGTGGCTACAAGAGCAGGTCAGAGGCTGGGAATTCTGAGGCGAGTAACTCACCTCCTGACTCCCCAATGCCTGTCCACCATCTCCAAGGCACAAGTCAGGAGTGTGATGGAATAGTCTCCACTTGCCTGGAGTGCAGCACCAACAACATTCAAAAGGTTTGACGGGACTTACCACAGCAGTAATCAAATCACGGGATCAATTGCTCCACAGTTTTTGAGTATTTGCTGCATTTTAGTAATTGTTCAAGCACTTGAGGAATATACAGACAGTAGGAAGGAACGTAAGCAAGGAGTTAGGAGGGCTAAAAGGGGTCATGAAAAGTCATTGGCAAACAGGATTAAGGAAAATCCCAAGGCTTTTTATACATATATAAAGAGCAAGAGGGTAACCAGGGAAAGGGTTGGCCCACTCAAGGACAGAGATGGGAATCTATGCGTGGAGACAGAGGAAATGGGCGAGGTACTAAATGAGTACTTTGCATCAGTATTCACCAAGGAGAAGGACTTGGTGGATGATGAGCCTAGGGAAGGGAGTGCAGATAGTCTCAGTCATCTCATTATCAAAAAGGAGGTGGTGTTGGGTGTCTTGCAAAGCATTAAGGTAGATAAGTCCCCAGGGCTGATGGGATCTACCCGAGAATACTGAGGGAGGCAAGGGAAGAAATTGCTGGGGCCTTAACAGAAATCTTTGCATCCTCATTGGCCACACGTGAGGTCCCAGAGGACTGGAGAATAGCCAATGTTGTTCCTTTGTTTAAGAAGGGTGGTAAGGATAATCCAGGAAATTATAGGCCGGTGAGCCTTATGTCAGTGGTAGGGAAACTATGAGAGAGGATTCTTCGGGACAGGATTTACTCCCATTTGGAAACAAACAATCTTATTAGCGAGAGACAGCATGGTTTTGTGAAGGGGAGGTCGTGTCTTACTAACTTGATTGAGTTTTTTGAGGAAGTGACGAAGATGATTGATGAGGGAAGGGCGGTGGATATAGTCTATATGGACTTTAGTAAAGCCTTTGACAAGGTCCCGGATGGCAGACTGGTGCAAAAGGTGAAGTCATACGGGATCAGAGGTGAGCTGGCAAGATGGATACAGAACTGGCTCAGTCACAGAAGACAGAGGGTAACAGTGGATGGGTGTATTTCTGAATGGAGGGATGTGACTAGTGGTGTTCCGCAGGGATCAGTGCTGGGACCTTTGCTGTTTGTAGTATATATAAATGATTCGGAGGAAAATGTAGCTGGTCTGATTAGTAAGTTTGCGGACGACACAAAGGTTGGTGGAGTTGCGGATAATGATGAGGATTGTCAGAGGATACAGCAGGATATAGATCGGTTGGAGACTTGGGCGGAGAAATTGCAGATGGAGTTTAATCCGGACAAATGTGAGGTAATGCATTTTGGAAGGTCTAATGCAGGTGGGAAGTATACAGTAAATGGCAGAACCCAGGTGGATAAGGTAGTCAAGAAGGCATACGGCATGCTTGCCTTCATCGGTCGGGGCATAGAGTATAAAAATTGGCAAGTCATGTTGCAGCTGTACAGAACCTTAGTTAGGCCACACTTAGAATATTGCGTGCAATTCTGGTCGCCACACTACCAGAAGGACGTGGAGGCTTTGGAGAGGGTACAGAAGAGGTTTACCAGGATGTTGCCTGGTCTGGAGGGCATTAGCTATGAGGAGAGGTTGGAAAAACTTGGATTGTTTTCATTGGAACGACGGAGGTGGAGGGGCGACATGATAGAGATTTACAAAGTTATGAGCGGCATGGACAGAGTGGATAGTCAGAAGCTTTTTCCCCAGGGTGGAAGAGTCAGTTACTAGGGGACATAGGTTTAAGGTGCGAGGGGCAAAGTTTAGAGGGGATGTGCGAGGCAAGTTTTTTACACAGAGGGTGGTGAGTGCCTGGAACTTGCTGCCAGGGGAGGTAGTGGAAGCAGATACGATAACGACGTTTAAGAGACATCTTGACAAATACATGAATAGGAAGGGAATAGAGGGATATGGGCCCCGGAAGTGCAGAAGGTGTTAGTTTCGGCAGGCATCAAGATCGGCGCAGGCTTGCAGGGCCAAATGGCCTGTTCCAGTGCTGTACTGTTCTTTGTTCTTTGGGGGAATTGTAATCATCTTGTCTTGTCTGTCGTGCTAATATTAAGGTGAGACAACACACAGTAATGGTCTTTCTGCTGTCTGATGATCACATAGGGAGGAAAGTGGAGGATGTCATACCTGCAGCACAACCCACTCAATTTTCCAGCCAGTCAAAGCAGTGAAGAGGATAATCTGCCCTATCAAGACCACTCAAGACAGCTTCTTCAAATAGTTTCAAGATTGTTTTTGAGTAATGTCTGTCTGATCAGATATTAAGCTGAGATTACGTTTGCCTGTTCAGGTAAATATAAAAAGTACCATGACTGGGACCCCCTGTGTTTTTGTGAACGCTCATCCCTCAACCGCCACCACCTAAACACATTAACAGGCCATTCATCTCATTCACAGTCTGCCATGTTTAGCTGCATTTACAACACTGACTACATTTCAATAGTAATCATTGGCTATTCAGTGCTTCGGGATGTCTCATGGATGTGAAAAGTGTTATATAAATTACATAACTGATTTCCTCTGCTCCCCCACCACCCCCCCCCCCCCCCCCCCAGATATTACTATAATTTCATCAACATTTCTATTATTTACCTGAATGCAAAATTTGTCCCTCCTCACTATGCATGCTGGGATGTCTCCTGCCCCTTTCAAAAAATACTCCTAAACTGAATGGGCTGAGTCGATTTCCTCCAGGAAGGCCTTCGCTTGTAAGTCAGTGCTCCTCCTAGACTGGTTCTCTATTGAGATATGGGTGTCATTCGCTGGTGACCATGGAGAGAATCCTACAGGACAGTGTGTATGTGTGTGTGTGTGCATGTGTGCAAGTTTAAGTATGAGTGTTTGACTGTGTGTAACCATGTATGTGCGTGCGAGTTTGAGTGTGTGTGTGTGTGTGTGCTGGACAGACATAATGTCATGGGATCTTTTCCGTCTGTTTGAGAGGAAAGATGGGGCCTCCAAAAGACAATACTGTACTGGGAGTGCCAGCCTAGATTATGTCACACAGTGCCAGTCAAATTCACCAAACATTGAGAATTGTTTCACTTAACTCTGTTGTGGAGCAATTCCATCACAGTTCATCAGAACGGGGGAGGGAAGTCGAGGGAGTGAGCTCCGTAATACTGCTAACCTCACAGTTACTCACCACTCCAGCATAGTGCAATATCTCAAAGTGCGACTCGTATTTTCTCTTCTTATCAGGCTTCGGTTTAGCAAAGTTCGGCAACTTTCCCAGGAGATTGTCGTGGAGTTTTGCATTGAAGGTCATGTCTGTGGCTTTTGGAAACATGCATTCCTCCTCCAGGATTGACAGGATTCCCAACGGCTGCAATGTTTAAACAGAAAAGGAAGAAAAGTAACAGATTGTCAATAGGTGTTGGTGCCGAGTACTAAAAAGGAGAAAGGATGGCAGCAAGAACAACCTCGGTACTGAACAACAGTGACAGGACATCTCTGGCAATGAACAGTGTCAGGATCCAGGCAGTTTCTGGCAGTGAACAGTGTCCTTTATCCAGGCAGTTTCTGGCAGTGGACAGTGTCCAGGAGCCAGGCAGTTTCTGGCAGTGAACAGTGTCCTTTATCCAGGCAGTTTCTGGCAGTGAACAGTGTCCAGGAGCCAGGCAGTTTCTGGCAGTGAACATTGTCCAGGATCCAGGCAGTTTCTGGCCGTGAACAGTGTCCAGGAGCCAGGCAGTTTCTGGCAGTGAACAGTGTCCAGGAGCCAGGCAGTTTCTGGCAGTGAACAGTGTCCAGGAGCCAGGCAGTTTCTGGCAGTGAACAGTGCCCTTTATCCAGGCAGTTTCTGGCAGTGAACAGTGTCCAGGAGCCAGGCAGTTTCTGGCAGTGAACATTGTCCAGGATCCAGGCAGTTTCTGGCAGTGAACAGTGTCCAGGAGCCAGGCAGTTTCTGGCAGTGAACAGTGTCCAGGAGCCAGGCAGTTTCTGGCAGTGAACAGTGTCCAGGAGCCAGGCAGTTTCTGGCAGTGAACAGTGTCCAGGATCCAGGCAGTTTCTGGCAGTGAACAGTGTCCAGGAGCCAGGCAGTTTCTGGCAATGGACAGTGTCCAGGAGCCAGGCAGTTTCTGGCAGTGAACAGTGTCCAGGAGCCAGGCAGTTTCTGGCAGTGAACAGTGTCCAGGATCCAGGCAGTTTCTGGCAGTGAACAGTGTCCAGGAGCCAGGCAGTTTCTGGCAATGGACAGTGTCCAGGAGCCAGGCAGTTTCTGGCAGTGGACAGTGTCCAGGAGCCAGGCAGTTTCTGGCAGTGAACAGTGTCCAGGAGCCAGGCAGTTTCTGGCAGTGAACAGTGTCCAGGAGCCAGGCAGTTTCTGGCAGTGAACAGTGTCCAGGAGCCAGGCAGTTTCTGGCAGTGAACAGTGTCCAGGAGCCAGGCAGTTTCTGGCAGTGGACAGTGTCCAGGAGCCAGGCAGTTTCTGGCAGTGAACAGTGTCCAGGAGCCAGGCAGTTTCTGGCAGTGGACAGTGTCCAGGAGCCAGGCAGTTTCTGGCAGTGGACAGTGTCCAGGAGCCAGGCAGTTTCTGGCAGTGGACAGTGTCCAGGAGCCAGGCAGTTTCTGGCAGTGGACAGTGGACAGTGTCCAGGAGCCAGGCAGTTTCTGGCAGTGGACAGTGTCCAGGAGCCAGGCAGTTTCTGGCAGTGGACAGTGTCCAGGAGCCAGGCAGTTTCTGGCAGTGGACAGTGTCCAGGAGCCAGGCAGTTTCTGGCAGTGGACAGTGTCCAGGAGCCAGGCAGTTTCTGGCAGTGGACAGTGTCCAGGAGCCAGGATGTTTCTGGCAGTGGACAGTGTCCAGGAGCCAGGCAGTTTCTGGCAGTGGACAGTGTCCAGGAGCCAGGCAGTTTCTGGCAGTGGACAGTGTCCAGGAGCCAGGCAGTTTCTGGCAGTGGACAGTGTCCAGCAGCCAGGCAGTTTCTGGCAGTGGACAGTGTCCAGGAGCCAGGCAGTTTCTGGCAGAGGACAGTGTCCAGGAGCCAGGCAGTTTCTGGCAGTGGACAGTGTCCAGGAGCCAGGCAGTTTCTGGCAGTGGACAGTGTCCAGGAGCCAGGCAGTTTCTGGCAGTGGACAGTGTCTGACCTCTACCACCTCGAAGGACAAGGGCAGCAGATGTATGGGAACACCACCATCTGCAAGTTCCCCTCCAAGCCTCACACCATCCTGACTTGGAACTATATTGCTGTTCCTTCACTGTCACTGGATCAAAATCCTGGAACTCCCTTCCTAACAGCACTGTGCTGCAGTAGTACAAGAAGGCAGCTCACCATCACCTTCTCGAAGGCAATTAGGGATGGATAATAAATGCTGGCCTTGCTAGTGACTCCCAAATCCCATGAATGAACGAATTGAAAAAATAATCCAGGTTATTTTGGGCATAACTCCTCCCATTCTGAAGTGAATATTTGTTTTATATTTCCTACACTGTGTTATCCTTCTGCTAAATATGCCTCAAATTCTGGCATTTGATTCCAACATTCAGGGACTTGTGCACATAATCTAGGCTGGCACTCCCAGTAGAGTATTGTCTTTTGGAGGCCCCATCTTTCCTCTCAAACAGACGGAAAAGATCCCATGACATTATTTCCAAGAACATTAATCCAGTGTATTGGCCAATATTTATACCCCAACAAACATCAATGTAAACACATTGTCTGGTCATTTTCACATTGCTAATTGTGGGAGCTTGCTGTGCGCAAATTGGCAATCCCATTTCTGAACATTATAACAGTGACTACACTTCAGAGGTAATTAATTGGCTGTGAAGCACTTTGGGATGTTCTGAAGGTGTGGAAGGTGCTATATAAAGGCAAGTCTTTCTTTCTAAAGGAAGTGGGGTTGGAAATCCAGGAATTAGTCTAGTTTGGAGACAGACAGCACTGGGAATGGCTGCTGGCTGCGGAGTCTTTTGGCTGCTGTTCAAAAAAGAAACACCTTAATTACCCCAATCCTGCAAACAGTGTTTGGTAGCTTTTTCCTGGTTCCATCTTTTTGTAGTCTGCTCCTTCTCAGATCCTCCCATCAGAGAAGGGTAGGGTGCTGGGATTAATGCCTAATTGATCAGGATGTTGCTGGACATTGGTGTAACCGAGGGTAAATGGGTCATTGTGTCCCTCTCAGGCTTAATGCCTACTCCAGGTGCAAGATCTCAAACAACATCCTCCCCACGAGGGTTACCAACCCTCCAGGATTGTCCTGGAGTTTCCAGGAATTGAAGATTAATACCCTGGACATTACTGCAAGAAACACCCAGCAGAAAAATCATAGGAGCATTAAGAGAAAAGTGTAGGTTTTTCATTGTCTTCCAACACTTTTGCTCATTAGTGATAAGAATATTTGGAGATGAGGAAGTTTGACCAGCTGGGGAATTTGGAAGCATGAGGAATATGTCTAACCAGAGTTGGTAATCCAGACCTCATGGGAGAAATCCCAGGGCAAGGGAAAGGGAACAGAGATCTGGAATCATGTGATTCCTCCTACTTTTCCCTGTTTTTGTCTGAATTGTTGAGGAAAACCTCCCATGTAACACTAGCTAAATCCAAACTCTTGCTTTAATGTTTTTCCGTGTTTCTATTAAACGAACAAAATACATTTATTGAAGTTTTAAACAACTTTACATCATTTCCTATTCAGTAGCTCAGAAGCTTCACCTTGCAGACTGACTGTATTTGTCCAATCGGGATCTAACTATTGTCTAATGAAGCAGCTCTAGGGAGTGTCTCCAAATTGTCGTGCTACATTATAGGCATTGGACCTGTTTCTCGAGAGCTACAGACCTTCTCAATGAGATCAATGCAGGCCTGCAGATCGAGGCCAAAGTCGACGAAAGTCCACTCGAGGCCCTGCATCTTGTACTCTTCCTGTTCCAGTACGAACATGTGGTGATTGAAGAATTGCTGCAGTTTCTCATTGGTGAAGTTTATGCACAGTTGTTCAAAGCTGTTCAGCTGGAAAAGAGAAGGAGCTGTCAGGTGAGGAGCTATGCCCACAGAACCCACCAAAAGGAAAATATCCTGATGATTTCATGGTTGTCCTTTAATGCTGACTAACTGCTGCAGCTATAAGATACTTAGTGATGAAGAAGGCCATTCAGCCCATTGAACACATCCATCCACTACAACCCTACACTCCCTCCATGGCTGCATCTAATTCCAGAGATTCTGCCTCCACCACTCTATTACTTGCTGCATGGCAACTCTAAGATGCCATTTGCTAGTTTGAACCTGCTTTGAACCTGCTTTCACTGTTTATTCCAGATTAACTTTTTCCAGACTATTATTTACAGTCTCCACCTCTACACTATCACCTTCCAAATCTTTCCTTTCCGGGCCCAAACCTGAGTTTCTCCTCATAATTACCCCAGCGATTAGCCTTTTCTCTGTACCCAGCCTTAGCTCTTGATGTCTAGAACTGGTCACAGTGTTCAAAGGGTGATGTGACCAGAGCAATGTGGAATTTGATCACTGTTAGAACATAGGAATCACTGGGTGAGAAAAGACCGAAGCTTAAAATCATAGAGTCAGATAGTGATTTACAGCACAGAATGAGGCCATTCAGCCTATCGATTCCATGCCAGCTCTCCGCAGAGTCCAGTCAGTCCCACACCTCGCTCGATCCCCGTAGTCCTGCAAGCTCATTTCCTTCAAGTGACCATCCACTTTCTTTTTTAAGTCATTGATTGTCTCTGCTTTCATCCCTGGTATCAACTTGATAAACCTCCTCTGTACCCTTGACATCCCTCCTAAAGTGTGGTGCCCAAAATTATACAATATTCCAGCTAAGGCCTAACCAGTAATTTGCAAAGGTTTAGCATGAACTCCTTGCTTTTGCACTCAATGTCCCTTGTACAATGCTAAGTATCTGATATGCTTTCTTAACTACATTATTAACTTGCCCTGGCACGTTCAAAGATACCATTCTGGTAGTGAAATGATACAACAATAATGGAGTTGTTGACTAATCACAGCACTCAATCTCTATCAATGAGTCTACAACAGACCCAGACTTGCAGTGAGGGAACACCCTCTGCCCCCACCCCCACACCTGCCCATCCCCAATCCCCCACTCCACCCTCATCCCCCCAAACCCAGTGTTGAAGAGCTTTGGGAACCATAGGTCCAAAGTCACCTGTTTCTCCCAAGCATGTTACTCTCATCACATGACATGTTCCAAATTACTCACGTACTGTATCCTTAAATATTACTTTCTTAAGAGAAATGTATCTACTTTGCATCTGAATGAATTAGTACTATCTGCTTCCACTGTCTCCCTCGGGAGCCTGTTCCATAGCTTGGCCCCTCACTACCTGAAATAATGTTTCTTCCAGTTAGTTCTGAATTCAAATATAGACTGTGTCCTCGGGTTTGACTGTTCAGGACAAGGTGAGTAGTTTGCCATGGTCTGCACCGTCTAGAATCCTAAAAACAGCCATCAGAACACCTCTCAACCTTCCTTTTTCCAGTGAGAATGTGCCCAACAGGTAGAGGAAAGTTGGCGATTCCCAAACTGTTCATCCAGAGCATCCAGAGGAATAAGTTGAATCAACATTGGTGAAGAGTTTTCCCGATTGTCCCCTCATCTGTGAATGGCACAAGGAGCACCCAGTCTGGGGAAACGGGAGAAAATAGGACTGCCACTATAATAATACAAACTGAAGTGAGACTTACCTGAAAAATCTCAAACCCTGCGATGTCCAACACTCCGATAAAGAACTTGCTTGGCAACTTGGTGTCCAGAGTCTTGTTTATCCGTGTCACAAGCCATTTAAACATCCGGTCATACGTGGCTTTCGCCAAAGCTCCGACAGCATATAGGACCTGCCATCAGTTTGAAAAAATTCCAATACAAAGACCTGAGTCTTTAAAGAAGCCAGAAACTTGTGGAGTTAATAAGCTGGGATGAAAACTAGCTTTGCAACAGGAAATAGAAGGTGATGGTCAGTGAGAGGAGCTCGATCTCATGGTAATGACTGGTGGGATATGTATGGTGTTTACATATTGTTAACTAAACACTAGATGGCCCACTTCTGGGAGTAAGCCCATTGTAGTGATTGCCCTCCAAGGTATCTCTTGTATTGTTTTTATTATAGGTGTCAGTTGTGGCTTGGCAGGTAACACTCTTGCTTCTGTTCAGAGGGGAAGTGAAAAAAGAAATATGCAAAGAGAGACTATGAGAAGAGACTGGCAGCTAACATTAAAGGGAATCCAAAATTCCTCTCTAAGCATATAAATGGTAAAAGGAGGAGTGGGGCCCATTAGAGACCAAAAGGAGATTTACACATGGATGCAGAGGGTATGGTTGAGGTACTAAATGTATACTTTGCATCTGTCTTTAGAAACATAGAAGCATAGAAAATAGGAGCAGGAGTAGGCCATTTGGCCCTTCGAGCCTGCTCCGCCATTCATTATGATCATGGCTGATCGTCCAACTCAGTAACATGTTCCGTTCCTTTACCAAGGAAGAAGATGCTGCCCAAGTCATGGTGAAAGAGGAGGTAGTTGAGACACCGGATGGGCTAAAAAATGAAGAGGAAGTATTAGAAAGGCTGGCTGTACTTAAAGTTGATAAGTCACCGGGATCGGATCAGATGCATGTGAGGATACTGAGAGAAATAAGGGTGAAAATTGTGGAGGTATTGGCCATAATCTTCCAATCCTCCTTAGATACAGGGGTGGTGCCAGAGGACTGGAAAATTGCAAATGTTACACCCTTATTCAAAAAATCCCAGCAACTATAGGCCTGTCAGTGTAACAGTAGTGGTGGGGAAGCTCTTAGCACCATTAATTCGGGACAAAATTAACAGTCTCTTTGACAAATGTGGATTAATTAAGGAAAGCCAGCACTGATTTGTTAAGGGAAAATTATGTTTAACTAATTTGATTGGGGAGGTGGTGGCATAGTGGTAATGTCACTGGACTCAAAACCTAGAGCTTCAGCTTATGCTCTGGGGACATGGGTTCAAATCCCACCACAGCAGATGGTGGAATTTGAATTCAATTAATAAATCTGGAATTAAAATCTAGTCTAATGGTGACCATGAAATGATTGTTGTAAAAACCCATCTGGTTCACTAATGCCCTTTAGGGAAGGAAATCTGCCATCCTTACCTGGTCTGGCCTACATGTGACTCCAGACCTACAGCAATATGGTCGGCTCTTAACTGCCCTCTGAAATGGCCCAGCAAACCATTCACTTCAAGGGCAATTAGGGATAGGCAATAAATACTGTTGATGCCCACATCCCACAAACAAATAAATTCTGAGTTTTTGATGAGGTAACAAAGAGGGTTGATGAGGGTAATGAGATTAATGTGGTGTATATTAAAGCATAGCTACCTGACCAGACCCAACGACATGTGCCAGGTTCGGGCCATGTTGGGTCTCTCTTCCAGGTCCAGCATTCGGGCTCGGGTCAGGTCAGGCTGGACGTGGACAGTGCTGCCTTGCTCCGGGAAGTAATCTTCAAATGAACATTCAGGACATCAAGGTGGGAAATGTGCAGTCCGGAATCCAAACTCTGCAGGTAAAGCCTGACTACCCGACCAAACCCGACTACATGTGTCGGGTTCGGGTCAGGTCGGACATTTAAAAAAATGAAAGGACCCTGGCCTGGGTCGGGTTCGGGTCAGGTTTTAATTTGATACCCAAGCCAGGCTTTAGTGTACATGGATTTCCAAAAGGCATTTGATAAAACGTCACATACCAGGCTTGTCAGCAAAGCTGCAGCTCATGCAATAAAAGGGGCAGTGGGAGCATGGATATGAAATTGGCTGAGGAACAGCAAATAAAGAGCTGTGGTGAACTGTTGTTTATCGGACTGGAGGAAGGTATATAGTGGGGTTCCTCAGGGGTTGGTATTAGGACCACTGCTTTTCTTGATCAATGTTAATGACCTAGACTTGGGTGTACAGGGCACTATCTTAGAATTTGCAGATGACACAAAATTTAGCAATATTGTGAATTGTGAGGAGAATAATAATAAACTTCAAGACGACATAGACAGGATAGTGGAATGGGTGGACATTTAATACAGAGAAGTGTGAAGTGATACATTTTGATAAGAAGGACAAGGAGAGGCAATATAAATTAAAGGGTACAATTCTAAAGTGGGTGCAGAAGCAGAGGGACCTGGGGCTAGATGTGTACAAATCGTTGAAAGTGGCACAACAGGTTAAGAAAGTGGTTAATGAAGCATATGGGCATAGAGTACAAAAGCAAGGACGTTATGACAAACCTGTATCATACACTGGTTGATTTCCCTTTCACAAAACCATGTTGACTCTGCCTGATTACCTTGAATTTTTCTAAGTACACTGCTATAACATCTTTAATAATAGCTTCCAACATTTTCCCTAAGACAGATGTTAAGCTAACTGGCCTGTAGCTTCCTGCTTTCTGTCTCTCTTTTTGAATAAAGGAGTTACATTCGCTATTTTCCAATCTAACGGAACCTTCTCCGAATCGAAGGAATTTTGGAAAATTAAAACTAACGCATCAACTATCTCACTCGCCACTTCTTTTAAGACCCTAGGATGAAGTCCATCAGGACCCAGGGACTTGTCAGCCCACAGCTCCAACAATTTGTTCAGTACCACTTCCCTGACGATTGTGATTTTCTTGAGTTCCTCCCTCCCTTTCATTTCCTGATTTACAGCTATTTCTGGGATGTTAATTGTATCCTCTATAGTGAAGACTGAAGCAAAATACCTGTTCATTTCATCTGAAATCTCCTTATTATCCATTATTAATTCCCCAGATTCATTTTCTATAGGACCAAAGTTCACTTTGTTAACTCTTTTTTAAACATTGATAGAAACTCTTACTATCCGTCTTTATATTTCTAGCTAGCTTTCTCTTGTACTCTAATTTTACCTTCCTTTTACCTTTCATTTTAGTCATTCTTTGTTGTTTTTTATATTCTGTCCAATCTTTTGACCTGCCACCCATCTTTGCTTAAAGATATGTTTTTTCTTTAAGTTTGATACTATCTTTAACTTTTTTAGTTAACCACGAATGATGGGTTCCCCCCACTTTGGAATTTTTTTTTCTTGTTGGAATGTATCTATTCTGTGTAGTTAGGAAGGATGTGAGAGTCTTTGAGAGGGTACAGAGGAGATTTACCAGAATGGTTCCAGGGATGAGGGATTTTAGCTACAGGATTAGGTTGGAGATGCTGGGGTTGTTCTCCTTTTTTTATTTGTTCATGGGATGTGGGCGTCACTGGCTGTGCCAGCATTTATTGCCCATCCCTAATTGCCCTTGAGAAGGTGGTGGTGAGCTGCTTTCTTGAACCGCTGCAGTCCATGTGGGGTAGGTACACCCACAGTGCTGTTAGGAAGGGAATTCCAGGATTTTGAGACCCAGCGACAGTGAAGGAACGATGATATAGTTCCAAGTCAGGATGGTGTGTGACTTGGAGGGGAACTTGCAGGTGGTGGTGTTCCCATGCATTTGCTGCCCTTGTCCTTCTAGTTGGTAGAGGTCGAGGGTTTGGAAGGTGCTGTCTAAGGAGCCTTGGTGCGTTGCTGCAGTGCATCTTGTAGATGGTACACACTGCTTCCACTGTGCGTTGGTGGTGGAGGGAGTGAATGTTTGTAGATGGGGTGCCAATCAAGCGGGCTGCTTTGTCCTGGATGGTGTCGAGCTTCTTGAGTATTGTTGGAGCTGCACCCATCCAGGCAAGTGGAGAGTATTCCATCACACTCCTAACTTGTGCCTTGTAGATGGTGGACAGGCTTTGGGGAGTGAGGAGGTGAGTTGCTCGTCGCAGGATTCATAGCATCTGTCCTGCTCTTGTAGCCACGGTATTTATATGGCTACTCCAGTTCAGTTTCTGGTCAATGGTAGCCCATAGGATGTTGATAGTGGGGGTTTCAGTGATGCCATTGAATGTCAAGGGGAGATGGTTAGATTCTCTCTTGTTGGAGATGGTCATTGCCTGGCACTTGTGTGGCACAAATGTTGCTTGCCACTTATCAGCCCAAGCCTGGATATTGTCCAGGTCTTGCTGCATTTCTACACGGACTGCTTCAGTATCTGAGGAGTCACGAATGGTGCTGAACATTGTGCAATCATCAGCGAACATCCCCACTTCTGACCTTATGATTGAAGGAAGGTCATTGATGAAGCAGCTGAAGATGGTTGGGCCTAGGACACTACCCTGAGGATCCTCTGCAGTGATGTCCTGGAGCTCAGATGATTGACCTCCAACAACCACAACCATCTTCCTTTGCGCTAGGTATGACTCCAACCAGCGGAGGGTTTTCCCCCTGATTCCCATTGACCTCAGTTTTGCTAGGGCTCCTTGATGCCATACTCGGTCAAATGCTGCCTTGATGTCAAGGGCAGTCACCCTCACCTCACCTCCTTGAAGCAAAGGAGATTGCGGGGAGATTTGCTCGAGGTGTAGAAGATTATGACAGGTGGGAAGAGGTAGACAAGGAAAAGCTGTTCCCGTGAGCTGCTGATACAAGGACTAGAGGACACAGATCTAAGGTCTTGTTTAAGAGATACAGGGGAGATCTGAGGAACAATGTTTTTTTACGCAGCAGGTGTTAATGACCCGGAACACGCTGCCTACGAGGGTGGTGGAAGCAGAGATGATGAATGATTTCAAAAGGAAATTGGATGGAAACTTGGCAGAAATAAACTTGCAGGGGATTGAGCAGGAAAATAGGACCGACTGGATTGCTCTACAGACAGCCAGCAGGGACTCGATAGGCTGAATGGCCTCCTTCTGTGACGTTATGATTCCATGACTTTGAATCAAAGCCAATTTCATAGGTATGAGGGGATAGTTGGCTAAGGTTGATTGGGTAAATAGACTAAAATGTATAGTGGTAAATAAACAGTGAATACATTTATAGAAATGATACAAAATGTTCAAAAAAAAACCTTCCATTAAAATCAAAAACCCCGTGAGAAAGACCCATCTGTGGCTTTCTAAGGAAGTTAAGGATATTAGATTTAAATAACAGGATTATAATGTTGGAAAGAATAGTAGTAAACCTGAGGATTGGGGGAGTTTTAGAAACCAGAAAAGGGTGACTTTTTGCATGTATTTCATTTCATCTTAGTTTGTTCAGTTTGCTTACCCACTGTTTTTTTTCATGTTTGCACTTGCTGCTGTTCAATATTCAGTCCGTTAACACCTAATCTGTACTAATGCTTTGTCTTACAACACGCCATTAACATATTGTTTGCCTTTGCTCCATGACCTTTTGGTCAGCTATGTGGCCTTGTCCAATCTACACCTTCTCCTTTGTTATCTCTTGCCCCGCCTCACTTGCTTATAACCTGTGATATTTTTAATATTTGTCAGTTCCGAAGAAGGGTCACTGACCCGAAACGTTAACTCTGCTTCTCTTTTCACAGATGCTGCCAGACCTGCTGAGTGTTTCCAGCATTTCTTGTTTTTATTTCAGATTTCCAGCATCCACAGTATTTTGCTTTTATATAAGGGTGATCAATATGTTGAAAAAAGGAGAAAATATCTAATATGAGAGTAAACTAGCAAGGAATATAAAAACAAATTCTAAGAGCTTTTACAAGTACATAAAAAGGACAGCAACTAAAGAAAACATTAGTCCTTAAGAGGCAGAGGCAGGAGAAAGTATTATGGAGAATAAGGAATTGGCAGAGATATTGGACAAACATTTTAAGCTGAATTTTACTGGGCCCCTGACATCGGGGATTGTGGCAGGGGTCCCAGGAAATGCCTCCGGGACAGGCCCGCCATGGGCCTTGACGATGGGAAGGCTCTGCCCCATATTACCGGCAGCTGCAAGGCCTCATGGCCACCCCCTGCCACTGCTCGCGATAGGAGTAGGAGCTAAATATTTAAATTAATGTAAATGACTGAATTAATGAACTACCTGCTCCCGTCGGCCGTCCTGCTGCGATATTCAGGTAGGTTGCTGGGACTCCCATGCCTTCGGATCTCTGTTTGGAGATCCGAGGCGGAACATTGGTTGGGAGGAGGGAGCAGATAAGTTTTCATGGGGGGGGCGAGGGAGTGGGGGTGGGGGGTGAAGTGGGGAAAGCTATTGCAATTGGTAGAGAGGATGGTGGGACGGGGTTGAAGGTGAAAGGTAATAAACTTTGGGGTGGGATGGTCGGGATCACAAGGTATTTTTTTTGGGAGGAGAGGGCAATTATTATATTGTTTAGTCATGGTTTGACTCTTTTAAAAAAAATTTTAACTGTAATTTTATCTTGTATATAACTTTAAAAATTCAAATGCAATAAATACAATGGAAGTGCTTGAAGCCCTTTAGGAATGGCGCAGGTGGTCCACCTCGGCTGTGTAAATGAGCCGCCACGTATAATATCATGGTGGCTCCGTGAAGTAAATATTGCGCGTGCGCGCCACCATATTTTACGGCTGCCGCCAATTATGGTGGCGGCAACACAAAATGCAGCCCTTTGTGTCTGTGTTCACAGTAAAAGACACAAATTACATACCAGAAATAGAGAGTAACCAAGGGGCTAATAGGTGTAAAGAACTTAAAGTAATAATATCAGCAGAGAAAGGTATCAGAGAAAGTTAAGGGACTAAAAGCTGACAAATCCCCTGGACCTGATGTCCAAGCATTCTAAAAGAGGTAGCTGCAGAGGTAGTGGTTACACTGGTTATGATTTTCCAAAATTCTCTAGATTCTAGAACCTCTCAGCAGATTGGAAATTAGCAAATGTAACTCTGCTATTCAAGAAAGGAGACGGAGGGAAAACAGGGAACTACAGGCCAGTTAGCCTGACATCAGTTGTTGGGAAAATGTTGGAGTCTATTATTAAGGAAATCTTAACAATGCACTCAGAAAATCATAGTCTGATCAGACAAAGTTAACACCGTTTTACAAAAAGGAAATAGTGTTTGACAAATTTATTAGCGTTTTTGAGGATGTAACTAGTAGGGTGGATAAAGAGGAACCAGTAGATGTAGTGTACTTGGATTACCAAAAGGCATTCAATATGGTGCCACACAAAATGTTAACATTCAAGAGCTCATGGATTTGGGGGTGATATATTAGCATGGATAGAGAATTGGTTAACGGTCAGGAAGCAGAAAGTCGGGATAAATGGGGCATTTTCAAGTTGGCAGTCTATAACTAGTGGAGTGCCGCTAGGATCAGTGCTGGGGCCTCAGCTATTTACAATCTATATTGATTACTTAGATAAAGAGACTGAGAGGAATGTATCCAGGTTTTCTGACATTACAAAGCTCGGCGGGAATATAAGTGGTGAGGAGGACACAAAGAGGCTTCAAAGGGATATAGACAGGTCAAGTGAGTGGGCAACAAGGTGTCAGATGTAGTATAATATGTGGAAGTGTGAGGTTATTTACTTTGGAGGTAAGAATAGAAAAGCAGAATATTTTTTAAAAGGCGTGATACTTCTAAATGTTGATGTTCAGAGGGACTTGGGTGTACTCGTACAAGGAACACAGAAGTTAGCATGCAGGTACAGCAAGTAATTAGGAAGGCAAATGACATGTTGGCCTTTATTGCAAAGAGATTGGAGTACAAGAATAAGGAAATCTTGCTACCATTGTATAGAGCTTTGGTGAGACCACACCTTGAGCACTGTGTGCAATTTTGGTCTCCATATCTGAGGAAGGATATACTCGCAATGGAGGTATTGAAGGTTCCGAGATTGGTTCATGGCATGAGAGGGTTGTCCTAGGATGAGTGGCTGATTAAATTGGGCCTATACTCTCTGGACTTTGGAAGAATGAGAGGTGATCTCTTTGAAACGTACAAAGTTCTGGATAGGGCAGACACTGAGAGATTGTTTCCGCTGGTCGGGGAATTTAAAACATGGGGCAACAGTCTCAGAATAAGGGGCTGATCATTTAGGACTGAGATGAGGAGAAAATGTTTCACTTGTAGGGATGTGAACCTTTGGAATTATTTATCCCAGAGAGTTGTGAATGCTCCATTGTTGAACATATTCAAAACTGCGATAGATCTTTAGCCCCAGAATCAAGGGATATGGGGTGCGGGCGGGATAGTGGCATTGAGGTGGAAGATCAGCCATGATCATATTGAATGGCGGAGCAGGCTTGAGGGGCTATTTTGTCTATTCCTGCTCCTATTTCTTATGTTCCTATGTAAAAGATCCCTCTTTGAAGAAGAACCGGGGATTTCTTCTTGGTGTCCTGGCCAATCCACACCACAAAAACAGATCATTGAAGTGGGGTTTTCTTCCCCCTGATTTTCATCAGTCAGCTTTGCTCAGGTGATTAATTCCACCTAAACACCAAAGAGCCAAAATCAATCCAATTTATTGTATGTTTGTTTAGCCAGTATCCACAATCCTTTACCATGTTCAGTGTTAAATTTCACCCACCAGTTGTGTATCTGATCACACAGCCTGTCTAAGTCATTCTCTGAATCTGCTGCTGCTGTATTCTTGACCAACAGACCAGATTCTGCTTTGGTTAGTATTTCCCATCCTGTAGGCTGTGGTGATATAATAAGTGCACGTTAATTGTCAGGATGTGTCCATTTTATCTGTCACTGATGGTTTTATAATGGGCGTGTGTCAGTTTTACCTGCAGCATTCCTCATGTTGGTTTCAATGTAACTTCACATACCTGCACAACATTCTGATCCTTGGTCACACATTCATTGCCAATCTTCACCTGGGGATGCAGCAGGCTGGTGATGAGGTCTGTTGAGCGAATTCCCAGTAAGCAGGCAGCTTTGTCAGCACCTGTTGCGAAAGGCAGGATGACAGTGAATTTTGTGTAAAATTTCTGGGAATACTATCTCCATGAAGAAGGCAAGTTATTAAAAGGCCAGTTTCATGGAAGCTTTATCCCTATTCCCAGATTTCTGGACCATGCATCAACTGTGACAGGCAGCTGAACAACCCAGGGACCATCCTATCTAAACCACACTGATCCAGTTTCTTTAATTCATTCACAGGATGTGGCCATCGCTGGCCAGGCCAGCATTTATTGCCCATCACTAATTGCCCTTGAGAAGGTGGTGATGAGCTGCCTTCCTGAACCGCTGCAGTCCGTGTGGTGTAGGTACACCAACAGTGCTGTTAGGAAGGGAGTTCCAGGATTTTGACCCAGTGACAGTGAAGGAACGGCGATATAATTCCAAGTCAGGATGGCGTGTGGCTTGGAGGGGAATTTGCAGATGGTGGTGTTCCCATGCGTCTGCTGCCCTTGTCCTTCTAGACGGGATTTGGTATCTTGTCAGCAGGTTAGAAGCTATGGGAGGGAGCCATAGTCACTCTTTGGATTCTTATGCTCTCTCCAAGACTGGAAACTCTTGGCCTTTGCTTGGCTCAGTGTTTTAGCTAAGGTCATGAACGTCAGTGAGGAGGAATCATGAGGTGAACACAGCCCCACCACTTCAAGCTCCATGAGGCCCATTCTAATAGGCCCCTGAATTATACACATTAATTGAAATGGCACTCAGCCAATAACCAGGACAGAATATTTTGCTTTATTTACAAAGTTAAAGTTTTACTAAACTCAGGATGTTTACAACAAAAGTCTTACAGTGACAGGCCTGGCTCAGTACATATAGTATCTTATCTCTGAATCAGCTGGTGTGGGTTCAAGACCGACTCCAGGGACTCAAACACGTAATCCAGGCCGATACTCCAGTACATTACTGAAGGAGTGCTGCATTGTCAGAGGTGCTGCCTCTCATATGCTTCAGATTGTCCGGAAAGTTCACCAGACAGTGGAAGCATACAGTGTTTTACTGAGCCACAGAGCAGGAAGATCCAAGCCAGAGAGATAAATTCAGGGAGAAATGATCCCACATTGGCCTGATTTCTGGCACTAAATGAATGTTCAGTGGATGGATTTTAGGCATGGGTCCTGCACCAGGTCAAACCCAGAATCACACCAAGCAGCTTCTGAACAGTCAGGCTGCCACCATGAAGCAGGTATTAGGCCACTTGAGTATTCTAACCAGCGGCCTAATCGAGAGGTTCGGATAGTTGGCAGAATGAATAATGGATACCCGGGAATGAGTTACAGACTGGAATGTAATCGAGGGGTTTCAGTGGTTTATGCGTAGAATAATGGATACCTGGGAGTGAGTTACAGACTGGAATCTAATCGAGGGGTTCGGGTGGTTTATGTGTAGAATAATGGATACCCAGGAGTGAGTTACAGACTGGAATCTAATCGTGGGGTTTTAGTGGTTTACATAAGGAATAATGGATACCCGGGAGTGAGTTACAGACTGGAATCTAATCGAGGGGTTTCAGTGGTTTATATATAGAATAATGGATACCCGGGAGTGAGTTACAGACTGGAATCTAATCGAGGGGTTTCAGTGGTTTATATATAGAATAATGGATACCCGGGAGTGAGTTACAGACTGGAATCTAATCGAGGGGTTTCAGTGGTTTACATAAAGAATAATGGATAACCGGGAGTGAGTTACAGACTGGAATCTAATCGAGGGGTTCGGGTGGTTTACATGCAGAATAATGGATACCCGGGAGTGTGTTACAGACTGGAATCTAATCGAGGGGTTTCAGTGGTTTATATATAGAATAACAGATACCCGGGAGTGAGTTACAGACTGGAATCTAATCGAGGGGTTTCAGTGGTTTATATATAGAATAATAGATACCTGGGAGTGAGTTACAGACTGGAATCTAATCGAGGGGTTTCAGTGGTTTACATAAGGAATAATGGATACCCGGGAGTGAGTTACAGACTGGAATCTAATCGAGGGGTTTCAGTTGTTCACATAAAGAATAATGGATACCCGGGAGTGAGTTACAGACTGGAATCTAATCGAGGGGTTTCAGTGGTTTACATAAAGAATAATGGATAACCGGGAGTGAGTTACAGACTGGAATCTAATTGAGGGGTTCAGTGGTTTATATATAGAATAATGGATAACCGGGAGTGAGTTACAGACGGGAATCTAATCGAGGGGTTTCAGTGGTTTATATATAGAATAATGGATACCCGGGAGTGAGTTACAGACTGGAATCTAATCGAGGGGTTTCAGTGGTTTATATATAGAATAATGGATACCCGGGAGTGAGTTACAGACTGGAATCTAATCGAGGAGTTTCAGTGGTTTATATATAGAATAATGGATAACCGGGAGTGAGTTACAGACTGGAATCTAATCGAGGGGTTTCAGTGGTTTATATATAGAATAATGGATAACCGGGAGTGAGTTAAAGACTGGAATCTAATCGAGGGGTTTCAGTGGTTTGTATATAGAATAATGGATAACCGGGAGTGAGTTACAGACGGGAATCTAATCGAGGGGTTTCAGTGGTTTGTATATAGAATAATGGATAACCGGGAGTGAGTTAAAGACTGGAATCTAATCGAGGGGTTTCAGTGGTTTGTATATAGAATAATGGATAACCGGGAGTGAGTTACAGACTGGAATCTAATCGAGGGTTTTCAGTGGTTTATATATAGAATAATGGTTACCCGGGAGTGAGTTACAGACTGGAATCTAATCGAGGGGTTTCAGTGGTTTATATATAGAATAATGGATACCCGGGAGTGAGTTACAGACGGGAATCTAATCGAGGGGTTTCAGTGGTTTATATATAGAATAATGGATACCCGGGAGTGAGTTACAGACGGGAATCTAATCGAGGGGTTTCAGTGGTTTGTATATAGAATAATGGATAACCGGGAGTGAGTTAAAGACTGGAATCTAATCGAGGGGTTTCAGTGGTTTGTATATAGAATAATGGATAACCGGGAGTGAGTTACAGACGGGAATCTAATCGAGGGGTTTCAGTGGTTTATAAAGAGAATAATGGATACCCAGGAGTGAGTTACAGACTGGAATCTAATCGAGGGGTTCGGGTGGTTTACATGTAGAATAATGGATACGCGGGAGTGAGTTACAGACTGGAATCTAATCGAGGGGTTTCAGTGGTTTATATATAGAATAATGGATACCCGGGAGTGTGTTACTGGCTGGAATCTAATCGAGGGGTTTCAGTGGTTTGTATATAGAATAATGGATACCCGGGAGTGAGTTACAGACTGGAATCTAATCGAGGGGTTTCAGTGGTTTATATATAGAATAATGGATACCCGGGAGTGTGTTACTGGCTGGAATCTAATCGAGGGGTTTCATTGGTTTACATATAGAATAATGGATACCCGGGAGTGAGTTACAGACTGGAATCTAATCGAGGGGTTTCAGTGGTTTATATATAGAATAATAGATACCCGGGAGTGAGTTACAGACTGGAATCTAATCGAGGGGTTTCAGTGGTTTATATATAGAATAATGGATACCCGGGAGTGAGTTACAGACTGGAATCTAATCGAGGGGTTTCATTGATTTATATACTGAATAATAGATACACGAGAGTGAGTTACAGACTGGAATCTAATCGAGGGGTTTCAGTGGTTTATATAAAGAATAATGGATACCCGGGAGTGAGTTACAGACTGGAATTTAATCGAGGGGTTTCAGTGGTTTATATATAGAATAATGGATACCCGGGAGTGTGTTACTGGCTGGAATCGAATCGAGGGGTTTCATTGGTTTATATATAGAATAATAGATACCCGTAGGTGAGTTACAGACTGGAATCTAATCGAGGGGTTTCATTGGTTTATATATAGAATAATGGATAACCGGGAGTGAGTTACAGACTGGAATCTAATCGAGGGGTTTCAGTGGTTTATATATAGAATAATGGATAACCGGGAGTGAGTTACAGACTGGAATCTAATCGAGGGGTTTCATTGGTTTATATATAGAATAATAGATACCCGGGAGTGAGTTACAGACTGGAATCTCATCGAGGGGTTTCAGTGGTTTATATATAGAATAATAGATACCCGGGAGTGAGTTACAGACTGGATCTCATCGAGGGGTTTCAGTGGTTTATATATAGAATAATGGATACCCGGGAGTGAGTTACAGACTGGAATCTCATCGAGGGGTTTCTGTGGTTTATACATTGAATAATGGATACCTGGGAGTGAGTTACAGACTGGAAACTAATCGAGGGGTTCGGGGTGTTTATATATAGAATAATGGATACCCGGGAGTGAGTTACAGACTGAAATCTCATCGAGGGGTTCGGGGTGTTTATATATAGAATAATGGATACCCGGGAGTGAGTTACAGACTGAAATCTCATCGAGGGGTTCGGGGTGTTTATATATAGAATAATGGATACCCGGGAGTGAGTTACAGACTGGAATCTCATCGAGGGGTTTCAGTGGTTTATATATAGAATAATAGATACCCGGGAGTGAGTTACAGACTGGAATCTCATCGAGGGGTTTCAGTGGTTTATATATAGAATAATAGATACCCGGGAGTGAGTTACAGACTGGAATCTAATCGAGGGGTTTCAGTGGTTTATATATAGAATAATAGATACCCGGGAGTGAGTTACAGACTGGAATCTCATCGAGGGGTTTCAGTGGTTTATATATAGAATAATAGATACCCGGGAGTGAGTTACAGACTGGAATCTAATCGAGGGGTTTCAGTGGTTTATATATAGAATAATGGATACCCGGGAGTGAGTAACAGACTGAAATCTCATCGAGGGGTTCGGGGTGTTTGTATATAGAATAATGGATACCAGGGAGTGTGTTACAGACTGGAATCTAATCGAGGGGTTCGGGGTGTTTATCAATAGAATAATGGATACCCGGGAGTGTGTTGCAGACTGGAATCTAATCGAGGGGTTCGGGGTGTTTATCAATAGAATAATGGATACCCGGGAGTGTGTTACAGACTGGAATCTAATCGAGGGGTTCGGGGTGTTTATCAATAGAATAATGGATACCTGGGAGTGAGTTACAGACTGGAATCTAATCGAGGGGTTGGGGGGTTTATGTATGGAATAATGGATACCCGGGAGTGAGTTACAGACTGACATCTAATCGAGGCATTCGGGGTGTTTATATATAGAATAATGGATACCTGAGAGTGAGTTACAGACTGGAATCTAATCGAGGGGTTTCAGTGGTTTATATATAGAATAATGGATACCTGAGAGTGAGTTACAGACTGGAATCTAATCGAGGGGTTGCAGTGGTTTATATAAAGAATAATGGATACCCGGGAGTGAGTTACAGACTGGAATTTAATCGAGGGGTTGCAGTGGTTTAGACACAGAATAATGGATACCCGGGAGTGAGTTACAGACTGGAATCTAATCGAGGGGTTTCATTGATTTATATATAGAATAATAGATACCCGAGAGTGAGTTACAGACTGGAATCTAATCGAGGGGTTGCAGTGGTTTATATAAAAAATAATGGATACCCGGGAGTGAGTTACAGACTGGAATCTAATCGAGGGGTTGCAGTGGTTTATATATAGAATAATGGATACCCGGGAGTGAGTTACAGACTGGAATCTAATCGAGGGGTTGCAGTGGTTTATATAAAGAATAATGGATACCCGGGAGTGAGTTACAGACTGGAATTTAATCGAGGGGTTTCAGTGGTTTATATATAGAATAATGGATACCCGGGAGTGTGTTACTGGCTGGAATCGAATCGAGGGGTTTCATTGGTTTATATATAGAATAATAGATACCCGGGAGTGAGTAATAGACTGGAATCTAATCGAGGGGTTTCATTGGTTTATATATAGAATAATAGATACCCGGGAGTGAGTAATAGACTGGAATCTAATCGAGGGGTTTCAGTGGTTTACATATAGAATAATAGATACCCGGGAGTGAGTTACAGACTGGAATCTAATCGAGGGGTTTCAGTGGTTTATATATAGAATAATAGATACCCGGGAGTGAGTTACAGACTGAAATCTAATCGAGGGGTTTCATTGGTTTATATATAGAATAATAGATACCCGGGAGTGAGTTACAGACTGGAATCTAATCGAGGGGTTTCAGTGGTTTACATATAGAATAATAGATACCCGGGAGTGAGTTACAGACTGGAATCTAATCGAGGGGTTTCATTGGTTTATATATAGAATAATGGATACCCGGGAGTGAGTTACAGACTGGAATCTAATCGAGGGGTTTCAGTGGTTTACATATAGAATAATAGATACCCGGGAGTGAGTTACAGACTGGAATCTAATCGAGGGGTTTCAGTGGTTTATATATAGAATAATAGATACCCGGGAGTGAGTTACAGACTGAAATCTAATCGAGGGGTTTCATTGGTTTATATATAGAATAATAGATACCCGGGAGTGAGTTACAGACTGGAATCTCATCGAGGGGTTTCAGTGGTTTATATATAGAATAATAGATACCCGGGAGTGAGTTACAGACTGGAATCTCATCGAGGGGTTTCAGTGGTTTATATATAGAATAATGGATACCCGGGAGTGAGTTACAGACTGGAATCTCATCGAGGGGTTTCAGTGGTTTATATATAGAATAATAGATACCCGGGAGTGAGTTACAGACTGGAATCTCATCGAGGGGTTTCAGTGGTTTATATATAGAATAATGGATACCCGGGAGTGAGTTACAGACTGGAATCTAATCGAGGGGTTTCAGTGGTTTACATATAGAATAATAGATACCCGGGAGTGAGTTACAGACTGGAATCTCATCGAGGGGTTTCAGTGGTTTATATATAGAATAATGGATACCCGGGAGTGAGTTACAGACTGGAATCTAATCGAGGGGTTTCAGTGGTTTATCAATAGAATAATGGATACCCGGGAGTGAGTTACAGACTGGAAACTAATCGAGGGGTTTCAGTGGTTTATATATAGAATAATAGATACCCGGGAGTGGGTTACAGACTGGAATCTAATCGAGGGGTTTCAGTGGTTTATATATAGAATAATAGATACCCGGGAGTGAGTTACAGACTGGAATCTAATCGAGGGGTTTCAGTGGTTTATATATAGAATAATAGATACCCGGGAGTGGGTTACAGACTGGAATCTAATCGAGGGGTTTCAGTGGTTTATATATAGAATAATAGATACCCGGGAGTGAGTTACAGACTGGAATCTAATCGAGGGGTTTCATTGGTTTATATATAGAATAATAGATACCCGGGAGTGAGTTACAGACTGGAATCTCATCGAGGGGTTTCAGTGGTTTATATATAGAATAATGGATACCCGGGAGTGAGTTACAGATGGAATCTAATCGAGGGGTTCGGGGTGGTTTATATATAGAATAATAGATACCCGGGAGTGAGTTACAGACTGGAATCTAATCGAGGGGTTTCAGTGGTTTATATACAGAATAATGGATACCTGGGAGTGAGTTACAGACTGGAATCTAATCGAGGGGTTTCAGTGGTTTATATATAGAATAATGGATACCCGGGAGTGAGTTGCAGACTGAAATCTCATCGAGGGGTTCGGGGTGTTTATATATAGAATAATGGATACCCGGGAGTGTGTTACAGACTGGAATCTAATCGAGGGTTTCGGGGTGTTTATATATAGAATAATGGATACCCGGGAGTGTGTTACAGACTGGAATCTAATCGAGGGGTTCGGGGTGTTTATCAGTAGAATAATGGATACCCGGGAGTGTGTTGCAGACTGGAATCTAATCGAGGGGTTCGGGGTGTTTATCAATAGAATAATGGATACCTGAGAGTGAGTTACAGACTGGAATCTAATCGAGGGGTTGGGGGGTTTATGTATGGAATAATGGATACCCGGGAGTGAGCTGCAGACTGGAATCTAATCGAGGGCTTGGGGGGTTTATGTATGGAATAATGGATACCCGGGAGTGAGTTACAGACTGAAATCTAATCGAGGGGTTCGGGGTGTTTATCTATAGAATAATGGATACCCGGGAGTATGTTGCAGACTGGAATCTAATCGAGGGGTTCGGGGTGTTTATCAATAGAATAATGGATACCCGGGAGTGAGTTACAGACTGGAATCTAATCGAGGGGTTGGGGGTGTTTATCAATAGAATAATGGATACCTGAGAGTGAGTTACAGACTGGAATCTAATCGAGGGGTTGGGGGGTTTATGTATGGATTAATGGATACCCGGGAGTGAGTTACAGACTGACATCTAATCGAGGGGTTCGGGGTGTTTATATATAGAATAATGGATACCTGGGAGTGAGCTGCAGACTGGAATCTAATCGAGGGGTTTCAGTGGTTTATATATAGAATAATGGATACCCGGGAGTGAGTTACAGACTGGAATCTAATCGAGGGGTTTCAGTGGTTTATATATAGAATAATGGATACCCGGGAGTGAGTTACCGACTGGAATCTAATCGAGGGGTTTCAGTGGTTTATATATAGAATAATAGATATCTGGGAGTGAGTTACAGTCTGGAATCTAATCGAGGGGTTTCAGTGGTTTATATATAGAATAATGGATACCCGGGAGTGAGTTACAGACTGGAATCTAATCGAGGGGTTTCAGTGGTTTATATATAGAATAATAGATATCTGGGAGTGAGTTACAGTCTGGAATCTAATCGAGGGGTTTCAGTGGTTTAAATACAGAATAATGGATACCCGGGAGTGAGTTGCAGACTGGAATCTAATCGAGGGGTTTCAGTGGTTTATATATAGAATAATGGATACCCGGGAGTGAGTTACAGACTGGAATCTAATCGAGGGGTTCGGGGTGTTTATCAATAGAATAATGGATACCCGGGAGTGTGTTACAGACTGAAATCTAATCGAGGGGTTTCAGTGGTTTATATATAGAATAATGGATACCTGGGAGTGTGTTACAGACTGGAATCTAATCGAGGGGTTCGGGGTGTTTATCTATCGAATAATGGATACCCGGGAGTGTGTTACAGACTGGAATCTAATCGAGGGGTTCGGGGTGTTTATCAATAGAATAATGGATACCCGGGAGTGTGTTGCAGACTGGAATCTAATCGAGGGGTTCGGGGTGTTTATCAATAGAATAATGGATACCTGAGAGTGAGTTACAGACTGGAATCTAATCGAGGGGTTTCAGTGGTTTATATATAGAATAATGGATACCCGGGAGTGAGTTACAGACTGGAATCTAATCGAGGGGTTTCAGTGGTTTATATATAGAATAATAGATACCTGGGAGTGAGTTACAGACTGGAATCTAATCGAGGGGTTTCAGTGGTTTATATATAGAATAATAGATACCCGGGAGTGAGTTACAGACTGGAATCTAATCGAGGGGTTTCAGTGGTTTATATATAGAATAATAGATACCCGGGAGTGAGTTACAGACTGGAATCTAAGCGAGGGGTTTCATTGGTTTATATATAGAATAATGGATACCTGGGAGTGAGTTACAGACTGGAATCTCATCGAGGGGTTCGGGGGGGTTTATATATGGAATAATAGATACCCGGGAGTGAGTAACTGACTGGAATCTAATCGAGGGGTTTCAGTGGTTTATATATAGAATAATAGATACCTGGGAGTGAGTTACAGACTGGAATCTAATCGAGGGGTTTCAGTGGTTTATATATTGAATAATGGATACCCGGGAGTGAGTTACAGACTGGAATCTAAGCGAGGGGTTTCATTGGTTTATATATAGAATAATGGATACCTGGGAGTGAGTTACAGACTGGAATCTCATCGAGGGGTTCGGGGGGGGTTTATATATGGAATAATGGATACCCGGGAGTGAGTAACTGACTGGAATCTAATCGAGGGGCTTCAGTGGTTTAAATAAAGAATAATGGATACCCGGGAGTGAGTTACAGACTGAAATCTAATCGAGGGGTTCGGGGTGTTTATATATAGAATAATGGATACCCGGGAGTGTGTTACAGACTGGAATCTAATCGAGGGGTTCGGGGTGTTTATCAATTGAATAATGGATACCCGCGAGTGTGTTACAGACTGGAATCTAATCGAGGGGTTCGGGCTGTTTATCAATAGAATAATGGATACCCAGGAGTGTGTTACAGACTGGAATCTAATCGAGGGGTTCGGGGTGTTTATCAATTGAGTAATGGATACCCGCGAGTGTGTTACAGACTGGAATCTAATCTAGGGGTTCGGGGTGTTTATCAATAGAATAATGGATACCCGGGAGTGAGTTACAGACTGGAATCTAATCGAGGGGTTGGGGGGTTTATGTATGGAATAATGGATACCCGGGAGTGAGTTACAGACTGACATCTAATCGAGGGGTTCGGGGTGTTTATATATAGAATAATGGATACCTGGGAGTGAGTTACAGACTGGAATCTAATCAAGGGGTTTCAGTGGTTTATATATAGAATAATGGATACCCGGGAGTGAGTTACAGACTGGAATCTAATCAAGGGGTTTCAGTGGTTTATATATAGAATAATGGATACCCGGGAGTGAGTTACAGACTGGAATCTAATCAAGGGGTTTCAGTGGTTTATATATAGAATAATGGATACCCGGGAGTGAGTTACAGACTGGAATCTAATCGAGGGGTTTCAGTGGTTTATATATGGAATAATGGATACCCGGGAGTGAGTTACAGACTGGAATCTAAACGAGGGGTTCGGGGTGGTTTATATATAGAATAATGGATACCCGGGAGTGAGTTACAGACTGGAATCTCATCGAGGGGTTTCAGTGGTTTATATATAGAATAATGGATACCCGGGAGTGAGTTACAGACTGGAATCTAATCGAGGGGTTCGGGGTGGTTTATATATAGAATAATAGATACCCGGGAGTGAGTTACAGACTGGAATCTAATCGAGTGGTTTCAGTGGTTTATATACAGAATAATGGATACCCGGGAGTGAGTTACAGACTGGAATCTAATCGAGGGGTTTCAGTGGTTTATATATAGAATAATGGATACCCGGGAGTGAGTTACAGACTGGAATCTAATCGAGGGGTTTCAGTGGTTTATATATAGAATAATGGATACCCGGGAGTGAGTTACAGACTGGAATCTAATCGAGGGGTTTCAGTGGTTTATATATAGGATAATGGATACCCGGGAGTGAGTTACAGACTGGAATCTAATGGAGGGGTTAGGGTGAGTTTATATGTAGAATAATGGATACCCGAGAGTGTGCTACAGACTGGAATCTAATCGAGGGGTTAGGGTGAGTTTATATATAGAATAATGGATACCCGGGATTGTGTTACAGACTGGAATCTAATCGAGGGGTTACGGTGAGTTTATATGTAGAATAATGGATACCCGAGAGTGTGCTACAGACTGGAATCTATTCGAGGGGTTTGGGGGAGTTTATATATAGAATAATGGATACCCGGGAGTGTGTTACAGACTGAAATCTAATCGAGGGGTTCGGGGTGTTTATCAATAGAATAATGGATACCCGGGAGTGTGTTGCAGACTGGAATCTAATCGAGGGGTTCGGGGTGTTTATCAATAGAATAATGGATACCTGAGAGTGAGTTACAGACTGGAATCTAATCGAGGGGTTCGGGGTGTTTATCAATAGAATAATAGATACCCGGGAGTGAGTTACAGACTGGAATCTAATCGAGGGGTTTCAGTGGTTTATATATAGAATAATGGATACCCGGGAGTGAGTTACAGACTGACATCTAATCGAGGCATTCGGGGTGTTTATATATAGAATAATGGATACCTGGGAGTGTGTTACAGACTGGAATCTAATCGAGGGGTTTCAGTGGTTTATATATAGAATAATAGATACCCGGGAGTGAGTTACAGACTGGAATCTAATCGAGGGGTTTCAGTGGTTTATATATAGAATAATAGATACCCGGGAGTGAGTTACAGACTGAAATCTAATCGAGGGGTTTCATTGGTTTATATATAGAATAATAGATACCCGGGAGTGAGTTACAGACTGGAATCTCATCGAGGGGTTTCAGTGGTTTATATATAGAATAATAGATACCCGGGAGTGAGTTACAGACTGGAATCTCATCGAGGGGTTTCAGTGGTTTATATATAGAATAATGGATACCCGGGAGTGAGTTACAGACTGGAATCTCATCGAGGGGTTTCAGTGGTTTATATATAGAATAATAGATACCCGGGAGTGAGTTACAGACTGGAATCTCATCGAGGGGTTTCAGTGGTTTATATATAGAATAATGGATACCCGGGAGTGAGTTACAGACTGGAATCTAATCGAGGGGTTTCAGTGGTTTACATATAGAATAATAGATACCCGGGAGTGAGTTACAGACTGGAATCTCATCGAGGGGTTTCAGTGGTTTATATATAGAATAATGGATACCCGGGAGTGAGTTACAGACTGGAATCTAATCGAGGGGTTTCAGTGGTTTATCAATAGAATAATGGATACCCGGGAGTGAGTTACAGACTGGAAACTAATCGAGGGGTTTCAGTGGTTTATATATAGAATAATAGATACCCGGGAGTGGGTTACAGACTGGAATCTAATCGAGGGGTTTCAGTGGTTTATATATAGAATAATAGATACCCGGGAGTGAGTTACAGACTGGAATCTAATCGAGGGGTTTCAGTGGTTTATATATAGAATAATAGATACCCGGGAGTGGGTTACAGACTGGAATCTAATCGAGGGGTTTCAGTGGTTTATATATAGAATAATAGATACCCGGGAGTGAGTTACAGACTGGAATCTAATCGAGGGGTTTCATTGGTTTATATATAGAATAATAGATACCCGGGAGTGAGTTACAGACTGGAATCTCATCGAGGGGTTTCAGTGGTTTATATATAGAATAATGGATACCCGGGAGTGAGTTACAGATGGAATCTAATCGAGGGGTTCGGGGTGGTTTATATATAGAATAATAGATACCCGGGAGTGAGTTACAGACTGGAATCTAATCGAGGGGTTTCAGTGGTTTATATACAGAATAATGGATACCTGGGAGTGAGTTACAGACTGGAATCTAATCGAGGGGTTTCAGTGGTTTATATATAGAATAATGGATACCCGGGAGTGAGTTGCAGACTGAAATCTCATCGAGGGGTTCGGGGTGTTTATATATAGAATAATGGATACCCGGGAGTGTGTTACAGACTGGAATCTAATCGAGGGTTTCGGGGTGTTTATATATAGAATAATGGATACCCGGGAGTGTGTTACAGACTGGAATCTAATCGAGGGGTTCGGGGTGTTTATCAGTAGAATAATGGATACCCGGGAGTGTGTTGCAGACTGGAATCTAATCGAGGGGTTCGGGGTGTTTATCAATAGAATAATGGATACCTGAGAGTGAGTTACAGACTGGAATCTAATCGAGGGGTTGGGGGGTTTATGTATGGAATAATGGATACCCGGGAGTGAGCTGCAGACTGGAATCTAATCGAGGGCTTGGGGGGTTTATGTATGGAATAATGGATACCCGGGAGTGAGTTACAGACTGAAATCTAATCGAGGGGTTCGGGGTGTTTATCTATAGAATAATGGATACCCGGGAGTATGTTGCAGACTGGAATCTAATCGAGGGGTTCGGGGTGTTTATCAATAGAATAATGGATACCCGGGAGTGAGTTACAGACTGGAATCTAATCGAGGGGTTGGGGGTGTTTATCAATAGAATAATGGATACCTGAGAGTGAGTTACAGACTGGAATCTAATCGAGGGGTTGGGGGGTTTATGTATGGATTAATGGATACCCGGGAGTGAGTTACAGACTGACATCTAATCGAGGGGTTCGGGGTGTTTATATATAGAATAATGGATACCTGGGAGTGAGCTGCAGACTGGAATCTAATCGAGGGGTTTCAGTGGTTTATATATAGAATAATGGATACCCGGGAGTGAGTTACAGACTGGAATCTAATCGAGGGGTTTCAGTGGTTTATATATAGAATAATGGATACCCGGGAGTGAGTTACCGACTGGAATCTAATCGAGGGGTTTCAGTGGTTTATATATAGAATAATAGATATCTGGGAGTGAGTTACAGTCTGGAATCTAATCGAGGGGTTTCAGTGGTTTATATATAGAATAATGGATACCCGGGAGTGAGTTACAGACTGGAATCTAATCGAGGGGTTTCAGTGGTTTATATATAGAATAATAGATATCTGGGAGTGAGTTACAGTCTGGAATCTAATCGAGGGGTTTCAGTGGTTTAAATACAGAATAATGGATACCCGGGAGTGAGTTGCAGACTGGAATCTAATCGAGGGGTTTCAGTGGTTTATATATAGAATAATGGATACCCGGGAGTGAGTTACAGACTGGAATCTAATCGAGGGGTTCGGGGTGTTTATCAATAGAATAATGGATACCCGGGAGTGTGTTACAGACTGAAATCTAATCGAGGGGTTTCAGTGGTTTATATATAGAATAATGGATACCTGGGAGTGTGTTACAGACTGGAATCTAATCGAGGGGTTCGGGGTGTTTATCAATCGAATAATGGATACCCGGGAGTGTGTTACAGACTGGAATCTAATCGAGGGGTTCGGGGTGTTTATCAATAGAATAATGGATACCCGGGAGTGTGTTGCAGACTGGAATCTAATCGAGGGGTTCGGGGTGTTTATCAATAGAATAATGGATACCTGAGAGTGAGTTACAGACTGGAATCTAATCGAGGGGTTTCAGTGGTTTATATATAGAATAATGGATACCCGGGAGTGAGTTACAGACTGGAATCTAATCGAGGGGTTTCAGTGGTTTATATATAGAATAATAGATACCTGGGAGTGAGTTACAGACTGGAATCTAATCGAGGGGTTTCAGTGGTTTATATATAGAATAATAGATACCCGGGAGTGAGTTACAGACTGGAATCTAATCGAGGGGTTTCAGTGGTTTATATATAGAATAATAGATACCCGGGAGTGAGTTACAGACTGGAATCTAAGCGAGGGGTTTCATTGGTTTATATATAGAATAATGGATACCTGGGAGTGAGTTACAGACTGGAATCTCATCGAGGGGTTCGGGGGGGTTTATATATGGAATAATAGATACCCGGGAGTGAGTAACTGACTGGAATCTAATCGAGGGGTTTCAGTGGTTTATATATAGAATAATAGATACCTGGGAGTGAGTTACAGACTGGAATCTAATCGAGGGGTTTCAGTGGTTTATATATTGAATAATGGATACCCGGGAGTGAGTTACAGACTGGAATCTAAGCGAGGGGTTTCATTGGTTTATATATAGAATAATGGATACCTGGGAGTGAGTTACAGACTGGAATCTCATCGAGGGGTTCGGGGGGGGTTTATATATGGAATAATGGATACCCGGGAGTGAGTAACTGACTGGAATCTAATCGAGGGGCTTCAGTGGTTTAAATAAAGAATAATGGATACCCGGGAGTGAGTTACAGACTGAAATCTAATCGAGGGGTTCGGGGTGTTTATATATAGAATAATGGATACCCGGGAGTGTGTTACAGACTGGAATCTAATCGAGGGGTTCGGGGTGTTTATCAATTGAATAATGGATACCCGCGAGTGTGTTACAGACTGGAATCTAATCGAGGGGTTCGGGCTGTTTATCAATAGAATAATGGATACCCAGGAGTGTGTTACAGACTGGAATCTAATCGAGGGGTTCGGGGTGTTTATCAATTGAGTAATGGATACCCGCGAGTGTGTTACAGACTGGAATCTAATCTAGGGGTTCGGGGTGTTTATCAATAGAATAATGGATACCCGGGAGTGAGTTACAGACTGGAATCTAATCGAGGGGTTGGGGGGTTTATGTATGGAATAATGGATACCCGGGAGTGAGTTACAGACTGACATCTAATCGAGGGGTTCGGGGTGTTTATATATAGAATAATGGATACCTGGGAGTGAGTTACAGACTGGAATCTAATCAAGGGGTTTCAGTGGTTTATATATAGAATAATGGATACCCGGGAGTGAGTTACAGACTGGAATCTAATCAAGGGGTTTCAGTGGTTTATATATAGAATAATGGATACCCGGGAGTGAGTTACAGACTGGAATCTAATCAAGGGGTTTCAGTGGTTTATATATAGAATAATGGATACCCGGGAGTGAGTTACAGACTGGAATCTAATCGAGGGGTTTCAGTGGTTTATATATGGAATAATGGATACCCGGGAGTGAGTTACAGACTGGAATCTAAACGAGGGGTTCGGGGTGGTTTATATATAGAATAATGGATACCCGGGAGTGAGTTACAGACTGGAATCTCATCGAGGGGTTTCAGTGGTTTATATATAGAATAATGGATACCCGGGAGTGAGTTACAGACTGGAATCTAATCGAGGGGTTCGGGGTGGTTTATATATAGAATAATAGATACCCGGGAGTGAGTTACAGACTGGAATCTAATCGAGTGGTTTCAGTGGTTTATATACAGAATAATGGATACCCGGGAGTGAGTTACAGACTGGAATCTAATCGAGGGGTTTCAGTGGTTTATATATAGAATAATGGATACCCGGGAGTGAGTTACAGACTGGAATCTAATCGAGGGGTTTCAGTGGTTTATATATAGAATAATGGATACCCGGGAGTGAGTTACAGACTGGAATCTAATCGAGGGGTTTCAGTGGTTTATATATAGGATAATGGATACCCGGGAGTGAGTTACAGACTGGAATCTAATGGAGGGGTTAGGGTGAGTTTATATGTAGAATAATGGATACCCGAGAGTGTGCTACAGACTGGAATCTAATCGAGGGGTTAGGGTGAGTTTATATATAGAATAATGGATACCCGGGAGTGTGTTACAGACTGGAATCTAATCGAGGGGTTACGGTGAGTTTATATGTAGAATAATGGATACCCGAGAGTGTGCTACAGACTGGAATCTATTCGAGGGGTTTGGGGGAGTTTATATATAGAATAATGGATACCCGGGAGTGTGTTACAGACTGAAATCTAATCGAGGGGTTCGGGGTGTTTATCAATAGAATAATGGATACCCGGGAGTGTGTTGCAGACTGGAATCTAATCGAGGGGTTCGGGGTGTTTATCAATAGAATAATGGATACCTGAGAGTGAGTTACAGACTGGAATCTAATCGAGGGGTTCGGGGTGTTTATCAATAGAATAATAGATACCCGGGAGTGAGTTACAGACTGGAATCTAATCGAGGGGTTTCAGTGGTTTATATATAGAATAATGGATACCCGGGAGTGAGTTACAGACTGACATCTAATCGAGGCATTCGGGGTGTTTATATATAGAATAATGGATACCTGGGAGTGTGTTACAGACTGGAATCTAATCGAGGGGTTTCAGTGGTTTATATATAGAATAATAGATACCCGGGAGTGAGTTACAGACTGGAATCTAATCGAGGGGTTTCAGTGGTTTATATATAGAATAATAGATACCCGGGAGTGAGTTACAGACTGGAATCTAATCGAGGGGTTTCAGTGGTTTATATATAGAATAATAGATACCTGGGAGTGAGTTACAGACTGGAATCTAATCGAGGGGTTTCAGTGGTTTATATATAGAATAATGGATACCCGGGAGTGAGTTACAGACTGGAATCTAATCGAGGGGTTTCAGTGGTTTATATATAGAATAATGGATACCCGGGAGTGAGTTACAGACTGGAATCTAATCGAGGGGTTTCAGTGGTTTATATATAGAATAATAGATACCTGGGAGTGAGTTACAGACTGGAATCTAATCGAGGGGTTTCAGTGGTTTATATATAGAATAATGGATACCCGGGAGTGAGTTACAGACTGGAATCTAATCGAGGGGTTTCAGTGGTTTATATATAGAATAATGGATACCCGGGAGTGAGTTACAGACTGGAATCTAATCGAGGGGTTTCAGTGGTTTATATATAGAATAATAGATACCTGGGAGTGAGTTACAGACTGGAATCTAATCGAGGGGTTTCAGTGGTTTATATATAGAATAATGGATACCCGGGAGTGAGTTACAGACTGGAATCTAATCGAGGGGTTTCAGTGGTTTATATATAGAATAATGGATAACCGGGAGTGAGTTACAGACTGGAATCTAATCGAGGGGTTTCAGTGGTTTATATATAGAATAATAGATACCTGGGAGTGAGTTACAGACTGGAATCTAATCGAGGGGTTTCAGTGGTTTATATATAGAATAATAGATACCTGGGAGTGAGTTACAGACTGGAATCTAATCGAGGGGTTTCAGTGGTTTATATATAGAATAATAGATACCTGGGAGTGAGTTACAGACTGGAATCTAATCGAGGGGTTTCAGTGGTTTATATATAGAATAATGGATACCCGGGAGTGAGTTACAGACTGGAATCTAATCGAGGGGTTTCAGTGGTTTATATATAGAATAATAGATACCTGGGAGTGAGTTACAGACTGGAATCTAATCGAGGGGTTTCAGTGGTTTATATATAGAATAATAGATACCCGGGAGTGAGTTACAGACTGGAATCTAATCGAGGGGTTTCAGTGGTTTATATATAGAATAATAGATACCCGGGAGTGAGTTACAGACTGGAATCTAATCGAGGGGTTTCATTGGTTTATATATAGAATAATGGATACCCGGGAGTGAGTTACAGACTGGAATCTCATCGAGGGGTTTCATTGGTTTATATATAGAATAATGGATACCTGGGAGTGAGTTACAGACTGGAATCTCATCGAGGGGTTCGGGGGGGTTTATATATGGAATAATAGATACCCGGGAGTGAGTAACTGACTGGAATCTAATCGAGGGGCTTCAGTGGTTTAAATAAAGAATAATGGATACCCGGGAGTGAGTTACAGACTGGAATCTAATTGAGGGGTTTCAGTGGTTTATATATAGAATAATGGATACCCGGGAGTGAGTTACAGACTGGAATCTAATCGAGGGGTTTCAGTGGTTTATATATAGAATAATAGATACCCGGGAGTGAGTTACAGACTGGAATCTAAGCGAGGGGTTTCATTGGTTTATATATAGAATAATGGATACCTGGGAGTGAGTTACAGACTGGAATCTCATCGAGGGGTTCGGGGGGGGTTTATATATGGAATAATGGATACCCGGGAGTGAGTAACTGACTGGAATCTAATCGAGGGGCTTCAGTGGTTTAAATAAAGAATAATGGATACCCGGGAGTGAGTTACAGACTGAAATCTAATCGAGGGGTTCGGGGTGTTTATCAATAGAATAATGGATACCCGGGAGTGTGTTGCAGACTGGAATCTAATCGAGGGGTTCGGGGTGTTTATCAATAGAATAATGGATACCTGAGAGTGAGTTACAGACTGGAATCTAATCGAGGGGTTCGGGGTGTTTATCAATAGAATAATAGATACCCGGGAGTGAGTTACAGACTGGAATCTAATCGAGGGGTTTCAGTGGTTTATATATAGAATAATGGATACCCGGGAGTGAGTTACAGACTGACATCTAATCGAGGCATTCGGGGTGTTTATATATAGAATAATGGATACCTGGGAGTGTGTTACAGACTGGAATCTAATCGAGGGGTTTCAGTGGTTTATATATAGAATAATAGATACCCGGGAGTGAGTTACAGACTGGAATCTAATCGAGGGGTTTCAGTGGTTTATATATAGAATAATAGATACCCGGGAGTGAGTTACAGACTGGAATCTAATCGAGGGGTTTCAGTGGTTTATATATAGAATAATAGATACCTGGGAGTGAGTTACAGACTGGAATCTAATCGAGGGGTTTCAGTGGTTTATATATAGAATAATGGATACCCGGGAGTGAGTTACAGACTGGAATCTAATCGAGGGGTTTCAGTGGTTTATATATAGAATAATGGATACCCGGGAGTGAGTTACAGACTGGAATCTAATCGAGGGGTTTCAGTGGTTTATATATAGAATAATAGATACCTGGGAGTGAGTTACAGACTGGAATCTAATCGAGGGGTTTCAGTGGTTTATATATAGAATAATGGATACCCGGGAGTGAGTTACAGACTGGAATCTAATCGAGGGGTTTCAGTGGTTTATATATAGAATAATGGATACCCGGGAGTGAGTTACAGACTGGAATCTAATCGAGGGGTTTCAGTGGTTTATATATAGAATAATAGATACCTGGGAGTGAGTTACAGACTGGAATCTAATCGAGGGGTTTCAGTGGTTTATATATAGAATAATGGATACCCGGGAGTGAGTTACAGACTGGAATCTAATCGAGGGGTTTCAGTGGTTTATATATAGAATAATGGATAACCGGGAGTGAGTTACAGACTGGAATCTAATCGAGGGGTTTCAGTGGTTTATATATAGAATAATAGATACCTGGGAGTGAGTTACAGACTGGAATCTAATCGAGGGGTTTCAGTGGTTTATATATAGAATAATAGATACCTGGGAGTGAGTTACAGACTGGAATCTAATCGAGGGGTTTCAGTGGTTTATATATAGAATAATAGATACCTGGGAGTGAGTTACAGACTGGAATCTAATCGAGGGGTTTCAGTGGTTTATATATAGAATAATGGATACCCGGGAGTGAGTTACAGACTGGAATCTAATCGAGGGGTTTCAGTGGTTTATATATAGAATAATAGATACCTGGGAGTGAGTTACAGACTGGAATCTAATCGAGGGGTTTCAGTGGTTTATATATAGAATAATAGATACCCGGGAGTGAGTTACAGACTGGAATCTAATCGAGGGGTTTCAGTGGTTTATATATAGAATAATAGATACCCGGGAGTGAGTTACAGACTGGAATCTAATCGAGGGGTTTCATTGGTTTATATATAGAATAATGGATACCCGGGAGTGAGTTACAGACTGGAATCTCATCGAGGGGTTTCATTGGTTTATATATAGAATAATGGATACCTGGGAGTGAGTTACAGACTGGAATCTCATCGAGGGGTTCGGGGGGGTTTATATATGGAATAATAGATACCCGGGAGTGAGTAACTGACTGGAATCTAATCGAGGGGCTTCAGTGGTTTAAATAAAGAATAATGGATACCCGGGAGTGAGTTACAGACTGGAATCTAATTGAGGGGTTTCAGTGGTTTATATATAGAATAATGGATACCCGGGAGTGAGTTACAGACTGGAATCTAATCGAGGGGTTTCAGTGGTTTATATATAGAATAATAGATACCCGGGAGTGAGTTACAGACTGGAATCTAAGCGAGGGGTTTCATTGGTTTATATATAGAATAATGGATACCTGGGAGTGAGTTACAGACTGGAATCTCATCGAGGGGTTCGGGGGGGTTTATATATGGAATAATGGATACCCGGGAGTGAGTAACTGACTGGAATCTAATCGAGGGGCTTCAGTGGTTTAAATAAAGAATAATGGATACCCGGGAGTGAGTTACAGACTGAAATCTAATCGAGGGGTTCGGGGTGTTTATATATAGAATAATGGATACCCGCGAGTGTGTTACAGACTGGAATCTAATCGAGGGGTTCGGGGTGTTTATCAATTGAGTAATGGATACCCGCGAGTGTGTTACAGACTGGAATCTAATCTAGGGGTTCGGGGTGTTTATCAATAGAATAATGGATACCCGGGAGTGAGTTACAGACTGGAATCTAATCGAGGGGTTGGGGGGTTTATGTATGGAATAATGGATACCCGGGAGTGAGTTACAGACTGACATCTAATCGAGGGGTTCGGGGTGTTTATATATAGAATAATGGATACCTGGGAGTGAGTTGCAGACTGGAATCTAATCGAGGGGTTGGGGGGTTTATGTATGGAATAATGGATACCCGGGAGTGAGTTACAGACTGACATCTAATCGAGGGGTTCGGGGTGTTTATATATAGAATAATGGATACCTGGGAGTGAGTTACAGACTGGAATCTAATCAAGGGGTTTCAGTGGTTTATATATAGAATAATGGATACCCGGGAGTGAGTTACAGACTGGAATCGAATCGAGGGGTTTCAGTGGTTTATATATGGAATAATGGATACCCGGGAGTGAGTTACAGACTGGAATCTAATCAAGGGGTTTCAGTGGTTTATATAAAGAATAATGGATACCCGGGAGTGAGTTACAGACTGGAATCTAAACGAGGGGTTCGGGGTGGTTTATATATAGAATAATGGATACCCGGGAGTGAGTTACAGACTGGAATCTAATCGAGTGGTTTCAGTGGTTTCTATACAGAATAATGGATACCCGGGAGTGAGTTACAGACTGGAATCTAATCGAGGGGTTTCAGTGGTTTATATATAGAATAATGGATACCCGGGAGTGAGTTACAGACTGGAATCTAATCGAGGGGTTTCAGTGGTTTATATATAGAATAATAGATACCCGGGAGTGAGTTACAGACTGGAATCTAATGGAGGGGTTTCAGTGGTTTATATATAGAATAATGGATACCCAGGAGTGTGTTACAGACTAGAATCTAATCGAGGGGTTTCAGTGGTTTATATATAGAATAATGGATACCCGAGAGTGTGCTACAGACTGGAATCTAATCGAGGGGTTAGGGTGAGTTTATATATAGAATAATGGATACCCGGGAGTGTGTTACAGACTGGAATCTAATCGAGGGGTTACGGTGAGTTTATATGTAGAATAATGGATACCCGAGAGTGTGCTACAGACTGGAATCTATTCGAGGGGTTTGGGGGAGTTTATATATAGAATAATGGATACCCGGGAGTGTGTTACAGACTGGAATCTAATCGAGGGGTTTGGGGAATTTATATATAGAATAATGGATACCCAGGAGTGTGTTACAGACTAGAATCTAATCGAGGGGTTTCAGTGGTTTATATATAGAATAATGGATACCCGAGAGTGTGCTACAGACTGGAATCTAATCGAGGGGTTTGGGGGAGTTTATATAAAGAATAATGGATACCCAGGAGTGTGTTACAGACTGGAATCTAATCGAGGGGTTTCAGTGGTTTATATATGGAATAATGGATACCCGGGAGTGAGTTACAGACTGGAATCTAATCGAGGGGTTTCAGTGGTTTATATATAGGATAATGGATACCCGGGAGTGAGTTACAGACTGGAATCTAATCGAGGGGTTTCAGTGGTTTATATATAGAATAATGGATACCCAGGAATGAATTACAGACTGGAATCTAATCGTGGGGTTTGGGGGGGTTTATATATAGAATAATGGATACCCGGGAGAGTGTTACAGACTGGAATCTAATCGAGGGGTTTCAGTGGTTTATATATAGAATAATGGATAGCTGGGAGTGAGTTCCAGGCTGAAATCTAATCGAGGGGTTTGGGGGAGTTTCTATTTCGAATGATGGATATCCGGGAGTGAGTTACAGACTGGAATCTCATCGAGGGGTTTCATTGGTTTATATATAGAATAATGGATACCTGGGAGTGAGTTACAGACTGGAATCTCATCGAGGGGTTCGGGGGGGTTTATATATGGAATAATGGATACCCGGGAGTGAGTAACTGACTGGAATCTAATCGAGGGGCTTCAGTGGTTTAAATAAAGAATAATGGATACCCGGGAGTGAGTTACAGACTGAAATCTAATCGAGGGGTTCGGGGTGTTTATCAATAGAATAATGGATACCCGGGAGTGAGTTACAGACTGGAATCTAATCGAGGGGTTTCAGTGGTTTATATATAGAATAATGGATACCCGGGAGTGAGTTACAGACTGGAATCTAATCGAGGGGTTTCAGTGGTTTATATATAGAATAATGGATACCCGGGAGTGAGTTACAGACTGGAATCTAATCGAGGGGTTTCAGTGGTTTATATATAGGATAATGGATACCCGGGAGTGAGTTACAGACTGGAATCTAATCGAGGGGTTAGGGTGAGTTTATATGATGAATAATGGATACCCGAGAGTGTGCTACAGACTGGAATCTATTCGAGGGGTTTGGGGAATTTCTATATAGAATAATGGATACCCAGGAGTGTGTTACAGACTGGAATCTAATCGAGGGGTTTCAGTGGTTTATATATAGAATAATGGATACCCGGGAGTGAGTTACAGACTGGAATCTATTCGAGGGGTTTCAGTGGTTTATATATGGAATAATGGATACCCGGGAGTGAGTTACAGACTGGAATCTAATCGAGGGGTTTGGGGGAGTTTATATATAGAATAATGGATACCCAGGAGTGTGTTTCAGACTGGAATCTAATCGAGGGGTTTCAGTGGTTTATATATGGAATAATGGATACCCGGGAGTGAGTTACAGACTGGAATCTAATCGAGGGGTTTCAGTGGTTTATATATAGGATAATGGATACCCGGGAGTGAGTTACAGACTGGAATCTAATCGAGGGGTTCGGGGTGTTTATATATAGAATAATGGATACCCAGGAATGAATTACAGACTGGAATCTAATCGTGGGGTTTGGGGGGGTTTATATATAGAATAATGGATACCCGGGAGAGTGTTACAGACTGGAATCTAATCGAGGGGTTTCAGTGGTTTATATATAGAATAATGGATACCTGGGAGTGAGTTCCAGGCTGAAATCTAATCGAGGGGTTTGGGGGAGTTTCTATATAGAATAATGGATACCCGGGAGAGTGTTACAGACTGGAATCTAATCGAGGGGTTTCAGTGGTTTATATATAGAATAATGGATACCTGGGAGTGAGTTCCAGACTGGAATCTAATCGAGGGGTTTCAGTGGTTTATATATGGAATAATGGATACCCGGGAGTGAGTTACAGACTGGAATCTAATCGAGGGGTTTGGGGGAGTTTCTATATAGAATAATGGATACCCGGGAGTGAGTTACAGACTGGAATCTAATCGAGGGGTTCGGGGTGTTTATATATAGAATAATGGATACCCAGGAATGAATTACAGACTGGAATCTAATCGTGGGGTTTGGGGGGGTTTATATATAGAATAATGGATACCTGGGAGAGTGTTACAGACTGGAATCTAATCGAGGGGTTTCAGTGGTTTATATATAGAATAATGGATACCTGGGAGTGAGTTCCAGGCTGAAATCTAATCGAGGGGTTTGGGGGAGTTTCTATATAGAATGATGGATATCCGGGAGAGTGCTACAGACTGGAATCTAATCGAGGTGTTCGGGGGGGTTTATATATAGAATAATGGATACCCGGGAGTGAGTTACAGACTGGAATCTAATCGAGGGGTTTCTGTGGTTTATAAGTAGAATAATGGATACCCGGGAGTGAGTTACAGACTGGAATCTAATCAAGGGTTGTCAGTGGTTTATTTGTAGATTAATGGATACCCGGGAGTGAGTTGCAGACTGGAATCTAATCGAGGGGTTTGGGGGAGTTTATACATAGAATGATGGATACCCGGGAGAGTGTTGCAGACTGGAATCTAATCGAGATGTTAGGTGGGGTTTATACATAGAATAATAGATACCCGGGAATGAGTTACCGACTGGAATCTAATCGTGTGGTTTGGGAGGGTTTATACATAGAATAATAGATACCCGGGAATGAGTTACAGACTGGAATCTAATCGTGTGGTTTGGGAGGGTTTATATATAGAATAATGGATACCCGGGAGAGTGTTACAGACTGGAATCTAATAGAGGGGTTTCATTGGTTTATATATAGAATAATGGATACCCGGGAGTGTGTTACAGACTGGAATCTAATCGAGGTGTTAGGTGTGTTTCTGTATAGAATAATGGATACCCGGGAGTGAGTTAGAGACTGGAATCTAATCGTGGGGTTAGGGGTTTTTTTTATATGGAATAATGGATACCCGGGAGTGAGTTACAAATTGGAATCTAATGAACTGAAATGGAAGTTTGTCTTATCTTAAAATTAGAGCTAAGCATTCAGGAGTGAAATCTGGAAGCAGGTTCTGACACAATGGGTAGTAGTAATCAGGAACAGTCTCGAGGGGCTGAATGGCTCACTCCTGTTCCTATGTTCCTTGCTTGCCATTCAGATGGTGATGTCCCAGTACTCCTCTACTCCATGGACTGATTAGAGATTATTACCTGCACCAGGAAAAAAAGCTTTCATTAAGACTCAGCTCCTGATGATAAGGAGCTGAATTTCATCTGAATCCCATTTGTGGGAGCTTCCAGTCTGTGTGCTATTTAGTCAAAGTTGTTTATTTGGAGGTACTGCTCATGTGACAGGACCCCTCCCCACAGTGTTTAAAAGATGAATGATGCAGCCACTCTGGTCTATATACCGTGCCCTTGAGTTGTCATATGAACAGGAGACTATTTTAGAAATAGGGGCAGGCCAGCAGCTCATCTGTTTTTTGATCAATGCCAGGCCGTGGTTATGTAATTCACTCACTTTCCGTTCCGTCTATTTCTGCCTGGTCCTCCCAGGCCTTCTTCTTGAATTTCATATTCCCAAAATGCATGATCACCCCCACCATTTTGTAGCAGTTGTACTTCTCTTCTGTAGAAAAGCCCAAGATGTCCATAGCGTGCTGACAGAAAATCAAACAAGATTAATTCAAGCGCAGGTTTCTATTTTCACATTTACCTTTTAGTTCAGTGTTTCTCAAACTGGGTTCTGTGGATCCCTGGGGTGTCCGTAGAGACTTCCCAGGGGCTCGGCAGAATAGGTGAGTCATATGCAAATGAATGGCAGGAATGGAATTGGGCCAACACAGCACAGAGTGACCTGGCTCTCTGATAGTCAGGGTGGAACGCACAAATATTTAAGAACTACTTTGTTTGAAATTTAAACCAGGCAGCTTGACTCTGATTGGTCAAGGCATTGCCCTGAGGAATGAACCAGCGAATGGCTGTCACTTATTTTTTTTTGCTGTAACAGGCGCAATGTTTGTACATGTTCTTTATGTCTGTAAAGAACAAGGCCCTGTGTATTAATATATGTAGCCTCTGGTACACGCAAATGCGCCACACTGCGAGCCCTACTGACAATCTTAAATTGGTTGTCAGCGTAATTCTTAGCACACTGAGGATTATTTAGCAAATGTTGTCCAATCGTGGAATCGCATCTAATGTTGGACACTGTGTTTTGAGTTTTGCATGCATGGCCTGGTTGGGTACAGCCTGTACCTTGCACATTGCGAACAGCAGAAGGGACATGTTATTTGATATGATTCACCAGTCTTTGGGAAGTACGGCCTACATACTTAGCATCACACTGGCATTGAAATTCATATATCACATTACTCATTTGTGTGATAGGCAGGACGTCTTTTTGGCTTGACGGCAGCAGCCTGTTAGCGGCGAACACCACACGTGTTGTTACTGCATAGTAGCAGTGTGAAACAGCTAGTTTCAGCTGTTGCTCAAATTTTTGGGATACATTCCAGGGTAAGTTGAGGTAGACTGGGCACATTTCAGGGCCGAAAATGACAGCAAAACCTATACAGTGGATTTCAACTGCCACAGTGGCTCTTGCACATCAGGGTAACTTCAATAGACGAGCGGAGATAAAGGGGACATGAAATTTGATCAAAGCATACTTACGTCAGTCGCCATTAACTCGGTGCCATCGTTGAGTTTGTCCACTGTTACTACACCTTGTGAACAGCAGTGATAGTCATGGGGGTTGGTGGAAACCATGAGGATATCTGGAATAGGAAGGTGGAATGAGTGTGATTCTTGCTCTTATTTTGGTGATGTTAATTGTCCCTTATTTATTTTCAGTTACTTTCTACTTGTGCTGTGACCCAGTCTTGCCTGAGGGGGTGGCACCCAATGGGTTAGAAAGCCTGCCACTTTATTGACAACTTGCATTTGTTGCAGTAACACATGCCTAGGTGCTTCCCAATAATGTAATCAGACATAAGTTGACATAGAGTCAAAAATGGATACATTAGGTCATATTTGGTCAGAGAGGTAGGTTTTAAGCAGCATCGTAAAGGAGAAGAGAGAGGCAGAGAGGTGACTCCAGAGGGTGGGGCCTGGACAGCTGAAGACACAGCCACCAATGGTACAGCAAAGGAGGCAGGAGATGCACTAGAGGAGGAAGGCAGGGTTCTCGATGGGTTATAGGGTTGGAGGAGGTTACAGAGCTAGAGAGGGGCCGAGGCCATGGACATGAGGATGACAGACGGTTATATTATTCAACTAAAAATATGTGTGGCTACAAAATCTTAACTGTTGATCTCACAGTTATTCTGTTATTTACCTTGAAGTTCCTTTTTCCTTCCGGACAGAATCTGATAGTAAATGTGATAGCTCCGCTCACTGGGCTGCTGGAATATTACACGGGATTTTTCCAGCAAGTCTGAGGACATCAGGAAATAACGATTAACATTATGGCTGAAAGCTGCCACTATTCTTCAACACAATGCAACTAGTATTCAGATCCCTCTTTAGTTAATGCTGACACACTCTCTCTCTCCTCATTCCCTCAGTTAATGGGGACATTCTCTCCCCTGACCCCCACTTTGAGCTTCTGCCCTCATCACCCATTTTGTGCTCTGGCTCAAGATGAATTTTGTTTTCTGAATTCCTTTCGTACCTTCATAACCCATCTTCTACATTCCTTCTCCAAAATTTCCTTGCTGTCTTCACCTTTGAAGAATTCACACAATGTATCTGCCATTTCCCGAGTCCCTTGAATATTTCCACCCCACTCAAAAGACTTTTTTGCTCTCTAGCATGCCATCCATTTCCTTAAGGATTTGACAAGTCTTCCTGCTGTGAGAATTCAGTTTCACCATCCTCTTTAGCTTTCCTGATGTTAGATTTATATGAGATACAGTTTGCTTTGAGATTGACTGATGATCACTCACTCCTAACTTACTGAGAATAATTCATTACAGATACGTACATGTGTCAATGTCAGCAGATGACAGCTTGCCCGTGTGACCAAAATGGATCCTTATGTACTTGCCCTGAAACCAGTGTAGATATTTGACAATAAGTAATGCTGTTCATAGACAAAAACACATCAGAATAACGGAAGGTGGACAGAGTTAATTTAGTTAGTTAGTGCAGTGACTTTTTAACCTCAGACCTGTGCTCCAACACAACCCAAACCAATGGGTTAAAAGTTTTCATAGGAGGATAGAACTGTAGGAGGCCATTCAGCCCCTCGAGCTTGTTCTGCTGTTCATTTAGATTATGGTTGATCTGTATTTGAACTCCGTCCATTTCTGCTGGTTCTGTAACCCTTACTGAACCAAAGTCCATCAATCTTCATTTTGAAATTGACTCCCAGCCTTAACAGCATGTTGGGGGAGAGCTCCAGATTTCCACTACCCTCTGTGTGAAGAAGTGCTTCCTAACATTAAGCTGCCTAGATCTGTGAAGGATGCCAGGGCCCTAAGTGAAGGAATTTTGTATTGGTATTAACACAGTTCCTAGTTCATTACATTCACAACCTGTTAGACTGCCAACTTGAGGATAAATTCTTATCAAAAATGTCAAACCCTGACAGATGTCATAGAGAGGATCCTGGAACTGATCTAGTTCAAGATAATTGTACAACTTTTTAAAATAATTATGAACTATCTTACTACCCTTTTTTTCATTGGTTTCTCATCTTCAATGCTAATCTTTGGATTTAATTGGCAGGAATTCCCTCAGGGCTTCGTTCAATCAACTGCATTAACTTTAGCTGGAGATTGGCAGGAACCCCGTCTATATGTTTGTCCAGGATTTGAAGGAGAAGGAGGAATTTTTAAAAATGGGCAGCAAAATAAGTTGTGGCAAGCTCAGGGATAGGAGATAGAAACATCAAACAGGGAATGTTTCCACTCACGAATCTGGAAGAGTTGTCATTCCGAATAGTCTTTGCATTTCCGAAGGCTTCCATAGCTGGGTTAGCCTCAATGATCTGATCCTCTAGGGTCCCCTGCGGAATGTACAAATACAAAATAATAAGATAACCAAGTGTGTAATGATTTGGGTCACCTGGCAGTGACTCACCATCCCCACTGTCATGCCGTCATGCTCCTGCAAGGCGGTTTGGAGCAGCCTAGGCCCTGTCACTACACTCTTGGAACTGGCATCTAAGAAGAAGACTACAACCCCAGGAAAAGAGAGGGAAAACTAGGATATTCACTGATTGTGTCAGAAAGTGTCTGAAACTGTCTCCTTAGTTGAATGGGCTGCCATAGGATCCTAATGTGCATCTGATTAAAATCTCTCATCTGACTAAGAGGACATTTCCAACCACTGACTGGACTGGTTTGGGTGAGTTTGTTCTATCTAGGCTGACTTATCAAGATATTTCAATGTGAACACTCGTGTTGAATCTCATCTGCCTCGCACTTACAGTATGCATGCATGAGAATCTGAATCACTGTTATGGACAGCCGCAGTGAAGTGTTTACTGTGTCACTGTTGAATTTGGAAAAGGAACAATATAGCTGTTGTTATGATCCTGTCGTTTTTTTCTTTTCCGGAAAGTTTTTGGTGTATCTTTAAGGCTGTAAAAGGATCAGTACTGGTTTAAGGCAACAAGCTCCAGGGACTGTGAGCAAGGTTGCCCCAGGATATAGCCACTCAGAGTGGAAGTACCAGCCAGCTTCAAATGTGAATTCTGGTTGCCCTTGGATACAACCACTCAGAGACACATTGGTGCTCTTAACTGTTTGAACTGGCTTTTTATTTTGAAACAGACTGTTCTAAGACAGACAGCTGGACCAGCATGGATGGAACAGAGATCTCTGATAATTTAAACTGAAGGAAGGTGAATTTTAGACTGCTCACTTTTTCACTCCTCAAAACAATTCTAAAGCCAAATTTATTCATTGAAAAGTGTCTGCAAGTTGTTGATTGTTGAAATAGACTACTGACTGTCCTACTGTTGAAGAACATTTTTTTCCCCATCGGACGGCTGTGAGGACATCAAGCAACCTTGGACTGTTCCACAGTGGAAGATTCCACTTTGGCAGAAGCATAAATCTGCAAGGTCACTAATTTTTCTATTTTAAATGTTGTTTATGTCTTAGTAGTGTTTAAGAATTTAGATTTTCTAATTAAACAGTTAATTTGTTGATCTAAGGATACCTGGTTTGCTTAGCCTCATTCGGGAGTTGATGGATGATCAATTTGGCTGTAGTTTTCTTTAATTTGGAAAGTTTAAAGTGATATGTTAGGCGATCTGTAGAGTTGCGGGACTGATTTGACAGCGCATTGCTCCCACTACAATCAGAATTATATATTTTGATTAGGGGCTTTGTCTTGAGTGGTTGGTTATAACACATGGGATACATCAGAAGGAACATACGAGAGGGCTCGAGAACCATTCAGTTTGTATATTGAAAGAATGGACATGTTTTTCAGAGCTAATAACATTTTGGAATTTGAAGGTGAAACTGAAGAGGTCACGACTCAGAATAAGGCAATTCTTGAGTGCAAGAAAGCAATGTTACGAACAGGGATTGGCCCGGAAGTGTATGGCACACTAACAAACCTTGCTCCCAACAAGACAAAAGATGTGCCATTCAAAACAATCATCACCAAGTTGGAGGACCATTTCAACCCTAAACCACTAGAGATAGCAGAAAGCTACAAATTTGGAATCAAGAATCAGAAATCAGAAAAGTAGTGAAACAGTTGGTGAGTACATTGTGGCACCGAAGAATTTAGCATCACATTGTAACTTTGGCATGTTCTTGGACTGTACATTACGAGACAGATTTGTGTGTGTACTGGTGGATGAAAGAATCCAATCAAAGTTAATAAGCACACAAAATCTTACATTTGAGCTAGCGTGTAAGATTGCTCTTTCTACAGAGATGGTATCAAAGAATGCTTGGGAATTTTGTCCTATGCCAGTGACTATTACAGCTTCTATCCACAGTCCGAAGGCTTCTGTCAAGCCTAAAGTGGAAAGACTTAGTCTGAAGAGTGCTGGTGATAGTGGTTTAGTGTCTTGTTATCACTTTAAGGATAATCACATGGCGCAAGCAAGAAAGGCCATATTGCAATTGCTTGCTGAGTGAAGGCCAAAGCAGAAAAAGGAACTCATTCCAGTGGTAATGGGAAAACAGCAACGTCACAAGGGTGGAGTTCGCAATCTTTTGAATGAATCCAGATTGCCCAAGTGTAGAGAAGCTAGGGATGTGCAGCATTTATGCCCCTAGTAATCACTCAAGTGACAGAGACTTTGTAGAAAGGTGTTGTTCAATTGACAGTACATCAACATGTAAATCAATATGGCTGCAGTGTGCTCCATTATGAATAGAGATTCATACAAGAGTGAATTCAGTGACATACCTCTAACTGAGAGCAAAGTTCAGTTGAAAACCGAGTCTAGTGAGGTGCTAGAAATGTGCGGACAAATGGACTACAATGTTCAATATAAGGGCAAGTCCCTCAAGTTGCCCATTGTTGTCGTAGGATATGTCAACAACTGATATGGGCAAAGACTGGCTTTGTAAGCTGATGTTAGACCGGAAGCATGATTTCCAAGTTGAGATGACCAAGAAATTTGATCAGCTATTGAACAGTTACAGCAACGTTTTCGAAGGTAGCTATGGAATTTTTACAATTTGTTTTTATGTCTTTTGCCAGTTTACTCATATTCTTTTTTCTGTTTTCTTATAAATGTCTTGGTCATTCCTTACTGAATTCTAAAATCCTCACAATTCCCAGTCTTCCTACTCTTTTGGCAACAGTATAAGCCCCTTCCTTTAATCCAAGACTACCTTTAACTTTTCTTGCTTGGACCATTGATGATTGGACCATTTTTCCCATGGGATTTTTATTCCTTAATAGAATGTATATTTGTTGCAAATTATGCATTGATGTTTTAAATGTTTTCCATTGCTTGTCTACCAACATATCATTTAATGTAGTTTTCCCAAATTACCTTACCCAACATGCCCCTTACACCTACATAGCTTGTTTTGTTCAGATTTAAGACCTTAGTTTGGGACTTAACTAAATCACTTTTAAACACAATGTAAAATTCTGTAATAATACTCTTCCCTCGAGGCCCCTTTATTACAAGGTTAATTAACTCTTTCTCATTGCAAAATACTAGATTTAAATAGCCTGTTCCCTTGGTTGGTTCCTCAATGTACTGATCTAAAAAATTATCTTAGGTACATTCCATGAACTCGTCCTCCACGTATTACTGCAAATTTAGTTTCCCCAGTCTGTATGACGATGAAAGTTCTACATGATGACTGTATTACCCTCATCACATGTGCCTCTAATTTCCTGCTTTATACTCTACCCTACACAACAACTACTGTTAGGAGGGGCTACAAATAATTTTCCTGCCCCTTGCTGTTTCTTAGCTCCACCCAAACTGATTCTACATCTTAATTTCTTAAGTTAAGATCATTTCTCTCTACTGTCTTTATTCTATTATTTATTATCAGAACTACTCCTCCTCCTTTTCCCTTTTGCCTATCTCATCTAAAAGTCAAGCATCCTGGAATATTTAGTTCCCATTTAGCATATCGGGGGAGTGAGAGAGGTGTCGGGGGACCTGTTGGTGGCTGGAAATCCAATGGTGATCCAGGGGGATCTGATGACTGTCAGGTCTGTTGGTAATTGTGGGAGTGGGCAGATTGTGGGCGTGGTTGACTCCTGCTCCTCCTGGCCCATGAGCAGTGATGTAAAGGCACTTGCCTGGTAGATTCAGCCCTTCTGGCCTTCTTTCAGCTGCCAATTTTACCAAGGCTTGGGAAACATGATAAAAAAAATAGAAGGACTGTTAAAATGAAGAGAGGGAGCCTCATTATAATATCTCAATTATCAACCTGCTTCCTGTGAATGAATTGATCATCCGTCCCTTGCCCTGTCTCCGTTAAAACTGGAAGTGGGTGGGTTCTGGACAGATTTGATTCCTGTTCCATATTTTTTGCATTTTAACTTTAGACATGACCCTGACCCACCCATCTTTGGGAGTTAAGATTCCATGTGTCTCTATTTCACTTCTAGTCATCTATACATTAGCAAAATAATCGGAGTACTTACCACTTTTTCTGTAACAGCCCCATGTGACTGTTAAATAGAAAAAACAGAATTATTCTCAAATCAGAAGGAAATTCATAATAAATGTCTCCTAATGCAATCACTTCCTATTTGTCTCAGTGAGGAGATCATGTGATTAATGTTAGATAAACATCTAACTCATTGAACATAAATTACACATTAATCACTCCAGTCAGAGTACAATATTACAACTTCCCTGGGACAACAAGATGAGAGTAATGTCCCAGCAGGTTTGAGATTCCTCTCACAGGTTTGGGGATTGCATCAATAGAGCAACTGACTTCTGGTTTGGCAGAAGGAAAGTCCCAGGATCCCATTCCAGGGAGTAGGAGTTTGAATCCCCGCTTTAACAAACCTCCTTGTGGGTCACAGTGTGAAGCTTATCACCTGGAGGGGAGGCTGGGCTAGAAAGAAAACACTGAGAAACAGACAGAACTATCAATAGCCTTGAAAGCTTGTATTCTGTCAGCCAGTCCCATGAGGCAGTAAAACAGCCTGTGATTCACTGTGCCATACATCATTCGGCAAGAAACCAGCAATGTACACAGAATGTTCAGCACAGACACTGGCCATTCTTCTCAATAGGTCTAGACCCATGTTAATGGTCCACATGAGACTCCCTCCCACTCTACTTCATCTAACCCTATCAACATATCCTTCTACTCCTTTCTCGCTTATGTGGTAATCTAGCTTCCCATTAAATGTTTCTATACATTACATCACTTCAAATACTCCTTGTGATAGCCAAGATCCACATTCTCACCACTCTCTGGATGAAGAAGTTTCTCATGAATTCCTTGTTGAATTTATCAGTGACTATTGTAAATTTATGGCCTTCAGTTTAGGTCTCCCCACAAAAGGAAACGTTTTCTCCATGTCTACCCTATCAAACCCTTTCATAATCTTAAAGACCTCTATCAGGTCACCCCTCAGCCTTCTCTGTTCTAGAAGAAAGAGCCCCAGCCTGTTCAATCTTTTCTGATAAATTTAACCTTTCAGTTCTGATATCGTCCATGTAAATCTTCTTTGTATCTTCTCCAGAGCTTCTATGTCCTTCTTATAATATGGCAATTAGAATGGTAAATGGTTCAGTGTAATCAGAGTCATGAGCAGGATTGTAACAGCTGCTTACCGTCTTCTTGACTGATACATCTCCTTGAGCTGCAAGAATGGCAAAATATTGGATCACTCTCTTGGTGTTCACTGTTTTCCCGGCACCAGACTCACCGCTGTGAAATAAATTAGATGAAAAAGCATGGAATCAGATCACATTCCCCACAGAGATCTCATTCCCGTAGAGCTTATTCCCCATAGAGCTCATTCCCCATTGAGCTCATTCCCCACAGAGATCTCATTCCCCATGGAGCTCGTTCCCCACAGAGAGCTCATTCCCCATAGAACTCATTCCCCACGGTGATCTCATTTCCATAGAGCTCATTCCCCACAGAGATCTCATTCCCCACAGAGATCTCATTCCCCATGGAACTCATTCCCCACAGAGATCTCATTCCCCATAGAACTCATTTCCCACAGAGATCTCATTCCCGTAGAGCTCATTCCCCACAGAGATCTCATACCTCACAGAAATCTCATTCCCCACAGAGAGCTCATTCCCCACAGAGATCTCATTCTCCATGGAGCTCGTTCCCCACAGAGAGCTCATTCCCCATAGAACTCATTCCCCATGGTGATCTCATTTCCATAGATCTCATTCCCCACAGAGATCTCATTCCCCATAGAGCTCATTCCCCACAGAGATCTCATTCCCGTAGAGCTCATTCCCCACAGAGATCTCATACCCCACACAAATCTCATTCCCCGTAGAGATCTCATTCCCCACAGAGAGCTCATTCCCCACAGAGATCTCATTCTCCATGGTGCTCATTCCCCACAGAGAGCTCATTCTCCATGGAGCTCATTCCCCACAGAGAGCTCATTCCCCACAGAGATCTCATTCTCCATGGTGCTCATTCCCCACAGAGATCTCATTCCCCACAGAGATCTCATTCCCCATGGAACTCATTCCCCACAGAGATCTCATTCCCCATAGAACTCATTCCCCACAGAGATCTCATTCCCGTAGAGCTCATTCCCCGTAGAGATCTCATACCTCACAGAAATCTCATTCCCCACAGAGAGCTCATTCCCCACAGAGATCTCATTCTCCATGGAGCTCGTTCCCCACAGAGAGCTCATTCCCCATAGAACTCATTCCCCATGGTGATCTCATTTCCATAGATCTCATTCCCCACAGAGATCTCATTCCCCATAGAGCTCATTCCCCACAGCGATCTCATTCCCGTAGAGCTCATTCCCCACAGAGATCTCATACCCCACAGAAATCTCATTCCCCGTAGAGATCTCATTCCCCACAGAGAGCTCATTCCCCACAGAGATCTCATTCTCCATGGTGCTCATTCCCCACAGAGAGCTCATTCTCCATGGAGCTCATTCCCCACAGATCTCATTCCCCACAGAGAGCTCATTCCCCACAGAGATCTCATTCTCCATGGTGCTCATTCCCCACAGAGATCTCATTCCCCATGGAACTCATTCCCCACAGAGATCTCATTCCCCATAGAACTCACTCCCCACAGAGATCTCATTCCCGTAGAGCTCATTCCCCACAGAGATCTCATACCCCACAGAAATCTCATTCCCCACAGAGAGCTCATTCCCCACAGAGATCTCATTCTCCATGGAGCTCGTTCCCCACAGAGAGCTCATTCCCCATAGAACTCATTCCCCACGGTGATCTCATTTCCATCGATCTCATTCCCCACAGAGATCTCATTCCCCACAGAGATCTCATTCCCCCTTGGAGCTCATTCCCCACAGAGATCTCATTCCCGTAGAGCTCATTCCCCACAGAGATCTCATACCCCACAGAAATCTCATTCCCCGTAGAGATCTCATTCCCCACAGAGAGCTCATTCCCCACAGAGATCTCATTCTCCATGGTGCTCATTCCCCACAGAGAGCTCATTCTCCATGGAGCTCATTCCCCACAGAACTCATTCCCCACAGAGATCTCATTCCCCACAGAGATCTCATTCCCCCTTGGAGCTCATTCCCCACAGAGATCTCATTCCCGTAGAGCTCATTCCCCACCGAGATCTCATACCCCACAGAAATCTCATTCCCCGTAGAGATCTCATTCCCCACAGAGAGCTCATTCCCCACAGAGATCTCATTCTCCATGGTGCTCATTCCCCACAGAGAGCTCATTCTCCATGGAGCTCATTCCCCACAGAACTCATTCCCCACAGAGAGCTCATTCTCCATGGAGCACATTCCCCACAGAACTCATTCCCCACAGAGAGCTCATTTGCATATAGCACACATTACTACAGTACCCAATTTTATGATTATGAATTCATTGTACAGAGGAATATTATCCTTATTGTGTTCCTCCACTAAAATATATTCTATTGGTACCCAACCCTACACTGTAACCATCCCAGAACACTCAACACCTCTGATTGTTAAAAAGTAGATTAAATGGGGTGTGATGTCTATTGGACAGTAAGAAACAGGATGAATTTAGAAGAATGAATCGGACCTAATTCTATGTGGGCACCTGACTCTGCTCCCAGAGACTATTCCGAATGGAAGACTTTCTCTGTACTGAGGTTAATGTATCAATGAAACAGGTTTCTTAGGGTTACTCACGTGATCAGCATTGACTGGTTCTCACGATCTGAAATCAAGAATAACATTGATTCAGACAACTTCAAATTCTGCCAATATAAACATCCTGAAATTGTGGCCCCTGATTTACAGGGAGGGCGAGACTATAAGCACCAAAGAGCTCAACAAGGCCGGGGACACGAAAGCCCTGCTGAATTTATAATCAGAATCGCTTTAACATCTTGTACTTCTGTCTTCCTTGGGGATGGTCCCCAGTCATCAAGGCCTGTGATTGGGGCTTAAGGGGGTCGATGGGTTTGGTAATCAGGAGGAAGAGGGAGTTTGGGACTGGGGGAAGGAGGCAGTGCCCAGGGGAATCACTCCTGCTTTCCATGCACAAGAAGTGCCTCCATATCAATGCTGGGTTTCCCGACTCCTGGGAAACTTTGTAGCATGAGTTAACTTCAAAATGGCTTCACTATGGGAGCTCAATTTGGATATGTTAATAAGCATCCCAGCTCTCCACTGTGGGCCTTTCAGACTCATGCACGGCAGATTGTGCTGGCATCTTGTATTTAATTAACCCCCCCCCCCTTCGACCCTCTCAGACCTGTCAGCGAAGGTGAATATAAAGGCCTATATTTCTGGCAAAATTAAAAGGAGCTTAACCAATTTCCAGATGGACCCCTGAGTTCAACGGACTGCATTGTTAAGACTTCCTTAATAATAGATTCCAGCATTTTCCCAATGACCGATGTTAGGCTAACTGGTCCGCGGTTCCCTGTTTTCTCTCTCCGTCCTTTCTTGAAAAGCGTTGTAACATTTGCCAACTTTCAATCTGATGGGACCATTTCCGAATCTAAGGAAGTTTGGAAAATCATAGTAGGTACATCCACTATCTCTGCAGCTATCTCTTTTAGAATGTCGGCCATCAGGTTCTGCGGATTTGTCAGATTTTAATCCCTAAAGTTTCTCCAATACTTCTTGTCTGCTGATATTAATTTCCTCAATCTTTGTAGTCCCTATATTGCTATCTATTACTGGTGTGAAACTTGTGTCTTCTACTCTGAAGACAGACACAAATTTTGTTCAGTGCCTCAGCCATTTCCTCATTCCCCATGATAATTTCTCTTGTCTCTGCTTCTCAGGGGCAAATATTTACTTCAGCTACTCTCTTCCTTTTTGTGTACTTATAAAAGTTCTTACAATCTGTTTTTATATTGCCCTAGTCAGAGTCCCAAAGAAATGTCTCCCCATTAGAGAGAGATAGTTGGTGAGGGTCACCACTCCTCAAGTGTGGGGCAAGGCAAGGAGGCAGGCCTCCATGAGCTAGCACAGCCGGTACGGGGATTGAACCCATGCTGTTGGTGTCTTTCTGCAGTTTATGCTAGCTGTCTAGTCAACTGAGCCCCCCTGTTTTTACATTACTGGCTAGTTTACTCTCATTCTATATTTTCCTTTTTTTAAATCAATTTTTGGTGGCCCTTTGCTGGTTTCTAAAACACACCCAATCCTTAGACTTGCTACTCTTTTTTGCAACATTGTAATGCTGTCTTGATGTCAAGGGCAGTTACTCTCACCTCACCTCTTGAGTTCAGCTCTTTTGTCCATGTTTGAACCAAGGCTGTAATGAGGTCAGGAGCTGAGTGGCCCTGGCAGAACCCAAACTGAGCATCACTAAGCAGGTTATTGATAAGCAGGTGCCACTTGATGGCACTGTTGATGACACCTTCCATCACTTTACTGATGATTGAGAGTAGGCTGATGGGGCGGTAATTGGCCGGGTTGGACTTGTCGTGCTTTTTGTGTACAGGACATACCTGGGCAATTTTCCACATTGCAGGGTAGATGCCAGTGTTGTAGCTGTACTGGAACAGCTTGGCTATGGGCGCAGCAAGTTCTGGAGCACAGGTCTTCAGTACTATTTCCGGAATATTGTCAGGGCCCATAGCTTTTGCAGTATCCAGTGCCTTCAGTCATTTCTTGATATCACGCGGAGTGAATCGAATAGGCTGAAGACTGGCATCTGTGACATCGGGGACTTCAGGAGGAGGCCGAGATGGATCATCAACTCGGCACTCCTGGCTGAAGATTGTTGCAAATGCTTCAGCCTTATTTTTTTCACTGATGTGCTGGACTCCCACATCATTGAGGATGGGGATATTTGTGGAGCCACCTCCTCCAGCTAGTTGTTTAATTGTCCACCACCATTCACGGCTGGATGTGGCAGGACTGCAGAGCTTAGATCTGATCCGTTGGTTATGGGATCGCTTAGCTCTGTCTATCGCATACTGCTTACGCTGTTTGGCATGCAAGTAGTCCTGTGTTGTAGCTTCACCAGGTTGACACTTCATTTTGAGGTATACGTGGTGCTGCTCCTGGCATGCCCTCCTGCACTCTTCATTGAACCAGGGTTGGTCTCCTGGCTTGATGGTAACGGTAGAGTGGGGGATATGCCGAGCCATGAGGTTACAGATTGTGGTTGAGTACAATTCTGCTGCTGCTGATGGCCCACAGCGCCTCGTGGATGCCCAGTTTTGCATTGCTAGATCTATTCAAAATCTATCCCATTTAGCACGGTGATAGTGCCACACAACATGATGGACGGTATCCTCAATGTGAAGGCGGGACTTAGTCTCCAAAAGTACTGTGCGGTGGTCACTCCTACCAATACTGTCATGAACAGAAGCATCTGCGGCAGTCAGATTGGTGAGGACGAGGTCAAGTATGTTTTTCCCTCGTGTTGGTTCCCCCACCACCTGCCGCAGACCCAGTCTAGCAGCTATGTCCTTTAGGGCTCGGCCAGCTCGGTCAGTAGTGGTGCTACCGAGCCACTCTTGGTGATGGACATTGAAGTCCCCCACCCAGAGTACATTTTCTGCTCTTACCACCCTCAGTGCTTCCTCCAAGTGCTGTTCAACATGGAGGAGTACTGAGTCATCAGCTGAGGGAGGGCAGTAGGTGGTAATCAGCAGGAGGTTACCTTGCCCATGTTTGACCTGATATAATGAGACTTCATGGGGTCCCGAGTCGATGTTGAGGACTCCCAGGGCAACTCCCTCCCTACTGTATACCACTGTGCCACCACCTCTGGTGGGTCTGTTCTGCCGGTGGGACAGGACATACCAGGGGATGGTGATGGCAGTGTCTGGGACATTGTCTGTAAGGTATGATTCCGTGAGTATGACTATGTCAGGCTGTTGCTCGATTAGTCTGTGGGACAGCTCTCCCAACTTTGGCACAAACCCCAGATGTTAGTAAGGAGGACTTTGTAGGGTCGACAGGGCTGGGTTTGCCGTTGTTGTTTCCGGTGCCTAGGTCGATGCCGGGTGGTCCGTCCGGTTTCATTCCTTTTTATAGACTTCGTAGTGGTTAGGTACAACTGAGTGGCTTTCTAGGCCATTTCAGAGGGCATGTAAGAGTTAACCACATTGCTGTGGGTATGGAGTCACATGTAGGCCAGACCAGGTAAGGACAGCAGATTTCCTTCCCTAAAGCACATTAGTGAACGAGATGGGTTTTTACAACAATCGACAATGGTTTCATGGCCATCATTAGACTAGCTTTTAATTCCAGATTTATTAATTAAATTCAAATTCCACCTTCTGCTGTGGTGGGATTCGAACCCATGTCCCCAGAGAAATACCCTGGGTCTCTGGGTTACTAGTCCAGTGATAATACCACTACGCCATCGCCTACCCCTGATTATTACCTTTGAGGTTCGGCTTTTTAATTTAGCCCCTAGCTGCTCATATTCTCTATGCAGAATCTCTTTCCTAATCCTATCTATGACGTCGGTACCCACATGGACCAGGACAACTGGATCGTCCCCCTCCCACTGCAAGTTCCTCTTCAGCCCTGAGCAGATGACACGAACCCTGGCAAAGGTCCGGCAACACAGCCGTCTGGACTATCACTCTTGGCTGCAAAGAACAGTGTTAATCCCCCTGATTATACTGTCCCTACTACCACTGCATTCAGATTTACTCCTCCTGCTTGAATAGGTTCCCACCACCACCGCTCTGTTAAACTGTTCGCTGGTCCTGCTCTCTCTCTCTCTCCCTCCTTCCCACCATCACTCTTTTAAACTGCTCGATGGTCCTGCTCACTCTCTCTCTCCCTCCTTCCCACCACCGCTCTTTTAAACTGCTCGATGGTCCTGCTCACTCTCTCTCTCCCTCCTTCCCACCACCGCTCTTTTAAACTGCTCGTTGGTCCTGCTCTCTCTCTCTCTCCCTCCTTCCCACCACTCTTTTAAACTGCTCGTTGGTCCTGCTCTCTCTCTCTCTCCCTCCTTCCCACCACTGCTCTTTTAAACTGCTCGTTGGTCCTGCTCTCTCTCTCTCTCCCTCCTTCCCACGACTCTTTTAAACTGCTCGTTGGTCCTGCTCTCTCTCTCTCTCCCTCCTTCCCACCACTGCTCTTTTAAACTGCTCGTTGGTCCTGCTTTCTCTCTCTCTCCCTCCTTCCCACCACTGCTCTTTTAAACTGCTCGCTGGTCCTGCTCTATCTGTCTCTCCCTCCTTCCCACCACTGCTCTTTTAAACTGCTCGTCGGTCCTGCTCTCTCTCTCTCTCCCTCCTTCCCACCACTATTTTAAACTGCTCGCTGGTCCTGCTCTCTCTCTCTCTCCCTCCTTCCCACCACTATTTTAAACTGCTCGCTGGTCCTGCTATCTCTCTCTCTCCCTCCTTCCCACCACTATGTTAAACTGCTCGCTGGTCCTGCTCTCTCTCTCTCTCTCCCTCCTTCCCACCACTATTTTAAACTGCTCGCTGGTCCTGTTCTCTCTCTCTCTCTCTCCTTCCCACCACTGCTCTTTTAAACTGCTCGTTGGTCCTGCTCTCTCTCTCTCTCCCTCCTTCCCACCACTATGTTAAACTGCTCGCTGGTCCTGCTCTCTCTCTCTCTCTCCCTCCTTCCCACCACTATTTTAAACTGCTCGCTGGTCCTGCTCTCTCTCTCTCTCCCTCCTTCCCACCACTCTTTTAAACTGCTCATTGGTCCTGCTCTCTCTCTCTCTCCCTCCTTCCCACCACTCTTTCAAACTGCTGACTGGTCCTGCTCTCTCTCTCTCTCTCTCTCTCTCTCCTTCCCACCACCACTCTTTTAAACTGCTCGTTGGTCCTGCTCTCTCTCTCTCTCCCTCCTTCCCACCACTGCTCTTTTAAACTGCTCGCTGGTCCTGGCTCTCTCTCTCTCTCCTTCCCACCACCACTCTTTTAAACTGCTCGATGGTCCTGCTCTCTCTCTCTCTCCCTCCTTCCCACCACTGCTCTTTTAAACTGCTCGCTGGTCCTGCTCTCTCTCTCTCTCACTCCTTCCCACCAAAACTCATTTAAACTGCTCGATGGTCCTGCTCTCTCTCTCTCTCACTCCTTCCCACCACCACTCATTTAAACTGCTCGCTGGTCCTGCTCTCTCTCTCTCCGTCCTTCCCACCACCACTCTTTTAAACTGTACGCTGGTCCTGCTCTCTCTCTCTCTCCGTCCTTCCCACCACTCTTTTAAACTGTTCGCTGGTCCTGCTCTCTCTCTCTCTCCCTCCTTCCCACCATCACTCTTTTAAACTGCTCGTTGGTCCTGCTCTCTCTCTCTCTCCCTCCTTCCCACCATCACTCTTTTAAACTGCTCGCTGGTCCTGCTCTCTCTCTCTCTCCCTCCTTCCCACCACCGCTCTTTTAAACTGCTCGTTGGTCCTGCTCTCTCTCTCTCTCCCTCCTTCCCACCACTCTTTTAAACTGCTCGTTGGTCCTGCTCTCTCTCTCTCTCCCTCCTTCCCACCACTGCTCTTTTAAACTGCTCGTTGATCCTGCTCTCTCTCTCTCTCCCTCCTTCCCACCACTGCTCTTTTAAACTGCTCGCTGGTCCTGCTCTCTCTGTCTCTCCCTCCTTCCCACCACTGCTCTTTTAAACTGCTCGTCGGTCCTGCTCTCTCTCTCTCTCCCTCCTTCCCACCACTATTTTAAACTGCTCGCTGGTCCTGCTCTCTCTCTCTCTCTCCCTCCTTCCCACCACTATTTTAAACTGCTCGCTGGTCCTGTTCTCTCTCTCTCTCTCTCCTTCCCACCGCTCTTTTAAACTGCTCGTTGGTCCTGCTCTCTCTCTCTCTCCCTCCTTCCCACCACTCTTTTAAACTGCTCATTGGTCCTGCTCTCTCTCTCTCTCCCTCCTTCCCACCACTATTTTAAACTGCTCGCTGGTCCTGTTCTCTCTCTCTCTCTCTCCTTCCCACCACTATTTTAAACTGCTCGCTGGTCCTGCTCTCTCTCTCTCTCTCCCTCCTTCCCACCACTATTTTAAACTGCTCGCTGGTCCTGCTCTCTCTCTCTCTCTCTCCTTCCCACCGCTCTTTTAAACTGCTCGTTGGTCCTGCTCTCTCTCTCTCTCCCTCCTTCCCAACACTCTTTCAAACTGCTCACTGGTCCTGCTCTCTCTCTCTCTCTCTCTCTCTCCTTCCCACCACCACTCTTTTAAACTGCTCGTTGGTCCTGCTCTCTCTCTCTCTCCCTCCTTCCCACCACTGCTCTTTTAAACTGCTCACTGGTCCTGCTCTCTCTCTCTCTCTCTCTCTCTCCTTCCCACCACCACTCTTTTAAACTGCTCGTTGGTCCTGCTCTCTCTCTCTCTCCCTCCTTCCCACCACTGCTCTTTTAAACTGCTCGCTGGTCCTGCTCTCTCTCTCTCTCTCTCCTTCCCACCGCTCTTTTAAACTGCTCGTTGGTCCTGCTCTCTCTCTCTCTCCCTCCTTCCCACCACTCTTTCAAACTGCTCACTGCTCCTGCTCTCTCTCTCTCTCTCTCTCCCTCCTTCCCACCACTCTTTTAAACTGCTCGCTGGTCCTGCTCTCTCTCTCTCTCTCCCTCCTTCCCACCACTATTTTAAACTGCTCGCTGGTCCTGCTCTCTCTCTCTCTCTCTCCTTCCCACCGCTCTTTTAAACTGCTCGTTGGTCCTGCTCTCTCTCTCTCTCCCTCCTTCCCACCACTCTTTCAAACTGCTCACTGGTCCTGCTCTCTCTCTCTCTCTCTCTCTCTCCTTCCCACCACCACTCTTTTAAACTGCTCGTTGGTCCTGCTCTCTCTCTCTCTCCCTGCTTCCCACCACTGCTCTTTTAAACTGCTCGCTTGTCCTGCTCTCTCTCTCTCTCCCTCCTTCCCACCATCACTCTTTTAAACTGCTCGCTGGTCCTGCTCTCTCTCTCTCTCTCTCCTTCCCACCACTGCTCTTTTAAACTGCTCGCTGGTCCTGCTCTCTCTCTCTCTCTCTCTCTCCTTCCCACCGCTCTTTTAAACTGTTCGCTGGTCCTGCTCTCTCTCTCTCTCCCTCCTTCCCACCACTCTTTTAAACTGTTCGCTGGTCCTGCTCTCTCTCTCTCTCCCTCCTTCCCACCACTCTTTTAAACTGCTCGCTGGTCCTGCTCTCTCTCTCTCCCTCCTTCCCACCACCACTCTTTTAAACTGCTTGCTGGTCCTGCTCTCTCTCTCTCTCCCTCCTTCCCACCACCACTCTTTTAAACTGCTCGTTGGTCCTGCTCTCTCTCTCTCCGTCCTTCCCACCACCACTCTATCAAACTGTTCGCTGGTCCTGCTCTCTCTCTCTCTCTCTCCCTCCTTTCCACCACTCTTTTAAACTGCTCGCTGGTCCTGCTCTCTCTCTCTCTCTCCCTCCTTCCCACCATCACTCTTTTAAACTGCTCGCTGGTCCTGCTCTCTCTCTCTCCCTCCTTCCCACCACTGCTCTTTTAAACTGCTCGCTGGTCCTGCTCTCTCTCTCCCTCCCTCCTTCCCACCATCACTCTTTTAAACTGCTCGCTGGTCCTGCTCTCTCTCTCCCTCCCTCCTTCCCACCACTCTTTTAAACTGTTCGCTGGTCCTGCTCTCTCTCTCTCTCTCTCCCTCCTTCCCACCATCACTCTTTTAAACTGCTCGCTGGTCCTGCTCTCTCTCTCTTTCTCCCTCCTTCCCACCACCACTCTTTTAAACTGCTCGCTGGTCCTGCTCTCTCTCTCTCTCCCTCCTTCCCACCGCTCTTTTAAACTGCTCGCTGGTCCTGCTCTCTCTCTCTCTCCCTCCTTCCCACCGCTCTTTTAAACTGCTCGTTGGTCCTGCTCTCTCTCTCTCTCCCTCCTTCCCACCATCACTCTTTTAAACTGCTCACTGGTCCTGCTCTCTCTCTCTCTCCCTCCTTCCCACCACCGCTCTTTTAAACTGCTCGTTGGTCCTGCTCTCTCTCTCTCTCCCTCCTTCCCACCACCACTCTTTTAAACTGCTCGCTGGTCCTGCTCTCTCTCTCTCTCTCTCCCTCCTTCCCACCGCTCTTTTAAACTGCACGTTGGTCCTGCTCTCTCTCTCTCTCCCTCCTTCCCACCATCACTCTTTTAAACTGCTCGCTGGTCCTGCTCTCTCTCTCTCTCCCTCCTTCCCACCATCACTCTTTTAAACTGCTCGCTGGTCCTGCTCTCTCTCTCTCTCTCTCCCTCCTTCCCACCGCTCTTTTAAACTGCTCGTTGGTCCTGCTCTCTCTCTCTCTCCCTCCTTCCCACCACCGCTCTTTTAAACTGCTCGTTGGTCCTGCTCCCTCTCTCTCTCCCTCCTTCCCACCACCACTCTTTTAAACTGCTCGCTGGTCCTGCTCTCTCTCTCTCTCTCTCTCTCCTTCCCACCACTCTTTTAAACTGCTCGCTGGTCCTGCTCTCTCTCTCTCTCCCTCCTTCCCACCACCGCTCTTTTAAACTGCTCGCTGGTCCTGCTCTCTCTCTCTCCCTCCTTCCCACCACTGCTCTTTTAAACTGCTCGCTGGTCCTGCTCTCTCTCTCTCTCCCTCCTTCCCACCACCGCTCTTTTAAACTGCTCGCTGGTCCTGCTCTCTCTCTCTCTCTCTCTCTCTCTCCCTCCTTCCCACCATCACTCTTTTAAACTGCTCGCTGGTCCTGCTCTCTCTCTCTCTCTCTCTCCCCCCTTCCCACCACCACTCTTTTAAACTGCTCGCTGGTCCTGCTCTCTCTCTCTCTCTCTCTCTCTCTCTCCCTCCTTCCCACCACCACTCTTTTAAACTGCTCGCTGGTCCTGCTCTCTCTCTCTCTCCCTCCTTCCCACCATCACTCTTTTAAACTGCTCGCTGGTCCTGCTCTCTCTCCCTCTCTCCCTCCTTCCCACCACCACTCTTTTAAACTGCTCGCTGGTCCTGCTCTCTCTCTCTCTCTCTCTCTCTCCCTCCTTCCCACCACCACTCTTTTAAACTGTTCGCTGGTCCTGCTCTCTCTCTCTCTCCCTCCTTCCCACCACCAACCTTTTAAACTGCTCGCTGGTCCTGCTCTCCCTCTCTCTCCCTCCTTCCCACCACCAACCTTTTAAACTGCTCGCTGGTCCTGCTCTCTCTCTCTCTCTCTCTCTCCTTCCCAGCACTCTTTTAAACTGCTCGCTGGTCCTGCTCTCTCTCTCTCTCCCTCCTTCCCACCACCGCTCTTTTAAACTTCTCGCTGGTCCTGCTCTCTCTCTCTCTCCCTCCTTCCCACCACTCTTTTAAACTGCTCGCTGGTCCTGCTCTCTCTCTCTCTCCCTCCTTCCCACCACCACTCTTTTAAACTGCTCGCTGGTCCTGCTCACTCTCTCTCTCTCCCTCCTTCCCACCACCGCTCTTTTAAACTGCTCGCTGGTCCTGCTCTCTCTCTCTCCCTCCTTCCCACCACTGCTCTTTTAAACTGCTCGCTGGTCCTGCTCTCTCTCTCTCTCCCTCCTTCCCACCACTCTTTTAAACTGCTCGCTGGTCCTGCTCTCTCTCTCTCCCTCCTTCCCTCCACCGCTTTATTAAACTGCTCGCTGGTCCTGCTCTCTCTCTCTCTCCCTCCTTCCCACCACCACTCTTTTAAACAGCTCGCTGGTCCTGCTCTCTCTCTCTCTCCCTCCTTCCCACCGCTTTATTAAACTGCTCGCTGGTCCTGCTCTCTCTCTCTCACCCTCCTTCCCACCGCTTTATTAAACTGCTCGCTGGTCCTGCTCTCTCTCTCTCTCCCTCCTTCCCACCACCACACTTTTAAACTGCTCGCTGGTCCTGCTCTCTCTCTCTCTCTCCCTCCTTCCCACCACTATTTTAAACTGCTCGCTGGTCCTGCTCTCTCTCTCTCTCTCTCCTTCCCACCGCTCTTTTAAACTGCTCGTTGGTCCTGCTCTCTCTCTCTCTCCCTCCTTCCCAACACTCTTTTAAACTGCTCATTGGTCCTGCTCTCTCTCTCTCTCCCTCCTGCCCACCACTCTTTCAACCTGCTCTCTGGTCCTGCTCTCTCTCTCTCTCTCTCTCTCTCCTTCCCACCACCACTCTTTTAAACTGCTCGTTGGTCCTGCTCTCTCTCTCTCTCCCTCCTTCCCACCACTGCTCTTTTAAACTGCTCGCTGGTCCTGCTCTCTCTCTCTCTCTCTCTCTCCTTCCCACCGCCACTCTTTTAAACTGCTCGCTGGTCCTGCTCTCTCTCTCTCTCCCTCCTTCCCACCACTGCTCTTTTAAACTGTTCGCTGGTCCTGCTCTCTCTCTCTCTCTCTCCCTCCTTCCCACCACCATTCTTTTAAACTGCTCGCTGGTCCTGCTCTCTCTCTCTCTCTCCCTCCTTCCCAGCACTATTTTAAACTGCTCGCTGGTCCTGCTCTCTCTCTCTCTCCCTCCTTCCCAACACTCTTTTAAACTGCTCGCTGGTCCTGCTCTCTCTCTCTCTCCCTCCTTCCCAACACTCTTTTAAACTGCTCGCTGGTCCTTCTCTCTCTCTCTCGCCCTCCTTCCCACCACCGCTCTTTTAAACTGCTCGCTGGTCCTGCTCTCTCTCTCTCTCTCTCCCTCCTTCCCACCATCACTCTTTTAAACTGGTTGCTGGTCCTGCTCTCTCTCTCTCTCTCTCTCTCTCTCCCCCCTTCCCACCACCACTCTTTTAAACTGTTCGCTGGTCCTGCTCTCTCTCTCTCTCTCTCTCTCTCTCCCTCCTTCCCACCACCACACTTTTAAACTGCTCGCTGGTCCTGCTCTCTCTCTCTCTCCCTCCTTCCCACCATCACTCTTTTAAACTGCTCGCTGGTCCTGCTCTCTCTCTCTCTCTCTCTCTCTCTCTCCCTCCTTCCCACCACCACTCTTTTAAACTGCTCGCTGGTCCTGCTCTCTCTCTCTCTCTCTCTCTCTCTCTCCTTCCCACTACCACTCTTTTAAACTGTTCGCTGGTCCTGCTCTCTCTCTCTCTCCCTCCTTCCCACCACCAACCTTTTAAACTGCTTGCTGGTCCTGCTCTCTCTCTCTCTCTCTCCTTCCCACCACCAACCTTTTAAACAGCTCGCTGGTCCTGCTCTCTCTCTCTCTCCCTCCTTCCCACCGCTCTTTTAAACTGCTCGCTGGTCCTGCTCTCTCTCTCTCTCCCTCCTTCCCACCGCTTTATTAAACTGCTCGCTGGTCCTGCTCTCTCTCTCTCTCCCTCCTTCCCACCACCACTCTTTTAAACTGCTCGCTGGTCCTGCTCTCTCTCTCTCTCTCTCCCTCCTTCCCACCACTATTTTAAACTGCTCGCTGGCCCTGCTCTCTCTCTCTCTCCTTCCCACCACTCTTTTAAACTGCTCATTGATCCTGCTCTCTCTCTCTCTCCCTCCTTCCCACCACCCTTTCAAACTGCTCACTGGTCCTGCTCTCTCTCTCTCTCTCTCTCTCTCCTTCCCACCACCACTCTTTTAAACTGCTCGTTGGTCCTGCTCTCTCTCTCTCTCCCTCCTTCCCTCCACTGCTCTTTTAAACTGCTCGCTGGTCCTGCTCTCTCTCTCTCTCCCTCCTTCCCACCACTGCTCTTTTAAACTGTTCGCTGGTCCTGCTCTCTCTCTCTCTCTGCCTCCTTCCCACCACCACTCTTTTAAACTGCTCGCTGGTCCTGCTCTCTCTCTCTCTCCCTCCTTCCCACCACTATTTTAAACTGCTCGCTGGTCCTGCTCTCTCTCTCTCTCTCTCCTTCCCACCGCTCTTTTAAACTGCTCGTTGGTCCTGCTCTCTCTCTCTCTCCCTCCTTCCCAACACTCTTTTAAACTGCTCATTGGTCCTGCTCTCTCTCTCTCTCCCTCCTTCCCACCACTCTTTCAAACTGCTCACTGGTCCTGCTCTCTCTCTCTCTCTCTCTCTCTCCTTCCCACCACCACTCTTTTAAACTGCTCGTTGGTCCTGCTCTCTCTCTCTCTCCCTCCTTCCCACCACTGCTCTTTTAAACTGCTCGCTGGTCCTGCTCTCTCTCTCTCTCTCTCCTTCCCACCACCACTCTTTTAAACTGCTCGCTGGTTCTGCTCTCTCTCTCTCTCTCCCTCCTTCCCACCACTATTTTAAACTGCTCGCTGGTCCTGCTCTCTCTCTCTCTCTCTCTCCTTCCCACCACTCTTTTAAACTGCTCATTGGTCCTGCTCTCTCTCTCTCTCCCTCCTTCCCACCACTCTTTCAAACTGCTCACTAGGTCCTGCTCTCTCTCTCTCTCTCTCTCTCTCTCTCTTTCCCACCACCACTCTTTTAAACTGCTCGTTGGTCCTGCTCTCTCTCTCTCTCCCTCCTTCCCACCACTGCTCTTTTAAACTGCTCGCTGGTCCTGCTCTCTCTCTCTCTCCCTCCTTCCCACCACTGCTCTTTTAAACTGTTCGCTGGTCCTGCTCTCTCTCTCTCTCTCCCTCCTTCCCACCACCACTCTTTTAAACTGCCCGCTGGTCCTGCTCTCTCTCTCTCTCTCTCTCCCTCCTTCCCACCACCACTCTTTTAAACTGCTCGCTGGTCCTGCTCTCTCTCTCTCTCCCTCCTTCCCACCGCTCTTTTAAACTGCTCGTTGGTCCTGCTCTCTCTCTCTCTCCCTCCTTCCCAACACTCTTTTAAACTGCTCATTGGTCCTGCTCTCTCTCTCTCTCCCTCCTTCCCACCACTCTTTCAAACTGCTCACTGGTCCTGCTCTCTCTCTCTCTCTCTCTCTCTCCTTCCCACCACCACTCTTTTAAACTGCTCGTTGGTCCTGCTCTCTCTCTCTCTCCCTCCTTCCCACCACTGCTCTTTTAAACTGCTCGCTGGTCCTGCTCTCTCTCTCTCTCTCTCCTTCCCACCACCACTCTTTTAAACTGCTCGCTGGTCCTGCTCTCTCTCTCTCTCCCTCCTTCCCACCACTGCTCTTTTAAACTGTTCGCTGGTCCTGCTCTCTCTCTCTCTCTCCCTCCTTCCCACCACTGCTCTTTTAAACTGCTCGCTGGTCCTGCTCTCTCTCTCTCTCACTCCTTCCCACCACCACTCATTTAAACTGCTCGCTGGTCCTGCTCTCTCTCTCTCCCTCCTTCCCTCCACCGCTTTATTAAACTGCTCGCTGGTCCTGCTCTCTCTCTCTCCCCCTCCTTCCCACCACCACTCTTTTAAACAGCTCGCTGGTCCTGCTCTCTCTCTCTCTCCCTCCTTCCCACCGCTTTATTAAACTGCTCGCTGGTCCTGCTCTCTCTCTCTCTCCCTCCTTCCCTCCGCTTTATTAAACTGCTCGCTGGTCCTGCTCTCTCTCTCTCTCCCTCCTTCCCACCACCACTCTTTTAAACTGCTCGCTGGTCCTGCTCTCTCTCTCTCTCTCCCTCCTTCCCACCACTATTTTAAACTGCTCGCTGGTCCTGCTCTCTCTCTCTCTCTCTCCTTCCCACCGCTCTTTTAAACTGCTCGTTGGTCCTGCTCTCTCTCTCTCTCCCTCCTTCCCAACACTCTTTTAAACTGCTCTCTGGTCCTGCTCTCTCTCTCTCTCCCTCCTTCCCACCACTCTTTCAAACTGCTCTCTGGTCCTGCTCTCTCTCTCTCTCTCTCTCTCTCCTTCCACCACCACTCTTTTAAACTGCTCTTTGGTCCTGCTCTCTCTCTCTCTCCCTCCTTCCCACCACTGCTCTTTTAAACTGCTCGCTGGTCCTGCTCTCTCTCTCTCTCTCTCCTTCCCACCACCACTCTTTTAAACTGCTCGCTGGTCCTGCTCTCTCTCTCTCTCCCTCCTTCCCACCACTGCTCTTTTAAACTGTTCGCTGGTCCTGCTCTCTCTCTCTCTCTCCCTCCTTCCCACCACCACTCTTTTAAACTGCTCGCTGGTCCTGCTCTCTCTCTCTCTCTCCCTCCTTCCCACCACTATTTTAAACTGCTCGCTGGTCCTGCTCTCTCTCTCTCTCTCTCCTTCCCACCGCTCTTTTAAACTGCTCGTTGGTCCTGCTCTCTCTCTTTCTCCCTCCTTCCCAACACTCTTTTAAACTGCTCATTGGTCCTGCTCTCTCTCTCTCTCCCTCCTTCCCACCACCGCTCTTTTAAACTGCTCGCTGGTCCTGCTCTCTCTCTCTCTCTCTCTCTCTCCCTCCTTCCCACCATCACTCTTTTAAACTGCTTGCTGGTCCTGCTCTCTCTCTCTCTCTCTCTCTCTCTCCCCCCTTCCCACCACCACTCTTTTAAACTGTTCGCTGGTCCTGCTCTCTCTCTCTCTCTCTCTCTCTCCCTCCTTCCCACCACCACCCTTTTAAACTGCTCGCTGGTCCTGCTCTCTCTCTCTCTCCCTCCTTCCCACCATCACTCTTTTAAACTGCTCGCTGGTCCTGCTCTCTCTCTCTCTCTCTCTCTCTCCCTCCTTCCCACCACCACTCTTTTAAACTGCTCGCTGGTCCTGCTCTCTCTCTCTCTCCCTCCTTCCCACCACCAACCTTTTAAACTGCTTGCTGGTTCTGCTCTCTCTCTCTCTCTCTCCTTCCCACCACCAACCTTTTAAACTGCTCGCTGGTCCTGCTCTCTCTCTCTCTCCCTCCTTCCCACCACCAACCTTTTAAACTGCTCGCTGGTCCTGCTCTCTCTCTCTCTCTCTCTCTCTCCTTCCCAGCACTATTTTAAACTGCTCGATGGTCCTGCTCTCTCTCTCTCTCCCTCCTTCCCACCATCACTCTTTTAAACTGCTCGCTGGTCCTGCTCTCTCTCTCTCTCCCTCCTTCCCACCACTCTTTTAAACTGCTCGCTGGTCCTGCTCTCTCTCTCTCTCCCTCCTTCCCACCACCACTCTTTTAAACTGCTCGCTGGTCCTGCTCTCTCTCTCTCTCTCCCTCCTTCCCACCACTCTTTTAAACTGCTCGCTGGTCCTGCTCTCTCTCTCTCTCCCTCCTTCCCACCACCAACCTTTTAAACTGCTTGCTGGTTCTGCTCTCTCTCTCTCTCTCTCCTTCCCACCACCAACCTTTTAAACTGCTCGCTGGTCCTGCTCTCTCTCTCTCTCCCTCCTTCCCACCACCAACCTTTTAAACTGCTCGCTGGTCCTGCTCTCTCTCTCTCTCTCTCTCTCCTTCCCAGCACTCTTTTAAACTGCTCGATGGTCCTGCTCTCTCTCTCTCTCCCTCCTTCCCACCATCACTCTTTTAAACTGCTCGCTGGTCCTGCTCTCTCTCTCTCTCCCTCCTTCCCACCACTCTTTTAAACTGCTCGCTGGTCCTGCTCTCTCTCTCTCTCCCTCCTTCCCACCACCACTCTTTTAAACTGCTCGCTGGTCCTGCTCTCTCTCTCTCTCTCCCTCCTTCCCACCACTCTTTTAAACTGCTCGCTGGTCCTGCTCTCTCTCTCTCTCCCTCCTTCCCACCACCACTCTTTTAAACTGCTCGCTGGTCCTGCACACTCTCTCTCTCTCCCTCCTTCCCACCACCGCTCTTTTAAACTGCTCGCTGGTCCTGCTCTCTCTCTCTCCCTCCTTCCCACCACTGCTCTTTTAAACTGCTCGCTGGTCCTGCTCTCTCTCTCTCTCCCTCCTTCCCACCACCACTCTTTTAAACAGCTCGCTGGTCCTGCTCTCTCTCTCTCTCCCTCCTTCCCACCGCTTTATTAAACTGCTCGCTGGTCCTGCTCTCTCTCTCTCTCCCTCCTTCCCACCGCTTTATTAAACTGCTCGCTGGTCCTGCTCTCTCTCTCTCTCCCTCCTTCCCACCACCACTCTTTTAAACTGCTCGCTGGTCCTGCTCTCTCTCTCTCTCTCTCTCCCTCCTTCCCACCACTATTTTAAACTGCTCACTGGTCCTGCTCTCTCTCTCTCTCTCTCCTTCCCACCGCTCTTTTAAACTGCTCGTTGGTCCTGCTCTCTCTCTCTCTCCCTCCTTCCCACCACTCTTTTAAACTGCTCATTGGTCCTGCTCTCTCTCTCTCTCCCTCCTTCCCACCACTCTTTCAAACTGCTCACTGTTCCTGCTCTCTCTCTCTCTCTCTCTCTCTCCTTCCCACCACCACTCTTTTAAACTGCTCGTTGGTCCTGCTCTCTCTCTCTCTCCCTCCTTCCCACCACTGCTCTTTTAAACTGCTCGCTGGTCCTGCTCTCTCTCTCTCTCCCTCCTTCCCACCACTGCTCTTTTAAACTGTTCGCTGGTCCTGCTCTCTCTCTCTCTCTCCCTCCTTCCCACGACCACTCTTTTAAACTGCTCGCTGGTCCTGCTCTCTCTCTCTCTGTCCCTCCTTCCCACCACTATTTTAAACTGCTCGCTGGTCCTGCTCTCTCTCTCTCTCTCTCCTTCCCACCGCTCTTTTAAACTGCTCGCTGGTCCTGCTCTCTCTCTCTCTCTCACTCCTTCCCACCACAACTCATTTAAACTGCTCGATGGTCCTGCTCTCTCTCTCTCTCCCTCCTTCCCAACACTCTTTTAAACTGCTCATTTGTCCTGCTCTCTCTCTCTCTCTCTCTCTCTCCCTCCTTCCCACCACTCTTTCAAACTGCTCACTGGTCCTGCTCTCTCTCTCTCTCTCTCTCTCTCCTTCCCACCACTGCTCTTTTAAACTGCTCGCTGGTCCTGCTCTCTCTCTCTCTCCCTCCTTCCCACCACTGCTCTTTTAAACTGTTCGCTGGTCCTGCTCTCTCTCTCTCTCTCCCTCCCTCCTTCCCACCACTGCTCTTTTAAACTGCTCGCTGGTCCTGCTCTCTCTCTCTCTCTCACTCCTTCCCACCACAACTCATTTAAACTGCTCGATGGTCCTGCTCTCTCTCTCTCTCACTCCTTCCCACCACCACTCATTTAAACTGCTCGCTGGTCCTGCTCTCTCTCTCTCCCTCCTTCCCTCCACCGCTTTATTAAACTGCTCGCTGGTCCTGCTCTCTCTCTCTCTCCCTCCTTCCCACCACCACTCTTTTAAACAGCTCGCTGGTCCTGCTCTCTCTCTCTCTCCCTCCTTCCCACCGCTTTATTAAACTGCTCGCTGGTCCTGCTCTCTCTCTCTCTCCCTCCTTCCCATCGCTTTATTAAACTGCTCGCTGGTCCTGCTCTCTCTCTCTCTCCCTCCTTCCCACCACCACTCTTTTAAACTGCTCGCTGGTCCTGCTCTCTCTCTCTCTCTCTCTCTCCCTCCTTCCCACCACTATTTTAAACTGCTCGCTGGTCCTGCTCTCTCTCTCTCTCTCTCCTTCCCACCGCTCTTTTAAACTGCTCGTTGGTCCTGCTCTCTCTCTCTCTCCCTCCTTCCCAACACTCTTTTAAACTGCTCATTGGTCCTGCTCTCTCTCTCTCTCCCTCCTTCCCACCACTCTTTCAAACTGCTCTCTGGTCCTGCTCTCTCTCTCTCTCTCTCCTTCCCACCACCACTCTTTTAAACTGCTCGTTGGTCCTGCTCTCTCTCTCTCTCCCTCCTTCCCACCACTGCTCTTTTAAACTGCTCGCTGGTCCTGCTCTCTCTCTCTCTCTCTCCTTCCCACCACCACTCTTTTAAACTGCTCGCTGGTCCTGCTCTCTCTCTCTCTCCCTCCTTCCCACCACTGCTCTTTTAAACTGTTCGCTGGTCCTGCTCTCTCTCTCTCTCTCCCTCCTTCCCACCACCACTCTTTTAAACTGCTCGCTGGTCCTGCTCTCTCTCTCTCTCTCTCCCTCCTTCCCACCACTATTTTAAACTGCTCGCTGGTCCTGCTCTCTCTCTCTCTCTCTCCTTCCCACCGCTCTTTTAAACTGCTCGTTGGTCCTGCTCTCTCTCTTTCTCCCCCCTTCCCAACACTCTTTTAAACTGCTCGCTGGTACTGCTCTCTCTCTCTCTCCCTCCTTCCCACCACCGCTCTTTTAAACTGCTCGCTGGTCCTGCTCTCTCTCTCTCTCTCTCTCTCTCTCCCTCCTTCCCACCATCACTCTTTTAAACTGCTTGCTGGTCCTGCTCTCTCTCTCTCTCTCTCTCTCTCCCCCCCCCTTCCCACCACCACTCTTTTAAACTGTTCGCTGGTCCTGCTCTCTCTCTCTCTCTCTCTCTCTCTCCCTCCTTCCCACCACCACTCTTTTAAACTGCTCGCTGGTCCTGCTCTCTCTCTCTCTCCCTCCTTCCCACCATCACTCTTTTAAACTGCTCGCTGGTCCTGCTCTCTCTCTCTCTCTCCCTCCTTCCCACCACCACTCTTTTAAACTGCTCGCTGGTCCTGCTCTCTCTCTCCCTCCCTCCTTCCCACCACCAACCTTTTAAACTGCTCATTGGTCCTGCTCTCTCTCTCTCTCCCTCCTTCCCACCACCAACCTTTTAAACTGCTCGCTGGTCCTGCTCTCTCTCTCTCTCTCTCCTTCCCACCATCACTCTTTTAAACTGCTCGTTGGTCCTGCTCTCTCTCTCTCTCCCTCCTTCCCACCACTGCTCTTTTAAACTGCTCGCTGGTCCTGCTCTCTCTCTCTCTCTCCTTCCCACCACCACTCTTTTAAACTGCTCGCTGGTCCTGCTCTCTCTCTCTCTCCCTCCTTCCCACCACCACTCTTTTAAACTGCTCGCTGGTCCTGCTCTCTTTCTCTCTCCCTCCTTCCCACCACCAACCTTTTAAACTGCTTGCTGGTCCTGCTCTCTCTCTCTCTCTCTCCTTCCCACCACCAACCTTTTAAACTGCTCGCTGGTCCTGCTCTCTCTCTCTCTCCCTCCTTCCCACCACCAACCTTTTAAACTGCTCGCTGGTCCTGCTCTCTCTCTCTCTCTCTCTCTCCTTCCCAGCACTCTTTTAAACTGCTCGCTGGTCCTGCTCTCTCTCTCTCTCCCTCCTTCCCACCACCGCTCTTTTAAACTGCTCGCTAGTCCTGCTCTCTCTCTCTCCCTCCTTCCCACCACTCTTTTAAACTGCTCGCTGGTCCTGCTCTCTCTCTCTCTCCCTCCTTCCCACCACCACTCTTTTAAACTGCTCGCTGGTCCTGCTCTCTCTCTCCCTCCTTCCCACCACTCTTTTAAACTGCTCGCTGGTCCTGCTCTCTCTCTCTCTCCCTCCTTCCCACCACCAAACTTTTAAACTGCTCGCTGGTCCTGCTCTCTCTCTCTCCCTCCTTCCCACCACTGCTCTTTTAAACTGCTCGCTGGTCCTGCTCTCTCTCTCTCTCCCTCCTTCCCACCACTCTTTTAAACTGCTCGCTGGTCCTGCTCTCTCTCTCTCCCTCCTTCCCTCCACCGCTTTATTAAACTGCTCGCTGGTCCTGCTCTCTCTCTCTCTCCCTCCTTCCCACCACCACTCTTTTAAACAGCTCGCTGGTCCTGCTCTCTCTCTCTCTCCCTCCTTCCCACCGCTTTATTAAACTGCTCGCTGGTCCTGCTCTCTCTCTCTCTCCCTCCTTCCCACCGCTTTATTAAACTGCTCGCTGGTCCCGCTCTCTCTCTCTCTCCCTCCTTCCCACCAACACTCTTTTAAACTGCTCGCTGGTCCTGCTCTCTCTCTCTCTCTCCCTCCTTCCCACCACTATTTTAAACTGCTCGCTGGTCCTGCTCTCTCTCTCTCTCTCTCCTTCCCACCGCTCTTTTAAACTGCTCGTTGGTCCTGCTCTCTCTCTCTCTCCTTCCTTCCCAACACTCTTTTAAACTGCTCGTTGGTCCTGCTCTCTCTCTCTCTCCTTCCTTCCCAACACTCTTTTAAACTGCTCACTGGTCCTGCTCTCTCTCTCTCTCTCTCTCTCTCTCCTTCCCACCACTGCTCTTTTAAACTGCTCGCTGGTCCTGCTCTCTCTCTCTCTCTCTCCTTCCCACCACCACTCTTTTAAACTGCTCGCTGGTCCTGCTCTCTCTCTCTCTCCCTCCTTCCCACCACTGCTCTTTTAAACTGTTCGCTGGTCCTGCTCTCTCTCTCTCTCTCTCCCTCCCTCCTTCCCACCACTGCTCTTTTAAACTGCTCGCTGGTCCTGCTCTCTCTCTCTCTCTCACTCCTTCCCACCACAACTCATTTAAACTGCTCGATGGTCCTGCTCTCTCTCTCTCTCACTCCTTCCCACCACCACTCATTTAAACTGCTCGCTGGTCCTGCTCTCTCTCTCTCCCTCCTTCCCTCCACCGCTTTATTAAACTGCTCGCTGGTCCTGCTCTCTCTCTCTCTCCCTCCTTCCCACCACCACTCTTTTAAACAGCTCGCTGGTCCTGCTCTCTCTCTCTCTCCCTCCTTCCCACCGCTTTATTAAACTGCTCGCTGGTCCTGCTCTCTCTCTCTCTCCCTCCTTCCCACCGCTTTATTAAACTGCTCGCTGGTCCTGCTCTCTCTCTCTCTCCCTCCTTCCCACCACCACTCTTTTAAACTGCTCGCTGGTCCTGCTCTCTCTCTCTCTCTCCCTCCTTCCCACCACTATTTTAAACTGCTCGCTGGTCCTGCTCTCTCTCTCTCTCTCCTTCCCACCGCTCTTTTAAACTGCTCATTGGTCCTGCTCTCTCTCTCTCTCCCTCATTTCCCACCACTCTTTCAAACTGCTCTCTGGTCCTGCTCTCTCTCTCTCTCTCTCTCTCTCCTTCCCACCACCACTCTTTTAAACTGCTCGTTGGTCCTGCTCTCTCTCTCTCTCCCTCCTTCCCACCACTGCTCTTTTAAACTGCTCGCTGGTCCTGCTCTCTCTCTCTCTCTCTCCTTCCCACCACCACTCTTTTAAACTGCTCGCTGGTCCTGCTCTCTCTCTCTCTCCCTCCTTCCCACCACTGCTCTTTTAAACTGTTCGCTGGTCCTGCTCTCTCTCTCTCTCTCCCTCCTTCCCACCACCACTCTTTTAAACTGCTCGCTGGTCCTGCTCTCTCTCTCTCTCTCCCTCCTTCCCACCACTATTTTAAACTGCTTGCTGGTCCTGCTCTCTCTCTCTCTCTCTCCTTCCCACCGCTCTTTTAAACTGCTCATTGGTCCTGCTCTCTCTCTCTCTCCCTCCTTCCCACCACCGCTCTATTAAACTGCTCGCTGGTCCTGCTCTCTCTCTCTCTCTCTCTCTCTCCCTCCTTCCCACCATCACTCTTTTAAACTGCTTGCTGGTCCTGCTCTCTCTCTCTCTCTCTCTCTCTCCCCCCCCTTTCCCACCACCACTCTTTTAAACTGTTCGCTGGTCCTGCTCTCTCTCTCTCTCTCTCTCTCTCCCTCCTTCCCACCACCACTCTTTTAAACTGCTCGCTGGTCCTGCTCTCTCTCTCTCTCCCTCCTTCCCACCATCACTCTTTTAAACTGCTCGCTGGTCCTGCTCTCTCTCTCTCTCTCCCTCCTTCCCACCACCACTCTTTTAAACTGCTCGCTGGTCCTGCTCTCTCTCTCTCTCCCTCCTTCCCACCACCACTCTTTTAAACTGCTCGCTGGTCCTGCTATCTCTCTCTCTCCCTCCTTCCCACCACCAACCTTTTAAACTGCTCGCTGGTCCTGCTCTCTCTCTCTCTCTCTGTCTCTCTCCTTCCCACCATCACTCTTTTAAACTGCTCGTTGGTCCTGCTCTCTCTCTCTCTCTCTCCTTCCCACCACCACTCTTTTAAACTGCTCGCCGGTCCTGCTCTCTCTCTCTCTCTCTCTCTCACCCTCCTTCCCACCACCACTCTTTTAAACTGCTCGCTGGTCCTGCTCTCTTTCTCTCTCCCTCCTTCCCACCACCAACCTTTTAAACTGCTTACTGGTCCTGCTCTCTCTCTCTCTCTCTCCTTCCCACCACCAACCTTTTAAACTGCTCGCTGGTCCTGCTCTCTCTCTCTCTCCCTCCTTCCCACCACCAACCTTTTAAACTGCTCGCTGGTCCTGCTCTCTCTCTCTCTCTCTCCTTCCCAGCACTCTTTTAAACTGCTCGCTGGTCCTGCTCTCTCTCTCTCTCCCTCCTTCCCACCACCGCTCTTTTAAACTGCTCGCTAGTCCTGCTCTCTCTCTCTCTCCCTCCTTCCCAGCACTCTTTTAAACTGCTCGCTGGTCCTGCTCTCTCTCTCTCTCCCTCCTTCCCACCACCACTCTTTTAAACTGCTCGCTGGTCCTGCTCTCTCTCTCTCTCTCCCTCCTTCCCACCACTCTTTTAAACTGCTCGCTGGTCCTGCTCTCTCTCTCTCTCCCTCCTTCCCACCACCACTCTTTTAAACTGCTCGCTGGTCCTGCTCACTCTCTCTCTCTCCCTCCTTCCCACCACCGCTCTTTTAAACTGCTCGCTGGTCCTGCTCTCTCTCTCTCCCTCCTTCCCACCACTGCTCTTTTAAACTGCTCGCTGGTCCTGCTCTCTCTCTCTCTCCCTCCTTCCCACCACTCTTTTAAACTGCTCGCTGGTCCTGCTCTCTCTCTCTCCCTCCTTCCCTCCACCGCTTTATTAAACTGCTCGCTGGTCCTGCTCTCTCTCTCTCTCCCTCCTTCCCACCACCACTCTTTTAAACAGCTCGCTGGTCCTGCTCTCTCTCTCTCTCCCTCCTTCCCACCGCTTTATTAAACTGCTCGCTGGTCCTGCTCTCTCTCTCTCTCCCTCCTTCCCACCGCTTTATTAAACTGCTCGCTGGTCCTGCTCTCTCTCTCTCACCCTCCTTCCCACCACCACTCTTTTAAACTGCTCGCTGGTCCTGCTCTCTCTCTCTCTCTCCCTCCTTCCCACCACTATTTTAAACTGCTCGCTGGTCCTGCTCTCTCTCTCTCTCTCTCCTTCCCACCGCTATTTTAAACAGCTCGCTGGTCCTGCTCTCTCTCTCTCTCCCTCCTTCCCACCACTATTTTAAACTGCTTGCTGGTCCTGCTCTCTCTCTCTCTCTCTCCTTCCCACCGCTCTTTTAAACTGCTCGCTGGTCCTGCTCTCTCTCTCTCTCCCTCCTTCCCACCGCTTTATTAAACTGCTCGCTGGTCCTGCTCTCTCTCTCTCTCCCTCCTTCCCACCGCTTTATTAAACTGCTCGCTGGTCCTGCTCTCTCTCTCTCTCCCTCCTTCCCACCACCACTCTTTTAAACTGCTCGCTGGTCCTGCTCTCTCTCTCTCTCTCCCTCCTTCCCACCACTATTTTAAACTGCTCGCTGGTCCTGCTCTCTCTCTCTCTCTCCTTCCCACCGCTCTTTTAAACTGCTCATTGGTCCTGCTCTCTCTCTCTCTCCCTCATTTCCCACCACTCTTTCAAACTGCTCTCTGGTCCTGCTCTCTCTCTCTCTCTCTCTCTCTCCTTCCCACCACCACTCTTTTAAACTGCTCGTTGGTCCTGCTCTCTCTCTCTCTCCCTCCTTCCCACCACTGCTCTTTTAAACTGCTCGCTGGTCCTGCTCTCTCTCTCTCTCTCTCCTTCCCACCACCACTCTTTTAAACTGCTCGCTGGTCCTGCTCTCTCTCTCTCTCCCTCCTTCCCACCACTGCTCTTTTAAACTGTTCGCTGGTCCTGCTCTCTCTCTCTCTCTCCCTCCTTCCCACCACTATTTTAAACTGCTTGCTGGTCCTGCTCTCTCTCTCTCTCTCTCCTTCCCACCGCTCTTTTAAACTGCTCATTGGTCCTGCTCTCTCTCTCTCTCCCTCCTTCCCACCACCGCTCTATTAAACTGCTCGCTGGTCCTGCTCTCTCTCTCTCTCTCTCTCTCTCCCTCCTTCCCACCATCACTCTTTTAAACTGCTTGCTGGTCCTGCTCTCTCTCTCTCTCTCTCTCTCTCCCCCCCCCTTCCCACCACCACTCTTTTAAACTGTTCGCTGGTCCTGCTCTCTCTCTCTCTCTCTCTCTCTCCCTCCTTCCCACCACCACTCTTTTAAACTGCTCGCTGGTCCTGCTCTCTCTCTCTCTCCCTCCTTCCCACCATCACTCTTTTAAACTGCTCGCTGGTCCTGCTCTCTCTCTCTCTCTCCCTCCTTCCCACCACCACTCTTTTAAACTGCTCGCTGGTCCTGCTCTCTCTCTCTCTCCCTCCTTCCCACCACCACTCTTTTAAACTGCTCGCTGGTCCTGCTATCTCTCTCTCTCCCTCCTTCCCACCACCAACCTTTTAAACTGCTCGCTGGTCCTGCTCTCTCTCTCTCTCTCTGTCTCTCTCCTTCCCACCATCACTCTTTTAAACTGCTCGTTGGTCCTGCTATCTCTCTCTCTCCCTCCTTCCCACCACCAACCTTTTAAACTGCTCGCTGGTCCTGCTCTCTCTCTCTCTCTCTGTCTCCCTCCTTCCCACCACCGCTCTTTTAAACTGCTCGCTGGTCCTGCTCTCTCTCTCTCCCTCCTTCCCACCACTGCTCTTTTAAACTGCTCGCTGGTCCTGCTCTCTCTCTCTCTCCCTCCTTCCCACCACTCTTTTAAACTGCTCGCTGGTCCTGCTCTCTCTCTCTCCCTCCTTCCCTCCACCGCTTTATTAAACTGCTCGCTGGTCCTGCTCTCTCTCTCTCTCCCTCCTTCCCACCACCACTCTTTTAAACAGCTCGCTGGTCCTGCTCTCTCTCTCTCTCCCTCCTTCCCACCGCTTTATTAAACTGCTCGCTGGTCCTGCTCTCTCTCTCTCTCCCTCCTTCCCACCGCTTTATTAAACTGCTCGCTGGTCCTGCTCTCTCTCTCTCACCCTCCTTCCCACCACCACTCTTTTAAACTGCTCGCTGGTCCTGCTCTCTCTCTCTCTCTCCCTCCTTCCCACCACTATTTTAAACTGCTCGCTGGTCCTGCTCTCTCTCTCTCTCTCTCCTTCCCACCGCTATTTTAAACAGCTCGCTGGTCCTGCTCTCTCTCTCTCTCCCTCCTTCCCACCACTATTTTAAACTGCTTGCTGGTCCTGCTCTCTCTCTCTCTCTCTCCTTCCCACCGCTCTTTTAAACTGCTCATTGGTCCTGCTCTCTCTCTCTCTCCCTCCTTCCCACCACCACTCTTTTAAACAGCTCGCTGGTCCTGCTCTCTCTCTCTCTCCCTCCTTCCCACCGCTTTATTAAACTGCTCGCTGGTCCTGCTCTCTCTCTCTCTCCCTCCTTCCCACCGCTTTATTAAACTGCTCGCTGGTCCTGCTCTCTCTCTCTCTCCCTCCTTCCCACCACCACTCTTTTAAACTGCTCGCTGGTCCTGCTCTCTCTCTCTCTCTCCCTCCTTCCCACCACTATTTTAAACTGCTCGCTGGTCCTGCTCTCTCTCTCTCTCTCCTTCCCACCGCTCTTTTAAACTGCTCATTGGTCCTGCTCTCTCTCTCTCTCCCTCATTTCCCACCACTCTTTCAAACTGCTCTCTGGTCCTGCTCTCTCTCTCTCTCTCTCTCTCTCCTTCCCACCACCACTCTTTTAAACTGCTCGTTGGTCCTGCTCTCTCTCTCTCTCCCTCCTTCCCACCACTGCTCTTTTAAACTGCTCGCTGGTCCTGCTCTCTCTCTCTCTCTCTCCTTCCCACCACCACTCTTTTAAACTGCTCGCTGGTCCTGCTCTCTCTCTCTCTCCCTCCTTCCCACCACTGCTCTTTTAAACTGTTCGCTGGTCCTGCTCTCTCTCTCTCTCTCCCTCCTTCCCACCACTATTTTAAACTGCTTGCTGGTCCTGCTCTCTCTCTCTCTCTCTCCTTCCCACCGCTCTTTTAAACTGCTCATTGGTCCTGCTCTCTCTCTCTCTCCCTCCTTCCCACCACCGCTCTATTAAACTGCTCGCTGGTCCTGCTCTCTCTCTCTCTCTCTCTCTCTCCCTCCTTCCCACCATCACTCTTTTAAACTGCTTGCTGGTCCTGCTCTCTCTCTCTCTCTCTCTCTCTCCCCCCCCCTTCCCACCACCACTCTTTTAAACTGTTCGCTGGTCCTGCTCTCTCTCTCTCTCTCTCTCTCTCCCTCCTTCCCACCACCACTCTTTTAAACTGCTCGCTGGTCCTGCTCTCTCTCTCTCTCCCTCCTTCCCACCATCACTCTTTTAAACTGCTCGCTGGTCCTGCTCTCTCTCTCTCTCTCCCTCCTTCCCACCACCACTCTTTTAAACTGCTCGCTGGTCCTGCTCTCTCTCTCTCTCCCTCCTTCCCACCACCACTCTTTTAAACTGCTCGCTGGTCCTGCTATCTCTCTCTCTCCCTCCTTCCCACCACCAACCTTTTAAACTGCTCGCTGGTCCTGCTCTCTCTCTCTCTCTCTCTCTCTCTCCTTCCCACCATCACTCTTTTAAACTGCTCGTTGGTCCTGCTCTCTCTCTCTCTCTCTCCTTCCCACCACCACTCTTTTAAACTGCTCGCCGGTCCTGCTCTCTCTCTCTCTCTCTCTCTCACCCTCCTTCCCACCACCACTCTTTTAAACTGCTCGCTGGTCCTGCTCTCTTTCTCTCTCCCTCCTTCCCACCACCAACCTTTTAAACTGCTTACTGGTCCTGCTCTCTCTCTCTCTCTCTCCTTCCCACCACCAACCTTTTAAACTGCTCGCTGGTCCTGCTCTCTCTCTCTCTCCCTCCTTCCCACCACCAACCTTTTAAACTGCTCGCTGGTCCTGCTCTCTCTCTCTCTCTCTCCTTCCCAGCACTCTTTTAAACTGCTCGCTGGTCCTGCTCTCTCTCTCTCTCCCTCCTTCCCACCACCGCTCTTTTAAACTGCTCGCTAGTCCTGCTCTCTCTCTCTCTCCCTCCTTCCCAGCACTCTTTTAAACTGCTCGCTGGTCCTGCTCTCTCTCTCTCTCCCTCCTTCCCACCACCACTCTTTTAAACTGCTCGCTGGTCCTGCTCTCTCTCTCTCTCTCCCTCCTTCCCACCACTCTTTTAAACTGCTCGCTGGTCCTGCTCTCTCTCTCTCTCCCTCCTTCCCACCACCACTCTTTTAAACTGCTCGCTGGTCCTGCTCACTCTCTCTCTCTCCCTCCTTCCCACCACCGCTCTTTTAAACTGCTCGCTGGTCCTGCTCTCTCTCTCTCCCTCCTTCCCACCACTGCTCTTTTAAACTGCTCGCTGGTCCTGCTCTCTCTCTCTCTCCCTCCTTCCCACCACTCTTTTAAACTGCTCGCTGGTCCTGCTCTCTCTCTCTCCCTCCTTCCCTCCACCGCTTTATTAAACTGCTCGCTGGTCCTGCTCTCTCTCTCTCTCCCTCCTTCCCACCACCACTCTTTTAAACAGCTCGCTGGTCCTGCTCTCTCTCTCTCTCCCTCCTTCCCACCGCTTTATTAAACTGCTCGCTGGTCCTGCTCTCTCTCTCTCTCCCTCCTTCCCACCGCTTTATTAAACTGCTCGCTGGTCCTGCTCTCTCTCTCTCACCCTCCTTCCCACCACCACTCTTTTAAACTGCTCGCTGGTCCTGCTCTCTCTCTCTCTCTCCCTCCTTCCCACCACTATTTTAAACTGCTCGCTGGTCCTGCTCTCTCTCTCTCTCTCTCCTTCCCACCGCTATTTTAAACAGCTCGCTGGTCCTGCTCTCTCTCTCTCTCCCTCCTTCCCACCGCTCTTTTAAACTGCTCATTGGTCCTGCTCTCTCTCTCTCTCCCTCCTTCCCACCACCGCTCTATTAAACTGCTCGCTGGTCCTGCTCTCTCTCTCTCTCTCTCTCTCTCCCTCCTTCCCACCATCACTCTTTTAAACTGCTTGCTGGTCCTGCTCTCTCTCTCTCTCTCTCTCTCTCCCCCCCCCTTCCCACCACCACTCTTTTAAACTGTTCGCTGGTCCTGCTCTCTCTCTCTCTCTCTCTCTCTCCCTCCTTCCCACCACCACTCTTTTAAACTGCTCGCTGGTCCTGCTCTCTCTCTCTCTCCCTCCTTCCCACCATCACTCTTTTAAACTGCTCGCTGGTCCTGCTCTCTCTCTCTCTCTCCCTCCTTCCCACCACCACTCTTTTAAACTGCTCGCTGGTCCTGCTCTCTCTCTCTCTCCCTCCTTCCCACCACCACTCTTTTAAACTGCTCGCTGGTCCTGCTATCTCTCTCTCTCCCTCCTTCCCACCACCAACCTTTTAAACTGCTCGCTGGTCCTGCTCTCTCTCTCTCTCTCTCTCTCTCTCCTTCCCACCATCACTCTTTTAAACTGCTCGTTGGTCCTGCTCTCTCTCTCTCTCTCTCCTTCCCACCACCACTCTTTTAAACTGCTCGCCGGTCCTGCTCTCTCTCTCTCTCTCTCTCTCTCCCTCCTTCCCACCACCACTCTTTTAAACTGCTCGCTGGTCCTGCTCTCTTTCTCTCTCCCTCCTTCCCACCACCAACCTTTTAAACTGCTTACTGGTCCTGCTCTCTCTCTCTCTCTCTCCTTCCCACCACCAACCTTTTAAACTGCTCGCTGGTCCTGCTCTCTCTCTCTCTCCCTCCTTCCCACCACCAACCTTTTAAACTGCTCGCTGGTCCTGCTCTCTCTCTCTCTCTCTCCTTCCCAGCACTCTTTTAAACTGCTCGCTGGTCCTGCTCTCTCTCTCTCTCCCTCCTTCCCACCACCGCTCTTTTAAACTGCTCGCTAGTCCTGCTCTCTCTCTCTCTCCCTCCTTCCCAGCACTCTTTTAAACTGCTCGCTGGTCCTGCTCTCTCTCTCTCTCCCTCCTTCCCACCACCACTCTTTTAAACTGCTCGCTGGTCCTGCTCTCTCTCTCTCTCTCCCTCCTTCCCACCACTCTTTTAAACTGCTCGCTGGTCCTGCTCTCTCTCTCTCTCCCTCCTTCCCACCACCACTCTTTTAAACTGCTCGCTGGTCCTGCTCACTCTCTCTCTCTCCCTCCTTCCCACCACCGCTCTTTTAAACTGCTCGCTGGTCCTGCTCTCTCTCTCTCCCTCCTTCCCACCACTGCTCTTTTAAACTGCTCGCTGGTCCTGCTCTCTCTCTCTCTCCCTCCTTCCCACCACTCTTTTAAACTGCTCGCTGGTCCTGCTCTCTCTCTCTCCCTCCTTCCCTCCACCGCTTTATTAAACTGCTCGCTGGTCCTGCTCTCTCTCTCTCTCCCTCCTTCCCACCACCACTCTTTTAAACAGCTCGCTGGTCCTGCTCTCTCTCTCTCTCCCTCCTTCCCACCGCTTTATTAAACTGCTCGCTGGTCCTGCTCTCTCTCTCTCTCCCTCCTTCCCACCGCTTTATTAAACTGCTCGCTGGTCCTGCTCTCTCTCTCTCACCCTCCTTCCCACCACCACTCTTTTAAACTGCTCGCTGGTCCTGCTCTCTCTCTCTCTCTCCCTCCTTCCCACCACTATTTTAAACTGCTCGCTGGTCCTGCTCTCTCTCTCTCTCTCTCCTTCCCACCGCTATTTTAAACAGCTCGCTGGTCCTGCTCTCTCTCTCTCTCCCTCCTTCCCACCGCTCTTTTAAACTGCTCATTGGTCCTGCTCTCTCTCTCTCTCCCTCCTTCCCACCACCGCTCTATTAAACTGCTCGCTGGTCCTGCTCTCTCTCTCTCTCTCTCTCTCTCCCTCCTTCCCACCATCACTCTTTTAAACTGCTTGCTGGTCCTGCTCTCTCTCTCTCTCTCTCTCTCTCCCCCCCCCTTCCCACCACCACTCTTTTAAACTGTTCGCTGGTCCTGCTCTCTCTCTCTCTCTCTCTCTCTCCCTCCTTCCCACCACCACTCTTTTAAACTGCTCGCTGGTCCTGCTCTCTCTCTCTCTCCCTCCTTCCCACCATCACTCTTTTAAACTGCTCGCTGGTCCTGCTCTCTCTCTCTCTCTCCCTCCTTCCCACCACCACTCTTTTAAACTGCTCGCTGGTCCTGCTCTCTCTCTCTCTCCCTCCTTCCCACCACCACTCTTTTAAACTGCTCGCTGGTCCTGCTATCTCTCTCTCTCCCTCCTTCCCACCACCAACCTTTTAAACTGCTCGCTGGTCCTGCTCTCTCTCTCTCTCTCTCTCTCTCTCCTTCCCACCATCACTCTTTTAAACTGCTCGTTGGTCCTGCTCTCTCTCTCTCTCTCTCCTTCCCACCACCACTCTTTTAAACTGCTCGCCGGTCCTGCTCTCTCTCTCTCTCTCTCTCTCTCCCTCCTTCCCACCACCACTCTTTTAAACTGCTCGCTGGTCCTGCTCTCTTTCTCTCTCCCTCCTTCCCACCACCAACCTTTTAAACTGCTTACTGGTCCTGCTCTCTCTCTCTCTCTCTCCTTCCCACCACCAACCTTTTAAACTGCTCGCTGGTCCTGCTCTCTCTCTCTCTCCCTCCTTCCCACCACCAACCTTTTAAACTGCTCGCTGGTCCTGCTCTCTCTCTCTCTCTCTCCTTCCCAGCACTCTTTTAAACTGCTCGCTGGTCCTGCTCTCTCTCTCTCTCCCTCCTTCCCACCACCGCTCTTTTAAACTGCTCGCTAGTCCTGCTCTCTCTCTCTCTCCCTCCTTCCCAGCACTCTTTTAAACTGCTCGCTGGTCCTGCTCTCTCTCTCTCTCCCTCCTTCCCACCACCACTCTTTTAAACTGCTCGCTGGTCCTGCTCTCTCTCTCTCTCTCCCTCCTTCCCACCACTCTTTTAAACTGCTCGCTGGTCCTGCTCTCTCTCTCTCTCCCTCCTTCCCACCACCACTCTTTTAAACTGCTCGCTGGTCCTGCTCACTCTCTCTCTCTCCCTCCTTCCCACCACCGCTCTTTTAAACTGCTCGCTGGTCCTGCTCTCTCTCTCTCCCTCCTTCCCACCACTGCTCTTTTAAACTGCTCGCTGGTCCTGCTCTCTCTCTCTCTCCCTCCTTCCCACCACTCTTTTAAACTGCTCGCTGGTCCTGCTCTCTCTCTCTCCCTCCTTCCCTCCACCGCTTTATTAAACTGCTCGCTGGTCCTGCTCTCTCTCTCTCTCCCTCCTTCCCACCGCTTTATTAAACTGCTCGCTGGTCCTGCTCTCTCTCTCTCTCCCTCCTTCCCACCGCTTTATTAAACTGCTCGCTGGTCCTGCTCTCTCTCTCTCACCCTCCTTCCCACCACCACTCTTTTAAACTGCTCGCTGGTCCTGCTCTCTCTCTCTCTCTCCCTCCTTCCCACCACTATTTTAAACTGCTCGCTGGTCCTGCTCTCTCTCTCTCTCTCTCCTTCCCACCGCTCTTTTAAACTGCTCGTTGGTCCTGCTCTCTCTCTCTCTCCCTCCTTCCCAACACTCTTTTTAACTGCTCATTGGTCCTGCTCTCTCTCTCTCTCCCTCCTTCCCACCACTCTTTCAAACTGCTCTCTGGTCCTGCTCTCTCTCTCTCTCTCTCTCTCCTTCCCACCATCACTCTTTTAAACTGCTCGTTGGACCTGCTCTCTCTCTCTCTCCCTCCTTCCCACCACTGCTCTTTTAAACTGTTCGCTGGTCCTGCTCTCTCTCTCTCTCTCCCTCCTTCCCACCACCACTCTTTTAAACTGCTCGCTGGTCCTGCTCTCTCTCTCTCTCTCCCTCCTTCCCACCACTATTTTAAACTGCTCGCTGGTCCTGCTCTCTCTCTCTCTCTCTCCTTCCCACCGCTCTTTTAAACTGCTCGTTGGTCCTGCTCTCTCTCTCTCTCCCTCCTTCCCAACACTCTTTTAAACTGCTCATTGGTCCTGCTCTCTCTCTCTCTCCCTCCTTCCCACCACTCTTTCAAACTGCTCACTGGTCCTGCTCTCTCTCTCTCTCTCTCTCTCTCCTTCCCACCACCACTCTTTTAAACTGCTCGCTGGTCCTGCTCTCTCTCTCTCTCCCTCCTTCCCACCACTGCTCTTTTAAACTGCTCGCTGGTCCTGCTCTCTCTCTCTCTCTCTCCTTCCCACCACCACTCTTTTAAACTGCTCGCTGGTCCTGCTCTCTCTCTCTCTCCCTCCTTCCCACCACTGCTCTTTTAAACTGTTCGCTGGTCCTGCTCTCTCTCTCTCTCTCCCTCCCTCCTTCCCACCACTGCTCTTTTAAACTGCTCGCTGGTCCTGCTCTCTCTTTCTCTCTCACTCCTTCCCACCACAACTCATTTAAACTGCTCGATGGTCCTGCTCTCTCTCTCTCTCACTCCTTCCCACCACCACTCATTTAAACTGCTCGCTGGTCCTGCTCTCTCTCTCTCCCTCCTTCCCTCCACCGCTTTATTAAACTGCTCGCTGGTCCTGCTCTCTCTCTCTCTCCCTCCTTCCCACCACCACTCTTTTAAACAGCTCGCTGGTCCTGCTCTCTCTCTCTCTCCCTCCTTCCCACCGCTTTATTAAACTGCTCGCTGGTCCTGCTCTCTCTCTCTCTCCCTCCTTCCCACCGCTTTATTAAACTGCTCGCTGGTCCTGCTCTCTCTCTCTCTCCCTCCTTCCCACCACCACTCTTTTAAACTGCTCGCTGGTCCTGCTCTCTCTCTCTCTCTCCCTCCTTCCCACCACTCTTTTAAACTGCTCGCTGGTCCTGCTCTCTCTCTCTCTCCCTCCTTCCCACCACCACTCTTTTAAACTGCTCGCTGGTCCTGCTCACTCTCTCTCTCTCCCTCCTTCCCACGACCGCTCTTTTAAACTGCTCGCTGGTCCTGCTCTCTCTCTCTCCCTCCTTCCCACCACTGCTCTTTTAAACTGCTCGCTGGTCCTGCTCTCTCTCTCTCTCCCTCCTTCCCACCACTCTTTTAAACTGCTCGCTGGTCCTGCTCTCTCTCTCTCCCTCCTTCCCTCCACCGCTTTATTAAACTGCTCGCTGGTCCTGCTCTCTCTCTCTCTCCCTCCTTCCCACCACCACTCTTTTAAACAGCTCGCTGGTCCTGCTCTCTCTCTCTCTCCCTCCTTCCCACCGCTTTATTAAACTGCTCGCTGGTCCTGCTCTCTCTCTCTCTCCCTCCTTCCCACCGCTTTATTAAACTGCTCGCTGGTCCTGCTCTCTCTCTCTCACCCTCCTTCCCACCACCACTCTTTTAAACTGCTCGCTGGTCCTGCTCTCTCTCTCTCTCTCCCTCCTTCCCACCACTATTTTAAACTGCTCGCTGGTCCTGCTCTCTCTCTCTCTCTCTCCTTCCCACCGCTCTTTTAAACTGCTCGTTGGTCCTGCTCTCTCTCTCTCTCCCTCCTTCCCAACACTCTTTTAAACTGCTCATTGGTCCTGCTCTCTCTCTCTCTCCCTCCTGCCCACCACTCTTTCAAACTGCTCTCTGGTCCTGCTCTCTCTCTCTCTCTCTCTCTCTCCTTCCCACCATCACTCTTTTAAACTGCTCGTTGGTCCTGCTCTCTCTCTCTCTCCCTCCTTCCCACCACTGCTCTTTTAAACTGCTCGCTGGTCCTGCTCTCTCTCTCTCTCTCTCCTTCCCACCACCACTCTTTTAAACTGCTCGCTGGTCCTGCTCTCTCTCTCTCTCCCTCCTTCCCACCACTGCTCTTTTAAACTGTTCGCTGGTCCTGCTCTCTCTCTCTCTCCCTCCTTCCCACCACTCTTTCAAACTGCTCACTGGTCCTGCTCTCTCTCTCTCTCTCTCTCTCTCTCCTTCCCACCACCACTCTTTTAAACTGCTCGCTGGTCCTGCTCTCTCTCTCTCTCCCTCCTTCCCACCACTGCTCTTTTAAACTGCTCGCTGGTCCTGCTCTCTCTCTCTCTCTCTCCTTCCCACCACCACTCTTTTAAACTGCTCGCTGGTCCTGCTCTCTCTCTCTCTCCCTCCTTCCCACCACTGCTCTTTTAAACTGTTCGCTGGTCCTGCTCTCTCTCTCTCTCTCCCTCCCTCCTTCCCACCACTGCTCTTTTAAACTGCTCGCTGGTCCTGCTCTCTCTTTCTCTCTCACTCCTTCCCACCACAACTCATTTAAACTGCTCGATGGTCCTGCTCTCTCTCTCTCTCACTCCTTCCCACCACCACTCATTTAAACTGCTCGCTGGTCCTGCTCTCTCTCTCTCCCTCCTTCCCTCCACCGCTTTATTAAACTGCTCGCTGGTCCTGCTCTCTCTCTCTCTCCCTCCTTCCCACCACCACTCTTTTAAACAGCTCGCTGGTCCTGCTCTCTCTCTCTCTCCCTCCTTCCCACCGCTTTATTAAACTGCTCGCTGGTCCTGCTCTCTCTCTCTCTCCCTCCTTCCCACCGCTTTATTAAACTGCTCGCTGGTCCTGCTCTCTCTCTCTCTCCCTCCTTCCCACCACCACTCTTTTAAACTGCTCGCTGGTCCTGCTCTCTCTCTCTCTCTTGCTCCTTCCCACCACTATTTTAAACTGCTCGCTGGTCCTGCTCTCTCTCTCTCTCCCTCCTTCCCAACACTCTTTTAAACTGCTCATTGGTCCTGCTCTCTCTCTCTCTCCCTCCTTCCCACCACTCTTTCAAACTGCTCTCTGGTCCTGCTCTCTCTCTCTCTCTCTCTCTCTCCTTCCCACCACCACTCTTTTAAACTGCTCGTTGGTCCTGCTCTCTCTCTCTCTCCCTCCTTCCCACCACTGCTCTTTTAAACTGCTCGCTGGTCCTGCTCTCTCTCTCTCTCTCTCCTTCCCACCACCACTCTTTTAAACTGCTCGCTGGTCCTGCTCTCTCTCTCTCTCCCTCCTTCCCACCACCACTCTTTTAAACTGTTCGCTGGTCCTGCTCTCTCTCTCTCTCTCCCTCCTTCCCACCACCACTCTTTTAAACTGCTCGCTGGTCCTGCTCTCTCTCTCTCTCTCCCTCCTTCCCACCGCTCTTTTAAACTGCTCGTTGGTCCTGCTCTCTCTCTTTCTCCCTCCTTCCCAACACTCTTTTAAACTGCTCATTGGTCCTGCTCTCTCTCTCTCTCCCTCCTTCCCACCACCGCTCTTTTAAACTGCTCGCTGGTCCTGCTCTCTCTCTCTCTCTCTCTCTCCCTCCTTCCCACCATCACTCTTTTAAACTGCTTGCTGGTCCTGCTCTCTCTCTCTCTCTCTCTCTCTCCCCCCTTCCCACCACCACTCTTTTAAACTGTTCGCTGGTCCTGCTCTCTCTCTCTCTCTCTCTCTCTCCCTCCTTCCCACCACCACTCTTTTAAACTGCTCGCTGGTCCTGCTCTCTCTCTCTCTCCCTCCTTCCCACCATCACTCTTTTAAACTGCTCGCTGGTCCTGCTCTCTCTCTCTCTCTCCCTCCTTCCCACCACCACTCTTTTAAACTGCTCGCTGGTCCTGCTCTCTCTCTCTCTCCCTCCTTCCCACCACCAACCTTTTAAACTGCTTGCTGGTCCTGCTCTCTCTCTCTCTCTCTCCTTCCCACCACCAACCTTTTAAACTGCTCTCTGGTCCTGCTCTCTCTCTCTCTCCCTCCTTCCCACCACCAACCTTTTAAACTGCTCGCTGGTCCTGCTCTCTCTCTCTCTCTCTCTCTCCTTCCCAGCACTCTTTTAAACTGCTCGCTGGTCCTGCTCTCTCTCTCTCTCCCTCCTTCCCACCACCGCTCTTTTAAACTGCTCGCTGGTCCTGCTCTCTCTCTCTCTCCCTCCTTCCCACCACCAACCTTTTAAACTGCTCGCTGGTCCTGCTCTCTCTCTCTCTCCCTCCTTCCCACCACCACTCTTTTAAACTGCTCGCTGGTCCTGCTCTCTCTCTCTCTCTCCCTCCTTCCCACCACCGCTCTTTTAAACTGCTCGATGGTCCTGCTCTCTCTCTCTCCCTCCTTCCCACCACTGCTCTTTTAAACTGCTCGCTGGTCCTGCTCTCTCTCTCTCTCCCTCCTTCCCACCACTCTTTTAAACTGCTCGCTGGTCCTGCTCTCTCTCTCTCCCTCCTTCCCTCCACCGCTTTATTAAACTGCTCGCTGGTCCTGCTCTCTCTCTCTCTCCCTCCTTCCCACCACCACTCTTTTAAACTGCTCGCTGGTCCTGCTCTCTCTCTCTCTCCCTCCTTCCCACCGCTTTATTAAACTGCTCGCTGGTCCTGCTCTCTCTCTCTCTCCCTCCTTCCCACCACCACTCTTTTAAACTGCTCGCTGGTCCTGCTCTCTCTCTCTCTCCCTCCTTCCCACCGCTTTATTAAACTGCTCGCTGGTCCTGCTCTCTCTCTCTCTCTCTCAATGCCAGGACAGCTATTACACTGGCACCTGTATAAAAATTTGAAAGATTGCCCAGGTGTGTCCTATCCACAAAAATCTGAGTAAATCTAACCTGGCAAATTACCCTCAATCCGTCTATTCCCAATAATTGGACAGTGATACTTCCCTGTTTACATCATGTAGTTTGGCGATAGCAGCAATACAAGAATAAGAAGAGTTTGAAGAGTTTCAAAGACAGATGCCTTATCCACTGCAAACCGGAAGATTGATGATTGACTTGATTACAACATCGATATACCCAGGTCAACCTCTGAAATCGTTTCACTTGTCGGAACAGAGAGGTGTAAAGGACTAAGGTTCTTGCTACAGAAGGACTGCAGCGAAGGTTTACCAGACTGATTCCTGGGATGGTGGGACTGATGTATGAGGAGAGATTCAGTTGGTTGGGATTATATTCACTGGAGTTCAGAAGAGTGAGGGAGGATCTCATAGAAACCGATAAAATTCTAACTGGACTTGACAGGGTAGATGCAGGAAGGATGTTCCCGATGGTGGGGGAGTCCAGAACCAGGGGTCATAGACTAAGGATTCGGGGTAAACCTTTCAGGACTGAGATGAGGAGAAATTTCTTCACCCAGAGAGTGATGAGCCTGTGGAATTCGCTACCACAGAAAGCTGTTGAGGCCAAAACGTTGTATGTTTTCAAGAAGGAGTTAGATATAGCTCTTGGGTCTAAAGGGATCAAAGGGTATGGGGCGAAAGCGGGAACAGGTTACTGAGTTGGATGATCAGCCATGATCATAATGAATGGCGGAGCAGGCTCGAAGGGCCGAATGGCCTACTCCTGCTCCTATTGTCTTTGTCTATGCTTCTATGTTAGAAGTCGCCAGTAGGCCACAGAAGAATGTCACAGCTGAATGAGTGAATGTCTTGCATGGTGTTACAGGTGAGGTTCAGTTTTTCAGTAAGTTCATCCTTGGATGAAGCAGAGTAAAGTGGAACGGAAAATGATCAGAGAATGATTTTGTGAGTAATGCTAGTGCTGATGGTTTCTGCCCACACACTGATGGGTTATGACAATCAGATGACAAAATATGCTTATTACACAGCTTATCCTCAGTTGGGAGCTCACAGTTAACAGCATCCGCCTGTACTTACTGCTCAACATTTCGAAATAGGCATTATCTGCAATGGAGTATATGTGTGGGGGAGCATCGCCTTTCCGTTTCCGTTTATAGGCTGTCACCACTGTTGCCGTGTACACAGGAAGCCACTTGTAAGGGTTCACCGACACACAAAAAAGTCCTGAGTAGGTCTGCAAAGAAATAGATAGCTGCTGTTAATCTGGTTATCTCACCGGCCTGTTCAAATTCACAGTCACTAACTAACATCCCGAGAAAAGAAATTGCTTATTCAGCTCTCTCTTCACATTAAACATTGGCCAGAATTAAATAAATGACAACATTATAATCAGCATTGAACTGTGGGTTTGCTACTTTTCAGATAAAAATCAGCATTCTTGAAAGAGTTGCTCTGCCAGATCTTCAGTCCAATGGTTTATTTTCCCATCTTCAATCCTCCTGGTAGAAGCAGCCTGCAAACATGTGACGCATTTTCAATTCTTTTTGGCTGGAAGATAACACACCCATAGTTCAACATTAATTAGAATTTTCTCTCTCGTCTTTCAGCATTATTACATCTTCATCCACGCTCCTTACTTTGCTGAACTCTCGACTGACAGTCTTTAACTTTATCAGTACTCCTCCATGTTGAACACCACTTGGAAGAAGCACTGAGGGTAGCAAGGGCACAGAGAGTACTCTGGGTGGCGGACTTCAATGTCCATCACCAAGAGTGGTTCGGTAGCACCACTACTGACCGAGCTGGCTGAGTCCTGAAGGGCATGTCTGCCTGACTGGGCCTGTGGCAGGTGCTGAGGGAACTAACAAGAGGGAAAACCGATTAGACCTTGTCCTCACCAGTCTACCTGTCACAGATGCATACGAACATATGAATTAGGAGCAGGAGTAGGCCCCTCGAGCCTGCTTCACTGTTCAACAAGATCATGGCTGATCTGATTGTAACCTCGACTCCACATTCCCAGCTACCCCCAATAACCTTTCACCCACTTGCTTATCAAGAATCTATCTATCTCTGCCTTAAAAATATCCAAAGACTCTGCTTCCACCACCCTTTCAGGAAGAGATTTCCAAAGACTCACGACCCTCTGAGAGAGAGAATTCTCCTCACCTCTGTCTTAAAAGAGTGACCCCTTATTTTTAAACAGTGACCCCCAATTCTAGATCCTCCCACAAGGGGAAACATCCTTTCCACATCCACCCTGTCACGACCCCTCAGGATCTTACACGTTTCAATCAAGTCGCCTCTTACTCTTCTAAACTCCAGTGGATACAAGCCTAGCCTGTCCAACTTTCCTCATCAGACAGCCCACCCATTCCAGGTATTAGTCTAGTAAACCTTCTCTGAACTGCTTCCAACGCATTTACATCCTTCCTTAAATAAGGAGACCAGTACTGTACACAGTACTCCAGATGTGGTCTCACCAATGCCCTGTATAGCTGAAGCATAACCTCCCTACTTTAGTATTAAATTCCCCTTGCGATAAACGATAACATTCTATTAGCTTTCCTAATTACGTGCTGTACCTGCATACTAACCTTTTGCAATTCATGCACTAGGACACCCAGATCCCTCTCATCACAGAGCTCTCCAATCTCTCACCATTTTGAAAATATGCTTTTTTTATTCTTCCTGCCAAATTGGACAATTTCACATTTTCCCACATTATACTCCATCTGTCCATGACAGTATTGGTAGGAGTCACCACCACACAATCCTTGTGAAGACAAAGTCCCGTCTTCAAACTGAGGTTACCCACCATTGTGTTGTGTGGCACTACCACCATGCTAAATGGGATAGATTTCGAACAGATCTGGCAGCTCAAAACTGGGCATCCATGAGGTGCTGTAGGCCAGCAGCAGCAGAATTGTATTCAAACACACTCTGTAACATCATGGCCCAGAATATCCCCCACTCTACCATTACCATCAAGCCGGGGGACCAACCCTGGTTCAATGAAGAATGCAGGAGGGCATGCTAGGAGCAGCACCAGGCAAACCTCAAAATGAGATGTCAACCGGATGAACAAAGAACAAAGAACAGTGCAGCACAGGAACAGGCCATTCGGCCCTCCAAGCCTGCGCCGATCTTGATGCCTGCCTAAACTAAAACCTTCTGCATTTCCGGGGACCGTATCCCTCTATTCCCATCCTGTTTTAGTTTTTAGTTTTAGAGATACAGCACTGAAACAGGCCCTTCGGCCCACCGAGTCTGTGCCGACCATCAACCACCCATTTATACTAATCCTACACTAATTCCATATTCCTACCACATCCCCACCTGTCCCTATATTTTCCCTACCACCTACCTATACTAGGATCAATTTCTAATGGCCAATTTACCTATCAACCTGCAAGTCTTTGGCATGTGGGAGGAAACCGGAGTACCCGGAGGAAACCCACGCAGACACAGTGAGAACTTGCAAACTCCACACAGGCAGTACCCAGAATTGAACCCGGGTCGCTGGAGCTGTGAGGCTGCGGTGCTAACCACTGCGCCCCTCTATTCCCATCCTATTCATGTATTTGTCAAGATGCCTCTTAAACGTCGCTATCGTACCTGCTTCCACCACCTCCCCCGGCAACAGGTTCCAGGCACTCACCACCCTCTGTGTAAAAAACTTGCCTCACACATCCCCTCCAAACTTCGCCCCTCGCACCTTAAACCTATGTCCCCTAGTAACTGACTCTTCCACCCTGGGGAAAAAGCTTCTGACTATCCACTCTGTCCATGCTGCTCATAACTTTGTAAACCTCTATCAGGTCACCCCTCCACCTCCGTCGTTCAAGTGAAAACAATCTGAGTTTTTCCAACCTCTCCTCATAGCTAATGCCCTCCGGACCAGGCAACATCCTGGTAAACCTTTTCTGTACCCTCTCCAAAGCCTCCACATCCTTCTGGTAGTGTGGCGACCAGAATTGCACGTAATATTCTAAGTGTGGCCCAACTAAGGTTCTGTACAGCTGCAACATGACTTGCCAATTTTTATTCTCTATGCCCCGACCGATGAAGGCAAGCATGCCGTATGCCTTCTTGACTACCTTATCCACCTGCGTTTCCACTTTCAGTGACCTGTGGACCTGTACGCCCTGATCTCTCTGCCTGTCAAAACTCCTAAGGGTTCTGCCATTTACTGTATACTTCCCACCTGCATTAGACCTTCCAAAATGCATTACCTCACATTTGTCCGGATTAAACTCTATCTGCCATTTCGCCGCCCAAGTCTCCAACCGATCTATATCCTGCTGTATCCTCTGACAATCCTCATCATTATCCGCAACTCCACCAACCTTTGTGTCGTCCGCAAACTTACTAATCAGACCAGCTACATTTTCCTCCAAATCATTTATATATACTGCAAACAGCAAAGGTCCCAGCACTGATCCCTGCGGAACACCACTAGTCACATCCCTCCATTCAGAAAAACACCCATCCACTGTTACCCTCTGTCTTCTGTGACTGAGCCAGTTCTGTATCCATCTTGCCAGCTCACCTCTGATCCCGTGTGACTTCATCTTTTGCACCAGTCTGCCATGCGGGACCTTGTCAAAGGCTTTACTAAAGTCCATATAGACAACATCCACTGCCCTTCCTTCATCAATCATCTTCGTCACTTCCTCAAAAAGCTCAATCAAATTAGTAAGACACGACCTCCCCTTCACAAAACCATGCTGTCTCTCGCTAATAAGTTCGTTTGTTTCCAAATGGGAGTAAATCCTGTCCCAAAGAATCCTCTCTAATAATTTCCCTACCACTGACGTAAGGCTCACCGGCCTATAATTTCCTGGATTATCCTTGCTACCCTTCTTAAACAAAGGAACAACATTGGCTATTCTCCAGTCCTCTGGGACCTCACGTGTGGCCAATGAGGATACAAAGATTTCTGTCAAGGCCCCAGCAATTTGTTCCCTTGCCTCCCTCAGTATTCTAGGGTAGATCCCATCAGGCCCTGGGGATTTATCTACCTTAATGCTTTGCAAGACACCCAACACCTCCTCCTTTTTGATAATGAGATGACTGAGACTATCTGCACTCCCTTCCCTAGGCTCATCATCCACCAAGTCCTTCTCTTAGGTGAATGCTGATGCAAAGTATTCATTTAGCACCTCGCCCATTTCCTCTGGCTCCGCACATAGATTCCCGTCTCTGTTCTTGAGTGGGCCAACCCTTTCCCTGGTTACCCTCTTGCTCTTTATATATGTATAAAAAGCCTTGAGATTTTTCTGAATCCTGTTTGCCAATGACTTTTCATGACCCCTTTTAGCCCTCCTAACTCCTTGCTTAAGTTCCTTCCTACTGCCTTTATATTCCTCAAGTGCTTCGTCTGTTCCTAGCCTTCCAGCCCTTATGAATGCTTCCTTTTTCTTTTTGACTAGGCTCACAATATCCCGCGTTATCCAAGCCAAACTTGTCTTTCTTCCTCACAGGAACATGCTGGTCCTGGATTCTAATCAGCTGACGTTTGAAAGACTCCCACATGTCAGATGTTGATTTACCCTCAAACAGCCGCCCCCAATCTAAATTCTTCAGTTCCTGCCTAATATTATAATTAGCCTTCCCCCAATTTAGCACCTTCAACCGAGGACTACTCTTATCCTTATCCACAAGTACCTTAAAACTTATGGAATTATGGTCACTGTTCCGAAATGCTCCCCCACTGAAACTTCGACCACCTGGCCGGGCTCATTCCCCAATACCAGGTCCAGTACGGCCCCATCCCTAGTTGGACTATCTACATACTGTTTCAGGAAGCCCTCCTGGATGCTCCTCACAAATTCTGCCCAATCCAAACCCCTAGCACTAAGTGAGTCCCAGTCAATATAGGGGAAGTTAAAATCACCCACCACTACAACCCTGTTACCTTTACATCTTTCCAAAATCTGTCTACATATCTGCTCCTCTACCTCCCGCTGGCTGTTGGGAGGCCTGTAGAAAACCCCCAACATCGTGACTGCACCCTTCCTATTCCTGAGCTCCACCCATATTGCCTCGCTGCATGACCCCTCTGAGGTGTCCTCCCGCAGTACAGCTGTGATTTTCTCCTTAACCAGTTATGCAACTCCCCCCACCCCTTTTACATCCCCCTCTATCCTCCCTGAAGCTTCTAAATCCTGGAACATTTAGCTGCCACAATCCTACTCTTCCCTCAACCAAGTCTCTGTAATAGCAACAACATCATATTTCCAAGTACTAATCCAAGCTCTAATTTCATCTGCCTTACCTGTTATACTTCTCGCATTGAAACAAATGCACTTCAGACCATCAGTCCCGCTGTGCTCAACAACATCTCCCTGCCTGCTCTTCCTCTTAGTCCTACTGGCCTTATTTACTATGTCCTCCTCATTTACTTCACTAGCTGTCCTACTGCTCTGGTTCCCACCCCCCGCCACACTAGTTTAAACCCTCCAGAGTGACGCTAGCAAACCTCGCAGCCAGGATATTTGTGCCCCTCCAGTTTAGATGCAACCCGTCCTTCTTGTACAGGTCCCATCTGTCCCTGAAAAGATCCCAATGGTCCAGATATCTGAAACCCTCCCTTCTACACCAGCTGTTTAGCCACGTGTTTAGCTGCACTATCTTCCTATTTCTAGCCTCACTGGCACGTGGCACAGGGAGTAATCCCGAGATTACAACCCTAGACGTCATGTTTTTTAACTTACTACCTAACTCCCTAAACTCCCCCTGCAGGACCTCGTCACTCTTCCTGCCTGTCATTGGTACCGATGTGTACCACAACCTCTGGCTGTTCACCCTCCCCCTTCGGAATGCCCCCTATCCGTTCAGAGACATCCTTGACCCTGGCACCAGGGAGGCAACATACCATCCTGGAGTCTCTTTCACGTCCACAGAAGCGCCTATCTGTGCCCCTGACTATAGAGTCCCCTAAAACTATTGCTCTTCTGCGCCTAGCCCCTCCCTGCTGAACAACAGTGCCAGCTGTGGTGCCACTGCTCTGGCTGCTGCTGTTGTTTTCCCCTGATAGGTCATCCCCCCCAACAGTATCCAAAACGGTATACTTGTTAGAGAGGGGGATAACCACAGGGGATTCCTGCACTGACCGCCTGCTCCTTCTAGCGGTCACCCATCTATCTGCCTGCACCTTGGGTGTAACCACTTCTCTAAAACTCCTGTCTGTGACGCTTTCTGCCACCTGCATGCTCCTAAGTGCATCCAGTTGCCGCTCCAACCGATCCATGCGGTCTGTGAGGAGCTGCAACTGGGTACACTTCCTGCAGATGTAGTCGTCCGGAACGCTGGAAGCGTCACGGATTCCCACATCTCACAGGTGAAGCAATTCACCCCTCTAACTGACATTTCTATCACTAATTAATAAATTAATTTAAGATAAATAAATGCTTATTAAATCCTTACTAAATTATGATACACTTAACTATGTGGTCTCTAGTGCTAGATTTCTACTATAAATACTAAATGTTATCTAAATACAGTAATCTCCTCCCTCTCGTTTAGTTACTCTACTTATTAATTAATTAGTTAATTAGGGTTTTAATCAATGAAGCTACAACACAGACTACTTGCGTGCCAAACAGCAGAAGCAGAATGAGGTAGACAGAGCTAAGCGATCCCACAACCAGCGGATCAGATCTAAGCTCTGCAGTCCTGCCACATCCAGTTGTGAATGGTGGTGCACAATTAAACAACTAGTAGAAGGAGGCGGCTCCTCAAATATCCCCATCCTCAATGATGGGGGAGCCCAGCACATCAGTGTAAAAGGCAAGGCTGAAGCTTTGCATTCATCTTCAGACAGAAGTGCCGAGTGGATGATCCATCTTGGCCTCCTCTGAGGTCCCAGCATCACAGATGCCAGTCTTCAACCGATCCAATTCACTCCACATGATAAGAAATGGCTCAAGACACTGGATACTGCAAAGACTATGGGCCCTGACAACATTCTGGCAATAGTACTAAAGTCCTGTGCTGTAGAACTAGCTGTGCCCCTAGCCAAGCTGTTCCAGTACAGCTACAACACTGGCATCTACCTAACAATGTGAAAAATTGCCAAGATATGTCCTGTCCACAAAAGGCAATTCCAATCCGGCAATTACACCCCCATCAGTCTACTGTCGATCATCAGCAAAGTGATGGAAGGTGTTATCGACAGTGCTATTAAGCGCCATTTAAATAGCAATAACATGCTCACTGATACTCAAAGAACAAAGAACAAAGAACAAAGAAAATTACAGCACAGGAACAGGCCCTTCGGCCCTCCAAGCCTGCGCCGATCCAGATCCTCTATCTAAACTCAGTTTGGGTTCCGCCAGAGCCAGTCAGCTCCTGACCTCATTACAGCCTCGGTCCAAAGCATTTGAACGAGTGTGACACCAAGAAGCCCGAGTAAAACTGAAGTCAATGGGAAACAAGAGGAAAACGCTCCACTGGTTGGAGTCATACCTAGCACAAAGGATGATGGTTGTTGGAGGCCAAACATCTCAGCCCAAGGACATCTTTCTGTAAGAGTTCCTCAGGGTAGTGTCCTACATCTTCAACTGCTTCATCAATGACCTTCCCTCCATCATAAGGTCAGAAGTGGGGACGTTCATTGATGACTGTACAATGTTCAGTATCATTCACAACTCCTCAGATACTGAAGACACTGTCCATATGCAGCAAGACCTGGACAACATTCAGGTTTGGGCTGATAAGTGGCAAATAACATTTGCGCCACACAAGTGCCAAGCAATGACCATGTCAAACAAGAGAGAATCTAGCCATAGCCCTTTGACACTACGATCACTGAATCCTCACTATCAACATCCTAGGGGTCACCATTAGCCAGAAACTGAACTGGAGTCACCACATAATTACTGTGGCTACAAGAGCAGGTCAGAGGCTAGGAATTCTGCGACAAGTAACCACCTCCTGACTCCCTAAAGCCTGACCACCATCTACAAGGCACAAGTCAGGAGTGTGATGGGATACTCTCCGCTTGCCTGGATGGGTGCAGCTCCAACAACACTCAAGAAGCTCAACACCACCCAGGACAAAGCAGCCCACTTAATCATCACTCCATCCACAACCTTAAACATTCACTCCCTCCACGACCAACACACAGTGGCAACAGTGTGTACCATCGACAAGATGCACTGCAGCAACGCACCAAGGCTCCTTAGACAACACCTTCCAAACCCGCGACCTCTATCAACTAGAAGGACAAGGACAACAAATGCATGGAAACACCACCACCTGCAAGTTCCCCTCCAAAATCCTGGAACTCCCTTCCTGACAGCACTTTGGGTGTCCCTACACCCCAAGGATTGCAGTTGTTCAAGAAGGCAGCTCACCACCACCTTCTCAAGGGCAATTAGGGATGGGCAACAACTGCTTGGCTAGCCAGTGACGCCCACATCCCCTGAAAGAATTAATAAAACTGGACTGCATGCTTCTAACAGAGTTACTGAATGCCTTAGGAATGTAATGGTTGTAGCTATCATTATCCTTGTGGTACTCACGTAGATCAGCCAGTTTGCGTATCTTTGCCTGAGGTTGTGGAGCACAGAGGCCTCATTCAGATGAGTTAACATAGCCATGTCTTCAAGCAACTCAAATTTAGGTGGGTTCATCTCCTGAACATCCTCTTCCTTAACAGTTACTGTCTAAAAAGATGAATTTAAAATGAAGTACATTCGAGAGCAAATTAAACTCACACTTAACAACCTCTGACACCTCAATCAAGTTGTCAGTCTTCGAGTGTAAGCCCAGACCATGAATGTCAGTTGACCATTCAGACAAGAACCAGCACTACCAATCTCAATCCTATCTCTCTCTGACTGTGTATTAGTAACTGGAGGGGGATTAGGAGCAGAAACTCGAATTGATTTATTTACTCCCTTACCCAAGGGGCTTGGAGACCAACTGTACCTCCCCATACCCCATACCCCATACCACAGCCCCAGTTACGATCAACAAAGTAAGTACTGAAGGGAGGTGGGCTGAAGCTAGGCCCTCATACCTTCCTGTCAGTATGGATCAGTTGCACACTGGTTCACTGCATGGAATGAAAGCACATAAGAAAGGTTGACTACTCCAATCATTCCAGATTTGACCATCATGAGTGGTTGACTTTCAAAATAGACATAATTCAAAAGATTTACTCCCTCCAAACTGGAAAATCTATGAATGGAATACAAAGGCCTATGTATCAATGCATGTCATAGAATGATTACAGCACAGGAGGTCATTCGGCCCATTGTATTCGTGCCGGCTGTCCACAAGAGCAACTCATCTAGTCCCACTCTCTCGCCCTTCCCCTGTAGCCCTGCAGTTTTTTCTCTTCAAATAATTATCCAGTTCCCTTTTGAAGACCTCGATGAATCTGCCTCCACCACACTCTCAGGCAGTACATTCCAGATCCTCACCACTGCCTGCGTAAACACGTTATTCCTCATGTGGCCTTTGGTTCTTTTGCCAATCACCTTAAATCAGTGTCCTCTGGTACTTGATCCTTCAGCCAATGGAAACAGTTTCTCCCTATCTACTCAGTCTAGACCCCTCATGATTTTGAAGCCCTCTATCAAATCTCCTCTTAATCTGCTCTTCTCCAAGGAGAACAGACCCAGCTTCTCCAATCTATCCTCGTAACTGAAGTTTCTCATCCCTGGAACAATTCTTGTGAATCTTTTCTGCACTTTCTCTAAAGCTTTCACATCCTTCCTAAAGTGCGGTGCCCAGAATTGGATACAATACTCCACTTGAGACCAAACTAGTGTTTTATGCAGGTTTATCATAACTTCCTTGTTTTTGTACCTCATGCCCTTATTTATAAAGCCCAGGATCCTGTATGCTTTTGAACCGCTTTCTCAACCTTCAATGATTTGCGCACATATACCCCCAGTTCCCTCTGCTCCTGCATCCCCTTCAGAATTGTACCCTTTATTTTATATTGCCTCTCCTCATTCTTCCTACCAAAATGAATCACTTCACACTTCTCTGCATTAAATTTCATCTGCCACTTGTCCACCCATTCCACCAGCCTGTCCATGTCCTCTTGAAGTTTATCACTGTCCTCACAGTTCACAATACTTCCAAGTTTTGTGTCATCTGCAACTTTTGAAATTGTGCCCTGTAGACCCAAGTCTAGTTTATTAACATATATCAAGGAAAGCTGGGGTCCTAACACTGACCCCTGGGGAACCTTCCTCCAGTCAAAAAAAAAACCATTCACAACTACTCTCTGTTTCCAGTCACAGCCAATTTCATACCCATGCTCCCACTGTCCCTTTTATTCCATGAGCTTCAGCTTTGCTGACAAGCCTGTTATGTGGCATTTTATCAAATGCCCTTTGGAAATCCATGTACACCACATCAACTACATTAACCTTCATCAGCCCTCTCTGTTACCTCATCAAAAAGCACAATCCAGTTAGTTAAACACAACTTTCCCTTAACAAATCCATGGTGGCTTTCCTTAATGAATCCACATTTGTCCAAGTGACTATTTATTTGTCCCGAGTTATTGTTTCTAAAAGCTTTCCTACCACCTCGGTTAAACTGATTGGCCTGTAGTTGTTGGGCTTGTCCTTACACTCTATTTTGAACAAGATTGTAACATTTTCAATTCTCCAGTCCTCTGGCACCATACCTGTATCTACGGAGGATATAATGAGCATATTTACAATATTACAACAAGCTCATGAGGGACAGAGCCAAGAGGAACTGAATTCCACTTGGCAGGAGATGCAAATTGTCATCACTGGACCTATAATGTCCACATTCTATATTATCGAAGTGCAGATTTCACCCGGCACCCCAAATGGACTCCGATTCGAAGAATCCAAAATCTAACAGGTAGGATTACCAGTCATCATCAAGCAATCCTCCAGATCGTAGCACGATCACCAAACCTGTTGTAAATAATTCTGACCTCTGCAGATTTGCACAAAATACTGAAAGTAAATTGAGTAGGAGGTAACGGGATATATAACTTCCCCTATGGTAAGATCTGTCAGGAAAGAAAATGACATGTGGGTTTGCCTCTGGGCTTGGTGGGAGCAAATGAGGCCAAATGTCCAATGATGCTAAACATTCTACATGAAAGTGTTTGGACAGTAAGCAGGACACATTATCATGTGGAAAAGGGCACTGGCCACAAGCTTGGTGGCTCTGATTTGGAATACTCCATGATTCTATGAAACAGTGGTCAGGCATTCCTGTACAGTGTAACTAGGAGACTGAGCTGTACCAGCCTCTTCTTGCCTGAGATGCTGTGTTGCTAGTGGCTAAAGGGGTAGCTTTCTAACTCCAGGATCCTGTAAGCAGTGCTGCCCTCTGGGACCATGCACCAAAAACCCAGGTAAATAATCTCTATAATTTCTAGCCATAAACTTACACCTGACTTGATGCTAAAACATTCATCCCTCACTTTAATCAGCACCAATATTGTATGTTTTTCGCTCTCCTCTCCTGAAGGTGCTGATAGTCCATACAGACTTTTGTACACGTTCCCTCTCCCACCAAGTGGCCATTGCCCATGTGTAAACCCCAACAGAGAATGTCGGCAGGTTTGATTAAGGTCGATGTCACAACCCAGCTCAATGCAACGAGCAGCCATCCAGCAGGAGCCATTGGGCATCAATCAGGATTGGGGTTGTGGCCAATTGTCCTCTCCCTAACCCAGGAGCACTGAGGTAGATAGCTGGCACTCCTACCATTATCCTGGCTGAAGTCAGTTATCTCAGCATAGCCCCTGGACTTTTACTAGCTTAACAACAACAGCTTGTGTTAATACAGTGCCTTTAAAATAGTTCCAAAGCACTTCACAAGAACTAATCAGACAGAAATTGACACCGAGCTACATCATGAGATGTTAGGATGGATGACTGGAGGTTTTGTCAAAGAGGTAGGTTGTGAGAAACGTCTTAAAGGAGGTGGTGAGGTTTAGGGAGGAATTCCAGAGCTTAGGGTTGAGGCAAATGAAAGCAGAGCTACCAATGGTGAGGTGAAGGTGATCAGGTATGTATAAGTCCCAGACTGGAGGAGTGCAGAGATCACAAAGGGTTAGAGTGCTGGAGGAGGTTACGGAGATAGGGGTGGGTGAGGCCATGGAGGGATTTGACTGCAAGGATTATCATATTAAATTCAAAGTGTTGCTAGACCAGAAGCCAATGTAAGTCAGTGAGAATAGGGGTGATGGGTGAACAGGACTTGGTGAGAGTAAGGATACGTTTTTTTTATTCGTTCATGGGATGTCAGCATCACTGGAAACATTAGCATTTATTGCCCATCCTAAATTACCCTTGAGAAGCTCGAAAAAACCTGTTAAAACATAACAGCAAGTAACCTATAACTGGAATGATGCATTGCCCAAGTAGACTTAGGAGGAAATACGAACATACGAATTAGGAGCAGGGGTAGGCCATTCTGCCCCTCTAGCCTGCTCTGCCATTCAATAAGATCATGGCTGATCTGATTGTGTCTCAAATTCCACACTCCCATCTACCCCCAATAATCTTTGATTCCCTTGCTTAACAAGAATCTATCTACTTCTGCCTTAAAAATATTCAATGACCCCACCTCCACCACCTTCTGAGGCAGAGAGTTCCAAAGTTGCATGACCGTCTGAGAGAAAACATTTCTCCTCATCTCTGTCCTAAAAGGATGACCCCTAATTTTAAAACAGTGACCCCTAGTTCTGGACTCACCCACAAGAGGAAACATCCTTTCTACATCCACCTTGTCAAGACCGTTCAGGAATCTTACAAAATTCAATCAAGTCTCCCCTCACTCTTCTAAACTCCAATGAAAACAAGCCCAATCTGTCCAACCTTTCCTCATAAGACAACCCACTCATTCCAGGTATCAATCTAGTAAACCTCCTCTGAACTGCCTCCAATGTATTTACATCCTTACTTAAATAAGGAGACCAAAACTGCACACAGTATTTGAGATGTGGTCTCACCAATGCCCTGTATAACTGAAGCATAACATCCTTACTTTTATGTTCAATTCCTCTCGTAATAAAGGATAGCATTCCATTAGCTGCCTTTATTACTTGTTGTACCTGCATACTAACCTTTTGTGACTCATGCACTAGAACAACTAGATCCCTCTGCACCTCGGAATTCTGCAATCGTTCCCCGTTTAAGTAACGCTCTGCTTTTTTATTCTTCCTGCTCAAGTGAACAACTTCACATTTTCCCACTTTATACTCCATCTGCCAGATTTTTGCCCACTCACTCAACCTATCTATATCAGTTTGCAACCTCCTTATGTCCTCTTCACAACATACTTTCCTACCTATTCTTTGTGTCATCTGAAAAATTAGCTACCAAGCCATCGCTCCCCTCATCTAAGTCATTGATATAGAGTGATACAGCACTGAAACAGGCCCTTCGGCCCACCAAGTCTGTGCCAACCAACAACCACCCATTTATACTAATCTCACATTAATCCCATATTCCCTACCACATCCCCACCCATTCTCCTACCACCTACCTACACTAGGGGCAATTTACAATAGCCAATTTACCTATCAACCTGCAAGTCTTTGGCTGTGGGAAGAAACTGGAGCACCCGGCGAAAACCCACACGGTCACAGGGAGAACTTGCAAACTCCACACAGGCAGTATGCAGCACCAAACTCAGGTCGCTGGAGTTGTGAGGCTGCAATGATAACCACTGCGCCACTGTGCCACCTATAAATTGTAAAAAGTTGAGACCCCAGCACAGACCCTGCGGGACTCCACTCATCACATCCTGCCAATCAGAAAAGGACCCATTTATGCATACAAATTACAAAAACACAATTCCATGTAACACACACTCACAATTGATACTTACTTCTCCAGTAACTTTCTCTACGATGACTTTCCCTTTGCTTCGTTCCTTTATCGCTGCTGCAATGTAAACTTCCTTCTCGTCAGGGACCCAGATTTTCTTTTTAGCTTTGAGACAATAAGATGTTTATAAAATATAATGGCACAATGCATCTGTTTGAATTCCTATCTCCGGTGTGCAATGAGTTGGACAGTCATCCTAGTGTAAGTCCATATCACAAAACTGCTCAGAATTTGAGAAATGGAAAAATGTTACCCTGAGGTTAAATTCAGCTGCATCACATAATAACCTACCAGTGGCTCAGTGAGTAACACTTGCATTTCTGAGTCAAAGGGTCATGGGTTCAAGCCTGGTCTTGAGTAAGCAATCTAAGCTAGCACTCGTAATGCAGTAGTGAGGGAGTGTTTTGCTGTCAGAGGTGTTGTTTTTTGGATAGGACATTAAATTGATGTAAAAGTAGGGAAAATCCCAAGATATTCTATAAGTATATCAATGGGAAGAGGATAACCAGGGAAAGAGTACAACCCATTAGGGACCAAGGGGGAAATCTGTGGGTGGAGCCAGAGGACATTGGTAGGGTGTTGAACGAATACTTCACATCTGTTTTCACCCAAGAGAATGAGGATGTAGATATGGAACTCAGAGACAGAGACTGTGAGGTTCTTGAGCAAATTGTCATAGGGAGTGACAAGGTATTGGAGGTTTTGGCAGGCTTAAAAGTGGACAAATCTCCAGGTCTGGACGATTTGTGTCCCAGGATGCTGTGGGAGGCGAGGGTGGAGATTGCAGGGACTCTGACCCTAATTTTTAATTCCTCTCTGGCCACGGGGGAGGTGCCAGAGGACTGGAGAACAGCTAAAGTGGTCCCCCTATTTAAGAAAGGTTAGAGAGATAAGCCAGGGAACTATAGACCAGTGAGTCTCACGTCAGTGGTAGGGAAACTATTGGAGAGAATCTATCTCCACTTGGAGAGGCAAAATTTGATTAGGAATAGTCAGCATGGCTTTGTCAGAGGGAGGTCATGCCTAACAAATCTGATTGAATTTTTTGAGCATGTGACCAGGTGTGTAGATGAGGGTAGTGCAGTTGATGTCGTTTACATGGATTTCAGCAAAGCCTTTGACAAGGTCCCACATGGGAGACTTAACAAGAAAGCAAATGCACATGGGATACAGGGTAACTTGATAAGGTGGATTCAAAATTGGCTTAGCTGTAGGAGACAGAATGATGACAGACGGTTATTTTAGTGACTGGAAGCCAGTGTCCAGTGGCGTACCACAGGGATCTGTGCTGGGTCCCCTATTATTTGTCATTTATATAAACAACATCGATGACTATGTGGGGGGTAGGATCAGTAAGTTCACGGATGACACAAAGATTGGCCGAGTGGTTAACAGTGAGGTTGAGTGTCTTGGGTTACAGGAAGATATAGACGGGATGGTCAAATGGGCAGAAAAGTGGCAGATGGAATTTAACCCTGAAAAGTGTGAGGTGATACACTTTGGAAGGAGTAATGTGACACGGAAGTATGCAATGAATGGCCTGACAATGGGAAGTTCCGAGGAACAAAGGGACCTTAGCGTGTTTGTCCATAGATCTCTGAAGGCAGAAGGTCAGGTTAATAGGGTGGTGAAAAAGGCATATGGGACACTTGCCTTTATCAATCGAGGCATAGATTACAAAAGCAGGGAGGTCATGTTGGAGTTGTACAGAACTTTGGTAAGGCCACAGCTGGAGTACTGTGTGCAATTCTGGTCACCACATTATAGGAAGGATGTGATTGCACTGGAGGGGGTGCAGAGGCGATTCACCAGGATGTTGCCTGGGATGGAATATTTAAGCTATGAAGAGAGGTTGGATAGGCTTGGGTTGTTTTCGCTGGAGCAGAGAAGACTGAGGGGTGACCTGATCGAGGTGTACAAGATTATGAGGGGCATGGACAGGGTATATAGGGAGCAGCTGTTCCCCTTAGTTGAAGGGTCAGTTACGAGGGGACACCAAGTTTAAGGTGAGGGGCAGGAGGTTTAAGGGGGATTTGAGGAAGAACTTTTTTTACCCAGAGGGTGGTGACGGTCTGGAATGCACTGCCTGGGAGGGTGGTAGAGGCAGGTTGCCTCACATCCTTTAAAAAGTACCTGGATGAGCACTTGGCACGTCATAACATTCAAGGCTATGGGCCAAGTGCTGGCAAGTGGGATTAGGTAGACAGGTCAGGTGTCTTTAATGCATCGGTGCAGACTCGATGGGCTGAAGGGCCTCTTCTGCACTGTATTATTCTGTGATTCTGAGGCCCTCTTTGCCCTCAGATGGGTATCAATGATCTCTGCTATTTGAGGAGCAGGGGATGTGTCCTGGGTTACATTTGTCCCCTGATCAATATCCCTGAAAAAAACAGGTTATATAGTTAGAAATTATAACAGCTATTTGTGGGATCTTGTGTGCACATTGGCTGCTATGTTTCTCTGTGAAACAAGAATGGCTGCACTGCAAAAACATTTAATTGCCTATAAAGCACTTTGGGACATCCTGAGGGTGCTATATAAATGCAGGTCTTTTCCTATCTCAGACAAACTTATCCAAAGAGAATGGTGTAGAAGTATCTGCTCTGACTGCTTTCCAATGACTTATCTCTCCTCTGTCAGTCTTCATGGAGTTCCTCCCATTCATTGCTCTTGACAATGATGGTGCTCACCCAGCAGAGAGGGAGTGGAGTGACATTCGTCTTTCAGATGCTGCCAGGTCTCACCCATAAATTATTTATTTAAAATACTCTCCTTGAGATGTAAAACAAAGTCAAAAAAATACCTAAACGTGGAGGTTACCATCTTACCAGGTGTTGGGGAACTCAGTGCGGCTTCCTTCTTAGAAGGTGCAGTTAAAATGGCAGTCAGGTCCTGGTAGTATCATCGGGACATGACATGAATATGTCAAAAGAGAAGGACCTCACTACCTTTGGCTGGTGCCCTTGCTGCTAACTCAGCTGAGCAGGTTAAAATTGGGAACAGTCAGCTGTCGATGTCTCCAGAGTGGATAAGTATCCTGGGCAATTTTAACTGTCTGCTCACCCGTTTCCCACCGCACCGGTAGACGGTAAAACAGCTTTTGTTTGCCTTTACAGCTCCTTCGACCACATCCTGGCCTGGAGTGAACTGGTAATATCTGCGCTGTAACCACATAAAGAACTTACCGTCAAATGGAACATTCTGAATTGCCTTCAGTTGTGTCGGGCTTTTCCTCAGGTAGGGAGCTGCTTCACCGAAGAGCGACAGGTTTTCCATCTTGTCCATTTCTTCAGACCGAAAGGAGCTATGGAATTCTCTGGGAAAGGAGAGAAAGAATATACAATGGAGGCTCTCAAAACCTTGCTTCATACTGTTTGTGAAAATTATGAACCTGGGACTGAAACTCTGGCAATGAAGATCCATAGAGACCTGTGGAAAATTTAACATTTCAGTTTGTGTCCAGGTTAATGCAATTCCACAACACTTGGGCGTAATTTTGACTCTGTACAATAACATAAATCAGGTAATTGCAAATCAGTGGAAGTCAGGGAAGATTCAGTATCGTTCATTTTACAGCACTGTACAAAGTCAAAATTACTCCCAATGTGCCTGCAAAGTTATCATCTGTTGGTGAGCACCCATGGAATAGAAATTAGGAAAAATGAATAGGCAAAACTGTACTGCCTCCCTAATGAATGCTGGCAACACACTCATACCTAGTGCTGTGCCAACTCCAGTACATGTTCAATACACCAGAGCCAGTCACTATGTACAGTGTTTTTGATGTCAGGAAATTGACAGCCCTGTCTTAGGTGTCCTCGAAAGGTCCGTCTGTAATTCTGGCAAAAACTTCCAAACTCTCTGTGGGAGCTAGGCTTTTGCAAGGTCCATTTACTAAATCTCACCTTGATAGTGTATCAAGAGACGAACTGACTGTTTCATCCAACAGTCTTTATCTTAATACATTCTGTTAAAAAAAAACCTGCACATGTATCTGGGCATTTTAGATTATAGCACATTAAGGGAAATAGGGTGAGGCGGTGGTGTAGTGGTACTGTCACTGGGGGCATGGGTTTGAATCCCACATAGCAGATGATGAAATTTGAATTCAATTAATAAATCTGCAATTAGAAAGCTAGTCTAATGATGACCTTGAAACCATTGTTGATTGTCATAACAATTTCATTAATGCCCTTTCAGGAATGAAATCTGTTGTTATTACCCGGTCCGGCCTACATGAGACTCCAGACTCACATCAATGTGGTTGACGCTTAACTGCCCTCTGAAATGGACTCGCAAGCTACTCAGTTCAAGAGCAATTAGGGATGGACAATAAATGCTAGCCAAGTCAGTGATTCCCACAAACGAATAAAAAAGAAAGGTTGACAACTGTGCAGCAGCCCTCCTGAACTCTATTTTTATCCATTCACAGAATGTGGGCATCGCTGGCAAGGGCATTTATTGCCCATTCCTAATTGCCCTTGAGACGGTGCCATCTTGAATACAGCTATGTGGCATGCTGGGCCATTAAGAGTCACCCATGTTGATATCGGTCTGGAGTCACATATACGCCAGATCGGGTAAGCAGGGCAGATTTCCATCCCTAAAGGACATTAGTGAATCCGATACATTTTTATGACATCCTATAGTTTCATGAAGTATAACAATCCCATGCAATAAATAATACACAGTTACCGGGTACAACACTCACAGATGGTAAATAACAGCCCGTTACCTGGTACAACACTCACAGACGGTAAATAACAGCCCATTACCGGGTACAACACTACACAGACGGTAAATAACAGCCCGTTACCTGGTACAACACTCACAGACGGTAAATAACAGCCCGTTACCGGGTACAACACTACACAGACGGTAAATAACAGCCCGTTACCTGGTACAACACTCACAGACGGTAAATAACAGCCCGTTACCGGGTACAACACTCACAGACGGTAAATAACAGCCCGTTACCGGGTACAACACTCACAGACGGTAAATAACAGCCCGTTACCGGGTACAACACTCACAGACAATACATAACAGCCCGTTACCGGGTACAACACTCACAGACGGTAAATAACAGCCTGTTCCCGGGTACAACACTCACAGACGATACATAACATGCTGTTACCAGGTACAACACTCACAGACGATACATAACACCCCGTTACCGGGTACAACACTCACAGACGATACATAAAACCCCGTTACCGGGTACAACACTCACAGACGATACATAACATGCTGTTACCGGGTACAACACTCACAGACGATACATAACATGCTGTTACAGGGTACAACACTCACAGACGATACATAACAGCCCGTTACCGGGTACAACACTCACAGACGATACATAACAGCCCGTTACCGGGTACAACACTCACAGACGATACATAACACCCCGTTACCGGGTACAACACTCACAGACGATACATAACAGCCCGTTACTGGGTACAACACTCACAGACGATACATAACACCCCGTTACCGGGTACAACACTCACAGACGATACATAACAGCCCGTTACTGGGTACAACACTCACAGACGATACATAACACCCCGTTACCGGGTACAACACTCACAGACGATACATAACATCCCGTTACCGGGGACAACACTCACAGACGATACATAACAGCCCGTTACCGGGGACAACACTCACAGACGATACATAACACCCCGTTACCGAGTACAACACTCACAGACGATACATAACAGCCCGTTACTGGGTACAACACTCACAGACGATACATAACACCCCGTTACCGGGTACAACACTCACAGACGATACATAACATCCCGTTACCGGGGACAACACTCACAGATGATACATAACAAGCCGTTACCGGGTACAACACTCACAGACGATACATAACACCCCGTTACCGGGTACAACACTCACAGACGATACATAACACCCCGTTACCGGGTACAACACTCACAGACGATACATAACATCCCGTTACCGGGGACAACACTCACAGACGATACATAACAGCCCGTTACCGGGGACAACACTCACAGACGATACATAACAAGCCGTTACCGGGTACAACACTCACAGACGATACATAACAGCCCGTTACCGGGTACAACACTCACAGACGATACATAACAGCACGCTACCGGGTACAACACTCACAGACGATACATAACACCCCGTTACCGGGTACAACACACACAGACGATACATAACATGCTGTTACCGGGTACATAACTCACAGACGATACATAACAGCCCGTTACCGGGTACAACATTCACAGACAATACATAAAATGCTGTTACTGGGTACAACACTCACAGACGATACATAGCAACCCGTTACCGGGTACAACACTCACAGACGATACATAACATGCTGTTACCGGGTACAACACTCACAGACGATACATAACAGCCCGTTACCGGGTACAACACTCACAGACGATACATAACAGCCCGTTACCGGGTACAACACTCACAGACGATACATAACAGCCCGTTACCGGGTACAACACTCACAGACGATACATAACAGCCCGTTACCGGGTACAACACTCACAGACAATACATAACAGCCCGTTACCGGGTACAACACTCACGGACGATACATAACATGCTGTTACCGGGTACAACACTCACAGACGATACATAACATGCTGTTACCGGGTACAACACTCACAGACGATACATAACATGCTGTTACTGGATACAACACTCACAGACGATACATAACAGCCCGTTACCGGGTACAACACACACAGACGATACATAACATGCTGTTACCGGGTACAACACTCACAGACGATACATAACATGCTGTTACTGGGTACAACACTCACAGACGATACATAACAGCCCGTTACCGGGTACAACACTCACAGACGATACATAACATGCTGTTACCGGGTACAACACTCACAGACGATACATAACAGCCCGTTACCGGGTACAACACTCACGGACGATACATAACATGCTGTTACTGAGTACAACACTCACAGACGATACATAACAGCCCGTTACCGGGTACAACACTCACAGACGATACATAACATACTGTTACCGGGTACTACACTCACAGACGATACATAACAGCCCGTTACCGGGTACAACACTCACAGACAATACATAACACCCCGTTACCGGGTACAACACTCACAGACGATACATAACAGCCCGTTACCGGGTACAACGCTCACAGACGATACATAACAGCCCGTTACCGGGTACAACGCTCACAGACGATACATAACAGCCCGTTACCGGGTACAACACTCACAGACGATACATAACATGCTGTTACCGGGTACAACACTCACAGATGATACATAACAGCCCGTTACCGGGTACAACGCTCACAGACGATACATAACAGCCCGTTACCGGGTACAACACTCACAGACGATACATAACACCCCGTTACCGGGTACAACACTCACAGACGATACATAACAGCCCGTTACCGGGTACAACACTCACAGACGATACATAACAGCCCGTTACCGGTTACAACACTCACAGACGATACATAACAGCCCGTTACCGGGTACAACACTCACAGACGATACATAACAGCCCGTTACCGGGTACAACACTCACAGACGATACATAACAGCCCGTTACCGGGTACAACACTCACAGACGATACATAACAGCCCGTTACCGGGTACAACACTCACGGACGATACATAACATGCTGTTACCAGGTACAACACTCACAGACGATACATAACATGCTGTTACCGGGTACAACACTCACAGACGATACATAACATGCTGTTACTGGGTACAACACTCACAGACGATACATAACAGCCCGTTACCGGGTACAACACTCACAGACGATACATAACATGCTGTTACCGGGTACAACACTCATAGACGATACATAACAGCCCGTTACCGGGTATAACACTCACAGACGATACATAACATGCTGTTACTGGGTACAACACTCACAGACGATACATAACAGCCCGTGACCGGGTACAACACTCACAGACGATACATAACATGCTGTTACCGGGTACTACACTCACAGACGATACATAACAGCCCGTTACCGGGTACAACACTCACAGACAATACATAACACCCCGTTACCGGGTACAACACTCACAGACGATACATAACAGCCCGTTACCGGGTACAACGCTCACAGACGATACATAACACCCCGTTACCGGGTACAACGCTCACAGACGATACATAACAGCCCGTTACCGGGTACAACACTCACAGACGATACATAACATGCTGTTACCGGGTACAACACTCACAGATGATACATAACAGCCCGTTACCGGGTACAACGCTCACAGACGATACATAACAGCCCGTTACCGGGTACAACACTCACAGACGATACATAACAGCCCGTTACCGGGTACAACACTCACAGACGATACATAACAGCCCGTTACCGGGTACAACACTCACAGACGATACATAACAGCCCGTTACCGGTTACAACACTCACAGACGATACATAACAGCCCGTTACCGGGTACAACACTCACAGACGATACATAACACCCCGTTACCGGGTACAACACTCACAGACGATACATAACAGCCCGTTACCGGGTGCAACAGTCACAGACGATACATAACACCCCGTTACCGGGTACAACACTCACAGACGATACATAACAGCCCGTTACCGGGTACAACAGTCACAGACGATACATAACAGCCCGTTACCGGGTACAACACTCACAGACGATACATAACACCCCGTTACCGGGTACAACACTCACAGACGATACATAACAGCCCGTTACCGGGTGCAACAGTCACAGACGATACATAACACCCCGTTACCGGGTACAACACTCACAGACGATACATAACAGCCCGTTACCGGGTACAACAGTCACAGACGATACATAACAGCCCGTTACCGGGTACAACACTCACAGACGATACATAACACCCCGTTACCGGGTACAACACTCACAGACGATACATAACATGCTGTTACCGGGTACAACACTCACAGACGATTCTTAACAGCCCGTTACCGGGTACAAAACTCACAGACGATACATAACAGCCCGTTACCGGGTACAACACTCACAGACGATACATAACATGCTGTTACCGGGTACAACACTCACAGACGATACATAACACCCCGTTACCGGGTACAACACTCACAGACGGTACATAACATGCTGTTACCGGGTACAACACTCACAGATGATACATAACAGCCCGTTACCGGGTACAACACTCACAGACGTTACATAACACCCCGTTACCTGGTACAACACTCACAGACGATAGATAACATGCTGTTACCGGGTACAACACTCACAGACGATACATAACACTCCGTTACCGGGTACAACACTCACAGACGATACATATCATGCTGTTACCGGGTACAACACTCACAGACGATACATAACAGCCCGTTACCGGGTACAACACTCACAGACGATACATAACAGCCCGTTACCGGGTACAACACTCACAGACGATACATAACACCCCGTTACCGGGTACAACATTCACAGACGATACATAACATGCTGTTACCGGGTACAACACTCACAGACGGTAAATAACGCGCTGTTACCAGGTACAACACTCACAGACAGTATATAACACACTGTTATAGAGTGTAACACTGAAAAAAGGAATACAAAACGATCATGAAAAAGTTCTTCCTAATCAGAGTGTTAAAGTCGAGGATTTTGTGTAAGTGGAAATTTGGTGCTGTATTTTTATTTTTTTTTACCTCTAGTCGCTGGTGAGTGTTCTTCTTTTGTCTCTTAGCTAGGAAGCTGTATCTTGCTAGTACGTTACTTTACTAACTTAATTAATAACTTTAGTTACTTTATTAGTAACTTAAACTAGATAAGCCAGTAATTCAATAAAACTAAAATAATTTATACAGACTAAAAAGAAGAAACTAATTAACTAATCAAATAATTAAATAAATAAGGTTTGAGAGTGTTGACAGAGCAGGTGGTGTGCCATAACTGCAACATGTGGAATGCATTCCCGTCCTGGACAACTATATCTGTGCTAAGTGTCTGCAGCTTGAGCTGGAGTCCAAGCTGCATCAGGGGCATCCGTGAGTGGGAAAGTTAACTGGGCACATTGTTCAAGGAGGCAGGCACACCTCTCAGGTTAAGCAGATGTTTAGAGTTGGTCAATGGTCAGGGACAGGAGGGTGTGATTGCAAGTTAGGCAGGTATGGAGATTCAGGATGGAGTGATGGAGGAGCCATGGCCCTAGACTTTGACCAACAGGTATGAGGTATTTTCTACCTGTATGAATGAGAACAAGGGCCCGGGTGGATGGGCAAACTGACCATAGCACCATTGTGCAGGAGGACAGACAAGTGGGGGGGAGTGAGAGTACTGTGGTAGTGATAGGTGAGAGTATAGTCAGGCAGATAGATACTGCTCTCTGCAGCTATGACTGGGAGTTCTGCAGGTTGTGTTGCTTGCCCTCTGCTAGGGTTAAAAACATCTCCTTGACATCAAGAAAAACTTGGAGTGGGAGGGGGAAGGATCCAGTTGTCATAATCCATGTAGGAACCAATGACATTGGTAGAACCAGGAATAATGGTCTGCTGAGAGAGTTTGAGGAGTTGGGGTCCAAATTAAAAAGCAGAACCTCAGAAGTAATAATCGCTGGATCGTTACCAGAGCTCCGCACAGAGGAATAAACAGATTAGAAGGTTCAATGCATGGCTGAAAGGATGGTGTGAGAGGCAGGAGATTCGCTTCATGGGGAAAGAGGGAGCTGCTCCATTGGAACGGGCTCCACTTGAACCATTTGGGACCAGGGTCCTGGCAAATCAAATAACTAGGGCAGTAGACAGGGCTTTAAAGTAATAAAAGGGTGGTGTGTGTGGGAGGATTCAGGAAAGGGTAACTTCAAAAGCAGCTCGGTAAATATCAAGGCTCTCTAGAGCAGAGCCGTGTTTTGGCTTAAAAATAAGGAGAGGGGGTGAGGAAAGAACAGTAGGAGTAACAAAGGTAATTGGGCATTAGTGACTAAGGTGAGTGGTGTCAAGGGAAAGTTGGTAAAAAGTCCAAGCTGAAGGCACAATGGGCTGAATTTTATTCGTGCAGCACGCTTTGAACTCGGCGGCCTTCCAACATGGAAGTGCTGCCACTGAGCCCCCGCCATATTACACGCAGGGCCTCATTTAAATAGAGGGTGCGGAGCAGCTGCCCCCGATGACGTAGAGGGGGGGGGGGGCAGCCGCACCCCCAGCAATGACATCCAGCGACACCACTTGAAGCCCTTCAGTAGCATTTTAATATTTAAAGGTCCTGGTCTCCGGGAAATAAAAATAAAAGTTTATTTCACCTCTAATTCCCATCTCCCACCCCCCAATGGGTAATTTATATATATGCTTCCTTCTCCCCCCCCCCATAATAAACTGTTATGATATCCCGAACTTTCCCCCCTGAAATTTGTTCCCTTTGACCCTCAACCCATTCCCACCATCCCCACAGCCAGTAAAAATAGTTTTCCTCGCTCCCCTACCCCTCCCGCCCTGATAGTATTATTCCTCCCCCCTCCCCACCAGGTTCCCACCTTACAACTCCGTACGGAGTTCCAAAGTCGCGCGAGGTGCATTCGGTGGCAGTAAAGTCGGACTGGGATGGGGGCCGCCTACAGGTGAGCTAATTTACGTCTTATTATTGTTAATTTAAATATTTAGATGAAGGCCCCGCGCTTGGCAGCGCAGTGGGGGGGGGGGGGCGTGGGATGCACCGAGGTCTCCCCGTCACCTGTAATATGTGGCAGGCCCGTCTTGATGTCGGGGGCCAAGGCAGGCTTTTCCCCGCAGAATTTTACGGGCCCTCCCGCTGTGACCCACGGCATCAAGGGGCTGGTAAAATACAGCCCTATACCTTACTGCATGGAGCATTCATAATGGTTAATAGCACAGGTGGAAATTAATAGGTTTGATGTGGTTCCAAAGTGACCAAGGTTGGGAACTAAATATTCCAGAATAATTTTTGAAAGAGATAGGTCTGATAATAAATGATAGGATAAAGACAGTAGAGAGAAAGGATCTTTGCTCAGAAAAGCAAGAGGTAGAATCGGTTTGGGTGGAGCTAAGAAACAGCAAGGGGCAGAAAACATTGGTGGAACTTGTTCGTAGGACCAGTCATTGTTGTGATGGGCAGAGTATGAACCGGAAAATTAAAGGGGCATGCGATGAGGGTAATACAGTAATAATGGGGGACTTTAATCTTAATAATGACTGGGAAAACCAAATTTTCAGTAATAGTGCAGAGGATGAGTTCATGAAATGTATAGAAGATAGTTTTCTAGTTGAGTACATCAAGAAACCAACTAGGAAATAGGCTATTTTGGAGCTAGTATTGTGCAATGAGGAAGGGTTAATTAATAACCTTGTAAAATGACCTCCAGGGAAGAGTGATCATAATATGATAGAATTTTACATAGAATCATAGGATAGAAATAGAAAGTTTACAGCTCAGTAAGAGGCCACTTGGCCCATTGGGTCTGGCTGGCTGACAAATGAGCCATCCAGCCTAATCCCATTTTCCAGCTTTTGGTCCATAGCCCTGCAGGTTACAACACTTGAGATGCATATCCAGACACCTTTCAGGCAGTGAGTTCCAGACCCCCACCGCCCTCTGGGTGGATAAACTTTTCCTCATCTCCCCTCTAATCTTTCTACCAATCACTTTAAATCTATGCCCCCACCTCACTGACCTCTCTGCTAAGGTAAATAGGCCCTTCCCACCCACTCTATCCGGGCCCCTCATAATTTTGTACATCTCAATAAAATCTCCCCTCAGTCTTCTCTGTTCCAAGGAGAACAACACCAGCCTAACCAATCTTTCCTCATATCCACATTTTCCCAGTCCTAGCAACATCCTCGTAAATCTCCTCTGTATCCTCTCTAGTGCAATTACATCCTTTCTGTAATGAGGTGACAAGAACTGCACACAGTACTCAAGTTGTAGCTGAACCAATGAGTTATACACCTCCCTGCTCTTGTATTCTATACCGAGGCTAATAAAGAAATGCCTTCTTAACCACCTTATTGACCTGCCCTGCTACCTTCAGGGATCTGTGGACATGCATCCCAAGGTCTCTCACTTACTTTACACCTCTCAGTATTCTCCCATTAATCGTGTATTCCTTTGCCTTGTTTGACCTCCCCAAATGCATCACCTCACACTTTTCCAAGTTGAAATTCCATTTGCCACTTTTCTGCCCACCTGACCGGACCATCAATATCTTCCTGCAGCCTACAGCTATCCTCCGCACTATCAACCACATGACAAATTTTCATGTCGTTTGCTAACTTCTTGATCATGCCCCCTACATTTACGTCCAAATCATTAATATATACCACAAAACGCAGGGGACCCAGTACTGAACCCTGCGGAACGCCACTGGAAACAGCCCTCCAGTCGCAAAAACTCCCGTCAACAATTACCTTTTGTTTCCTGCCCCTGAGCCAATTTTGTATCCACCTTGCTGCATTCCCATGGGATTTTATTTTTTTAACCAGTCTGCCAAATGGGACCTTGTCAAAAGTCTTGCTAAAATCCATGTAGACCACATCAACTGCACTACCCTCATGTATCGTCCTTGTTACTTCTTCAAAGAATTCAATCAAGTTGGTCGGATATGATCTCCCCTTAACAAGTCCATGCTGACTATCCTTAATTAACCTGTGCCTTTCTAAGTGACAGTTTATCCTGTCTCTCAGAATAGATTCCAATAATGTTCCCACTACTGAGGTTAGAATGACTGGCCTGTAATTATTCGGTCTATCCTTCGCTCCCTTTTTAAACAAAGGTACAGGGCTGGATTTTTCATTTTGGCAGTGAATGTGAATAAGGACTGCACGTCGCGGAGCCGCTGTGATATTAAACGCGGTGGCTTATTTAAGTGGCTGGGCAGACCGCTTCCCTCCCCCGCCACCCACCCTCCCCCGTTCCCCTGATGAAGTGGAGGGGGTGGGTGGTCCGTCCCCAGCAATGGTGTCAGGCGGCGATGCCATTTTTAAAGGGCTTTGAGCCCTGCATTGCAATTTAACTTTTTAAAGGAGTAATGATTCTGAAAAATGAAATGAAGTGATCCTGACCCTCTCCCACCAACCCCCCAATAAGCATAGAAGTAATCACCTGCCCTTCCCCCCCACAAACACACTTATCTTGTGCTCCTGACCTTCCCCCCACCAAAGTTCATCAACTTTAAACTTTACCCGTTCCCACCACCCTCTAGACCAATGAAATTCATTTGACCCTGCACCCGCCTAATTACCCTTGAGAAGGTGGTGGTGAGCTGCTTTCTTGAACTGCTGCAGTCCATGTGGGGTAGGTACACCCACAGTGCTGTTAGGAAGAGAGTTCCAGGATTTTGACTCAGCGACACTGAAGGAAAGGCTCTTTAGTTCCAAGTCAGGATGGTGTGTGACTTGGAGGGGAACTTGTAGATGGTGGTGTTCCCATGCATCTGCTGCCCTTGTCTTTCTAGGTGGTAGAGTTCGCGGGTTTGGATGGTGCTGTCTAAGCAGCCTTGGTGCGTTGCTGCAGTGCATCTTGTAGATGGTACACACTGCTGCCACTGTGGTGGAGGGAGTGAATGTTTTTGGGTGGGGTGCCAATCAAGCGGGCTGCTTTGTCCTGGATGGTGTCGAGCTTCCAAGCAAGTGGAGAGTATTCCATCACACTCCTGACTTGTGCCTTGTAGATGGTGGACAGGCTTTGGGGAGTCAGGAGTTGAGTTACTCACTGCAGGATTCCTAGCCTCTGACCTGAACAAGCTAATGGGACTAAGTGGCAACAAAATCTCTGAACCTGACACCAGCATTCTAGGGTTTTAAAAGAGGTAACTGAAGAGATAGTGGATGCATTGGTTTTGATCTTTCTGAATTTCTTAGATTCTGGAACAGTTCCCAACGATTGGAAGGAGGCAAACTTAACCTGGCTATTTAAGAAAGAAGGAAAAGAGAAAACCGGGAAGTATAGATTAGTTAACCTAGCATCAATAGTAGGCAAAATGCTCAAATTTATCATTAGGGATGTGGTAACAGGCACTGAGAAAATCATAATATGATTAAGCAGAGTCAATGCAGATTTATGAAAGGAAAATTGTGTTTGACAAAACATGATACATGATCTTATTGGTGGAGCAGTCTTGAGGGGCCAGATGGCCTACTCCTGCTCCTGTTTCTCATGTTCATATATTCTATGGGTACCCGCATGGATCCTAGCTATGCCTGCCCTTTTGTGGGATACGTGGAATATTCCTTGTTCCAGTCCTACTCAGGGTCCTCCCTCACCTTTTCTTCTGGTTCATTGCTGGCTGTATCAGTGCTCTCACCCTAAACTGAAAATTTTCATTGACTTTGTTTCCGATTTCCACCCTTTTTTCACCTTCACATGATCCACCTCTGACTCTTCCCTTCCTCAACTTCTCTGTCTCCATTTCTGGGGATAGGCTTTCAACCAATATTCACTATAAGCCCACGGACTCCCACAGCTACCTGGACTACACTTCCTCACACCCTGCTTCCTGCAACGACTCTATTCCATTCTCCCAGTTCTTCTCTCTCCGTCACATCTGTTTGGACGATGCAACTTTCCATACCAGCACTTCTGGTATGTCTTCCTTTTCCCTCAAATGAGGATTCCTCCCCCTCCCCCCCCCACCCCCACCACACCGTGATTGACAGGGCCCTCAACCGTGTCTGATCTATTTTACACACTTCTGCTCTCTCCCCTCCGCTCCCTCCCAGAACCATGAACCTTGTCCTCATCTTCCACCTCACCAGCCTTCGTAATCAATGGATCATCCTCTGCCATTTCCCACCACCTCTGGCGTGATGCCACCACCAAACACTACTTCGCCTCCCCTTTCAGCATTCTGAAGGGACCATTCCTTCCGCAGCCGCACAGCTCCAGCGACCCGGGTTCGATTCTGGGTACTGCCTGTGCGGAGTTTGCAAGTTCTCCCTGTGTCTGCGTGGGTTTCCGCCGGGTGCTGTGGTTTCCTCCCACCTCCAAAAACTTGCAGGTTGATGCGTAAATTGGCCATTGTAAATTGCCCCTAGTATAGGTAGGTGGTAGGAGAATGGTGGGGATGTGGTAGAGAATATGGGGTTAATGTAGGATTAGTATAAATGGGTGGTTGTTGGTCGGCACGGACTCAGTGGGCCGAAGGGCCTGTTTCAGTGCTGTATCTCTAAATAAAAATAACTAATTAAATAAATAAATAAAAACACCCTAGTCCATTCAATCACCCCAACATCTTCCCCCCTCTCCTATGGCACCTTTCCTTGCAAGTGCAGGAGATGCAACACCTGTCCTTTATCCTGCTCCCTTCCACCATCCAGTGCCCCAAACTCTCCTTCCAAGTGATAGGGTGACTGAACACCTAGAAAATTTTCAGTTAATCAGGGACAGCCAGCATGGATTCATGATGGGACGGTCATGCCTGACAAATCTCATTGAATTTTTTGAAGAGGTGACTAAGGTAATGGACAGGGGAATATCTATGGATGTTATTTATATGGACTTCCAGAAGGCATTTGATAAAGTCCCAAATAAGATACTGGAGTTGAGGGCAAATTATTGTCATGGTTAGAAAGTTGGATGAGTGGTAGGCAACAGAGAGTGGGGATAATGGGTAAGTACTCCGATTGGCAGGATGTGACTAGTGGTGTCCTGCAGGGATCTGTGTTGGGGCCTCAATTATTCACATTATTCATTAACGACTTGGATGATGGCATAGTAAATCATATATCCAAATTTGCTGATGATACAAAGTTAGGTAGCATTGTAGACAGTCTAGATGATAGCATAAAATTGCAAAGAGATATTGACAGACGAGGTGAGTGGGCAAAACTGTGGCAGATGGATTTCAATGCGGGCAAGTGTGAGGTGATCCATTTTGGACCAAAAAAGGATAGAGCAGGGTACTTTCTAAATGGGAAGAGGTTAAGTACAGTGGATGTCCAAAGAGACTTGGGAGTTCAGATGCATAGATCTTTAAAATGCCAGGAGCAAGTGCAGAAAATTATCAAAAAGGCTAATGGAATGCTAGCCTTTATATCTAGAGGATTGGAGTATAAAGACACAGAGGTTATGCTGCAGCTGTACAAAACCCTGGTTAGACCCCACTTGGAGTTACTGTGAGCAATTCTGGGCACCACACCTTAGGAAGGATATATTGGCCTTGGAGGGAGTGCAACGTAGGTTTACAAGAATGATACCTGGACTACAGGTGTGAAGTTACGAGGAGAGATTACACAAATTAGGCCTGTTTTCGCTAGAATTTAGAAGATTAAGGGGTGATCTGATTGAAGTCTTCAAGATATTAACAGGAAAAGACAGGCTAGATAAAGATAAACTATTTCCACTGGTTGGAGATTCTAAAACTAGGGGGCATAGTCTAAAAATTAGGACCAGACCATTCAGGAGAGATGTTAGGAAGCACCTCTTCACGCAAAGGGTGGTAGAGGTTTGGAACTCTCTCCCACAAACAGCAGTTGAAGCTAGAACAGTTGTTAATTTTAAATCTGAGATAGATTTTTGTTAAGCAAAGATATTAAGAGATATGGGCCAAAGGCAGGTATATGAAGTTAAGCCGTGGATCAGCCATGATCTCATTGAATGGCGGGACAGGCTCGAGGGGCTGAATGGCCTACTCCTGTTCCTGTCTTCCTATGTTCCTATGTAAGTGAAACAACAATTTACTTGTACTTCTATCAAGTTAGTATATTGTATGCTCGTATAGTATACTTGGTAGGGCAATGGCATTAGGTGAAATGCTCATTCGGAGAGCTGGTGCAGACATGATGGGCCGAATGGCCTCCTTCTGCACTGTAACAATTCTGTGATTCTGTATTTGCTGCTCACGATGTGGTTTCCTCTACACTGGGGAGACCAAATGCAGATTGGGTGACCGTTTTGCAGAACACCTCTGTTCAGTCCACAAGCATGACCCTGAGCTTCCTTGTCATTTCAATTCTCGACCGTGCTCCCACTCTGATCTTTCTGTCCTCGGCCTGCTGCAGTGTTCCAATGAAGCTCAACACAAGCTCGAGAAACAGCACCTTGACTCGGCTCTTTACAACCTTCCAGACTTAATATTGAGTGCAATAATTGTAGATCATAACCTCTGTCACCATTTTTTTTCCTTTTTTCATATTTTTGTTTGCTGGTTTGTTTTTTTATCTTCCCCCTTTTGTGTCTTTCTGAATCCCTTTGCTTTATGTTAGGATAACTGCAATCCTGCCATTTAGACCTCATTTAGACATATCTTTTGTTTCTTAATTTGTCACTTTATGACTTCCCTTGGCTTTGTACCATGAAACCTTTTGTCACCTCTCCTGCCCCCCACCCTATCACAGACCTTCCCTTTTTCCCTTCATCCCCATCCTCCCTTTCAAAGCCTATTAGATTTCTAACTTTTGCCAGTTCTGATCAAAGGTTAACTCTGTTTCTCTCTCCACAGATGCTGACTGGGTTGCTGAGTATTTCCAGCACTTTCTGTTTTTACTTCTTTTAAATTCCTGGAATGAAAACCATCTGGTCCTGGGGATTTATCGCTCTTTTGTGCCAATAATTTCTCCATTACTATTATCTTGCTGACATCAATTTTATTGATCCCCTGTCCCTGATTCAATAATATCTTTCCTGGGATGTCTGGCCTGCTGACCTCTTCCTCTACTGTACATACCGATGCAAAGTAATTATTCAGCATGTCCACCTTCTCCTTATTTTCTTTGACATCACCATTTCCAGTTTTCAAGTGGCCCACACTGCTTCTGACCGCCCTGTTTTCCTAATGTAATTGTAAAAGTTTTTTGTGTTGATTTCAATATCCCTTACAAGTTCCTTTTCATATTGCCATGCTCCCTCTTACTATTGTTACGACCAGGTGAGAAATGTGTCCAGGGGTCTTTTGCCATCTTTACCTGGTCTTATTGTAACAGGATTTTATATTTAAACACATTGTATTTTGAGCTCCCCACTTTGTGAATCTTTGTTCACAGCTTTCCAATTATAAGGCAAAGAAATGAGCACACCAGGTTTTTCTTAGGTTTAAAGAAGAAAAAGTGAAATTTATTAAACCTTAAACTTAAACTCTAATATGGTTAACGCCTACAGATACACGACACACCCATGCTAGCATGCACACGCGAAATACACTTGCAAATAGGGACAGAAAAGAGGAGAGGAAAATATAGTAGAGAGTGGTTTGAGGCAATATCAGAAGAGTTTCTTGCTTATTGTGCTTCGAGCTCACTTGATTGTAGGTAGTCCTGCTCTTCGTCGGGGCCCAGTGTTCTTCTTAAACCTTGTTCACGTAGGAGACTTTTCTATCTTTGAGGTTCACGTGTTTTCAATGGATTCCAAAGCGGTGAGAAATGAGATGAGAGCAAACAGGAGAGAGGTCGTCTCAAACCAGGAGCCAGGAGCTTTCTGATTTCAAATTTCTTGTTGGAAGTTCAAATCTTGCAACCGCCAGTTAGTCATGTGACTCAAACTGGTCTGACCACTTCTTCTGTGCATTGGGGAAGCAATGACTGGGTCCCTTTTTCTCCAACTCTGTCTGTTACTTTGCAAATGTCTTTCCAGTCAGAAGCTTGCAATTTTAAATTTTAATGTCATGTGGCGAAATAATGTCAGTCTTGGCAGGTGGGGGGCTTTGCCTGACACTATCTTCTTTGTCATCCTTTGCCACTTTGGTTCTTTCCCATTTGCCAGGTTTTGTGCTATTTTTTGCATCTTCATATGCTTTTTTCCTTTAGTTTTATGTTGTCTCTCACCTCTTTAGTTGCCCACGGCTGTCTTTTTGCCAAGTAGAATACTTGTCCTTTAAGGGTATAAGCTGGTTCTGTATCAAGTTAAATTCTTTTTTGAACATCTCCCACCTGTCTTCTGTCATTTTACCCATTAACTGATTTTCTCAGTTTACTGTGGACAGTCTCTGTGTCATCCCATTGAAGTCAGCCTTACCCAAATCTAGAACCTTAGTAGTTGTCTCACATTTCTCCCTTTCAAACATTACATCGAACTCAATCATACTACAATCACTATTAAATAAATGTTCACAAACTGTTCGGCTGTTAACTAAATCTGACTCATTACTGATTACTAAGCCTGATATGGCCTGCTCCCTTGTTCGTTCTAGGACATATTGTTTCAGAAAACTATCCCGGCCACATTGAAGAAATTCATCGCCTTTCTGCTTATCCTAATGTTTTTGAAAGTTAAAATCCCCATTAATACCACTCTGCCTTTGTTACATGCTTGTCTAATCTCAGCATTTATACAAGCTACCACTTCACAGCTGCTACCCGGAGGCGAATACCCCCGCAATAGTCTTAAATTCTTTGCTATTTCTTAATTCTACCCATAAAGGCTCCACTTCCTGCTGACCTCTCATTATATCCTCCCTTATCATTGAAGTGATTTCACCCTTAATCATTACTTCTCACCCTCCACCATTTTCACACACTTTCCTAGGATTTTATAAGCTGGTATATTTAGTTCCCAGTCCTGTTCATCTTGCAGCCATGCCTTTGTAATGGATACCATGTCATACCCTCCAAGTTGAATTTGTGCCTGCAATTCATTCCATTTGTAACTTATACTCTGTACATTTCTATAAACAGTGCTTATTTTGGCCACAGACTCTAACCTGTCTTTGCACTATAATGTTTTATTCACACGTTTCCTATTTCTCCCTCCTGGTTTAATCATTTCACATCTTTTAATTTTTCGTTTACCTGAGGTGCCTAAAATATAATTTCTGACTGTTACTCTACTCTCTTCTCCTTCGTTTGTTTTTGAGCTATTATTTATTTAAGTACCTTTTCCAATTAATTACAATCCCTGTGACCACCCTATTTATCCTTTTTGCTTGAAGCCTGGTCTCAGCTCGGTTCAGATGGAGCCAATCTTAACAGTGTAGTTCCTTCCAGTCCTAGTACTGGTGCCAGTTTAGTATATAATACTCACATATGGTTTATAACACATGCTGTTACGGGCTGTAACACTCACATGTAGAATACGACACACTGTTACTGAGTATGACACTCACATATATAATATAACACACTGTTACTGGGTACAACACTCACATATAGAATATAACACACTGTTACTGGGTACAACACTCACATATAGAATATAACACACTGTTACTGGGGATAACACTCACATATAGAATATAACACACTGTTACTGGGGATAACACTCACATGTAGAATATACACACTGTTACGAGGTACAACACTCACATATAGAATATAACACACTGTTACTGGGGATAACACTCACATATAGAATATAACACACTGTTACTGGGTATAACACTCACATATAGAATATAACACACTGTTACTGGGTATAACACTCACATATAGAATATACACACTGTTACTGGGGATAACACTCACAGATAGAATATACACACTGTTACTGGGGATAACACTCACATATAGAATATAACACACTGTTACTGGGTACAACACTCACATATAGAATATAACACACTGTTACTGGGTACAACACTCACATATAGAATATAACACACTGTTACTGGGGATAACACTCACATATAGAATATAACACACTGTTACTGGGGATAACACTCACATGTAGAATATACACACTGTTACGAGGTACAACACTCACATATAGAATATAACACACTGTTACTGGGTATAACACTCACATATAGAATATAACACACTGTTACTGGGGATAACACTCACATGTAGAATATACACACTGTTACTAGGTACAACACTCACATATAGAATATAACACACTGTTATGGGTATAACACTCACATGTAGAATATACACACTGTTACTGGGTACAACACTCACATATAGAATATAACACACTGTTACTGGGTATAACACTCACATATAGAATATAACACACTGTTACTGGGTATAACACTCACAGATAGAATATACACACTGTTACTGGGGATAACACTCACATATAGAATATAACACACTGTTACTGGGTATAACACTCACATATAGAATATAACACACTGTTACTGGGTATAACACTCACATATAGAATATACACACTGTTACTGGGTATAACACTCACATATAGAATATCACACACTGTTACTGGGGATAACACTCACATATAGAATATAACACACTGTTACTAGGTACAACACTCACATATAGAATATAACACACTGTTACTGGGTATAACACTCACATATAGAATATACACGCTGTTACTGGGGATAACACTCACATATAGAATATAACACACTGTTACTGGGTACAACACTCACATATAGAATATAACACACTGTTACTGGGTACAACACTCACATATAGAATATAACACACTGTTACTGGGGATAACACTCACATATAGAATATAACACACTGTTACTGGGTACAACACTCACATATAGAATATAACACACTGTTACTGGGGATAACACTCACATGTAGAATATACACACTGTTACGAGGTACAACACTCACATATAGAATATAACACACTGTTACTGGGGATAACACTCACATGTAGAATATAACACACTGTTACTAGGTACAACACTCACATATAGAATATAACACACTGTTACTGGGTACAACACTCACATATAGAATATAACACACTGTTACTGGGTACAACACTCACATATAGAATATAACACACTGTTACTGGGGATAACACTCACATGTAGAATATACACACTGTTACGAGGTACAACACTCACATATAGAATATAACACACTGTTACTGGGGATAACACTCACATGTAGAATATACACACTGTTACTAGGTACAACACTCACATATAGAATATAACACACTGTTACTGGGTATAACACTCACATATAGAATATAACACACTGTTACTGGGTATAACACTCACATATAGAATATACACACTGTTACTGGGGATAACACTCACATATAGAATATAACACACTGTTACTGGGGATAACACTCACATGTAGAATATACACACTGTTACGAGGTACAACACTCACATATAGAATATAACACACTGTTACTGGGTATAACACTCACATATAGAATATCACACACTGTTACTGGGGATAACACTCACATGTAGAATATACAAACTGTTACTGGGTACAACACTCACATATAGAATATAACACACTGTTACTGGGTATACCACTCACATATAGAATATAACACACTGTTACTGGGTATAACACTCACATATAGAATATACACACTGTTACTGGGGATAACACTCACAGATAGAATATACACACTGTTACTGGGGATAACACTCACATATAGAATATAACACACTGTTACTGGGTATAACACTCACATATAGAATATAACACACTGTTACTGGGTATAACACTCACATATAGAACATACACACTGTTACTGGGGATAACACTCACATATAGAATATAACACACTGTTACTAGGTACAACACTCACATATAGAATATAACACACTGTTACTGGGTATAACACTCACATATAGAATATACACACTGTTACTGGGGATAACACTCACATATAGAATATAACACACTGTTACTGGGTATAACACTCACATATAGAATATAACACACTGTTACTGGGTACAACACTCACATATAGAATATAACACACTGTTACTGGGGATAACACTCACATATAGAATATAACACACTGTTACTGGGGATAACACTCACATGTAGAATATACACACTGTTACGAGGTACAACACTCACATATAGAATATAACACACTGTTACTGGGTATAACACTCACATATAGAATATAACACACTGTTACTGGGGATAACACTCACATGTAGAATATACACACTGTTACTAGGTACAACACTCACATATAGAATATAACACACTGTTACTGGGTATAACACTCACAGATAGAATATAACACACTGTTACTGGGTATAACACTCACATATAGAATATACACACTGTTACTGGGGATAACACTCACATATAGAATATAACACACTGTTACTGGGTATAACACTCACATATAGAATATAACACACTGTTACTGGGTATAACACTCACATATAGAATATACACACTGTTACTGGGGATAACACTCACATATAGAATATAACACACTGTTACCAGATACAACACTCACATATCGAATATAACACACTGTTACTGGGTATAACACTCACATATAGAATATACACACTGTTACTGGGGATAACACTCACATATAGAATATAACACACTGTTACTGGGGATAACACTCACATATAGAATATAACACACTGTTACTGGGTATAACACTCACATATAGAATATAACACACTGTTACTGGGTATAACACTCACATATAGAATATACACACTGTTACTGGGGATAACACTCACATATAGAATATAACACACTGTTACGAGGTACAACACTCACATGTAGAATATACACACTGTTACGAGGTACAACACTCACATATAGAATATAACACACTGTTACTGGGTATAACACTCCACATATAGAATATAACACACTGTTACTGGGGATAACACTCACATGTAGAATATACACACTGTTACTAGGTACAACACTCACATATAGAATATAACACACTGTTACTGGGTATAACACTCACAGATAGAATATAACACACTGTTACTGGGTATAACACTCACATATAGAATATACACACTGTTACTGGGGATAACACTCACATATAGAATATAACACACTGTTACTGGGTATAACACTCACATATAGAATATAACACACTGTTACTGGGTATAACACTCACATATAGAATATACACACTGTTACTGGGGATAACACTCACATATAGAATATAACACACTGTTACCAGATACAACACTCACATATCGAATATAACACACTGTTACTGGGTATAACACTCACATATAGAATATACACACTGTTACTGGGGATAACACTCACATATAGAATATAACACACTGTTACTGGGGATAACACTCACATATAGAATATAACACACTGTTACTGGGTATAACACTCACATATAGAATATAACACACTGTTACTGGGTATAACACTCACATATAGAATATACACACTGTTACTGGGGATAACACTCACATATAGAATAGAACACACTGTTACTAGGTACAACACTCACATATAGAATATACACACTGTTACTGGGGATAACATTCACATATAGAATATAACACACTGTTACTGGGTATAACACTCACATATAGATACACACTGTTACTGGGGCTAACACTCACATGTAGAATATCACACACTGTTACCAGGTACAACACTCACATGTAGAATATACACACTGTTACGAGGTACAACACTCACATATAGAATATAACACACTGTTACTGGGTATAACACTCACATATAGAATATCACACACTGTTACTGGGGATAACACTCACATGTAGAATATACAAACTGTTACTGGGTACAACACTCACATATAGAATATAACACACTGTTACTGGGTATAACACTCACATATAGAATATAACACACTGTTACTGGGTATAACACTCACATATAGAATATAACACACTGTTACTGGGGATAACACTCACAGATAGAATATACACACTGTTACTGGGGATAACACTCACATATAGAATATAACACACTGTTACTGGGTATAACACTCACATATAGAATATAACACACTGTTACTGGGTATAACACTCACATATAGAACATACACACTGTTACTGGGGATAACACTCACATATAGAATATAACACACTGTTACTAGGTACAACACTCACATATAGAATATAACACACTGTTACTGGGTATAACACTCACATATAGAATATACACACTGTTACTGGGGATAACACTCACATATAGAATATAACACACTGTTACTGGGTATAACACTCACATAGAGAATATAACACACTGTTACTGGGTACAACACTCACATATAGAATATAACACACTGTTACTGGGGATAACACTCACATATAGAATATAACACACTGTTACTGGGGATAACACTCACATGTAGAATATACACACTGTTACGAGGTACAACACTCACATATAGAATATAACACACTGTTACTGGGTATAACACTCACATATAGAATATAACACACTGTTACTGGGGATAACACTCACATGTAGAATATACACACTGTTACTAGGTACAACACTCACATATAGAATATAACACACTGTTACTGGGTATAACACTCACAGATAGAATATAACACACTGTTACTGGGTATAACACTCACATATAGAATATACACACTGTTACTGGGGATAACACTCACAGATAGAATATACACACTGTTACTGGGGATAACACTCACATATAGAATATAACACACTGTTACTGGGTATAACACTCACATATAGAATATAACACACTGTTACTGGGTATAACACTCACATATAGAATATACACACTGTTACTGGGGATAACACTCACATATAGAATATAACACACTGTTACCAGATACAACACTCACATATAGAATATAACACACTGTTACTGGGTATAACACTCACATATAGAATATACACACTGTTACTGGGGATAACACTCACATATAGAATATAACACACTGTTACTGGGGATAACACTCACATATAGAATATAACACACTGTTACTGGGTATAACACTCACATATAGAATATACACACTGTTACTGGGGATAACACTCACATATAGAATATAACACACTGTTACTAGGTACAACACTCACATATAGAATATACACACTGTTACTGGGGATAACATTCACATATAGAATATAACACACTGTTACTGGGTATAACACTCACATATAGATACACACTGTTACTGGGGCTAACACTCACATGTAGAATATCACACACTGTTACCAGGTACAACACTCACATATAGAATATACACACTGTTACTGGGTACAACACTCACATATAGAATATAAACACTGTTACTGGGGATAACACTCACATATAGAATATAACACACTGTTACTAGGTACAACACTCACATATAGAATATAACACACTGTTACTGGGGATAACACTCACATATAGAATATAACACACTGTTACTAGGTACAACACTCACATATAGAATATAACACACTGTTACCAGGTACAACACTCACATATAGAATATCACACACTGTTACTGGGGATAACACTCACATGTAGAAAATAACACACTGTTACTGGGGATAACACTCACATATAGAATATAACACACTGTTACTGGGGATAACACTCACATGTAGAATATAACACACTGTTACTGGGTATAACACTCACATATAGAATATAACACACTGTTACTGGGTATAACACTCACATATAGAATATAACACACTGTTACTGGGTATAACACTCACATATAGAATATAACACACTGTTACTGGGTATAACACTAACATATAGAATATACACACTTTTACTGGGTATAACACTCACATATAGAATATCACACACTGTTACTGGGTATAACACTCACATATAGAATATACACACTTTTACTGGGTATAACACTCACATGTAGAATATAACACACTGCTACTGGGTATAAAACTAACATATAGAATATAACACACTGTTACTGGGGATAACACTCACATATAGAATATAACACACTGTTACTGGGGATAACACTCACATATAGAATATACACACTGTTACTGAGTATGACACTCACATATATAATATAACACACTGTTACTGGGTACAACACTCACATATAGAATATAACACACTGTTACTGGGTACAACACTCACATATAGAATATAACACACTGTTACTGGGTACAACACTCACATATAGAATATAACACACTGCTACTGGGGATAACACTCACATATAGAATATAACACACTGTTACTGGGGATAACACTCACATGTAGAATATACACACTGTTACGAGGTACAACACTCACATATAGAATATAACACACTGTTACTGGGTATAACACTCACATATAGAATATAACACACTGTTACTAGGTACAACACTCACATATAGAATATAACACACTGTTACTGGGTATAACACTCACATATAGAATATACACACTGTTACTGGGGATAACACTCACATATAGAATATAACACACTGTTACTGGCGATAACACTCATATATAGAATATAACACACTGTTACTGGGGATAACACTCACATGTAGAATATAACACACTGTTACTGGGTATAACACTCACATATAGAATATAACACACTGTTACTGGGTATAACACTCACATATAGAAAAAAACACACTGTTACTGGGTATAACACTCACATATAGAATATAACACACTGTTACTGGGTATAACACTCACATACAGAATATCACACACTGTTACTGGGGATAACACTCACATATAGAATATAACACACTGTTACTGGGTATAACACTCACATATAGAATATACACACTGTTACTGGGTATAACACTCACATGTAGAATATAACACACTGTTACTGGGTATAACACTAACATATAGAATATAACACACTGTTACTGGGGATAACACTCACATATAGAATATAACACACTGTTACTGGGGATAACACTCACATATAGAATATACACACTGTTACTGAGTATGACACTCACATATATAATATAACACACTGTTACTGGATACAACACTCACATATAGAATATAACACACTGTTACAGGGTACAACCCTCACATATAGAATATAACACACTGTTACTGGGTACAACACTCACATATAGAATATAACACACTGTTACTGGGGATAACACTCACATATAGAATATAACACACTGTTACTGGGGATAACACTCACATGTAGAATATACACACTGTTACGAGGTACAACACTCACATATAGAATATAACACACTGTTACTGGGTATAACACTCACATATAGAATATAACACACTGTTACTAGGTACAACACTAATATATAGAATATACACACTTTTACTGGGTATAACACTCACATGTAGAATATAACACACTGTTACTGGGTATAACACTAACATATAGAATATAACACACTGTTACTGGGGATAACACTCACATATAGAATATACACACTGTTACTGAGTATGACACTCACATATATAATATAACACACTGTTACTGGGTACAACACTCACATATAGAATATAACACACTGTTACTGGGTACAACACTCACATATAGAATATAACACACTGTTACTGGGTACAACACTCACATATAGAATATAACACACTGTTACTGGGGATAACACTCACATATAGAATATAACACACTGTTACTGGGGATAACACTCACATGTAGAATATACACACTGTTACGAGGTACAACACTCACATATAGAATATAACACACTGTTACTGGGTATAACAATCACATATAGAATATAACACACTGTTACTAGGTACAACACTCACATATAGAATATAACACACTGTTACTGGGTATAACACTCACATATAGAATATACACACTGTTACTGGGGATAACACTCACATATAGAATATAACACACTGTTACTGGGGAGAACACTCACATATAGAATATAACACACTGTTACTGGGGATAACACTCACATGTAGAATATAACACACTGTTACTGGGTATAACACTCACATATAGAGTATAACACACTGTTACCAGGTATAACACTCACATATAGAATATAACACACTGTTACTGGGTATAACACTCACATATAGAATATAACACACTGTTACTGGGTATAACACTCACATATAGAATATCACACACTGTTACTGGGGATAACACTCACATATAGAATATAACACACTGTTACTGGGTATAACACTCACATATAGAATATACACACTGTTACTGGGTATCACACTCACATGTAGAATATAACACACTGTTACTGGGTATAACACTAACATATAGAATATAACACACTGTTACTGGGGATAACACTCACATATAGAATATAACACACTGTTACTGGGGATAACACTCACATATAGAATATACACACTGTTACTGAGTATGACACTCACATATATAATATAACACACTGTTACTGGGTACAACACTCACATATAGAATATAACACACTGTTACTGGGTACAACACTCACATATAGAATATAACACACTGTTACTGGGTACAACACTCACATATAGAATATAACACACTGTTACTGGGGATAACACTCACATATAGAATATAACACACTGTTACTGGGGATAACACTCACATATAGATACACACTGTTACTGGGAATAACACTCACATATAGAATATAACACACTGTTACTAGGTACAACACTCACATATAGAATATAACACACTGTTACTGGGTATAACACTCACATATAGAATATGCACACTGTTACTGGGGATAACACTCACATATAGAATATAACACACTGTTACTGGGTATAACACTCACATATAGATACACACTGTTTCTGGGGATAACACTCACATGTAGAATATCACACACTGTTACTAGGTACAACACTCACATATAGAATATAACACACTGTTACCAGGTACAACACTCACATATAGAATATACACACTGTTACTGGGTATAACACTCACATATAGAATATAACACACTGTTACTGGGGATAACACTCACATGTAGAATATAACACACTGTTACTGGGGATAACACTCACATATAGAATATAACACACTGTTACTGGGGATAACACTCACATGTAGAATATAACACACTGTTACTGGGTATAACACTCACATATAGAATATAACACACTGTTACTGGGTATAACACTCACATATAGAATATCACACACTGTTACTGGGGATAACACTCACACATAGAATATAACACACTGTTACTGGGTATAACACTCACATATAGAATATACACACTGTTACTGGGTATAACACTCACATGTAGAATATAACACACTGTTACTGGGTACAACACTCACATGTAGAATATAACACACTGTTACTGGGTATAACACTCACATATAGAATATAACACACTGTTACTGGGTATAACACTCACATATAGAATATAACACACTGTTACTGGGTATAACACTCACATATAGAATATCACACACTTTCTTTTGGGCCTCCTTATCTCGAGAGACAATGGATACGCGCCTGGAGGTGGTCTAACACTCACATATAGAATATAACACACTGTTACTAGGTACAACACTCACATATAGAATATAACACACTGTTACTGGGTATAACACTCACATATAGAATATGCACACTGTTACTGGGGATAACACTCACATATAGAATATAACACACTGTTACTGGGTATAACACTCACATGTAGATACACACTGTTACTGGGGATAACACTCACATGTAGAATATCACACACTGTTACTAGGTACAACACTCACATATAGAATATACATACTGTTACTGGGTCCAACACTCACATATAGAATATACACACTGTTACTGGGGATAACACTCACATATAGAATATAACACACTGTTACTAGGTACAACACTCACATATAGAATATAACACACTGTTACTGGGGACAACACTCACATATAGAATATAACACACTGTTACTAGGTACATCACTCACATATAGAATATAACACACTGTTACCAGGTACAACACTCACATATAGAATATACACACTGTTACTGGGGATAACACTCACATGTAGAATATAACACACTGTTACTGGGTATAACACTCACATGTAGAATATAACACACTGTTACTGGGGAAAACACTCACATATAGAATATAACACACTGTTACTGGGGATAACACTCACATGTAGAATATAACACACTGTTACTGGGTATAACACTCACATATAGAATATAACACACTGTTACTGGGTATAACACTCACATATAGAATATAACACACTGTTACTGGGTATAACACTCACATATAGAATATCACACACTGTTACTGGGGATAACACTCACATATAGAATATAACACACTGTTACTGGGTATAACACTCACATATAGAATATACACACTGTTACTTGGTATAACACTCACATGTAGAATATAACACACTGTTACTGGGTACAACACTCACATGTAGAATATAACACACTGTTACTGGGCATAACACTCACATATAGAATATAACACACTGTTACTGGGTATAACACTCACATATAGAATATACACACTGTTACTTGGTATAACACTCACATGTAGAATATAACACACTGTTACTGGGTACAACACTCACATGTAGAATATACACACTGTTACTTGGTATAACACTCACATGTAGAATATACACACTGTTACTGGGTACAACACTCACATATAGAATATAACACACTGTTACTGGGTATAACACTCACATATAGAATATAACACACTGTTACTGGGTATAACACTCACATATAGAATATACACACTGTTACTTGGTATAACACTCACATGTAGAATATAACACACTGTTACTGGGTACAACACTCACATGTAGAATATACACACTGTTACTTGGTATAACACTCACATGTAGAATATACACACTGTTACTGGGTACAACACTCACATATAGAATATAACACACTGTTACTGGGTATAACACTCACATATAGAATATAACACACTGTTACTGGGTATAACACTCACATATAGAATATACACACTGTTACTTGGTATAACACTCACATGTAGAATATACACACTGTTACTGGGTACAACACTCACATGTAGAATATACACACTGTTACTTGGTATAACACTCACATGTAGAATATACACACTGTTACTGGGTACAACACTCACATATAGAATATAACACACTGTTACTGGGTATAACACTCACATATAGAATATAACACACTGTTACTGGGTATAACACTCACATATAGAATATACACACTGTTACTTGGTATAACACTCACATGTAGAATATACACACTGTTACTGGGTACAACACTCACATATAGAATATAACACACTGTTACTGGGTATAACACTCACATATAGAATATAACACACTGTTACTGGGTATAACACTCACATATAGAATATCGCACACTGTTACTGGGTACAACACTCACATGTAGAATATAACACACTGTTACTGGGTATAACACTCACATATAGAATATACACACTGTTACTTGGTATAACACTCACATGTAGAATATAACACACTGTTACTGGGTACAACACTCACATGTAGAATATAACACACTGTTACTGGGTATAACACTCACATATAGAATATACACACTGTTACTTGGTATAACACTCACATGTAGAATATAACACACTGTTACTGGGTACAACACTCACATGTAGAATATAACACACTGTTACTGGGTATAACACTCACATATAGAATATACACACTGTTACTTGGTATAACACTCACATATAGAATATACACACTGTTACTTGGTATAACACTCACATGTAGAATATAACACACTGTTACTGGGTACAACACTCACATGTAGAATATAACACACTGTTACTGGGTATAACACTCACATATAGAATATAACACACTGTTACTGGGTATAACACTCACATGTAGAATATAACACACTGTTACTGGGTACAACACTCACATGTAGAATATAACACACTGTTACTGGGTATAACACTCACATATAGAATATACACACTGTTACTTGGTATAACACTTACATGTAGGATATAACACACTGATACTAGGTACAACACTCACATATAGAATATAACACACTGTTACTGAGTATGACACTCACATGTAGAATATAACACACTGTTACTGGGTACAACACTCACATGTAGAATATAACACACTGATACTAGGTACAACACTCACATATAGAATATAACACACTGTTACTGGTATAACACTCACATATAGAATATAACACACTGTTCCTGGCTATCACACTCACATATAGAATATAACACACTGTTACTGGGTATAACACTCACATATAGAATATAACACACTGTTACTGGGTATAACACTCACATATAGAATATAACACACTGTTACTGGGTATAACACTCACATATAGAATATACACACTGTTACTGGGTATAACACTCACATATAGAATATAACACACTGTTACTGGGTATAACACTCACATATAGAATATACACACTGTTACTGGGTATAACACTCACATATAGAATATACACACTGTTACTGGGTATAACACTCACATATAGAATATACACACTGTTACTGGGGATAACACTCACATATAGAATATACACACTGTTACTGGGTATAACACTCACATATAGAATATAACACACTGTTACTGGGGATAACACTCACATATAGAATATACACACTGTTACTGGGGATAACACTCACATATAGAATATACACACTGTGTTATTGGATGTAATTAACAATCTCATTGAAAAAATACTCTGTGGTATAATTAGGAAGAACACTTATTGCATCCATCTGAAATATTTCTCTGCTATTTAAGTGCAGCAAAATGTGTTAACACCTCCACAAAAATAGTGCAGAGAGGAATTTCAGACAAATGTGTTAAATGTTTGTACCTGTAACACAGAGTACTGTAAATGCCTTGGACGTACTGGCTGTCACATGCACATGCACTGGATACAACAATCCCACAATAATAGCCCACTGTGTTACTGGATATAGCTCCCGCATAACCTATATTGTTTAGTAATCTACTGTGTTACTGGGTATAATGCGCGCACTATATATATTGTTTAATAACCCCCGGGTTACAGAATATACTTCATACAAAATATTATATAATAAGCCTCTGTGTCACTGAATACAACAATGCTGTGTATATATTATATAACAAATGGATAAAACACACTAGAATATAATGTATTATAATACACAGTGTTAATGAAGTGTATCACTGCTCGCCCAAAGGAGAAAGTTGTTGGATAAATTAGCAATACAAACAAGTACTGTAAAAAAAAATAGATTGAAAAGAACACACATCAATTACTTACCTTGTTGACAGACCAAACAAGTAATACAATTATCAGGCATGTAACTGTGAGGTGATCCTCACTAATAAATACAGAAACATCAAAGGGTCCTGTGCTATTGGTCCCTATTTGTAGATGGATGCCAAAGCATTAGATTAAGAGAAAGGGAGACTTTCCGATGACTCACAGCCTTTTTCAGAGAATAGAAACACAAAGAGACAATTGACTCATTGTTATATTTAATTAAGATTATAGCACAGAACAACCTCTACAACTGAAGGCTAAGGGGAAGAAACAGGGCTAAGAATCAATATTACAATAGTTCAATGGGTGCAATGCCAGCTGGACCTCAGTGAAAGGTGGGACATTGGCCTAAAAGAAAATGTAAATGTTAAAGGTTAATTCTAGGGCCGAGAGACTTCAGTTACCTGGATAGATTGGTGAAGCTGGGCTGTTCTCCTTAGAGAAGAGAAGGTTGAGAGGAGATTTGATAGAGGTTTTCAAAATCATGTGGGGTCTGGACAGAGTAGATAGAGGGAGAAACTATCCCATTGGCAGAAGGGTCAAGTAACAGAGGACACCAATTTAAGGTGATTGGCAAAAGAAGCAATGGTGACATGAGGAAAATATTTTTACACTGCGAGTGGTTAGGATCTGGAATGCACTGCCTGAGAGGGTGGTGGAGGCAGATTCAATTCTGGCTTTCAAAATGGAATTGGAAAAGCACCTGAAGGGAAAAAACTTGCAGGGCTAGGGGGGAAAGGCAGAGGCGTGGGATTAGGTGAGTTGTTCTTGCAGAGAGCCGGCATGGGCAGGATGGGCTGAATGGCCTCCTTCTCTGCTGTAACCATTCTATAACTCTATGATGTCATCATTCAGACCTCTGTAAAAGGGAGAACGTCAACATCAAGAACTGAGTAGAAAAGGGGTGAGTACATGTAGGGTCCTGTAAAAAAGGGCAATTTGCTATCAGGTAGCAGTGGTAGTTGTAGGCATCTGTCTGCCTTGAAAGACAATGGACTGTGCCCAGGATGTATGTCACTTCTGAGTTCAACATCACCTGTTGTGGCTATAGACACTCGTGAGTGGCAATCCCTCCCACAGCTGGCACAGATGGAAATTGTTGGCCTGAGCTCAACGGACATTTTTTCCTTCCGCTGGGTTTTCTTTTCCACCATCTGGTCGTTTCTGATCCTTTGCTTTTTCCAAACTCTTCCTGACTGCCATTCTCCAGGAACTCCGGTCAACAGCAAGGACTTCCCATACATTGACACTGATCCCGGTCAACCTGAGCTCTTGCTTGCAGACATCCTTGTATCGCAGTTGTGGGTGACCTGCTGGTCTCGTGCCAATAGCAAGCTCGCCATAGAGCATGTCTTTGGGGATGTGGCCGAGATCCATTCAGCACACATGATCCAGCTAACGGAGTCGCCGCTGATTCGAGAGGGCAAACATGCTGGGGATCCCAGCACGCTGGTGTACTTCAGTATTCAGCATTCTGTCCTGCCAGGAGATGCCCGGTATCCATCTGAGGCAGTGGAGGTGAAAGCTGTTCAGCTGCTTTTCTTGGCTTGTATAAGTTGTCCATGCTTCACTACTGTAAAGGAGGTGGCTGAGAATACAAGCCTGGTACACACGATCTTTGTCATTTCAGTTAGTTTGCTGTTGGTCTACATTTGTCGTCACAACTTTGACATGACCGCTGCAGCCTTGGCAATCACGGTGCTGATTTTGGCATCAAGGGACAGATTGCTGGTGATTGTTAATCCAAGGCATGTGAAGCTATCAACAACCTCCAAAGTGAGGTTGTTAATGTTGATGCAAGGTGTAGTCTCGAATTCCTGGCCCATGCCTTTGGGCTTCCTGATGGCTGATTGTCAATCCAAACTCCTCGCAGGCCAGGGCGAATCAATCTACAAGCTGCTGCAAATGAACTTCATTATGGGATGTCAGCGCAGCATCATCAGCAACCAGCAACCCACAGACTAGGACTTTATGCACTCTAGTCTTGGCGCACAGTCTTGCCAAGTTGAACAGCTTGCCGTCAGTTCTAGTGTGCAGGCAGACACCTTCATCTGAGTAGCTGAAAGTGTTATGAAGAAGGGTCACTGACCTGAAACGTTAACTCTGCTTCTCTCTCCACAGATGCTGCCAGACCTGCTGAGTGTTTCCAGCATTTCTTGTTTTTATTTCAAATTTCCAGCATTTGCAATATTTTGCTTTTATTTTAGTCCGTATTTTATTCCGTAGCAGTTTGAAGAGTCTGTCTCTGCTGACAAGATCGAAGGCCTTGGTGAAGTCTCTGAAGATGATGTAGAGTGGACCACAGTAACTACTGAAGTGAGAAAATCATGTCGCCTCTCGATCTGCCAGCTCTGAAGCCGCACTGAGACTCGGGGTAGATGCGAAACATCAGGGCGTGCAATCTGGTCAGAGAAACGCGAGCAAAGATCTTCCCCACAATACTTGACAAGGAGATGCCTCGGTAATTTGATTGAGTTTTTTGAGTCTCACTAATTTGATTGAGTTTTTTGAGGAAGTGACGAAGATGATTGATGAAGGAAGGGTAGTGGATGTTATCTATATGGACTTCAGTAAAGCCTTTGACAAGGTTCCTCATGGCAGACTGGTACAAAAGGTGAAGTCACACGGGATCAGAGGGGAGCTGGCAAGATGGATACAGAACTGGCTCTGTCATAGAAGACAGAGGGTAGCAGTGGAAGGGTGCTTTTCAGAATGGAGGGATGTGACTAGTGGTGTTCCGCAGGGATCAGTGCTGGGACTTTTGCTCTTCATCGGTCGGGGCATAGAGTATAAAAATAGGCAAGTCATGCTGCAGCTGTACAGACCTTAGTTAGGCCACACTTAGAATATTGCGTGCAATTCTGGTCGCCACACTACCAGAAGGACGTGGAGGCTTTGGAGAGGGTACAGAAGAGGTTTACCAGGATGTTGCCTGGTCTGGAGGGCATTAGCTATGAGGAGAGGTTGGAAAAACTTGGATTGTTTTCACTGGAACAACGGAGGTGGAGGGGCGACATGATAGAGGTCTACAAAGTTATGAGCGGCATGGACAGAGTGGATAGTCAGAATCATTTTCCCAGGGTGGAAGAGTCAGTTACTAGGGGACATAGGTTTAAGGTGCGAGGGGCAAAGTTTAGAGGGGACGTGCGAGGCAAGTTTTTTACACAGAGGGTGGTGAGTGCCTGGAACTTGTTGCCGGGGGAGGTGGTGGAAGCAGGTACCATAGAGACATTTAAGAGGCATCTTGACAAATACATGAATAGGATGGGATTAGAGAGTAACGGTCCCCGGAAGTGCAGAAGGTTTTAGTTCAGGCAGGCATCAAGATCGACGCAGGCTTGGAGGGCCGAATGGCCTGTTCCTGTGCTGTACTGTTCTTTGTTCTTTGTATTTGCTGCAGTCATTGTGATTCCCCCTTATTTTTGTACAAGGTGACTATGTTGGCATCACGCATGTCTTGAAGAGAAGATCTTTCTTTCTAATAGAGACACAGAAGTTCATGGAGATGCTGCAGCAGTGCTGGTTTTCACTTTTGATGATTCCAGGTGGAATACCATCATTTCCCGGGGCTTTACCACTAGTGAGATGGTCAATGGCCTTGTTGAGCTGAAGTGTGGTGAGCTCGCTGTCCAGCTCCTCCATGACAGGGAAGTCAGGAATGGTGCTGAGAGCTATGTTCTCCATTGCATGGAGTTCAAGGTCATGCTTGACCCACCTTTCAATCTGCTTGCTAGGTTCAGTGTTGATCACCCCTGTCTTTGTCTTCAAGGGAGCTGATTTAGTTATCACTCAGCCTGTTGCTTTCTTGATTCCTTCAAACATCCCCCATCACCCCCAGGTTCAGCAGCAGGGCAGCACAGTAGTGCAGTGGTTAGCACCACAGCCTCACAGCTCCAGCTACCCGGGTTCAATTCTGGGTACTGCATGAGCGGAGTTTGCAAGTTCTCCCTGTGACCGCGTGGGTTTTCGCCGGGTGCTCTGGTTTCCTCCCACAGCCAAAGACTTGCAGGTTGATAGGTAAATTGGCCATTGTAAATTGCCGCTAGTATAAGCAGGTGGTAGAGGAATCGAGGGAAGGTGAGGATTAATGTAGGATTAGTATAAATGGGTGGTTGATGGTTGGCACAGACTCGGTGGGCTGAAGGGCCTGTTTCAGTGCTGTATCTCTAAATAAAAAAATAAATAAATTGAGTTTTAACCGTATTAATTGACTTAGTGCCGAGCAGCCTGCTGAGACTTCTTTCTGGTAGCTCTGAGAGCATCTGGGTTTGTTTGCTGGGGACTTGCTTGTAGTTCAAGAGGGCTCTCCACTTAGTAACTGACTCCATTTCAATAAGCTTCAAACCAGTTAGTATTCCTCCCATCTCTTTTCCCATACACAGCGAGTGCGGAGTTATAGATGGTGATGTGCAGATGATCCCACTTTGACACCTCACTGAGCCCTTGGGTGTTGTTGTCTGACAGAGCCTGATCGTGGATGTTGAGGAACTCCTGGGTCTTTTCTGCTTCAGTGGTTCAGGAAGTGTTGATCCGAGGATGATCTTTCTTCTTGGATGGATGAAACTTCCTTGGCTGAAGCCTGACCTTGCTACACACCAGGGAGTGGTCAGTGTCACAGTCAGTGCTGTGAGAGGACGTTGTTGAGGGTGGTACATCTGGTGATGATAAGATCTAGCTAGTGCCAGTGACATGATCTCGGATATCGCCAGGACACCTTGTGGCACAGTTTGACCTGGAAGTAGCTGTTTGTCACCCAGAATCCATAGTGACAGCATAGCTCCAGCGACCTCTGTCCATTTTCATTCATCTTGTCAATCATTTGGTGTCCTGAGCACATTGGCCAAGCTGTGTGGAAAATACTCACTCTTGCGTTGAAGACCCCTAGAGGATACAATCCCTCAATCCTGGGAATTCTGCTGATGGCAGAGTCAAGTATCTCATAGCAGTGATCCTTGACATTTGGGGCAGAGATGTGTGCCGGGGCCATGGATGCACAAGAGATTAACTGGGTCCGCGCTTGTTGACAAGTGAAGAGTAAGAAGTCTCTCTGAGCCTTCTGTGGGGGGGTTCAACCAGCAGTGTGTTTTTTACTGCAAAACTCACTCCACGCTCACATGTTGCCTCATAGGCTTTCCCCTGCCAGAAGAACGTGGAGTGTTTCTCTTTAAGGAAACCACTTTGAGTGAGCCTAGTTTCTTGCGCAGCAGCAATATCCACATCGAGCCTTGCCATCAGGACCTTTGTAACATTAGAGTATCACCACCCAAATCTCTTTGAAGGAGGGAGTCTCACTGTTAAAGTGAAGCATCACTCTTCACACTCCTGAATAGGAGGGAGCATCAATACTTAAACCTATGTCAATTAAACTGAGAATATAACAAAAATAGTCATAATGGATTTCTAAAAGGAAGCTCATGTTTAACCAACCCTATTGAATTTTGAAGAACTAGCAGATACAGTAGACTAGGGTAGTGCAGTGGATGTGATATATGTAGATCTTCAGAAGGCCTTTGATAATGTGCCACATAAAGGACTCATGACCTACATAAAGGTAGAATCAGGGACCAGGTAACAAAACAGAAAAAAGATTAGCTGCAGAATTTAGTGAGCCAGCTGCGGGTACCGGTGGCACACCTGGAAATGTCACGTGGGCAGCTGCCCCACCGTAATCACACTGCGGGCAACCATTTTGCATAATGGAGGCACGTGGCCCACCCAGTCACATGGTGGGGGGATACAAGATGCCAAATACGGTGTCAGATGGCTCCAGGGCAGGTGCTGGCACCATATTTAAAGCCTTCCAGCCCTGCTTGCGTTGCTTCCCTGCACTCATTTTCTGCTAGCTACACAAAACTGAGATCTGTTTTAGAATGACTCTGGAACCCCCCAACCCCTGAGGCAGACCTGCAGGGTAGCAGAGACAAGACACAGGATCGCCCCACGGTTTAGTGATGTCTCCCTCCAGATTCTCCTCCAGTCTGCAAGGGAAAGGCGAGAGGTCCTCTTCCCCAGCGATGGCATGAAGAGATTCTCTCGCCTGCCAAGCCAGCCTGGAGGGAGAGAGCTCAGAAGGTCAGCAGCCATGGGGTCACCCCAAGGAACTGTGTGCAGTGCCGCAAGAGGGTCAATGACCTCCTTCATTCTGCCAAAGTGAGTGTTCCTCACCTGTCTCCTTTTTAGTGATAGCAAATGGCTATGCAGGAGGAAATGGCATCTGGGGAGGGAGGCATTACATTGGCGATGGCAGAGGGGATAGGCATCACCTCATCCTGACAGATGCATGGCTGCTTTACAGTCACAGGCCACCCTCTGTCACAGCTCAACCACCTTAACTCCCCGAGAGCAGACGGCGGTAGCGGAACTGTCATGTTAATGCCTCTGTGAAGTATGATTATCTCCATCTTTCCACTTGCAGGACAAGAAGGCCCACAACAGGAGGGAGGCAGCCCGAACTGGTGGAGGCATGCCGGATCTTCGGCCTCCCAGCACAGCAGAGGAAGAAGCGATAGAACTGACAGAGACCCAGGGCGGCTGCGCCATATCAGATGGAGAGACCGGAGTCTCCACTCAAGTGAGTGAGGATTGGCTTCCATTGACTTACAGTTCACTTCTGCAGACCCACATGTGGTTGGCATGACGGGACCTGCACAGCCTAACCCACACATGTTTGTGCTCTATCATGCGGATCAGCATTGACAGGAAACTCAACCAGAAGGGAGCCTAATGTCCACCTCTGAGAAGGAGGAGCACTCAGAGGATACACCATCCCATGACTCTCCTGCACCTTCCTCCAGTGCAGATACTTTCACCTCAGTGGGTAATCGATCGGCTTTAGAATCAGGGTCACAAACTGATGGGAGCACCATACACGTACCCAAGCAGCTGGCTAAGGCTGAGACAGCCGAGGCCTCTGACAATCGGAGGACTGTGGGTGGCCAGTCCCATGCTGAGCACCAGGCTCACGACGAGCCTGTGGTGTCAACAGCACAGGGCATGCCGGAGTTGTAGAGGTCTAGAGGAATTCCAGATTAAGATCTGGAAGCCGAACTGCAGACACTGTGCAACATCAGGGAGGGGGAGAGATAGCTGAACACATGTACCAAAAGATGGTTCACACCCCTTAGAATAGGGTCCCCTGTTTTGGTCAGCGGTGAGGGACAGGAGAGTGTGACCATGACTGAGGCAGGTAAAGGGACGGAGCAGACAGTAATGGAGGAGCCTCAGCCTTTGCAATTGTCAAACAGGTTTGAGGTGCTTGCAATCTATGTGGACGAAAGCGAGGACTGCAAGGTGGATGAGCAGACTGGCCATGGAACCATGGTACAGGAAGCTGTTCAAGCGGGGGGAGCAAAAAGGAAAATAGTGGTATTAGGGGACAGTATAGTGAAGGGGATTGACACTGTTCTCTGCAGCAAAGAGCGAGAGTCCAGACAGCTTTGTTGCCAGCCTGGTGCCAGGGTTCGGGACATCTGCTCAGGGCTGGAGAGGAACTTGGAGTGGGAGGGGGAGGATCCAGTCACCGTGGTCCATGTAGATACCAAAGGCATAGGAGGACAAGGAGAAGGTTCTACAAAGTCAGTATGAGGAGCTGGGCACCAAATTAAGAAGCAGAACCTCAAAGGTAATAAACTTTGAATGTGCAAATTGGCATAGGACAAATAAGATTAGAGAAATGAATGCATGGCTCAAAGACTGGTGTGGTAGAAGTGGGGTACAGTTTGTGGAGCACTGGCGCCAATACTGGGGAAAGCTGGGACTGTACCATTCGGACGGTCTACACCTGAACTGTGCTGGGACCAATGTTCTAGTGAGCTGCATAACTAAAGAAGTAGAGAGGGTTTGAAATGAAATAGTGGGGGCAAGGGATCATATTTGTGAATATGTGGTAAATCAAAGAGTAGAGACAAGGCAAGAGAGAAAGGTACTAATATGGGAAATGATAAACAGACCGTGACAGGAAGGGACAGAAAGTAAAAATCTAAGAATAAATCATCAGTCAAGGCTAGAGGTTACAAAAAAAAAAGGAAAAAACTAAAGGCTCTTTATCAGAATGCGCATAGCATTCTAAACAAAACAGATGAATTGATAGTGCAAATAGAAATAAATAAGTACAATCTGATAGCCATTACAGAGACATGGCTGCAGGATTACATAGATTGCAGCCTGAATATTGAAGGGTACATGACATTCAGGAAGGACAGGAAGCAAGGAAAAGGTGGAGGGGTGGCTGTTAATTAATTGGATAGAGAGGAGAAATGATAAAGGCAAGAAGTCTTGTGGGAGTGGTGTACAGACCCTTAACAGTAACGGGGTATAAAGGAAGAAATAATGGGAACTTGTTAGAAAGGTATAATGATAATTATGGGGGATTTTAATCTGCATATAGAATGGAAAAATCTGATGAGTTCATAGAATGTTTTCAGGATAGTTTCTTAGAACAGCATATTCTGGAACCAACCAGAGAGCAGGCTATACTAGATCCCATATTGTGCAACGAGATAGGATTAATTAATGACCTCATAGTGAAGGTGCCCCTAGCCAGCAGCATTCATAATATGATTGAATTTTACATTCAGTTTTTTGTTATTCATTCGTGGGATCTGGGCATCGCTGGCTAGGCCAGTATTTGTTGCCCATTCCTAATTGCCCTTGTCAACCGAGTGGCTTGCTAGGCCATTTCAGAGTCAACCACATTGCTGTGGGTCTGGAGTCACATGTAGGCCAGACCAGGTAAGGACAGCAGATTTCCTTCCCGAAAGGACATTAGTGAACCAGATGAGTTTTTACAACAATCAATTGTTGATTGTTGACAGTCACCATTAGACTGGCATTTTAAAAAATTTATTAATTCAATTCAAATTTCGCCATCTGCCATGGTGGGATTGGAACTCTTGTTCCCAGAGCACTAGCTGTGCTTCTGGATTACTAGTGCAGTGACATTACCACTCTGACACTGCCTCCTGTACCTACAAGTGGCTGGAAGCATGTAATTGTGAGATTGTCTGTTGCCTCTTTGACGTGCTGCTCAGTCTTCCTGGCCTCCGATGTAAGGGCTTCAACATCCAGTGCTGCTTGCTGATCTCCCTCCTCCATGTCCTCCTTGTCAGTGGAGGAGTGTCACTCAGGCATCTCATCGTCATGCAAGGCCTCCCTCCTCTGCAGTGCTAGATGGTGCAGAGCACAGCAGACTACAACAATATGCAAAACCCTCTCAGGGGCATACTGCAAGGTTGCAGGGTTCCACCGGATCAATCTCATCTTCAGCAGCCCCGTGACCTGTGCTGTGGTCACTCGGTGGAACCGTGGCAAGTGTTGTATCTGCTCCGCTGCATTGTAAGGGTTCCTCACAAGTCTTCAATGGGTAGCCCTTGTCCCCGAGAATCCCTGAGGTTGAGCAGGGGGGGCATCAAGACCTGAAAAGCAGAGCAGTTGAACATTGTTTGAATGGAATCCCTTCCTGTTCATGAAGGCGGGTGTCTGGTCCGTTGGAGCCTCAAAGGCCACGTGCGTGCAATCTACCACACCTTGCACCCGGAAAATTCCAGCAATGGCCCCGAATCCAATGGTCCTCTTGGCCTGACTGTCAGGGTGAGTCCAGTAACGCACATAGTCGCCGAGCCTCTCAAACAGGACATTGGTCACCTACTGTTTTCACTGGAACGACGGAGGTGGAGGGGCGACATGATAGAGGTTTACAAAGTTATGAGCGGCATGGACAGAGTGGATAGTCAGAAGCTTTTTCTCAGGGTGGAAGAGTCCATTACTAGGGGACATAGGTTTAAGGTGAGAGGGGCAAAGTTTACAGGGGATGTGCGAGACAAGTTCTTTACACAGAGGGTGGTGAGTGCCTGGAACTTGCTGCCGGGGGAGGTGGTGGAAGCAGGTACGATAGCGACGTTTAAGAGGCATCTTGACAAATACATGAATAGGATGGGAATAGAGGGATACGGTCACTGGAAGTGCAGAAGGTGTTAGTTTCGGCAGGCACCAAGATCGGCGCAGGCTTGGAGGGCCGAATGGCCTGTTCCTGTGCTGTACTGTTCTTTGTTCTTTGTACTTAATGCAGCGGTGGGCTGCTGCCTGGACACCCCCTGTGGACCCTTCGAATGATCCAGACATGTAAAGGTTTAGTGCCACTGTGATCTTCAGAGCCACTGGCATAGGGTGACCCCCAAATCCTATAGGGCACAACTCGTCCTGCAGCAGAGAGCATAAATCAGTGACACCTCCCTGGAAAGGTGTAGTCTTTGCTGGAAATGCCACTCTGATATTTGGAGATAGCTGATTCGAGTCAGTACGCTCTCTGGTACAGCTGGGCCCTTCTTGGCATGGCCAGCTGCTGCTGCTCTCATCGTGGAGCTTCACGGACAGAAGCAGCTGCCTCTTGGCCCTCCCTCCTTCGGAAGCATCGCATCATGCTACCGGGGTTTAAAAAGACAGGGTGTATGAGACACATGCCAGGTGACCAGTGGGCCTACAGATTGCTGTCAATACAGAGACGATGTTGCCTGGGCCACTTTTGCTATTTCTCCCAGCAGTCTTCCTGATGGGCCTCAGTGCCCACCCTTGCTGATAACTGTGATTTTTATAAATGACTTGGATGAGGAAGTGGAAGACTGGGTTAGTAAATTTGCCAATGACACAAAGGTTGCTGGAGTTGTGGATAGTGTAGAGGGCTGTTGTAGGTTGTAACTGGACATTGACAGGATGCAGAGCTGGGCTGAGAAGTGGCAGATGGAGTTCTACCTGGAAAAGTGTGAAGTGATTCATTTTGGAAGGTTGAATTTGAATGCGGAATACAGGCTTAAAGACAAGATTCTTGGCAGTGTGGAGGAACAGAGGGATCTTGGGGTTCACGTCCATAGATCCCTCAAAGTTGCCACCCAAGTTGATAGGGTTGTTAAGAAGGCGTATGGTGTGTTGGCTTTCATTAACAGGGGGATTGAGTTTAAGAGCCGCGAGGTTATGCTGCAGCTCTATAAAGCCCTGGTTAGACCACAATTGGAATATTATGTTCAGTTCTGGTCGCCTCATTATAGGAAGGATGTGGAAGCTTTAGAGAGGGTGCAGAGGAGATTTACCAGGATGCTGCCTGGACTGGAGGGCATGTCCTACGAAGAAAGATTGAGGGAACTAGGGCTTTTCTCATTGGAGCGAAGAAGGATGAGAGGTGACTTGATAGAGGGGTACAAGATTTCTTTGCATTGAACTGCATCTGCTACCTGTCTGCCCATTCTACCAACTTGTTTATGTCCTTTTGAAGTTCGACACTATCCTTCTCACAGGTCACAATGCTTCCAAATTTTGTATCATCTGCCAATTTTGAAATTGTGCCCTTGTACACCAAGGTCTAGGTCATTAATATATATCAGGAAAAGCAAGGGTCCCAACACTGATCCCTGGGGAACTCCACTACAAACCTTCCTACAGCCCGAATAGCTCCATTAATCACTACTCTTTGTTTCCCGTCACTCAGCCAATTTCGTACCCATTTTGCTGCCGTCCCTTTTCTTCCATGAGCTACAAGTTTGCTCACAAGTCTTGTGTGGCACTGTATCAAACGCCTTTTGAAAGTCCATGTACACCACATCAACAGCATTGCCCTCATCAACCCACTGTCATCTCTCAAAAAAACTCCAGCAAGTTAGTTAAACATGATTTTCTCTTAAGAAATCCATGCTGACTTTCCTTAATTAACTCACATTTGTCCACGTGACTATTGATTTTGTCCCAAATTATTTTTTAGCACCACCGAAGTTAAAATCTGTCCCATGGTGTTAAAATTTACAAATGTACCAATTTGAAAGTGATAGCAATAGCATGGGAGGGCTGCATTAAATGGGCTGAACTTAATGGGCCCGTGGAAGAATGGGCTGGGAGGCAGAGAGGCTCATAAAATAGCGAGGGATAGTGAGGGCAGGTGCCGTGGGAGGGTGGGTGGAGTGCCCGTCTCCTTCCCAACACCATGCAGGCTTGACCGAGGCAGGGAAGGCCAAAGATAGCCTTCCTGCCCAGAGGCCAGTTGAGGCCCTTAAGTCAATTAAGGACCTCTTCCCACCTCCACATGGGGAGGTCGGCTAGTAAAATAAGGCAGCCTCCCTGTGGGTTAACGGTGGGGGGTGGTGTCTCCGCCAAGGACCATCTGTGCCCGAGGAAAGCCCCTGGCAGCAAAGGCTTTTCCCCCCGCACCAAACCACCCCCTCCCCATGGCCAGCTGGGCTGACCCTGGTGAGCCCGCCCCACTTACCTGGTCCTGGTCCTGGTCCTGGTCCTCCTGTAGTACCCGCAGTGGCCACTGGTCCCGGTGGCACTGCCCGTATGACTGAGCTGCTGGCCCTCTGATTGGTCAGCAGCTGGTGGAGGCGGGTTCCCTATTATTAAAAGGATGGAGACGCCGATGACAGGCAGTTAAGTGACTGCCCGCCATGGAATTCGGCCTGGGGTCAAAAACAGGGTCAAGGCGGGGTCACATCCTGCCCTCCAGCCCGTCGCTGGGACCCCCTGCCGTCAAATTAAAATTCAGCCCAATATAGGAAGACATAAACAGGCTTGAAAAATTACAAACTAATTTCAATGTAGGAAAGTGTGAGATGGCTCATTTCATTCGGAGGATTAAGGGGACCACTTATTCCTGGGAAGGGAAGAAACAAAATGCGACAGAGGAGTCAAGAAATCTGTGAATATGGATACATAAATCACTAAAATTAGCAACACTAGTTGATAAATCGACGATAAAGATGAGTATCAAAGTACTGGAGTTCATTTTGAAAGGAATAGCAGGGAGATAATGTTAAATTTATATAAAGGCTCAGAGTTCTGCGTGCCGTTCAGATCTCCATATTACGAAAAGCACTGGAGAAAGTGCAGGGAAGATTTACAAAGATGTGTCACAACTGAGAGAAATGCACGAGGAAGGATTGAGCAAGTTGGGGCTCTTTTCTCTGGAAAAGAGAAGATTGAGGGGAGACCTGAGAGAAGACTTTCAACTTGTCCTGGGGTTCAATAGGGTGAAAGTGGAGCAACTGCTTCCACTTGTAGGTGAGTCCAAAAAAAAATGGCCATAAGATACTCACTAACCAGAAGAAATTCGGAGGAATCTGTTGACAGAAAGAGTGGTGAGAATGTGGAACACACTTGATGCATACATGAAGGTGAAGGAAATAAAGGGGTATGGTGGGAAGGGGCTGGTGTGGAGTACAAACATCAGCTCGGACCAGTTGGGAATACTCTATATTAAATGTAATTCCATGTATGGAGATCCCCATCTGGCCCCCATGAAAAAAAAAGGAGTATCATATTCCAAGTCTCTGTAAATTGTATAAGAGCTAATTATGGCAACTGACCCCAAAAATCAGATAGTTGTTGCTGTTCGAGGGAATGTGGGCTCCGTCCTTTAACTCAGTGAATGAAGAACTTCCTGATAGAGCACAGAAGTCGCCAGATTGTTCTCCACCTGTCTTCCTTAGCATCAGTAATCACCCTGGGCCATGTGGGGGAATATTGCCCAAGCGCCCTCCCATCATCAATCACCCTGCTAGAAAATGTATGGAGATAGAGACGGCATCAGGAGAGGACAAGCTCATCCATGAAGCCCCACAAAGTAGAATAGCTGATTATCTTCAGGTCAGCATTCTTCTCCGTGATCGTGCGCCGAAGTTGGCGAGACTGTTACTGGCTGTTCCTTCCCACCACGTTGTGTGAGAATGGTGGGGGTGTGGGGAGGGCATGGTGCCCAGGTTCCTAGCGAATTGCCATCATATATGCCATGGTGAAGGTGGCAGTAGGCCATGGGAAGGGTGGGTAACAACCCTAGGTTTTCCCAGTGAAAGGACAGAACCTCCTCTCCCTCCATTCCACTCGAACCTACCTTGCTATTGAGAGGTAAGGTAACTGTACGTTGTTAAGTGAACACGAAGTGGCCCCAGACAGGAAGAAGCACATTGTAGCAATTACGCTTCTCTTGTATTCCTTTGCTATTCTATGATAGAGGGTCTGGAAATAAAAGCAATTTGATAATACCTCTCCAATACGAACATAACAGCTTTGTGAGCTTCAATGTTTGCCAAGGCCAACAAGACAGCCATTCTTCCCATCCATGGGGCAGTTCTGTCCCTTTAACTGCCTTGCTCCCTCTCATGGTGCAGCAGCATCAGCACTAGAGCAGCTTCATGCCGAGTGATATCAGGATGCGGGTGACACGTTGGGGGGTGGTGTAGAGGGGGGGGGTAGACCAGCTATGCTGGAACACTGCCACTGGGAGGGCAATCCTGGCCTTGATCTCTATACTCACACAAGGATGATTGTAACTTGAGTGAGATACTAGTGGGCAACCCGTGATCTGTACCTTAGCAAGGAGCCTTCCGTATCTGGACCATTATCCCAAAATGCTTTACACGCAACGAAACACTTTTGTAGCGTAGTGTTAAGAATGCTTCCATTTTTTTGTTAAATTTTGATGATTTGTGTTTTAATACTGAAAAGGAGTTCATGGATTTTTTTTTACAAGGGTCACCAAGAGGTATGGATTGTAAACAGTTCCTGGAAAGCACCTATTTTCAGATAAATTACCCAGAAGGGGTTGTTTTAGACTTGGGAAAGATGTTTACAAAGAAATGACAGATCAATATTTATAGCGGTCAGAAGGCTTGACTCTTGTGACTTCTTTTTCGGTTTGGCTTTGGACAGTGATTTGGGATATGGGCAATGGTTTGAAAAGACAATTGAAGAAAACTTGCCAAGCAAGCGATGCCCAGCTCAGTCTGTTCCAGCTCTTTGAAAAAGCCTGCCAGTTTTCCATCTCTTTAAGAAACGCTGAGAAGCAAGTGTAAAACTGTCTGTAACCCCTGTTACTGCATCTTCCCTGGAAAGCCTGCCCAAACTGATCTTCAACGTCTCCTGACAAGAACTGTTCTAGAAAGATCCCAGTGACCACCGTCTATACATATTTGGATGTCAAACCAAAAAGGTCATCTGACATCTTTTCATATCTTCTCTTTTTTCTTCAAGAATTAGCAAGTATTTTGGCCAAATTTCTTTTTGATTTTTTGTACTAGAGCTCGAAAGAGCTCTTTATTTTTTCAGTTAACTAATGTGTGTCATTGTGTGTGAGTATGAGGGGCTAACGTAAAAATGGGAACTTTTTATTTCAATCTGTGTATTTATGCTTTGCTTCATTACTGGTTAAGACTTGTTTTATAATAAACTGATAATTTTGTTGTTTATTAAAGAAACGTGGTTGATGTGTTATATTCTGGGATAGAAATAGAGTCTATGACTGACCGTATCGGTAATGGGAAAAAAATTAAATATACTTTGTGACCTGTGGGGAAGTGGGATTAGAATTAACAGTGCACTCCTCACACCTCGGTCGTAACAGTAGTCTCTGTTGTAATGTAGGAAATGATGCAGCCAATTGGCACACAGCTAATTCCCACAAACAGCAATGTGATAATGACCAGATAATCTCTTTTAATGATGTTTGTTGAAGAATAAATATTAGCCAGGACACCTGCGAGGACAGACAGTATAGCGCTCCCTCAGCACTACACTGGAGTATCAGTCTGGACAGAAGGATACCGACAAGAAAAAAGAAATTTGTTTTTAAAAGATGATTTCACCCCTTCAACAAACAAAATCTAAAGTAACATTTGCCAGAGGATTTGAAAGCAGAAGAGCATGATGTTAAAGTTGGACGTTGATGTCCAATAAGGTCATTATTTTATTTTTGAACCTTGTCAACCCTGTCTGGTAGATGTTGATGGTGAAATTGTTCTTTGCCAATGGCGAATCAGTTGCTCGTTTTTCCCCAAGAGACAGCCGATTCACTAGCACCTGTTTCTTTGCTACAGGTAAGGACCATTTTCAGCCCCTCCCACTGCCTTGTATCTTCTCCACTCCTCTCGAAGCACAATTACATTCTAATCGAATTGACCTGCAGCCACATATTTTCAAAGGTCCCAGCCAATTCTATTTAACATGATGACAGAGCTGCTGTTAACGGCCACCAGTTAAAATTCAGCTGCAAAGCCGTGCAGAGTAACTGCATAGCGAAACAAGTTAACACTTTTTATTTGTTTATTTTATTTTAGTTTGTTTCATCATTCATTTTTTTTTACAGCTTCCAGTTGCTTGCCATTTCAACACACCCCCTGCTCTCATGCCCACATCTCTGTCCTGGGCTTGCTGCAGTGTTCCAGTGAACATCAACGCAAGCTCGAGGAACAGCATCTCACTAACCAATAAGGCTGTTGCAGCCTACCGGACTGAACATTGAGTTCAATCATTTCAGAGCATGAAGGCCCCCACTTTTTATTTTTAGTTATTTTTTCTTTTTTTACTATTTATTGTTTTTTATTTGTTTATTTTATTTTAGTTTGTTTCATCATTCATTTTTTTACTATGTGCCTACCCATTGTTTTTTTTCATGTTTGTGCTTTGAGCCAGGGCTGTTCATTTTTCTGTCAATTAACACACTAACGCTTTGTCTTTCAGCACACCATTAACATACTGTTTGCCTTTGCTCCATGACGCTCTGGTCAGTTATTCTCTGTGACCCTCTGTCCTATCAACACCTTGCATTTTGTTATCTCTTGCGCCACCCCTGCTTTATTTGCTTAAAACCTATTACATTTCTAACATTTGCCAGTTCTGATGAAAGGTCATTGATCTGAAATGTTAACTCTGCTTCTTTCTCCACAGATGCTGCCAGACTTGCTGAGTATTTCCAACATTTCTTGTTTTTATTTCAGATTTCCAGCATCTGCAGTATTTTGCTTTTATTAAGTTAACACTGCAGGCTGGGCACTTAATTCCTTTTAAAAAATGTACCTGTTGATGGTGGGCTTGGGGAATGGTGGAAAATCCTGTGAGGCCTGGGTCTTACACTTGTCCCACTCATCATGCCTGAATTTTGAAAATGTGCCCTTTAACAGGCATAATTTGCATACTTTATGGATGTAATGCTTGTTTTAGGGAGTCTAAAAATGCTTCCCACAATTTTAACACTGGGATCAACACCTGCACAGATTGGGTGCAAACTGACCCACTGCTAAGTTGATATGATTTGCACCCATTTTAAGCCTGAAAAACAGGCACAATTTCTACCACGTAGTCTGGGATCATCACATAACACATGAAACATAAGAGATTCCTGTGATCATGTGACATGAGGAAAAACCTTTTCACACAGCGAGCGGTTAGGATCTGGAAGGAACTGTCTGAGGCAGGTTCAATCGGGGCATTCGAAAGGGAATTAAATAATTTTCTGAAAAGGAAGAAGGTACAGGGTTATAGAGAGAAGGCAGGTGAACGGCACAAAGTGGCCTCCTTCTGCATTGTAATAATTCTGTGATTCTGTGTTGGCTCTGAGAGACATGAATAGACACTGAGAGGATTCACTCATGGAGATGAATAGATATTGTGCAGTTGTGTTCGATTAGCTGCTGGGTATCAATGTTACACACACTGTATAAATTTCAGTTCTTGGTGTTAATGAGTTTGAATCAACTGATATCATCTAAACTTAATGGATTAACTGTCACTGAATAAACTTTCTGATAAACTTGTAACTTGTTGAAAACTTACAACTATTATTAATACAATTCTAAAGTATACTTCTGCAGACATTAGATGACAACTTGAATTTACTTAGTGTCTTTAATGTAGAAAAACATTGGCAAATGGACTTCACATTGCTTAAATTGTAATGTAATTGTCCAAACATTTAGTATACACCAATATTTGGAATATCATGCGCTGTCTAATCTACCCGGATCTGGGCTTGTCATCATGGTTGTTTTGGGCAATGGCATCACTGTTGCTCGAATCTCAATCACATGGTCAGTTGCTGCCCGGTGACTAGGGTTACCAACGCTCCAGAATCATCCTGGAGTTTCCAGGACATTGAAGATTAATCTCCAGGACACTGCTGGGATCAATCTGGGTGAAAAATAATAGGGACATTTTTTAATTATTGTGTTTTTTTTTCATTTGTTTGAACATTTCTGTTTAATAGTTATAAAAATATTCTTCTTCTTCTTCTTTGGCCTCCTTGTCTCGAGAGACAATGGGTAAGCGCCTGGAGCTGATCAGTGGTTGGGAAGCAGCGCCTGGAGTGGCTATAAGGCCAATTCTAGAGTGACAGACTCTTCCACAGGTGCTGCAGATAAAATTGGTTGTCAGGGCTGTTACACAGTTAGCCCTCTCCTTGCACTTCTGTCTTTTTTCCTGCCAACTGCTAAGTCTCTTCGACTCGCCACTCTTTAGCCCCGCCTTTATGGCTGTCCACCAGCTCTGGCGATCACTGGCAACTAACTCCCACGACTTGTGATCAATGTCACAGGACTTCAAGTCGCGTTTGCAGACGTCTTTAAAGCGGAAACATGGACAGCCGGTGGTCTGATACCAGTGGCGAGCTCGCTGTACAATGCGTCCTTGGGGATCCTGCCATCTTCCATGCGGCTCACATGGCCAAGCCATCTCAAGCGCCGCTGGCTCAGTAGGGTGTATATGTTGGGGATGTTGGCTGCCTCGAGGACTTTTGCGTTGGAGATACGGTCCTGCCACCTGATGCCAAGGCAGCGAAGATGGAATGAGTTGAGATGACGCTCTTGGCAGACATACGTTGTCCAGGCCTCGCTGCCGTAGAGCAAGGTACTGAGGACACAGGCTTGATACACTCGGACTTTTGTGTTCCGTGTCAGTGCGCCATTTTCCCACACTCTCTTGGCCAGTCTGGACATAGCAGTGGAAGCCTTTCCCATGCGCTTGTTGATTTCTGCATCGAGAGACAGGTTACTGGTAATAGTTGAGCCTAGGTAGGTGAACTCTTGAACCTCTTCCAGAGTGTGGTCGTCAATATTGATGGATGGAGCATTTCTGACGTCCTGTCCCATGATGTTCGTTTTCTTGAGGCTGATGGTTAGGCCAAATTCATTGCAGGCAGCCGCAATCCTGTCGATGAGTCTCTGCAGACACTCTTCTGTGTGGGATGTTAATGCAGCATCGTCAGCAAAGAGGAGTTCCCCGATGAGGACCTTCCGTACTTTGGTCTTCGCTCGAAGACGGGCAAGGTTGAACAACCTGCCATCTGATCTTGTGTGGAGGAAAATTCCTTCTTTTGAAGACTTGAACACATGTGAGAGCAGCAGTGAGAAGAAGATCCCAAACAGTGTAGGTGCGAGAACACAGCCCTGTTTCACGCCACTCAGGATAGAAAAGGGGTCTGATGAGGCACCGCTATGCTGAATTGTGCCCTTCATATTGTCATGGAATGAGGTGATGATACTTAGTAGCTTTGGTGGACATCCAATCTTTGCTAGTAGTCTGAAGAGACCACGTCTGCTGACGAGGTCAAAGGCTTTGGTGAGATCTATGAAAGCAACGTAGAGGGGCATCTGTTGTTCACGGTTTTATTAGAGATGAGAAAAAGGGCTGTTTGACTGACAATCGGGAATCATCCAATGGAATATTGACAAAGTTTTTCCTTTGCAATGGAGTGGGAAGGAGCATGAGGATGAACATATTGGGTGAACAATGGCGGGTGTGCAGGGGCAGGAATACATTCAGGAATGTATTCCTCCAGGAATACATTCAACCAGGGTTGGCAACTCTACCTGTGGCTGCTCTCATTCCTGAGATTTCTCACAGTCCTGATTCCTCCTAGAGGTTGGGTTTGACTCCTTCGCAGCTTTGCTGCAGTTTTCACAACAGGTGGACCTCGACACTGCATTTATTCTAAAATCAAGTGGGATTTGTGGAGATCAGCTGATGATATGATGCTCCATGATTAGTCCTGATGTAAACTCTGGCCATGTCTGCGTTTCTGATATTAACTATAGGTTTCCACACCTACCTCTCTGGGCTCTTACTGAGTCACCTTCTTTCAAAGATTTCAGAGGTTCTTGCTCAATCATGCTATATTTCCAATTTTCCTGTCACACTGTCTGTGATTGTTGAATTTCCTATATCATGCCTAACCAATACACTAGGTTTTCTTTGGCATCTTGCTATGTACAAATTGGCTGCTGCATTTCCTACATAACACTAGAACACGTAAACAGGAATAGGCCACTTAGCATCACCATTCAATGAGGTCATGGCTGATCTGTGACCTAACTCCACATTGCTACCATTGCCCCATATCCCTAAATCTCTAAATACCTTTGATTAACAAAAATCTATCAATCTCACTTTGTAAATTAACATTTTACCTAGCATCAGTTGTCATTTGTGGAAGAGAGTTCCAGACTTCTATCACCCTTTTCATGAAGAAGTATTTCCTAATTTCACTCCTGAAAGGTCTGGCTCTAATTTTTAGACGATGCTCCCTCGTTCTGGACTCCCCAAGCAGTGGAAGTAGTTTCTCCCAATCTGCCCTATCTGTTCCCCTTAATATCTTGACAACATCAACCAAGTCACCCCTTAATCTTCTAAATTCCAGGACTACAACCCTAGTTAGTTTAATCTCTCCTTGCAATTTAACCCTTGGTACTCAGGTATCATTCTGTTAAGTTCATGTTGCTATCCCCCCAAGGCCAATATATCCTTCCTAAGGTGTGGTGCCCAGAACTGCTCACAGTAACTCCATCTGTGGCCTAACCAGAGCTCTGTATAGCTGAAGTATGACTTCTAATCCCTTGTATTCCAGTCCTCTGGATATAAAGGCCAGCATTCCATTAGCCTTTTTGATTATTCTCTCTACCTGTTCATGACATTTTAATGATCTGTGCACCTGGACCCCAAAATTTCTTTGGAGCTCCACTGTATCTAGCTTTTCATTATTCAGAAAGTACCCTGTTCTGTATTTTTTAAATCTAAAGTGGATTTTCCGACATTGAATTCTATTTGCCACAGCTTTGCCCATTGACTTAAGTTATCAATATCTTTGTAAATTTACATTTCCATCTACGCTGCTTACAATACTGCCAATCTTTGAATCATCGGCAAATTTGGAGATGTGGCTTTCTATCCCATCATTAAAGTTGGGATTACGGTGAATAGCTAAGGCCCCAACACAGATCCTTGTGGGACACCACTAGTTACATCCTGACAATGAAGAGTACCTGTCCATTATCCCTAGTTTCTGTCTCCAATCACTTGGCCAATTTCCTAACCAGATCAATAATTTGCCTTCAATTCCATGAGCTTCAACTTTAGCTGACAACAGTGGCTATATTTCAAAAGTACTTCATTGGCTATAAGGCTCTGGATAAATGGAATTCCTTCCTTCCTTCCTCCCTCCCTCCCTCGCTTTCTTCTTTTCTTTCTTTCACATATTGGCCAGGACACTGGGAGAACTCGCTCCCTCTTTTTCTTTGAATAGAGCTCTTACCTAATCGCATGGGAGCTCTCAGTTCTGAGTAGGTAGATGGGCCTTGGTTTAATATCTCATCTGAAAGACTGTGGAGAGGGGGGCAGTCACTAAAGACCTGAGGGCGGATTACGCAGCAGTAGGTTTTTTTTAAATTCATTCACGGGATGTGGGCGTCGCTGGCTAGGCCAGCATTTATTGCCCATCCCTAATTGCCCTTGAGAAGGTGGTGGTGAGCTGCCTTCTTGAACCACTGCAGTCCATTTGGGGTAGGTACACCCACAGTGCTGTTAGGAAGGGAGTTCCAGGATTTTGACCCAGCGACAGTGAAGGAACGGCGATATAGTTCCAAATCAGGATGGTGTGTGACTTGGAGGGGAACTTGCAGGTGGTGGTGTTTGCTGCCCTTGTCCTTCTAGTTGGTAGAGGTCATGGGTTTGGAAGGTGCTGTCTAAGGAGCCTTGGTGCATTGCTGCAGTGCATCTCGTAGGTGGTACACACTGCTGTCATTGTGAGTTGGTGGTGGAGTGAGTGAATGTTTGTGGATGGGGTGCCAATCAAGCGGGCTGCTTTGTCCTGGATGGTGTCGAGCTTCTTGAGTGTTGTTGGAGCTGCACCCATCCAGGCAAGTGGAGAATATTCCATTACACTCCTGACTTGTGACTTGTAGATGGTGGACAGGCTTTGGGGAGTCAGGAGGTGAGTTACTCGCCACAGAATTCCTAGCCTCTGACCTGCTCTTGTAGCCTTTTGCAGTATCCAGTGCCTTCAGTCGTTTCTTGATATCACGCGGAGTGAATCGAATTGGCTGAAGTCTGGCATCTGTGATGCTGGGGACTTCAGGAGGAGGCCGAGATGGATCATTAACTCGGCACTTCTGGCTGAAGATTGTAGCAAATGCTTCAGTCTTATCTTTCGCACTGATGTGCTGGGCTCCCCCATCATTGAGGATGGGGATATTTGTGGAGCCACGTCCTCCAGTTAGTTGTTTAATTGTCCACCACCATTCACGGCTGAATGTGGCAGCACTGCAGAGCTTAGATCTGATCTGTTGGTTATGGGATCCCTTAGCTCTGTCTATCTCATGCTGTTTACGCAGTTTGGCATGCAAGTAGTCCTGTGTTGTAGCTTCACCAGGTTGACACCTTATTTTGAGGTATACGTGGTGCTGCTCCTGGCATGCCCTCCTGCACTCTTCATTGAACCAGGGTTGGTCTCCTGGCTTGATGGTAACGGTAGAGTGGGAGATATGCCGGGCCATGAGGTTACAGATTGTGGTTGAGTACAATTTTGCTGCTCCTGATGGCCCACAGTGCCTCATGGATGCCCAGTTTTGCATTGCTAGATCTGTTTGAAATCTATCCCATTCAGCACGGTGATAGTGCCACACAACACGATGGAGGGTATACTCAATGTGAAGGCGGGACTTCATCTCCAGAAGGACTGTGCGGTGATCACTCCTACCAATACTGTCATGGACAGAAGTACCCGCGGCAGGCAGATTGGTGAGGACGAGGTCAAGTATGTTTTTCCCTCGTGTTGGTTCCCTCACCACGCAGACCCAGTCTAGCAGCTATGTAAGCATAGGTAGATTCAGAAAGTTGTTGTTTTAACTGTACAAGTAACTGGAGCTCTGTGTTGACTTTACCAACAATTGTCATTTAAAATTACCTTTGTGAATTAATTTAGCAATATAAATATCGGTAGTCAGATTAAAATCTGCTTAATATTTGATATATCTCAATGGCTTTGGTGCTAACATAGTTTTGCAGTGAGAGTGTGCTTATTTGGCTTTGTTCTGTTCATTTCTTGGTGACCTTGAGCCATATGTTCCCTCGAATGCTTTCAACACCTTAAAAAGTGACACTGTCCAATAACTCAGCACTCATGGCAGCCATAAGGGCTACTCTGTATATATTATTGGGACAGCTGCCTGCTCGGAATAGCAGCTGTGCATCTGGACTCAGGGGAAGCTGCCAAGCTTTCCCCCAGTGATGACAGCTCATTGTTGGCACCCATCAGTTAGCCTGAATCCTCAGGATTGAATGGAGTGGGAATGACAGGCCTGCCGGGAATGCACAGTGAATATGATCAGATAAAGGTGGAATAATGAAAGACCGCGGAAGGTAGAGATATACTTTTGTAAGGACACTGAACATTCTTCGAATGCATGAGAGAGACAGCTGTGCAATGACTAATCCGTCAAATGTTTTCAATTGATCTGGACAGAAACTAAAGACTTTGTTCTTGTGTCTGAATTTAATGGTGTTTACTCCGTCTGTTATCCCTTACAGCACCATCACATTCCACATCCAGTAGGGACAATGCAAGGGAAAGTACTAGACTTTTGATGGATTGTTTTCCAAATTTTTTGATGTAGTTGCATCCTCTTCCCCCTCCCCCAGCACCACTTTCTAAAAATTTAATTCAATTATAGGATGTGGGCATCACTGGAAAGACTAGCATTTATCACACATCCCTAATTGCCCTTAACTGAATGGCTTGCTTGGCCATTTTGGGGATCACTTAAGAGTCAACCACATTGCTGTGCATTTGGAGTCCCATGTAGGCCAGACTGGGTAAGGACGGCAAATTTCCTTCCCCTATCTTACCGAGTTATCAGATCTTAAAATTCAGGAAAATCAATAGTACCATGCATAATATGAGCTCAGGATCGCTGGGATAACACCCTACCCCATGTAGATTGGAAACTGTCTTCAGCACCCCATGCAAACGCAAGCTCAGTCGAGGCAAAACCTGTGTACACAAGCTCACACACTCACTCAAACACACACTCACTCACGTACACACACTGACACAAACTCTCACACACACACACACACACATACTCACACTCACACACACACTCTCACACACACACATAAATACACATACACTCACACACACACACTCACTCACACACTGACACAAACTCTCACACACACACATACTCACGCTCACACATAAATACACATACACTCTCACACACACACTCACACAAACAGGCTAACAATCACTTCATACACACACACTCACACATGTGCACACTCACACTCACCTGTGCACTCATACACAAACATTCACCGACACACATATTCACACACACTCTCACTTGTACACATGGGTACACTCAAACACAATCACACATCCACACTCACACTCACTTACACACACACACTCACACATGTGCACTCACTCACTCACTCATACACACTCCAACACACACACACATACACTCCGACACACACACACATAAACACACAATCTCATACACACACAATCTCATACACTCACTCACACACTCACTCAGATACTCTCATACACACTCACACAGACACACCTCCAGCTATGGTGGGTTCAAATAATAGCTGGACAGTTCCTATCAGCAAATAGGATCCCAGATTATTAAATTTGGAAATGCATCTCACTGTGATGATTTTTAAAAACAACTTCTAACTCATAATGTTAAAAAAGTAGCCTTGTCTGTCTTTATTTATCCTGATCTGGCTCTGACAAAACAATTTTAAAAGCCAAGAATTTCATCCAATAAAAATAGAGAACGACCTCCTTTGTCTCAGACCCTGCCGTGCATATACATAGTTTCTATTTGGGACAGTTTAAGAACAAAAACCTTTCACTTATGCAGCACCTTTACAGACCTCAGAATGTTCCAAAGCACTTTACAGCCAATGAAGAACTTTTAAAGTGTAGTCACTGTTGTAATGTAGGAAACACGACAGCTAATTTGGGCACATCAAGCTCACACAAACAGCAATGAGCTAATGACCAGATATTCTGTTTCTGTGATGTTAGATGTGAGATAAATATTGGGCAGGACACCAAGTAAAATTCCCATGCTCATCTTCGCATTACTGTCACATCAACCTGAGATAACAAACAGAGTGTTGTCTGAAAAAAAGCATCTGACAGTGTAGCATCCTTGCAGTATTGTGCTGCAGTGTCAGTTTAGCTTATATACTCAGTGCCTTAGAGTGGGACTTGAGCCCACAACCGTCTAAGGCAAAGACCAGACTGCTACCATCAATCCACAGCTGACCCCTTCAGTAAAGAGAAGACTGAGAGGTGATCTGATAGAGAGTTTTAAAATTATGACAAGATTTGATAGGGTAGAGGTAGAGAAGATGTTTCCATTCGTTCTTCTTTCTTTCATTGGCCTCCTTGTCTCGAGAGACAATGGGGAAGCGCCTGGAGGTGGTCAGTGATTTGTGGAGCAGCGCCTGGAATGGCTATAAAGGCCAATTCTAGAGTGACAGACTCTTCCACAGGTGCTGCAGATAAAATTGGTTGTCGGGGCTGTTACACAGTTGGCTCTCCCCTTGCGCTTCTGTCTTTTTTCCTGCCAACTGCTAAGTCTCTTCGACTCGCCACGCTTTAGCCCCGCCTTTATGGTTGCCCGCCAGCTCTGGCGATCGCTGGCAACTGACACCCACGACTTGTGATCAATGTCACAGGATTTCAAGTCGCGTTTGCAGACGTATTTAAAGCGGAGACATGGACGGCCGGTGGGTCTGATACCAGTGACGAGCTCGCTGTACAATGTGTCCTTGGGGATCCTACCATCTTCCATGTGGCTCACATGGCCAAGCCATCTCAGGCGCCGCTGACTCAGTAGTGTGTATAAGCTGGGGATGTTGGCCACCTCGAGGACTTCTGTGTTGGAGATACGATCCTGCCACCTGAAGCCAAGGATTCTCCAGAGGCAGCGAAGATGGAATGAATTGAGACATCGCTCTTGGCTGACATACATTGTCCAGGCCTCGCTGCCGTAGAGCAAGGTACTGAGGACACAGGCTTGATACACTCGGACTTTTGTGTTCCATGTCAGTGAGCCATTTTCCCACACTCTCTTGGCAAGTCTGGACATAGCAGAGGAAGCCTTTCCCACGCGCTTGTTGAATTCTGCATCGAGAGACAGGTTACTGGTGATAGCTGAGCCTAGGTAGGTGAACTCTTGAACCACTTCCAGAGTGTGGTCGCCGATATTGATGGATGGGGCAGTTCTGACGTCCTGTCCCATGTTGTTCGTTTTCTTGAGGCTGATGGTTAGGCCAAATTCGTTGCAGGCAGCCGCAATCCTGTCGATGAGTCTCTGCAGACACTCTTCAGTGTGAGATGTTAATGCACTATAGTCAGCAAAGAGGAGTTCCCTGATGAGGACTTTCCGTACTTTGGTCTTCGCTCTTAGACGGGCAAGGTTGAACAACCTGCCACCTGATCTTGTGTGGAGGAAAATTCCTTCTTCTGAAGACTTGAACACATGTGAGAGCAGCAGTGAGAAGAAGATCCCAAACAGTGTAGGTGCGAGAACACAGCCCTGTTTCACACCACTCAGGATAGGAAAGGGGTCTGATGATGCGCCGCTATGCTGAATTGTGCCTTTCATATTGTCATGGAATGAGTTGATGATACTTAGTAGCTTTGGTGGACATCCAATCTTTTCTAGTAGTTTGAAGAGACCACGTCTGCTGACGAGGTCAAAGGCTTTGGTGAGATCTATGAAAGCAACATAGAGGGGCATCTGTTGTTTGCGTCATTTCTCCTGTAGCTGGCGAAGGGAGAACAACATGTCAACGGTGGATCTCTCTGCTTGAAAGCCACACTGTGCCTCAGGGTAGACACGCTCAGCCAGCTTCTGGAGTCTGTTTAAAATGACTCGAGCGAAGACTTTCCCCACTATGCTGAGCAGGGAGATTCCACGGTAGTTGTTGTAATCACCGCGGTCACCCTTGTTCTTATAGAGGGTGATGATATTGGCATCCTGTGGTACTGCTCCCTCGTCCCAGCACAGGCAAAGCAGTTCGTACAGTGCTGAAAGTATAGCAGGCTTGGCACTCTTGATGATTTCAGGGGTAATGCCGTCCTTCCCAGGGGAGAATCAATGGCATCACTGAGTTCTGATTTTGTTGGCTGTACATCCAGCTCATCCATGACTGGCAGAGACTGGGCTGCATTGAGGGCAGTCTCAGTGACAACATTTTCCCTGGAGTACAGTTCTAGGTAGTGCTCCACCCAGTGGTCCATTTGCTTGCGTTGGTCAGTGATCGTGTCCCCTGATTTAGATTTGACGGGGGCAATCTTCTTGATGATTAGATTAGAGATACAGCACTGAAACAGGCCCTTCGGCCCACCGAGTCTGTGCCGAACATCAACCACCCATTTATACTAATCCTACATTAATCCCATATTCCTACCAAACATCCCCACCTATCCCTATGTTTCCCTACCACCTACCTATACTAGTGACAATTTATAATGGCCAATTTACCTATCAACCTGCGTCTTTTGGCTTGTGGGAGGAAACCGGAGCACCCGGAGAAAACCCACGCAGACACAGGGAGAACTTGCAAACTCCACACAGGCAGTACCCGGAATCGAACCCGGGTCCCTGGAGCTGTGAGGCTGCGGTGCTAACCACTGATGGTTGGCCCAAAAGCTCTCTTAATGCCATCATGCAGTCCTCTGATGTTTCCAGTGTCGGAGGCCAGCTGAATATGACTGCATAGGTGTTGCCAGTAGTCATTTGCGCAGCGCCTGGCTGTTCTTTGTGCAGCGCTTCTGGCTGCTTTAAGTGCTACGGATGTTAACTCGCTGGGGGCTTTCTTGTAGTTCAGCAGTGCAATGCGCTTAGCGGCTATGACAGGTTCCAGCTCTTCAAAGTGAGATTGAAACCAGTCTGCATTCTGCTTCATACGTTTGCTATAGGTGGTCATAGCTGACTCATAGATGGCATCTCTGATGTGGGCCCACTTGGTCTCTGCATCCCCTGTGGGAGTGTTTTGAAGGGCTTTTTCAAGTGAATTTAGAAACTTACGTAACAGCTGTGGATAAGAAATTCTGCTCGTGTTGATGCGCGGGCAGCCCTTCTGCTTGGAGTGATGCAGCTTCTTTGGTTTGAGGCTAACCTTGCTGCACACCAGGGAGTGGTCGGTGTCGCAGTCCACACTGTGGAAGCTGCGTGTGATCTGAATGCTGTTTAAAGAGGCTCGCCTTGTGACGATGAGGTGCAGCTGGTGCCTCCAAGAAACCTGGTTACAGATTGTGGTTGAGTACAATTCTGCTGCTGCTGATGGCCCACAGCGCCTCATGGATGCCCAGTTTTGCATTGCTAGATCTGTTCAAAATCTCTCCCATTTAGCACGGTGGTAGTGCCACACAAAACGATGGAGGGTATCCTCAATGTGAAGGCGGGACTTTGTCTCCACAAGGGTTGTGCAGTGGTCACTCCTACCAATACTGTCATGGACAGATGCATCTGCAGCAGGCAGATTGGTGAACACGAGGTCAAGTATGTTTTTCCCTCATGTTGGTTCCCTCACCAGCTGCCGCAGACCCAGTCTAGCAGCCATGTCCTTTAGGACTCAGCCCCCTCGGTCAGTAGTGGTGCTACCAAGCCACTCTTGGTGATGGACATTGAAATCCCCCACCCAGAGCACATTCTGCACTCTTGCCACCCTCAGTGCTTCCTCCAAGTGATGTTCAACATGGAGGAGTACTGATTCATCAGCTGAGGGAGGGCGGTAGGTGGTAATCAGCAGGAGGTTTCCTTGCCCATGTTTGACCTGATGCCATGAGACTTCAGAGGGCATGTAAGAGTCAACCACATTGTTGTGGGTCTGGAGTCACATGTAGGCCAGACCAGGTAAGGACAGCAGATTTCCTTCCCTAAATATTAAGGGGAACACATAGGGTGGATAGCGAGAAACTACTTCTGCTGGTTAGGGAGTTCAAGACAAGGAAAAAAATTACAGCCAGATATGGGCGGCACAGTGGCGCAGTGGTTAGCATCGCAGCCTCACAGCTCCAGGGACCTGGGTTAGATTCTGGGTACTGCCTGTGCGGAGTTTGCAAGTTCTCCCTGTGTCTGTGTGGGTTTTCGCCGGGTGCTCCGGTTTCCTCCCACATCCAAAGACTTGCAGGTGATCAGTAAATTGGCCGTTGTAAATTGCCCCTAGTGTAGGGAGTTGATAGGGAATATGGGATTACTGTAGGGTTAGTATAAATGGGTGGTTGTTGGTTGGCACAGACTCGGTGGGCCGAAGGGCCTGTTTCAGTGCTGTATCTCTAAGTAAATATAGGAACATAGGAAATAGGAGCAGGAGTATGCCATTTGGCCCCTTGAGCCTGCTCCACCGTTCAACACGATCAATACTACCTCAATACTGTTTTCCCGCATATCTCCATATCCCCAGATATCTTTAATATATAGAAATCTATCAATCTCTGTCTTGCATATACTCATTGACTGAGCCTCCACAGACCTCAGAATTCCAAAGATTCATCATCCTCTGAGTGAAGAAATTCCCCTCATCTCAGTCCTAAATGGCCTATTTCTTATTCTGAGACTGTGTCGTCTGGTTCGAGACCCCTCCCCAGCCAGGGGAAACATCCTTCCTGCATCAACCCCCTCGAGCCTTGTAAGAATTTTGTATGTTTCAACGAGGTCACCTCTCATTCTTCGAAACTCTAGAGAATACAGGCCCAGTCTCCTCAGTCTTTCCTCATAAGACAGTTCTGCCTTAGGAACACAGGAAGACAGGAACAGGAGTAGGCCATTCAGCCCCTCGAGCCTGTCCTGCCATTCAATGAGATCATGGCTGATCCACAGCCTAACTCCATATACCTGCCTTTGGCCCATATCCCTTAATATCTTTGCTTAACAAAAATCTATCTATCTCATACCTTCATTGTTTCCTTTATTTAAATTCAGGACCTTAGTCTCAGAATCAGCTTTCTCACTCTCCATCTTAATGATGAATTCTATCATGTTATGGTCACTCTTCCCCAAGGGACCCCATACAACAAGATTGTTAACTAATCCTTTCTCATTTCACAATACCCATTTAGGGTGGCCTGTTCTCTAGCGTATTGGTCCAAAAAAATCATCACGTACGTACTCCAGGAATTCCTCCTCTAAGTATTATTGCTAATTTGGTTTGCCCAATCTATATGTAGATTAACGTCACCCAGAATTATAGTTGCACCCTTATTGCATGCGTCTCTAATTTCCTGTTTAATGCCATCCTCCACATCACCACTGCTATTTGGGGGTCTATATACAACTCCCACCAACATTTTCTGCCCCATGGTGTTTCTTAGCTCCACCCATACAGATTCCACATCAGGATTCTCTGAGCTAATATCCTTCCTCACTAATGTATTGATTTCCTCTTTTACTAACAACGCTACTCCACCTTCTTTCCTTTTTTGCCTGTCCTTCCTAAATATTGAATACCCTTGGATGTTCAGTTCCCATCCTTGGTCACCCTGCAGCCATGTCTCCGTAATCGCAATTATATCGTATCCATTTACATCTATCTGTGTGGTTAATTTGCCTACCTTATTGTGAATGATAACCAGAAGACACTGATTTAAAGTGATTGGCAAAAGAACCACACACAACATGAGGAAAAACATTTTTATGCTGCAAGCGGTTAGGATCTGGAATAAAGGCCTGCTCGGGTCTGCAAAAAAAAAAACCAGACCCGAGCCCAACAGAACCCCATCCATCCCGAGCCCGACCCGAGTCCTTCCATTTTTTCCCGCACCTGGTCTGACCCAACCATCAGTTAACTTACTTTCCGTTTTTCACTTTGTTGCTGATCTGCACCAGCTTAAAATAACTGTAACAAAACCACCTTTCTAGTCCAAAAATTAAATTAACATTGGAGCCACTTACCTGTGATAGAGCGTGTCCGACCCGGCCTGACCTGAGCCTGAATGGCGGACCCGGAAGTGCAACCCAACCCGACCCGAACCCGACACATCATCGGGTCCCGTCGGGTTCGGGTCAGGTGGCAGGCCTTTAATCTGGAATGCACTGCCTGAGGAGTGTGGTGGAGGCAGATTCAATTGTGGCTTTCAAAAAGGAATTGGATAATTATCTGAAGAGAAGGCAGGGGAGTGGCACTAGTTGAGTTGCTCTCACAGGGAGCCGGCATGGATATGAGGCCAAATAGCCTCTTTCTGTGCTGTAACCATTCTATGATTCTATTCTATGGTAGTGCTGTTGAATGCTAAGGGGAGATGGTTAAATTCTCTCTTGTTGGAGATTGTCATTGCCTGGCACTTGTGTGGTGCGAATGTTACTTGCCACTTATCAGCCCTAGCCTGAATGTTGTCCAAGTCTTGTGGGCATGGACTATTTCAGTGGTCGTGAATGGTGCTGAACACTGTGCAATCATCAGTGAACATCTCCAATTCCGACTCATAATGGAAGGAAGGTCATTGATGAAGCAGCTGAAGATGGTTGGACCTAGGATACTACCCTGAGCAGCTCGCAATGTCCCGGGACTGAGATGATTGGCCTCCAACAACCATTACTTTGTGCTAGTTATGACTCCAACCAGTACAGAGTTTTTTCCTCAGATTCCCATCAACTTCAATTTTGCTCGGGCTCCTTGATGCCACACTCTATCAAATGCTGGTTTGATATCAAGGGCAATAACTCTCATCTCACTTCTGGAATTCAGTTCTTTTGTTCATGTTTGGACCAAGACTGCAATGTGGTCTGGAACTGAGTGGCTCTGGTGGAACCCAAACTGAACCTACTCCCTATAATCTGGTCCAAATCAGAAGAGAAATGTGGAAAAAAGGTTAAGAAAATAGTACAGAGGAATGAAAGACAGGGAGAAGGGAGTAAGAGAGAGGAAATATAAAGAGATGGAAAGTGGGGAAATTAGACAAGTGGAAGAATGAGATAATGAGTTTGGTATCTTGATACTGTGGGTAGGGAGAATGAAGGAAGAAAAGGAATGAGACTTTGGAGAGTACAATTTCAAGTCAATAGTTGGAAATACAGCCTGTTAAAATCACAGTGATGGCTTTACAAGTTGTACTTCCAGCCTGAATACCAGTGAGCATATTCATATGCTAGATTTAAAAAGTGTACTCTTTTGTGGACATATAATTTCTTATTCTGGATTTTGAGCTTTGATAGGTTAGTTACTCCTGGCTATGTAGCTGGGCACTATGGGTCTTCCTCTTTAAAACAAATCCTAATGGCTCCCTCTCTTCAAAGGGGTCCTGAGGGGGACGCCCGCTTGAAACTGGCTGTAAGTTTAAACATACATCGCTTGATGGCTAACCTGGAAATAAGAGAGCACGGCAGAAATAAAGAAATAAAGAATTGATAACTGGATGCCTTTCAGCATCTCAGGGTGTCACAAAGCTAGTTTCGAAGTGTGATTATGATGGCTGTTTCTTTGCAGACGAAGGTCAAGGGAAGATTCGGCTTTGTGGGTGCTGGCATGTTCGCTGGTGGTTTAACAGTCCAATTCTAGATCTGCAGGCTCTTGAACAATTGGAACACAGGAATTCTTGACCTGGGAGAGCCTGGGCAGAAGCGGCTTCCTTCCATTTTGAAGTGTAGTCATTGTTGAAATGTAGGAGCCAGTTGGACAACTCAGATGCACTTCCTTCCTCCAAAATGATGTATCTGCATAAGGAGTTAAGCCATATTAATTCCATATACAGTGAGATCCCGAGCAACCACATCTGCTGCAAGTGTCTGAAATTTGAGGAACATCAGCTCAAGATTGTTGAGCGAGAGTTGCAGACATTGCGGAGCATCAGGGAGGGAGAGAGTTACCTGGACTTAGCTACCTAAGTTAAGCAGTGGTACAGGTCTGAACAGGTCTGATTAGTAGTCAGGGAAATTGAGGATGTGACAGTGAGCCAGGCAGGTGAGGGGACCTCAGGTACAGTGCTGGAGAAGCCTTGACTTTCTCTGTTATCCAACAGGTACGAGGTTCTGGCTACCTGTGTGGATGAGAACAAAGGCTGCAGGACAGATGGGAAAACTGACCATTTTACTGTGGTACAAGAGGCCATTCAAGTGGAAGGAGCGAAAAGGAATGTGATGGCGATAGAGGACAGTATGGTTAGGGGGACAGATAGTGTTCTCTGCAGCTGTGACCAGGAGTCCTGAAGGTTGTGGTTCCTGCCTGGTGCCAGGGTTAAAGACATCTCTTCGTGGCTGGAGAAGAACTTGGAGTGGGAGGGGGAGGATTCAGTTGCCGTGGTCCAAATAGGAACCTAGGTTCTGCTGAGGGAGTTTGAAAAGTTAGGGTCCTAACTTAGGTAGCTAGATCCCGGTAACTCTCACCCTCCCTCATGCCCCGCAATGTCTGCAACTCAAACTTTAGCTCAACAACACTGAGATTAAGTTCCTCAAATTTCAGACACGTGCAGATGTGGTAGCTCAGGATCTCATTGCTGTCCACCAAATCCCACATGCTGCAGGTACAACACACCACCTATCCCCTATCTCACCTGGTTTCATACATTTAGTTTAGTTTAGAGATACAGCACTGAAACAGGCCCTTCAGCCCACCGAGTCTGTGCCGACCATCAACCACCCATTTATACTAATCCTACACTAATTCCATATTCCTACCACATCCCCACCTGTCCCTATATTCCCCTACCACCTACCTATACTAGTGACAATTTATAATGGCCAATTTACCTACCAACCTGCAAGTCTTTTGGCTTGTGGGAGGAAACAGGAGCACCCGGAGAAAACCCACGCAGACACAGGGAGAACTTGCAAACTCCACACAGGCAGTGCCCAAAATTGAACCCGGGTCGCTGGAGCTGTGAGGCTGCGGTGCTAACCACTGTGCCGCCCTAATTAATTTAGTTAATTGATGGTTTTTATTAACTAATTAGTTAATCTAGTTTAAGTTATTGATTTAATGAAGTATTATAGTTTCCCAGCTGTTAGTTTAAATCACTGGCCTAGCTTAAAAAGCAAAGAACGCTGGAGTCAGAACCTCATATGTAATAATCTCTGGATCACTAGATAAATTAGGCACAAACTGGCATTGGATCAAACAGATAATAGAGCTGCATGTTATTGTGTGTCTGAAAAGAGTGGGAGGCAGGGGTTTTGATTCATGGGACACTGCAATGGTAATGGGAAAGAGGGAGCTGTTCCATTAGGATGGGCTCCGTTTAAAATGGGCTGGGACGTATCCTGGCAAATCAAATAACTCGGGCTGTAGATATGACTTTAAACTAAAAGGATTGGTGGGGACAGGGATTAGGTGAGGTGAAATGTGTAATTCTAAAGAGGAAAGTCAAGGCCAGAGAGCAATGTAACGATTTGAGTAAAGTGCGGCACAGTGGTGCAGTGGTTAGCACCGCAGCCTCACAGCTCCAGCGACCCGGGTTTGATTCCGGGTGCTGCCTGTGCGGAGTTTGCAAGTTCTCCCTGTGACCGGGTGGGTTTCTGCCGGGTGCTCCGGTTTCCTCCCACAGCCAAAGACTTGCAGGTTGATAGGTAAATTGGCCATTGTAAATTGCCCCTAGTGTAGGTAGGTGGTAGGGGAATTGAGGGAAGGTGGGGATGTGGTAGGGAATATGGGATTAATGTAGGATTAGTATAAGTGGGTGGTTGTTGGTCAGCACAGACTTGGTGGGCTGAAGGGCCTGTTTCAGTGCTGTATCTCTAAATAAATAAGCAGAGTGTGGTAGGACGGGATAGAGTTTAGCCGTAATAGTGCATCAGTGAATAAGATCAAATTAGGGAAAATGGTAAAACGTTAAATTTAGAGGTGCTTTACCTGATTGCACGAAGCATTTATAACAAGATAGATGAATTAATGGCACAAATAGAGATAAATGGGTTGATCTAACCACCATTACAGACACATGGTTGCATGGTAGACTAAGGTTGGGACTAAATATTCCAGGGAACTTGATGTTGGAAAAGAAAGACAAAACGGAAAAGGAGGGAGGGAGAGGTCGCCTTGATAATAAAGGATGACATAAGGACAGCAGTGAGGAAAGACCTTGGCTCAGAAGATCAGGAAGTAGAATCAGTATGGGTTGAGATAAGAAACAACAAGGCACAGAAAACACTGCTGGGAGTAGTTTATAGGCGCCCTAACAGTAATTATACTGTTGGACAGAGTAGTAAGAGGAGCTTGTAACAAAGGTATTGCAATAATCATGGGGGACTGTAACTTCATATAGACTGGACAAATCAAATTGGCAAATGTATTTTGGAGGACAAGTTTATATAATGGATTAGAGACAGTTTCCTAGAACAATACATCATGGAACCAACCAGGTAAGAAGTTATTTCAGGTCTTAATGCTGCCTTCCATGACAGCGCTTCTGATATGTCTTCCTTTTTCCTCAACCGAGGATTCCCCCCCACTGTGGTTGACAGGGCCCTCAACCATGTCTGGCCCATTTCCCACACCTCTACCCTCACCCCTTCCCCTCCCTCCCAGAACCTCAACAGGGTTCCCCTTGTCCTCACTTTCTACCCCATTAGCCTCCATTTCCAAAGGATCATCTTCCGCCATCTCCAGCATGATGCCACTACCAAAGCATCTTCCCCTCCCTTCCCCTGTCAGCATTCCAAAGGCATCGTTCCCTCTGCGACACCCTGGTCCACTCCTCCATTACCCCCACCACCTCGTCCCCTTCCCATGGCACCTTCCCCTGCAAGCGCAGAAGGTGTAATACCTGCCCATTTACCTCCCCTCTCCTCACTATACCAGGCCCCAAACACTCCTTTCAGGTGAAGCAGCGATTTACTTGTACTTCTTTCAATGTAGTATACTGTATTCGCTGCTCACAGTGTGGTCTCCTCTACATTGGGGAGACCAAACGCAGACTGGGTGACCGCTTTGCGGAACGCCTCCGCTTAGTTCGAAAACATAACCCCGAGCTTCCGGTTGCTGCCCATTTCAACACCTCCCCCCCCCCCCCCCCCCACCCCGCTCTCATCTCTGTCCTGGGATTGCTGCAGTGTTCCAGTGAACATCAACGCAAGCTCAAGGAACAGCATCTCATTTACCGATTAGGCACACTACAGCCTGCCGGACTGAACATTGAGTTCAATAATTTCAGAGCATGACAGGAACCCCCCCCCCCGCTCCCCCATTTTACTTTTATCTTTAGTTATTTTTTTCTTTTCTTTTTTGTGTTTATTTTATTTTAGCTTGTTCAGTTTCTTTCTACCCACTGTTTTTTTTTTCATTTTTGTGCTCGTGGCTGTTCAGTTTTCAGTCCATTAAGACCCTATCTGTACTAATGCTTTGTCTTTCAACACACCATTAACATGTTGTTTGCCTTTGTTCCATGACCTTTTGGTCAGTTATTCTGTGACCTTGTCCTATCACCACCTTCTCTTTTGTTATTAGAATTAGAACATTACAGCGCAGTACAGGCCCTTCGGCCCTTGATGTTGCGCTGACCTGTGAAACCATCTGACCTACACTATTCCATTTTCATCCATATGTCTATCCAATGACCACTTAAATGCCCTTAAAGTTGGCGAGTCTACTACTGTTGCAGGCAGGGGGTTCCACGCCCCTACTACTCTCTGAGTAAAGAAACTACCTCTGACATCTGTCCTATATCTATCACCCCTCAACTTAAAGCTATGTCCCCTCGTGTTTGCCATCACCATCTCTTGCCCCACCCCTGCTTTACTTGCTTAAAATCTTTTACATTTCTTATATCTGCCTTTCTGAAGAAGGGTCATTGACCTGAAACGTTAACTCTGCTTCTCTCTCCACAGATGCTGCCAGACCTGTTGGGTTTTCCAGCACTTCCTGTTGTTATTTCAGATTTCCAGCATCCGCAGTATTTTGCTTTTATTATTTCAGGTCTTGCCTTTTCTAATAAGATAGGGCAAATCAGTAATCTCATTGTAAGGGTCACTGGGGCGGAGTGGTCATAATAGAAATTTCACATTGAATTATATATTGGGTTTGAGAGTGACATACTTGATTCTGAAACTAGAGTCTTAAATTTAAATAAAGCCAATTAGATAGGTATAAGAGGCAAGTTGGATTGGGAAATCAGATTTAAAGTTAAGGAAGTAGAAACGTGATGGTGAACATTTAAAGAAATATTTCCTAATTCTCAAGAGTCTACATTCATAGAGAAATAAAAACTCCATGAGAAATGGGATTGATCTGTGGCTAACTAAAGAGGTTAAGAAGAGGGTTATAATATTGCCATGAAGAGTAATAAACCTGACATTGGGAGAGTTTTAGAAACCAGCAAAGAATGACCAAAAAATTGATTAAGAGGGAGAAAATAGAGTAAACTAGCATGAAATATAAAAACAGATTGTAAGAGCTTCCAAAGTGTATAAAATGGAAGGGAGCAGTAAAACCCCTTAGGGGCTGAGATAGGAAAAATTATAATGGGGAATAAAGAATAAGGAAATGGCAGAAATGTTAAACAAATATTTTGTAGTTTTCTTCACAGTATGATGGCATCTGTCCGTCTTGTAGATGATGGACTGTGCCCAGGGTGTATGTCACTTCTGGATTGAACACTGTCTGTTGTTGCTGTAGAGGCTGACTTGTGAGTGGCAATCCCTTCCGCAGAAGACACAAAAACATACCAGAAATACTGGGGAACCAAGGGTTTAATGAGAATGAGGAACTTAAAGTAATTAACATTAGTAAAGAAAAAGCACTGGAGAAATTAATGGGACTAAAAGCCAACAAATCTACTAGACCTGTACTCAAGTCTTTGGAATGGGATTTGAACCCACAACCTTTTGATTCAAAGGCAAGTGTGACCAACTGTGCCACTACAGTGTACAAAAGGCTAATGGAATGGTGGCCTTTGTCTCAAGGGGACTGGAACACAATGGAGAGGAAATTGTTTCATTAGTACAGAACCTTGATCAGAACCCAGTACTGGGTTCAGTTCTGGCCACTGCAACTCAAAAAGGATACCGACACCTTGGAGAGGACAGGTGGGGAGAAACAGAAATTCACCAGAATTATACCAGGGCTTAAAAGGTTAAATTATGAGGACAGGTAGTATAGATTTGGCTTGTATTCCTTTGAATTTAGAAGATCGAGGGGTAATCTGATTTATCATTTTAAACACTTCAAAGGATTCAATAAAGTAGATACTGAATGACAATACTTCCTCTTATGGGGGGAAATCAAGAACAACGCACTAGAGATTAACTTTGAAAATGGTAAAAGAAATCTATCACGTACAAAAATAGTTTGTTTATATTGTGCTCCATCTTAGTTCAAACTCTATAATTAAAAGTCCAAGACTGAAGGACTGCAATGACAGCAGATCTCTTTTGAGGTCATGAGCAGCTGCTTTGGGGTCAGGCAACACACTGTTTACATTTAAAGCTTAAATTAACTAACTAACCATAATAATACATTCTATGCCTTGCTGACCCGATTCGCCAGCTGTACTAGTCTCAGGACATCAGATAAACATTTAGTACAGCAGGAATTTCTTGATGAAGACTGGTGAGAATTGATGTTTTAGTTTTTTTTTAGTTTTAGAGATACAGCACTGAAACAGGCCCTTCAGCCCACCGAGTCTGTGCCAACCATCAACCACCCATTTATACTAATCCTACACTAATTCCATATTCCTACCACATCCCCACCTGTCCCTATATTTCCCTACCACCTACCTATACTAGGGGCAATTTATAATGGCCAATTTACCTACCAACCTGCAAGTCTTTGGCATGTGGGAGGAAACTGGAGCACCCAGAGGAAACCCACATAGACACAGGGAGAACTTGCAAACTCCACACAGGCAGGACCCAGAATTGAACCCGGGTCGCTGGAACTGTGAGGCTGCGGTGCTAACCACTGCGCCGCCACTGTGTTCAGCAAGACCACATGAAATAAAGTAGAGATACAAAAATGGCAAAACTAACGTGGGTTTGGGAGATAATGAGGGGAGACATCTAGAGGGTTGCACTCCACTGACTGTAAAGTGAGTATCTGCTGTGGTAAAGCATCCTTTGTAATTTCAATGTTGGCTGCGAGTATGTAACTTTTAATAAACAAGCAAAGTGTTTGACTCCGTGTCTACCAATTCATTCTTGACATGTAGGCAATATACAATTGCAAAAATACATTTCTAATAAAGGGGGGGGAACAATCTTAAAATTAGAGTTAGGCCATTTAAGAGTGTTTATTACACAGTAATAGAAATAGGCAATTCTCTCCCCAAAAGACTGTGAATTCTGGGTGTCAATTGAAGCCTTCAAGACTGGGATTGAAAGATCTTTATTAGGCAAGGATATCAAGGAATATCGATCATAAGTGGGTAAATGGAGTTTAAGTCCAGATCTTCTTCTTCTTTGGCCTCCTTGTCTTGAGAGACAATGGGTAAGCACCTGGAAGTGGTCAGTGGTGTGTGGAGCAGCGCCTGGAGTGGCTATAAAGGCCAATTCTAGAGTGACAGGCTCTTCCACAGGTGCTGCAGAAAAATTTGATTGTCGGGGCTGTTACACAGTTGGCTCTTCCCTTGCGCTTCTGTCTTTTTTCCTGCCAACTACTAAGTCTCTTCGACTCGCCACACTTTAGCCCCGCCTTTTTAATCCAGATCAACCTTGACATAATTGACAGGTGGAATGGGTTTGAAGGGCTGAATGGCCGACTCCTGTTCCTACAATCCAGTTCAGGTATTTGTATCAAGTCCGATGATATAGAAAAGATAAATCCAGAATACCGAATCATGAAAGTAGCAACAGGGACAAAGGTTCATGTAGTAAAAAGGCAAACTGGCTGTAATCTCCTCTCTAACCCAGCTGTAAAGGCTATTGTGACTTTTAAGTATCTTTATTGCTGTAACATTAAGGCTTGTTTCAGCATCATGTGAGCTGAAAACCTAGTAAAAATAAATGGCCAGAATCTGAAATTCAACCTGTACAATGGTCTTGGGAAGATTCCACAAACAGTTTTGCTTCAAATGGCAGTCAAGGATCAACAAAACTGCAAATAGGCAAGATGAAATTCAATGCGGTTAACTGCACATTGGAAGGTAAAAGGTGGGTGACATATACAGTGCAGGAATGGTGTCAAACTAGCAAACGGTGCGACTGAAAGAGATCCCAGCATTGTAGAACTTGGCACTTACCAGGTTTCATCCTTGTGAAGAAGCAAACTGAACACTACTTCATTATCTCAGTAAATCAGCATTGCACATGTCACAGGATGGCTGAGTAACTGTGTGATGCTCTGGTCAGTTTTGGACACTGAGAGGCACGGAATGTATTTGAGTCCTGGCGCCAGGAAGGAGGTGAGCCACAGACTGACCACTGAGGAAGAACCAGAGATACTTAGACTGTTCAGCCTTGAAAGGAGAGAGCTGAGAAGGGATCTTACAAAGGTACAGAAAATATTCAACGTCCAGGTACATCATAAAAGTGGGACTAGAAACACAGGATCAAACAGGCCAAAGACAAACTTCTGATCAAAGTCAGGAGATATCTATCTTATGAGGTACACAAAACTCATCTGCAGGTTTATTTGTTTGTTCATTTATTTATTTATACATATTGTTTTTTAAATTAATTCTTCAATCTTCCTTTCTGAAGGGGTTAATCCTTTCCAGCATATTATTTGATATGATATAGAACTGGAGAGATAATGAGGAGACATTTTTTTGCACTCTAGAATGTGCTGTCTGAAAGGACAGTGGAAGCAGATTCAGTAGCAAATTTCAAAAGAGATTTGGATAAATACTTAAAAAGGAAAAATTTAGTGGGCTATGGGGAAAGGCCGGGGGCAGCACTAATTGAATAGGTCTTTCAAAGAATTGACAATGTACAATGGGCTGAATAGTCTCCTCTGTGCTGTATGATTTGATGATTTCAAATGTGAGCCACAATAGTGAGTAATTGTAGCCTATTCGACTATGACAGTCTAGCCTGCTTCCTGTCCTCAGACACTTCTGGCAGTGGTCACTGGAGGGTGGGTAGCACAGGGTCACTGGATCAGACACGGGAGTAACCCCACCCATTTTTCACTTCCTAACCCCTAGTAGCACTGACCAATCAATGGCTAACTCAGCACAGGCAGAAATTGAAAATGTCCTGGTTCATGTGGTTCGGGGCTCCTGGAGTAGACTCTGCAGTTTGTTCAAAGGCATTTCTCCCTTTGACATTTGTTCACTTACAGCATCAGAGGTCACCCACCCAGCTCACCACCCACACCAACCCCTCTCACCTCACCCCTGGCAGCTGACCTCTCCCATGGCCCAGGATCACCTCACAGTCACTTGCTGGGAGTTACAGGAGGCAACCCCTGTGCCTCTCACCCCTGAGGCCGCACTCAAGAACTCACCAGCTTGAGTGACTGGAAGGCGAATCTCTCCTAGTGCCACCTGCCTCGCAAGTAATCCTTAGCAGCCTTTTTACACCAGAACAGGAGCATCTCACTCCTCAGTCCAGATAGCACGATCCAGGCGCGAAAACAAAAACAAACTCAAATATCCAACAAAGCATTCACAATTCCTTTTGGAATTTATTTGTAATAAATCAAATCAGAAGTTAGTTTAGCTTCAATGAATGAAGAACAGGCCATGTAGCCAAGGAAATGCAGATACTGCACAGGGAGACTCCAACAGTTCATGGCTTGAAAACCACTGACATCTCAGCTTTAGATAAAAAGGTTATTCAGCTCCTGCTGGAAAGAGTCACAGTTTGGTCATGAGGCAGCTTAAACCATTCAACATTACACAGGGAGGCAAAATTTAAGTTCAAGTACAGAAGCGATAGCAGACTGTTTTTTTCAATTCATTCTCAGGATGTGAGCATCACTGGCAAGGCCAGCATTTATTGCCCATCCCTCATTGCCCTCGAGAAGGTGGTAGTGAGCCGCCTTCTTGAACCGCTGTAGTCCATGTGGTGTAGGTACACCCACAGTGCTTTTTCTGTAGCAGTTTGATACAACTGATTGGCTTGCTAGGGCATTTCAGAGGGCAGTTAAAAGTCAACCACATTGCTGTGGCTCTGGATTCACATGTAGGCCAGACCAGATAAGGGTAGCAGATTTCCTCCCTGGAACCTCATGACTGAACCAGATGGATTTTTATGACAATCCACCAGTTTCATTATCATCAACGAAAATGGCCTTTTATTCCAGATTTATTAATTAATTGAATTTAAGTTCCCCTCTAACTGCTGTGGTGGGATTTGAATTCTCATCTCTGGAGCATTAGTCTGGGCCTCTGGATTAGTAGCCCAGTAAAATTACCACAATGCTACTGTCCCTGCTTTTGAAAAGGCTAATGGTCTTTTTCTCAAGGGGGGAGGGATACAAAGGGTTGGAAGTAATGCTACAATTGTATAAGGCTCTGGTTACACTCCATCCGGAGTAACAGTTCAGTTCTGGGCACTGCATCTCAGGAAGGATATACTGGCTAGAATAATACTGGGGTAAAAAGGGTTTAACTATGAGAAAGATTGAATAGACTAAGTTTGTATTCTTTTGGTATAGAGATTAAAGGGTGATCTAACCGATGTGTTTAAGATGATTAAAGGTAAATATTGAGAAACTACTTCCTCTGGTGAGCGAGTCCAGAACAAGGGGACAGAACCTTAAGATTCGAGCCAGGCCATTCAGGGATGATGTCGGGAAGCACTTCTTCACACAAAGGGTAGTGGAAATCTGGAACTTTCTCCCACAAAAAAGCTGTTGAAGCTGGTGGGGGGTGGAGGGGGCAGTGGAGCTCAATTGAAAATTTCAGAACTAAGTCTGATAGATTTTTGTTGGGCAAGGTTATTAAGGGTTATAGAAACATAGTTAAGGGGCTGAACGGCCTCTTCCTGTTCCTATGTTCCTATTAATTCTTACCACATAAACATCCTGATCAGATCTCTTCTTAATCATTTTTGATGGGGGAAAAAAAAACCCTGTTTTGGCCTCCTTGTTAAATCCCCACCTCTGGATTCACTGAGGGGATATGCTCCTGCTTCCGCGGTCTTGCCCTGTTCCTTAAAATAAAGTGCGCCAAACTTGACACAATATTCTAACTACAGCCTAACCAATGAATTGTATAGGGTCCCATACGATTGTTTTAAAAAGTGGGAGGACAATTTGATAAAACTAAGTATTTGATACATCTTAGAATGCTGAAGGAAGTCAGAGAGGAAATAGCAGAGGGTCTAACTGCAATCTAACACCCTCTGGAGATGAAAGTTGTGCCAGAGGGAAAACAGCACCCCTCCCAAAAAAACGATTGTTCCCCAAACCTTAATTCTAAAATTCTGTGCGCTTTTTTAATGAAATACACAGCATTAACACAATATAATTTCATCTCCAAACATGAACAGAAACATGGCAATACGGCAGCTCACTCAGAATGCATTTGACTGCAGAAAATAAGTCAAGTACTACTTTACCCGGCAACTGGAATGACTTTTCAGTTTATGTTCCTAAAGGGTGAAGAATCTTGTGATCCAGAGAGGATGCTTCATGCGAGCTAGGGCTGGGGGGTGAATTAAAAAGAGAATGAGCTTGCTAGACGCACAAGCACATCCACTGCCTGATTCACCAACCCAAGGTGCAGCGCACTGTCCCAAACCTCCCCTGGATAAAGATTAGCAGTATCAGTTCCTCTGGCAGGTGATGAGGTACTGAGGGTACGCCTGGGTGTCATTGAAGATGACAAATATTTTAGGGTCGTTGCAGTTGTCAACAAGTGAGTCATATCTGAGTGGCATCTCACTGTTCTCTCTCAGTGGTGGGGTCTTCATCTCGTACTTCCCAGTCGTGTAGGTTCCAGTCAGGACATTTGCCACAAACACAAATTTATGTTTGCTGGCGTTGGGTGGGGAATACTGATCCTGTGCCGACAGGGTAGCATTTACCGCAAAATAAACACCTTGCCCGTAGACAGTTGCTGAAAGACAACCACATCAAACACATTAGTCTTTTCATTTACCTCCCCACCAAGTTTCTCCCCTCCCCTCCCAAAGGCACCAATTCTTGCTGGGCTACAGTTCAAAAATGGTCCAGTCTAACACAACAATAACTCACATTTATATAGCGCCAGTAATGTATGACAATGTCCCAAGGCACTTCACAGGAGAGATTAACAAAATTTAACACACATAAAGAGCGATTAGGACGGATGACCATAAGCTTAGTCACAGAGGTAGGTTTTAAAGAGCATCGTAAAGGAGGCATGAGGAAGAGAGGAGGAGAGATTTAGGGAGGAATTCCAGAACGTCAGATCCAGGCAGTTGAAGGCACAGCTGTCAATGGTGGAGTGATTAAAATCAGGGATGCTCATGAGGCCAGAATTAGAGGAGTGCAGAGAAGGTTGAAGGAGATTACAGAGATAGGGAGGGTGAGGCCATGGAGGGATTTGAAAACAAGGGTGAGAATTTTAAAATCAAAGTGCTGCTTAGGTCAGCAAGCAGGGGAGATGGGGGCACATGACCTGGTGTGAGTTAGGCAGCAGAGTTTTGAAAGACCTCAAGTTTACGGAGGCTACAACTAAGGAGATCAGCCAGGAGTGCGTGGAAATAATCCAGTCTAGAGATAACAAAGGCATGGATGAGGGTTTCAGCAGGTGATTGGAGACAAGGCAGAGTCGGGCAATGTTACGGAGGTGGAAATAGGCAGACTTAGTGATGGCACAGATATGTGGTCGGAAGCTCATCTCAGGGTCAAATATGACACCAAGGTTGCAAACAGTCTGGTTCAACCTCAGACTATTGCCAGGGAGAGGAATGGGAGTCAGTAGTTAGGGAATGGAGTTTGTAGCAGGGACTTAAAACAATGGTTTGAGTCTTTCCAATATTAAATTGGGGAAAATTTCTGCTCACCCAGTACTGGATGTCAGATAAGCAGCCTGATAAATTTGCAACAATGGAGGAGTCAAGAGAGGTGGTGGTGAGGTAGGTGGGCTGTCGTCAGTGTACACGTGGAAACTAACGCTGTCCTTTCGGATGATGTCGTCGAGGGTCAGCATGTAGATAAGAAATAGCAGGAGACCGAGGATAGATCCTCGGGGGACATCAGAGATAACAGTGCGGGAATAGGAAGAGAAGCCATTGCAGGTGATTCTCTGGCTGTGATTAGATAGATAAGAATGGAACCTGGTGAGAGCAGACCCACCCAGCTGGATGACAGTGGAGAGGTATTGGAGGAAGATGATGTGGTCAACCATGTCAAAGACTGCAGACAAGTCGAGAAGGACGAGGAGGGAAAGTTTACCGTTGTCACAGTCACATAGGATGTCATTTGTGACTTTGATAAGAGATGTTTCAGTACTGTGGCAGGGCTGGGAACCTGACTGGAGGGATTCAAACATGGAATTCTGGGAAAGATGGGAACAGATTTAGGAGGTGAAAACATGTTCTAAGACTTTGGAGAGGAAAGTGGGGTTGGAGATGCGTGGTAGCTTGCAAGGACAGAGGGATCAAGGGTTTTTTTTTTTTGAGGAGCGGGGTAATGACAGCTGATTTGAAGGGAAGAGGAACAGAACCTCAGGAGAGTGAACTGTTAACATATCAGCTAACATGGGGACCAGGAGGGGATCTGGGTGATCAGCAATATAGTGGAACTAGGATCAAGGGAGCAGGAGGTGGGTCTCATGGACAAGGTGAGCTCAGAGAGGGCATGAGAGGAGATAGGAGAGAAACTACAGAAAGAGTTCAGGGCTAGGGCAGGGAGGAACCTTAAATCAAGTAGGGCCCAGTGGGCGAGGGGAAGGAAGGGAAGCAGCAGATCAGATGGTTTCAATCCTTACAACAAAAATGTCCATGAGTTCCTTGCATTTATTGTTGGAAGGGAGGGTGGTTTAAGAAGAGGGTTTGTGGTGAAGAGAAGTTGGGTGTTACCTTTGCCTTCCTGAATGAAGAGCAGGACTTGATAATGCTTTATGTGATCCAGACAGATCTGTTGTTGGAGGTTATATTAATTGTCCGCCAAAGACATTGAAATCTGCATCCCTTAGACTCAAGAAGGTAAGAGCCCATGGGATCCAGGGCAATTTGGCAAATTGGATCCAAAACTGGCTTAGTGGCAGGAGGCAGAGGGTAATGGTCAAGGGCTGTTTTTGCGATTGGAAGCCTGTGACCAGTGGTGAACCACAGGGATCGGTGCTGGGGCCCTTGCTGTTTGTAGTGTACATTAATGATTTAGACATGAATATAGGAGGTATGATCAGTAAGTTCGCAGATGACACGAAAATTGGTGGTGTCGTAAATAGTGAGGAAGAAAGACTTAGATTACAGGACGATACAGATGAGATGGTAAGATGGATGGAGCAGTGGCAAATAGAATTTAATCCTGAGAAGTGTGAGGTGATGCATTTTGGGAGGACTAACAAGGCAAGGGAATATATAACGGATGGTAGGTCCCTAGGAAGTACAGAGGGTCAGAGGGACCTTGGTGTACTTGTCCATAGACCACTGAAGGCAGCAGCACAGGTAGATAAGGTGGTTAGGAAGGCATGCAGGCTGGGAAGTGGAGGGTAGAGAATAGAGTGGGGCAGTTGGAGTTGCTGCTTGTCAGGAGACAGTGACAAGTGCCTCAATGGGCCCTTCTGAGGATGTCACAAGAGGCACAGAGGAAAGCTGTAGGATCAATTACAAGGGAGTCAAGCCTGGAAGGCCAGCAGGAGAGTAGGAAAGATGATGAGTATTGAAGAATAGGGGTTTGTGAAGGTAGATTACCCAAAGGTGCAGAAAAAAGCCATGATGGCAGAAGGATAAAGAGATAAGAGGAGAAAGGGAGAGAAAAGGGGTCATCAAAGTGACGGGTTTGGATCCGGAGGGCAGCTAAAACATGGAAGCAGATGGACACTTGGTAACTAAGCTACATAGATGTTGATGCAGTCAACGACCATATTGAGGTGTAGATATGACTTAGATGATCGTTGATATGACAGCAAAGCATTGAGGTGTGAAATCAAATAGTTGAAATTATTCCTAAAGCAATATTGAACCAGCTGTTGTTGGTAACTAGACTTCCTCCACATGAAGAGACATCCATCACTGGGGCCTGTGGATGGTCCCCCAGGAATCAGAAGATGAATATAAATGTTGCAGAAGTGGAACTCTATTGTTTCAGCTGATATTGCCGGTAAGTCAAAGCCGCAATGGTGAGTTGCCATTGGAAACATTATCACTCCAGCTGACGGTACAAAAGGCTCTTGGAGTGATATGACAGAAGAAACAAGAGGAAACCGAGTGTGGTCGCCCCGCCCCGATCAGATTAAAATTTATTTGGGATGCTGAAACCGACTTCTCCTGGGCACGAATCAGATAGTTTGACAGATATTTTTCAGTCCGTTCTTCAATATTCCTCTCTCAGGAGCAGGGATTAGTAATTAATTAGTAATTTTCTCTGACCATTCAGTTAGGAGAAACTGGCCTTGGAGAGAGCTCCTTACAGGTTCAGCAAAATAATACCAGGACTTAAAGGGTTAAATTATAAGGTCAGGTTGCACAAACCCGGCTTGCACTCACTTGGGTTTAGAAGGTTGAGGGTAAATCTAGTTGGAGTTTCTAAAATGATTACGGGATTCAGTAGATACAGAGAAACCATTTCCTCTGTTAGGGGATCTGAAACAAGGGGGTGTAATCTTCAAATTAGAGACAGGCCATTCAGAAGGAAAATCAGGAACTGCTTTTTCATAAAAAGTGGAAATCTAGAACGCGACCCCACCCCAAAAGATTGTGGATGTTGGCTTACTTGAAATTTTCAAGACAAGATTGATAGATTTTCATTAGGTAACAGTGTCAAGGGGTATGGAGTTAAGGCTAGTAAATGGAGTTGAGGTAGAGAAAGTAGCCTTGATCTAATTGAATGGTGGAACAGGCTGTTCTCATGATCTGTTCATGGGATGGCAATGCTAGTAAGACCACAGAGATTGCCCAACCCTAGTTGCCCTGACTCAACAGAGTGTAGGCCAGTCCAAGTGGGAGTGGCAGCAATGTTCTCTGTAAACTGCATGGCTGCACCACAACCCTAAATCCTGGTAATGGTCACGCACAAGTCAGCCCTTTTAAATTACCAGGAGTGCGCGGCGACACAAAAACATTTAAAGGGGCCGCGCACTTAAATAAATCACCCACAGACTCCAAAGAAGAATTAGAGGGTAAAGTGGTGGCGGGTTCCCTCTGCGAAAGATGTCAGCGAACCACTTGGGTTCATAAGAACAAACTGACAGCTTCCATGGCTCAAGAGGCCACACAGGACATGCTGGTACACTATTTATCTGCATGATAACCTATCCTGTCCACATACTCTCTGTATAATATCGATTAGAAAGATTAGGTGACAGGGAACAAGCTAAGGGAGTAATCAGATTTCATTGAGTGTTATCACCCTGGAGCCTCTTCTGAGTGTTAACTACACATGTAGTCAGCCTGCGAACAGGTTTACCAATTCTTACCATTCTTCCCACAGAAGCTCCTGTTGAAACCGTGCACATAGATCTCTTTGGCGCTCTCCTCAGTTGTCCCATGGTAGAGGACTCGTTCGACATTGCTCTGCGTGGCCACCATGTTGGCCTTCTTCAGCATGTATTGTTGGTACAGCAGTGGGTTATTCACCTTCTCCACCTGTAGCAGCAGTCGGGGATGAACACGTTAACCCCAGTCTATCTTTCAACTAGAGAAAGCTTCAGTTTCCAAAAAAATACTTGGGTGGCACTATTCAATCCCAGAGTACCATTCAATTAAAACACAATTTGATTTACACATTTTGCCATAAACCAATATCCCCCGGTAATATATTCCACATTATGAGGCATAACATATTTATGGTTAGAAAATGCCAAATTTCTGATTCACCGTGCTATGGAAAAGCTACCTGCAAGCATTCTTCACAACTAGTTATAGATGGAAAAAAAACAATCCTAAAGCAAAGAAAGCCAATCACTGATCAGGAGCCTCAAATTTACAAGCAGTTGCACTTGCTTGTGAATGACCTCCACAACTTCGAACCAATTGTAATCATTGTTTGAAGGAGTGACTGGAATAAAAGGCCCAGGACACATTAACAGCTAAATATCATTATCCTACTCTAGATCCCAGGCTACCAATATCACGGGGTGTTCACTCGAACCACCAAAGATATATAGCTTAATTCAATCATCTCATTGCATTGCTGTGGGACACCCAGAATGGTCGCCATGTTGCTCGACACAACACTGCTTCATGCACTCGAAAAGTACTCTCTTGAATGAAGCACTTCGAGATGTTTTGGCATTGTGTTATACATTAGTCGCTCTCTCGTAAAGTTGTCAAGTGTAAACTTGTCACACTGCAATTACATCCTCCTGCCAGTGGTGGCTATAGTTCTCAGTGAGATGAATTTATAGGTAGTTGCTGCTGAATCTGGGATATTTTTGTCTTGTGGGTAAAAAGCCTCTGGGAACAGGTTAAACTGCCCCCACTCTTTGTGTAGAGACAGCTTCAGAATCACCATAAGGTGTGAACTTTCACCGCATAGGTTGGAGCCAGTTTAAAGCCCATATCCTGGGAGTGAAAAGACAGCTTGCCTGACCCAGTGAGCGTTTGCCCCAACACAATCATCTTTATCAACAAGTGAGCAAGTTTGGCAAAAAGTACGAATTGAAAGTGCTGCATTCTGACCTTTATAATGCGGATTTTATTGTGCAAGTCTTTCAGGGTGTCATAAAAATGTCGGACCATTTTGGAATATTCCTCAGTCGCTTCATTCAGCTGGACTAGCTCGATCCGTCCTGAGGCTAAAGATGACGCATCCGTATCTGGGAAAATGAGATCAGGCTCTCAATCAGTAAGTGTACAGGAGTGTGACATGTGACACCTAACCTTACAATGCCCCACAACCCCCACCCAAAGATGCTTCAGAGACCTCTTCTTAGTTAACGTTTGTTGCATTGTCTGCAAATTCTGATAATACATACAAAACCAGATCATTATAGATAGTGGTCCCATGCCATTATTTGGAAGAAGAGCAAGGGAGCTTTCCTTAGTGTCCTAGCCAATATTCATCCCTTAATCAGCATCAGTGAAACAGATTCAATTGTCATCATCTCATTGCTGTGTGTGGGACACTGCTGTGTGTCAATTTACTGCCGCATTTCCACAGTGGCTGCACTTCAAAACTACTTCATTAGCAGGAAGGTTCATTGAGAACATAGGAAGATAGATTAGGCTAGTTCAGTTGATGTGGTCTACATGGATTTTAGCAAGGCTTTTGACAAGGTCCCACACGGCAGACTAGTTAAAAAAATTAAATCCCATGGGATCCAGGGAAATGCAGCAAGGCGGATACAAAATTAGCTCAGTGGCAGGCAACAAAAGGTAATTGTTGACGGCTGTTTTAGTGACTGGAGGGCTGTTTCCAGTGACACTCCGCAGGGCTCAGTACTGGGTTCCCTGCTTTTTGTGGTATATGTTAACGATTTGGACGTAAATGTAGGGGGCATGATCAAGAAGTTTGCGAACGACACAAAGATTGGCCATGTGGTAGATAGCGAGGAGGATAGCTGTAGGCTGCAGGAAGATATTGAGGGTCTGGTCAGATGGGCAGAAAAGTGGCAAATTGAATTCAATTTGGAGAAGTGTGAGGTGATGCATTTGGGGAGGTCAAACAAGGCAAAGGAATACACAATTTATCGGAAAATACTGAGAAATGTAGAGGAAGTGAGGGACCTTGGAGTGAATGTCCACAGATCCCTGAAGGTAGCAGGACATGTTGATAAGGTGGTTAAGAAGGCATATGGAATCCTTTCCTTTATTAGCCAAGGTATAGAACATAAGAGCAGGGAGGTTATGCTGGAACTGTAACACTCATTAGTTAGGCCACAACTTGAGCACTGTGTGCAGTTCTGGTCACTTCATTACAGAAAGGATGTAATTGCATAAGAGAGGGAACAGAGGAGATTTACAAGGATGTTGCCAGGACTGGAAAAATGCAGCTATGAGGAAAGGTTGGATAGGCTGGAGTTGTTCTCCTTGGAACAGAGGAGGCTGAGGAGAGATCTGATTGAAATGTATAAAATTTTGAGGGGCCTGGATAGAGTGGAGGTGAAGGGTCTATTCACCTTAGCAGAGAGGTCAGTGAGGAGGGGGGATAGATTTAAAGTGATTGGTAGAAAAATTAGAGGGGAGATGAGGAAAAACATTTTCACCCAGAAGGTGGTGATGGTCTGGAACTCACTGCCTGAAAGGGCAGTTGAGGCAGAAACCCTCAACTCATTCAAAAGGAGTCTGGATATGCACCTCAAGTGCCGTAATCTGCAGGGATATGGACCAAATGCTGGAAGCTGGGTACTGCCTGTGTGGAGTTTGCAAGTTCTCCCTGTGCCTGCATGGGTTTCCTCCGGCTGCTCCGGTTTCCTCCCACATGCCAAAAGACTTGCAGGTTGATAGGTTAATTGGCCATTGTAAATTGCCCCTAGTATAGGTAGGTGGTAGGGAAATATAGGGACAGGTGAGGATGTGGTAGGAATATGGGATTAGTGTAGTATTAGTATAAATGGGTGGTTGATGGTCGGCACAGATTCGGTGGGCCGAAGGGCCTGTTTCAGTGCTGTATCTCTAAACTAAACTAAAGGATAGGTGGATCGTTTTTTGGCCAGCACAGACACGATGGGCCAAGTGACCTCTTTCTGTAATAAAAACAAGAAATGCTGGAAATACTCAGCAGGTCTGGCAGCATCTGTGGAGAGAGAAGCAGAGTTAACGTTTCAGGTCAGTGACCCTTCTTCAGAACTGGCAAATATTGGAAAAGTAAAAGGTTATAAGAAAGTAAAACAGGGGTGGGGCAAGAGATAACAAAGGAGAAGGTGTAGATCGGACAAGGTCACAGAATAGCTGACCAGAAGGTCGTGGAGCAAAGGGAAACAATATGTTAATGGTGTGTTGAAAGACAAAGCATTAGTACAGATAGGGTGTTAACGGACTGCAAACTGAACAGCTGCTAGTACAAACATGAATAAAAAGAGTGAGTAGGCAAACGGAACAAACTAAGATATAATAAAATAAAATAAAACAAAAAAAAATTTTTTTAAAAAGGAAAAGAAAATAAAAAATAAAAAGTAACTAAAAATGAAAGTAAAATGGGGGGCTGTCATGCTCTGAAATTATTGAACTCAATGTTCAGTCCGGCAGGCTGTAGTGTGCCTAATCGGTAGATGAGATGCTGTTCCTCGAGCTTGCATTGATGTTCACTGGAACACTGCAGCAATCCCAGGACAGAGATGTGGGCATGAGAGCAGGGGGGTGTGTTGAAATAGCAAGCAACCGGAAGCTCAGGGTCCTGCTTGCGGACTGAGCGGAGATGTTCCGCAAAGCGGTCACACAGTCTGCGCTTGGTCTCCCCAATGTAGAGGAGACCACACTGTGAGCAGCGAATACAGTATACTACATTGAAAGAAGTACAAGTAAATCACTGCTTCACCTGAAAGGCGTGTTTGGGGCCTGGGATAGTGAGGAGACAGGAGGTGACCTCTTTCTGCGCCTCACTGCTGTTTATGGGAGCTTGCTGTGTGCAAATTGGCTGCTATGTTTCCTACATTATAACAGTGACTAGACTTTCATTGGCTGTGAAACACTTTGAGACATCCTGAGGTTTGGGAATGATACTGAATAATGCAACTCTCCTTTTAGATTAATAGTCTGGCTCCATCTAGTGGGCAGTGTGCATGTAGCAGTGTAGTTTCACTTTTCTCAGTTCGGGTGTAACACTGCTGTGAAGATCCTGACATTCTCTGCAGGCCTGTGCACTTTAGGGCAGTGCGCTTTATTCAAACACTGTTTTAGCAAACAGCAATTGACTAGAACAGTGGGAATGAGTGCTTTCAGTAATGCAGAAAGCCCTAGCTATTGGAATAGAAGGGTCACTGTCCAATTGGATAAAAAAAATTGGCTTAAGGACAGGAATTAGCAAGTCGTGGTAAATAATTGTTTTTCAGACTGGAGGATGGTGGACAGTGGTGTTCCCCAAGGGTCAGTGCTGGGACCACTGCTTTTTTGATAATATATATAAATGGCATTAAACTTGGGATACAGGGCATAATTTCAAAATTTGCTGACGATACCTAACTTGACAGCGTGGCAAACAGTGTGTACCATCGACAAGATGCACTGCAGCAATGCACCAAGGCTCCTTAGACAGCAACTTCCAAACCTGCAACCTCTACCACCTAGAAGATGCATGGGAAAACCAAGTTCCCCTCCAAGCCACACACCATCCTGATTTGGAACTATATCGCCGTTCCTTCCCCGTCGCTGGGTCAAAATCCTGGAACTCCCTTCCTAACAGCACTGTGGGTGTACCGACCTCACATGGACTGCAGCGGTTCAAGAAGGCAGCTCACCACCACCTTCTCATGGGCAATTAGGGATGAGCAATAAATGCTGGCCTGGCCAGCGACGCCTACATCCCATGAACAAATAAAACAATGCATTTTGGCAGCAGGGATAGGAAGATTCAATACAGACTTAATGGCACAGTTGTAAAGAGTGTGCAGAAACAGAGGGACCTGGGGGTGCAATTGCATCAATCTTAGAAGGTGGCAGGACATATTGAGTGAGTGATTAACAAAGCAGATGGGATCTTGGGCTTCAAAACAGAGGCATAGTGTACAGAAGCAGGGAAGTTATGCTGAACCTTTATAAAGCTCTGGTTAGGCCACAACTAGAGTATTACGTCCAGTTCTGGTCTCCACGCTTCAGGAAGGATGTGAGGGTCCTTGAGAGGGTGCAGAGGAGATTTACCAGAACAGAAGCTGGGGTTGTTCTCTTTGGAGCAAAGGAGATTGAGGGGAGATTTGATAGAGATTTTACAGGGGAGGCGGTGGCCTAGTGGTATTATCAATGGACCAGTAACCCAAAGACCCAGGTATTGATCTGGGAACATGGGTTCGAATCCCACCTCAGCAGAAGATGGAATTTGAATTTAATTAATAAATCTGGAATTATAAGCTAGTTTAATGATGGCCAAGAAACCATTGTCGATTGTTGTAAAAAAAAAACCATCTGGTTCACTAATGTCCTTTAGGGAAGGAAATCTGCTGTCCTTACCTGGTCTGGCCTACATGTGACTCCAGACCCACAGCAATGTGGTTGACTCTTACATGCCCTCTGAAATGGCCCAGCAAGCCAGTCAGTTGTACCTAACCGCTACAAAGTCAATAAAAAGGAATAAACCGGACGGACCACCCGTCATCGACCTAGGCACCGGAAACGACAACGGCAAACCCAGCCCTGTCGACCCTGCAAAGTCCTCCTTACTAACATCTGCGGGCTTGTGCCAAAGTTGGGAGAGCTGTCCCACAGACTAGTCAAGCAACAGCCTGACATAGTCATACTCACGGAATCATACCTTACAGACAATGTCCCAGACACTGTAATCACTACCCCTGGGTATGTCCTGTCCCACCGGCAGGACAGACCTACCAGAGGTGGCGGGACAGTAGTCTACAGTAGGGAGGGAGTTGCCCTGGGAGTCCTCAACATCGACTCTGGACCCCATGAAGTCTCATGGCATCAGGTCAAACATGGGCAAGGTAACCTCCTACTGATTACCACCTACCGCTCTCCCTCAGCTGATGAGTCAATACTCCTCCATGTTGAAGCACTGAGGGTGGCAAGGGCACAAAATGTACTCTGGGTGGGGGACTTCAATGTCCATCACCATGAGTGGCTCGGTAGCACCACTACTGACCGAGCTGGCTGAGTACTAAAGGACATATCTGCTAGACTGGGTCTACGGCAGGTGGTGGGGGAACCAACACGAGGCAAAAACATACTTGACCTCGTCCTCACCAATCTGCCTGCCGCAGATGCATCTTTCCATGACTGTATTGGTAGGAGTGACCACCGCACAGTCCTTGTGGAGACGAAGTCCCGCCTTCACATTGAAGATACCGTCCATCGTGTTGTGTGGCACTACCACCATGCTAAATGGGATAGATTTCGAACAGATCTAGCAATGCAAAACTGGGCATCCATGAGGCGCTGTGGGCCATCAGCAGCAGCTGAATTGTACTCAACCACAATCTGTAACCTCATGGCCCGGCATATCCCCCACTCTACCATTACCATCAAGCCAGGAGACCAACCCTAGTTCAATGAAGAGTGCAGAAGGGCATGCCAGGAGCACCAGGCATACCTCAAAATGAGGTGTCAACCAGGTGAAGCTACAACCCAGGACTACTTGCATGCCAAGACAGAGCTAAGCGATCCCATAACCAACGGATCAGATCCTGAGCTTCCGGTTGCTTGCTATTTCAACACACCCCCCTGCTCTCATGCTCACATCTCTGTCCTGGGATTGCTGCAGTGTTCCAGTGAACATCAATGCAAGCTCGAGGAACAGCATCTCATCTACCGATTAGGCACACTACAGCCTGCCGGACTGAACATTGAGTTTAATAATTTCAGAGCATGACAGCCCCCCATTTTACTTTCATTTTTAGTTATTTTTTATTTTTTTTTTATTTTTTTTTTACATTTTTTACAATCTTTTTTTGCATTTATTTCATTTCATCTTAGTTTGTTCAGTTTGCTTACCCACTTTTTTTTCATGTTTGCACTTGCTGCTGTTCAATAACACCTTATCTGTACTAATGCTTTGTCTTTCAACACACCATGAACATATTGTTTGCCTTTACTCCGTGACCTTTTGGTCAGCTATGTGGCCTTGTCCAATCTACACCTTCTCCTTTGTTATCTCTTGCCCCACCCCCACCTCACTTGCTTATAACCTGTGACATTTCTAATATTTGTCAGTTCCGAAGAAGGGTCACTGACCCGAAACGTTAACTCTGCTTCTCTTTCCACAGATGCTGCCAGACCTGCTGAGTGATTCCAGCATTTCTTGTTTTTATTTTGGATCAGATCTAAGCTCTGCAGTTTTGCCACATCCAGTCGTGAATGGTGGTGGACAATTAAACAACTAACTGGAGGAGGTGGCTCCACAAATATCCCCATCCTCAATGATGGGGGAGCCCAGCACATCAGTGCGAAAGGTAAGGCTGAAGCATTTGCAACAATCTTCAGCCAGAAGTGCCGAGTTGATGATCCATCTCGGCCTCCTCATGAAGTCCCCAGCATCACAAATGCCAGTCTTCAGCCAATTCAATTCACTCCGCGTGATATCAAGAAACAACTGAAGGCACTTTATACTGCAAAGGCTATGGGTCCTGACAATATTCCGGCAATAGTACTGAAGACCTGCGCTCCAGAACTTGCCGCGCCCCTAGCCAAGCTGTACCAGTGCAGCTACAACACTGGCATCTACCCGGCAATGTGGAAAATTGCTCAGGTCTGTCCTGTACACAAAAAGCAGGACAAGTCCAACCCGGACAATTACTGTCCCATCAGTCTACTCTCAATCATCAGTAAAGTGATGGAATGTGTCATCAACAGTGCCATCAAGCGGCACCTGCTTAGCAATAACCTGCTCACTGACGCTCAGTTTGGGTTCCGCCAGGGCCACTCAGCTCCTGACCTCATTACAGCCTTGGTTCAAACATGGACAAAAGAGCTGAACTCAAGAGGTGTGGTGAGAGTGACTGCCCTTGACATCAAGGCAGCATTTGACGGAGTATGGCATCAAGGAGCCCTAGCAAAACTGGAATCAATGGGAATCAGGGGGAAAACCCTCTGCTGGCTGGAGTCATACCTAGCGCAAAGGAAGATGGTTGTGGTTGTTGGAGGTCAATCATCTGAGCTCCAGGACTTCATTGCAGGAGTTCCTCAGGGTAGTGTCCCAGGCCCAACCATCTTCAGTTGCTTCATCAATGACCTTCCTTCAATCATAAGGTCAGAAGTGGGGATGTTCGCTGATGATTGTACAATGTTCAGCACCATTCGCGACTCCTCAAATACTGAAGCAGTCCGTGTAGAAATGCAGCAAGACCTGGACAATATCCAGGCTTGGGCTGATAAGTGGCAAGTAACATTTGCGCCACACAAGTGCCAGGCGATGACCATCTCCAACAAGAGAGAATCTAACCAATTCCCCTTGACATTCAATGGCATTACCATTGCTGAATCCCCCATCATCAACATCCTAGGGGCTACCATTAACCAGAAACTGAACTGGAGTAGCCATATAAAGACGGTGGCTACAAGAGCAGGTCAGAGGCTAGGAATCCTGAGGCGGGTAACTCACCTCCTGACTCCCCAAAGCCTGTCCACCATCTACAAGGCACAAGTCAGGAGTGTGATGGAATACACTCCACTTGCCTGGATGGGTGCAGCTCCAACAACACTCCAGAAGCTCGACACCATCCAGGACAAAGCAGCCCGCATGTTTGGCACGCCATTCACAAACATTCACTCCCTCCACCACCGACGCACAGTGGCAGCAGTGTGTACCATCTACAAGATGCACTGCAGCAATGCACCAAGGCTCTTTAGACAGCACCTTCCAAACCCGCGACCTCTACCAACTAGAAGGACAAGAGCAGCAGATGCATGGGAACATCACCACCTGCAAGTTCCCATCCAAGTCACACACCATCCTGACTTGGAACTATATCGCCGTTCCTTCACTGTCGCTGGGTCAAAATCCTGGAACTCCCTTCCTAACAGCACTGTGGATGCACCTACCCCACATGGACTGCAGCGGTTCAAGACGGCAGCTCACCACCACCTTCTCAAGGGCAATTAAGGATGGGCAATAAATGCTGGCCTGGCCAGCGACGCCCACATCCATGAATGAATTAAAAAGATGTACAAGATTATGACAGGTTTAGATAAGATAGCCATAGAAAAGTTGTTCCCATTAGCTGATGGTACAAGAACCAGGGGACACAGATTGAAGGTTTTGGGCAAGAGATGCAGGTGAGGAAGAACTTTTTATGCACTAAGTGATAATGACTTGGAACTTGCAGCCCACAAGGATGGTGGAAGCGGAGATTATCAGTGATTTCAAAAGGAAACTGGCTGAGCACTTGATGGAAATAAACATGCAGGGCTACGGGAATAGAGGGGTGTAATGTGACTAATTCGATTCGATGGGCCGATTGGCCTCCTTCTGTGCCATAATATTGATTCTATGACTATTTTTTTTGCATGTTTTTATTGAAACAAAAGTTGGCTCGAGGGCCAAATGGAACCTTCAAAATTTGGAAAGGATTTGAGGGATTGTGTGAATATTGAACACTTGTTTCTGCCGACTGATGATTTTCTTTTATATTCATTCATGGGATGTGGGTGTCGCTGGTCAGGCCAGCATTTATTGCCCATGAGACTTGCCATGAGAGTCAATGTTGAGGACTCCCGGGGCAACTCCCTCCCTACTGTATACCACTGTGCCACCACCTCTGCTGGGTCTGTCTGCCGGTGGGACAGGACATGGTCCCGGGGATGGTGATGGCAGTGTCTGGGACATTGTCTGTCGGTATGATTCCATGAGTATGACTATGTTAGGCTGTTGCTTGACTAGTCTGTGGGACAGCTCTCCTAACTTTAGCACAAGCCCCCAGATGTTAGTAAGGAGGACTTTCCAGGGTCGACAGGGCTGGGTTTGCCGTTGTCGTTTCCGAACCGAGGTCGATGCCGGGTGGTCTGTCCGGTTTCATTCCTTTTTATTGACTTTGTAGCAGTTAGATACAACTGAGTGGCTTGCTCGGCAATTTCAGAGGGCATGTAAGAGTTAACCACATTGCTGTGGGTCTGGAGTCACATGTAGGCCAGACCAGGTAAGGACAGCAGATTTCCTTCCTGAAAGGACATTAGTGAACCAGATGGGTTTTTACAACAATCGACAATGGTTTCATGGCCATCATTAGACTAGCTTTTAATTCCAGATTTATTAATTGAATTCAAATTCCACCTTCTGCTGTGGTGGGATTTGAACCCATGTCCCCAGAGCAATACCCTGGGTCTCTGAGTTATGAGTCCAGTGACAATACCACTACGCCACCGCCTTCTCTATGAAGATTTGCAAACTTGTAAGCCATAAACTACTGATTATGCCCAGAAGAGCCAAGTGGAAGTAATAACCCTCTGTGGAAAAAGAAATTGGTTATGATAACATGGAATATGTGAGTCTTGAGGCAGAGACTAGATTACAATTTCAGAGGGAATTGATAGGTATTTGAAAAGAGACTGTAAAAGGAAATACAATTACAGTAGATAGCTCCAATTAAGAAGTTAACATGGGTACAGGTGTGATGGGTCAAATGGTTCCCTTTTGTGCTGTATATTCGATGGAACATAGGAATACAAGAACTGCTAGACAAAAAAATACAGGGTTCACCGAGTTCACTGTCTACCATCCTGGTAGTTACATGGTACAATAAAATGGTGGTAACTAGTCATAGCAATCAAGCAATCAATATATATTAGTTTACATCAGGCCAACATGACATGAGAAAAATTCCTGCGGAGAGCTCAGGAAATTTTGCATCCAAAGTCACCTGTTCCTATCCAGTGTACTACACTCAGCATACATCATGTCTCAAAATGCTCAGATTATTATTAGTCTGTAAAGTTCCCGACAGTACCTATGGATATAAAGACCTTTGAGAGACAGGAAAAGGCCAGTGGGCCCAACAAGCCTTTTTACAGACCAACCATTTGGTTAGAAATAATACATTTGATTAGAGTTGAGGAGCAAAAAGGGTATGACCACGTTACAAGGTGCATTCTATCAGCCTCCAAATAGTAGGAGGGCGATAGAGGAGCAAATCTGCAGGGAAATTACAGAGATGTACAAGAACTATAGAGTGGTGATATTGGGGAAGCTTAATTACCCAAATGTTGATTGGGATAATGTTAGAGTAAAGGGTAAGGAGGGGCAGGAATTCCTCAAATCTGCTCAGGAGAACTTCCTTTATCAGTATGTTCTCAGCCCAACCAGAAAAGAGGCACTGCTGGATCTGGGAATTTGGGTAAGAGTGATCATCGTATCATAAGGTTTAGACCAGTAATGCAGAAAAGCAAGGAACAAAATAAGGTAGAATGTCTAGATTGGAAAAGGGCCAATTTCAACACGATGAGAAGGGATCTAGCCAGGGTAGAATGGAACCAAAGACTGGCAGGAAGAGCTGTATGAGAACAATGGGTTACCTTTAAGGAAGAGATGCTCCAGGTATAATCTATGAACATTCCAACAAGGATGAAAGATAGGGGAACCAAGAACAGGGCTCCATGGTTGACGAGGGAGATAGAGATGATGATGAAACAAAAAAATGAGGGTGTATGATGCATGCGAGGTGAACTCATCAAGTGAGAACCAGGCCACATACAATAGGTTGAGAGGGGAGGTGAAGAGGAAAGTAAGACTGGCAAAGCGAGAATGTGAACATAGAATGGCAGTCAACATAGAGGGAACCCAAAAATCATCCACCAGCATGTAAATAGTAAGTGAGTAGTAAGAGGAGTGGGGCCTATTAGGGACAAAGAGGGTAATATATTCTTAGAGGCGCAGGGCAAGGCTAAACTACTTAATGAGTACTTTGGATCAGTGTTTACTAAGGAAATGGAGGCTGACAAAATATCGGGAGAAGCAAAGAGAGTAGAGGTACCGGATAGCATAAAAATTGAGAGGGGGAAGGTATTAAAAAGGCTGGCTGTGCTTAGGGTTGATAAGTCAGCTGGTCCAGATGGCTTGCATCCCAGGTTGCGAAAGGAAGTGGGGATGGAGATAGCAGAAGGGCTTTCCATAGTCTTCCAATCTTCAGTGGATATGGGGGAGGTGCCAGAGCATTGGAGAGTGGCAAATGTGACACCCTTATTCAAGAAAGGGTGGAAGGACAGTCCTAGCAACTACAGGCCAGTTATTTTAATATCAGTGGTGGGTAAGGTTTTAGAAACAATAATGAGGGAAAATATCAACATACACCAGGAGAAGTTCAAGTTAATTAAGGATAGCCAGCATGGATTTGTAAAAGGCAGATCATGCTTGACTTAACTAATTGAACTCTTTGATGAAGTGACAGAGAAGGCTGATGAATGGAACGCTGTGGATGTTGTGTATATGGATTTTAAGAAAGCACTTGATAAGGAACCACATAAAAGGCTGGTTAACAAAATTGAGGCTCATGGAATAGGAGGGCCAGTGTCCACTTGGGTAAAAAAATTGAGAGTCGTAGTAAATGGTTGCTTTTCAGATTGGAGGATGATAGACAGTGGTGTTCTCCAAGGGTCAGTGCCGGGACCACTGCTTTTTTTGCTGTATGTAAATGATTTGGATCTTGGAATGCAAAGTAGAATCTCAAAATTTGATGACAACACCAAAGGTGGAGGTGAGGAAAACAGTGAGGACGATATGAACCGCTTGCAACAGGACATAGATAAACTAGCAGAATGGGCGGAGAACTGGCAGATGGAATTTAGTACTGACAAATGCGAGGTGATGCATTTTGGCAGAAGGGATAGGGAGAGGCAATATATACATAATGGCACAGTTCTAAAGAGAGTGCAGGAACAAAGGGTCCTGGGGGTGCTTATGCACTGATCTTTGAAGGTGGTAGGATATATTGAGAGAGTGGTTAGTAAAGCATATGGGATCTTGGGCTTTATAAATAGAGGCATTGAGTACAAAAGCAGGGAGGTTATGCTGACTCTTTACAAAGCTCTGGTTAGGCCCCAACAGGAATACTGCATCCAATTCTGGTCTCCACACTTTCGGAAGGATGTGAGGGTCCTTGAGAGGGTACAGAGGAGATTTACCAGAATGGTTCCAGGGATGGAGGATTTTAGTTACAAGGTTAGGTTGTAAAAGCTGTGTTTGTTCTCCTTAGAACAAAGAAGATTGAGGGGAGATTAAATAGAGGTGCACAAGGCTTAGATAAGTTAGATAAGGAAAAACTGTTCCCATTAACAAATGGTACAAGGACTAGGGGACACAGGTTGAAAGTTCTGGGCAAAAGATGCAGGGGGAATATCAGGAAGCACTTTTTTATGCAGCGAGTGGTAAGACCTGGAACTCGCTGCCCACAAGGGTGGTGGAAGCGGAGACGATCAATGACTTCAAGAAGAAGTTGGATGGCCACCTGAGAGAAATAGACTTGCAGGGCTACAGGGATCGAGCCAGGGGACTGACTGCATGGCTCCATAGAGAGCCGGCATGGACTCGATGGGCGAAGTGGCCTTCTTCTGTGCTGTAAATGACTCTAACCTCTAACCCCACCTATGCACCATATTCCTCCAGCAATGGTCCCTTTGCTACTGGGATGGTGGGGAGTAGGCTAGCCTAGACGAATATTCTCACCTTGTTCAATTATCTTTAGAGATCAAAGATTATTTATACAGAGTTTTCCTTCAGACATGGTGAGGCGGTGACCTAGTGATAACGTCACTGGACTAGTAATCTAGAGGCCCAGGCTAATGACCTGAGGACACAAGTTCAAATCCCACCACGGTACTGGTGGAATTTAAACTCAATTAATTAAGAAAAATCAGGAATGAAAAGCTGTGTTGTGAATGACCTATGACTCTATGAAAGCTAATCTCAGTAATGGTGCCATGAAACTATCATTGGTTGTCGTAAAAACCCATCTGGTTCACTAATATCCTTTAGGGAAGGAAATCTGCCGTCCTTACCTGGTCTGATCTACATGTGACTCCAGACCCACAGCAATGTGGTTGACTCTTAACTGCCTTCTGAAATGGTCTGGCAAGCCACTCAGTTGTCAAGGGCAATTAGGGATGGGCAACAAATGCTGGCCTTGCCAGCGACGCCCACATCCAATGAAAGAATTAAAAAAGGGAAGGGCTGAGTTTGTAACAGGGCTGCACAAGGAGCACGACTAATTGGTTAAATTATGTTTTCGCATTCTATTCCTAATATAGATCCATACAAAATACACATTGAAAATATAATTACCAATTGGGCTGTCAAGAGACTTTCTGTCAATTGGAAAGGACTCTGCTGCTCCCAAATTGTATTCTTCCATTCGTTCAAAGTCAATGGTATAAGGCTTGTGGTCGAACATCACGTCGATCCTCTTCTGCTTCTGCTGAAATGCTTTCTCTATGAAAGCACATGCTTTCAATGTATAAGGAACCATGACACCCTTCCGACAATGCCTCACCCACTGGACAGATCTGGCTATCCCAGCTTCTTCAATCTTTGACATTTCACCTTGGAAAGCCCAATGCATGAGTTGGGTAATGTTTTCCTTGGCGTGCACAATGTAGTCTGCAAACCCGTGAACCTTGAGCTCAATTCCTTGTATGGTGATCTTGACGGCATGCTTCCGTTGAAGATATTCCAAATAACTCTTGTAATCTTTCGACAAGTTTTGGAAGCATTTATGCTTCATTACTTCTTCACGCAGATGTGACCGGATTTTGCTCTCCAATTCATCTACTAATCGATCGATGTCCATGTCAAAATTGCCATGGATTGTTAACTGGGCAGAATTGGAGCTCTGTGCTGCTTCTGCCATGGACATTTTGATCGCTTCCTCAAGGCTGGCCTCAGAGGTCTCAACATTGCACATCTGAAAGGCAAGTTCCATACTGTTTTCCTGCTGGCTCGTGGCCATTTCTTTTGAAAGCTGAAGGGCTTTCTGAAACTCTTCCTCCTCTCTTGATTGTTGGTCCATGGAGTACTGGAGGGCAAGACATAACTGGGCATCATCCATATCTTTGTTGGCTACAGCCATCATCTCACTGTCCAAATCACCTGCATCATCCTCATCATTGGTTCCATTTATTTCCTGCTGCCTCTTGATGTCAACGTCAGTGAGAATGTCCTCCTCCATTACATCATTACTAGCACCAGAGCACACACCAGATGGTTGGTCAGTATAAAGATCTTCTTCAATCAAAGCACATTCACTGGCGTCAGATACTTTTTGGGAAGTCGAGGGGCTCCCATCTTTGCTGTTACTTCTTTGACAGGATGCAGCTTCAGGCTCTTGGATTGATGCAAGCAAACTCCGGATCTCATCTGAAAAAAGGTCAGCGTGAAAAATGCGTAAGGAAGTCATGCTTGTGCTAATTTTGCTCCACATCAGAGGCCACTATCTCTGCATAATTACACTCTGTTGCCTCATGCCAAAAGAGGATCATTAAGCAAGTAGCACCAACAGAGTAACAGAATTTACAGTATCAGACAGAAGACCTCTTTCAGTCCATCTAGCCCAGTGTTCCCTTGGTGAATCTCTAATAACCATGGACCCCATTTGTTGACAAGAACCTGTTTAGTTCCTTCTGAAAACTTGTCAAGGTTTCTTGTTCCATCACCCATGCAACATATTTACAGACCTTTTAGTAAAAAAAGTTCTCCCTGCATTTCATATTTTGTCTTTACTATAATCCTACGGACTCCCACAGCTACCTGGATCACATTTCCTCACACCCCAAGGACTTGATGCCATTCTCACAGTTTCTCCATCTCATCTGTTTGAACAATGCAACCTTCCAAATTAGCACTTCTGACGGGCCTTCCTTTTTCCTCAACCATGGATTCCCCCTACCATGGTTGACAGGGCCCTCAACCGTGTCTGATATATTTCACGAGTTTCTGCTCTCATCCCTTCCCCTCCATCCCAGAACCATGATAGGGTTCCCCTTGTCCTCACCTTCCACATCACCAGCCTCTGTATTCAATGGCTCATTCTCTTCCATTTCCGCCAACCACCAAATACATCTTCGCCTCTTTTTTCAGCATTCTGAAGGGACCATTCCCTCTGTGACACCCTGGTCCACTCCTCAGTCACCCTCAACACCTCCCCCCTTTCCTAAGGCACCTTTGCATGCAAGTGCAGGAGATGCAACACCCTTTTATCTCCTCCCTTCCCACCATCCAAGGCCCCAAATATGCCTTCCAAGTGAAACAGCGATTTATTTGTACTTCTTTCAATTTAGTATACTGTATTCATTGCTTACAATTTGGTCTGCTCGACAGTGGGGAGACTAAATGCAGACTGGGTGACCGCTTTGTGGGACACCTTCACTCAGTCTGCAAGCATGACCCCGAGCTTGCTGTCGCTTGTCATTTCAATTTTCCACCGTGCTGCCACTCTGACCCTTCTGTCCTTGACCTGCTGCAGAGTTCCAATGAAGCTCAACACAAGCTTGTGGAACAGCATCTCATCTTTCAACTGGGCACTTTATAGCCTTCTGGACTCAACACTAAGTTCAACAATTTTACATCATAACCTCTGTTACATTTTTTCCTTTTTGTGTGTTTTTTTTTGCTGTTCTTTTGTTTTGCCCTCCCCCACCATTTCTTTCTTAATCCCTTTACTTGGTATTCAGACGGCTACTCTCCTGCCATTTACACTTCATCCAAGACCTATCTTTTGTTTCTTTACTTGGCTTTATACCAGGAAACGTTCTGTCATTTAACCTGTCCTGCCCTGCACCCTCCCTTCCCTTTTGTTGATTTTTTTATTTTCATTTTAGAGATACAGCACTGAAACAGGCCCTTCAGCCCACCGAGTCTGTGCCGACCAACAACCACCCATTTATACTAAGCCTACACTAATCCCATATTCCTACCACATCCCCACAATTCCCCTACCTATACTTGGGGCAATTTATAATGGCCAATTTACCTATCAACCTGCAAGTCTTTGGCTGTGGGAGGAAACCGGAGCACCCGGAGAAAACCCACGCAGTCACAGGGTGAACTTGCAAACTCCGCACAGACAGTACCCAAAATTGAACCCGGGTCGCTGGAGCTGTGAGGCTGCGGTGCTAACCACTGCGCCACCCACTGTTTTTCTTCCCTCCCTTCACCTTTCACTTAATCAAAACCTATTAGATTTCTAACATTCCCAATTCAGATGAAAGGTCATTGACCTGAAGCGTTAACTCTGTTTATCTCTCCACAGATGCTGCCTGACCTGCTGAGTATTTCCAGCATTTTCCGTTTCAGATTTCCAGCATCGATAATAATTTGCTTTTGTCATATTTTCTTTTGTTGTTCCCAATTTGTTGTTCTTAATTTGTTAGTTCACCGTGGGCGGGTTCGCGCAAAGTTGTCAGTTGCCAGCCCATTTTGCATTCTTGTTCAATTTTCTTTTCTTGGAATGCATAACAGGCTACTGATTGCTATTGCCTCTTGAGGGCACACTGTGCATTGAAGCCCTGCCGACTTGTACCACCGTGCAGCATTGCCCTGCCAACCTGCCCGCCGTGCACTGCCACACCAGCTCAGTGCCAGCCTGTTGAAGGAAAAGGCAATTCCAAATATGTTGGCCAATTTTTCCTCAAACTCATTAACGATGCAGAGTGTCAGAGGAGCTCAGCAGCCAAGAAGCAACACAATTCTTTTGCTGTTTTATTGCTTAATATTCATGTTGCACCTGTTGAAAAAAGGCATTATAAACAAAGATATCTTGCACTTACCAAGATTTGGGATATTCCCATTTGGATCAGTAGTACACACTGGCTGCGCTGGCTGCGGCTGCTGCTGCTGCTGGAGTTCAGTGCAGGCAGAAACATCTCTTTCAAAATTCGGTGTTTCTTGATTGTTTTGGATTTCCAGGGGATGCTGATTAGAAAAGGTAAGGTCAGTATTAGCAACAGCAAAAGGAAGGGGATGCAACAGAGCGACTCTTTCCAGTCTAAGTACAGTGGCTGCCAGTATGCAGACCACTGCCCCGAGCTTCAGTGGAGCTCCAGGTAAACTCAACCTCACTGAGGTATGAATATGTTCTTAAAAGGCAACACTGCTCCTGGCTGAGCTCACAAACTCAGAGGAAATTCATTCTCTGGAGAGAACAGTGTTAGGTCACTCAAAAAAAAGGTAGTGTGTTAGACCAATCAATCGTTTCCCATTTCTGTACTTCCTGCTGTCTCTACCCCGTGGCAGTAAATAACACGGAGGACATTCAGACCCTTATGTTCAGGTGGCCATGGCAATCTGGCTCTCAGTACTTCAGAAAACCTTCAACACGTCGTATAAATTTATGCCATTTACTCACTAAAAAAGAAACTCTGGCCCCTGTCCTGCCTGCAGAAACCCAACTTGTGGGAAAGGGGTAGAATCCACACCTTTTATCAGCATGGTCACATGTGCTGAAGAATCTGTGTCCTATGTCAGGCTGGGAGTGGATCAGTGCAGATGCCAAGGGCTGACTACAGAGTTACCTCAGGTTTGAGTTTAAGAGCTGTGTGATGAAACAGCCCCTTTAAGGTGTGAATAAACTGACAGTATCTGCCTCTCTAACATGCTGATAAAGGTGGTGGACCTAGCTTGGCCTACATGTAAAGTTCAGCTATTGTATACCGAGTGGTTACAGTACTGAACTAGCAACCAAACTAGTTCATTTGGGTAAGGGAACCTGCAGTCAGACTCCACTCCATAGCTAGTTCTTAATTCCTCAAGGCAACTTGTCAAAAACATGGCTTTGACAGTGTCACCCACATCCCGAGAACAATTTTATTTGTTCCTTTATACCTTCTCCCACAGTGTGGTTAACGTTTGGTGGCCTGTACACCACTCCTGCAAGTGATTTTTTGCTTTTATGATTTCTCATCTCTACTCAACCTGTTTCTACATCCTGTTGTCCTGAACTTAGGTCAGCCCTCTCTCTATTGCGCTAATACCATCATTAATTAACAGGACCACCCCGCCACCTTTCCCTAGCCTCCTGACCTTCCTAAATGCCATGTACCCTTCAATATTCAGGTCCCAATCCATCGGGCTGCTTTGTCCTGGATGGTGTCAAGCTTCCTGTTGTTGGAGCTGCACTCATCCCGGCAAGTGGAAAGTATTCCATCACATTCCTGACTTGTGCCTTGTAGACGGTGGACAGACTCTGGGGAGTCAGAAGGTGAGTTACTCATTGCAGAATTCCCAGCCTCTGACCTAATGCCATTGAACATCGAGGGTAGATGGTTAGATTCTCTCTTGTTTGTGATAGTCATTCTCTGGCACTTGTGTAGTGTGAATGTTACTTGCCACTTATCAGCCCAAGCCTGAATATTGTCCAGGTCTTGCTGCATGTGGACATGGACTGTTTCAGTATCTGAGGAGTTGCGAATGGTGCTAAACATCACACAATCATCAGCTAACTTCCCTACTTCTGACCTTATGATTGAAGGAAGGTCATTGATGAAGCAGCTGAAGATGGTTGGGCCTAGGACACTACCCTGAGGAACTCCTGTAGTGATATCCTGGGGCTCAGATGATTGGCCTCCAACAAGCACAGCACCATCTTCTGGAGTATTGTGTACAGTTTTTGTCGCCTTACCTAAGGAAGGATATACTTGCCATAGAGGGAGTGCAACGAAGGTTCACCAGACTGATTTCTGGGATGGCAGGATGAGGAGAGATTGAGGAGTCTGGGCCTGTATTCTCTAGAGTTTAGAAGAATGAGAGCTGATCTCATTGAAACATACAAAATTCTTACAGGGCTCGATAGGGTAGATGCAGGAACGATGTCTCCCTGGCTGGAGGGTCTAGAACCAGGGGACATAGTCTCCAAATTAGGGGGAGACCATTTAGGACAGAGATAAGCAGGAAATTCTTCACTCGTGGATGATGAATCTATGGAATTCTCTACCCCAGAGGGCAGTGGAGGCTCAGTCATTGAGTATGTTGAAGACAGAAATTGACGGATGTTCTTGATGCTAAAGGCATCAAGGGATACGTGTGCGAAAATGGTGTTGCGCTAGAAGATCAGCCATGATCTAGTTGAATGGCGGAGTAGGCTCGATGGGCTGAATGGCCTATTCCTGCACATATTTCCTATGTTCTTCTGTGCTAGGTATGACTCCAACCAGTGAAGAATTTTCCCCGATTCCCATGGAGTTCAATTTTGCTAGGGCTCCTTGATGCCACACTGGGTCAAATGCTGCCTTGCTGTCAAGGCAGTCACTCTCACCTCACCTCTTGAATTCAGCTCTTTTGTCCATGTTTGCACCAAAGCAGTAGTGAGGTCTGGAGCCAAAGTGGCCCTAACGGAACCCAAACTGAGCATCAGCGAGCAGGTTATTTCTGCTGAAGTGGTGCTTGATAGCACTGTCGATGACACCTTCCATCATCACTTTACTGATGACTGAGAGTAGACTGATGGGGCAGTAATTGGCTGGTTTGGAATTTTCCTGCTTTTTATGTACAGGACATACCTGGGCAATTTTCCACATTGTCGGGTAGATGCAAGGTGTGCAGCCAGTTCTGCAGTACAAGTCTTCAGTACTACAGCCGGGATGTTGTCAGGGCCCGTAGCCTTTGCAGGATCCGGTGCCTTCAGCCATTTCTTGATATCACATGAAGTGAATCGAATTGACTGAAGACTGGCATCTGTGATGCTGGGGAGTTCAGGAGGTGGCCGAGATGGATCATCATCTGGCTGATTGTTGCAAATGCTTCAGCCATTTCTCCTTGGAGCAAAGAAGATTAAGGGGAGATTTGATAGAGGTGGAGAAGATTATGACAGGTTTAGATAAGGTAGACAAAGAAAAGCTCTTCCCATTAACTACTGGTACAAGGACTAGGGGACACAGATATAGGGTTTTGGGCAAGAGATGCAGGAGGAATGTGAGGAAGAACTTTTTTTAACGCAGCGAGTGGTAATGACCTGGAACTTGCTGCCTGCAAGGGTGGTGGAAGCTGAGACGATCAATGGGCACTTGAGGGAAATAAACTTGCAGGGTTATGGGGTTACAGCAGGGGAATGAGACTGACAGGATTGCTCTGTAGAGAGCCAGCATGAATTTGATGGGCCAAATGCCCTCTTTCTGTGCTGTAATGAGTCAGGCTGAGTTGAGATTGCACACTTGCACTCCTGCGTCATGTATTGATTAAGTCACCAATTATGTTCGGAGGCCTCTTGCCACATTTCTAACAAGTGTACTTGGCTGCAGAATTCCTTTAACAATCACCGATAATTTGGTGAAGTAACCTTCATCGATGCAGCACCTCCGATTAGTTAGCACACTGATACCAAAATTCAACAGAAGATTAAATTTCAATGTTATGCATTACATTTCTTGTACAACTTTTGCAACTTGGGCGGCACAGTGGCGCAGTGGTTAGCACCGCAGCCTCACAGCTCCAGCGACCCGGGTTCAATTCTGGGTACTGCCTGTGTGGAGTTTGCAAGTTCTCCCTGTGTCTGCGTGGGTTTTCTCCGGGTGCCCCGGTTTCCTCCCACATGCCAAAGACTTGCAGGTTGATAGGTAAATTGGCCATTATAAATTGCCCCTAGTATAGGTAGGTGGTAGGGGAATATAGGGACAGGTGGGGATGTGGTAGGAATATGGAATTAGTGTAGGATTAGTATAAATGGGTGGTTGATGGTCGGCACAGACTCGGTGGGCTGAAGGGCCTGTTTCAGTGCTGTATCTCTAAACTAAACTAAACTAAACAATTCATAACTTCAAACTACTCCCAGCACTAACACCACCAGTGACAGACCTACAGGAGACGGCGGGGTGAATTTTACAGCCCCCCCCCCCGATATTGAGGGAGTCATGGCAGGGGTGGGGGCTGGAAAATGCCTCCGGAAGAGGCCCGCCATGGAACTCAACGCAGGGAAGGCCCAACCCCATATTGCCGGTGCCGCCGAGGCCTCGTGGCGGGTCCCCTGCTGCTCGGTGGCGGCATCAAAATTTAAATATTTAAATGTATGTAAAGCAATGAATTAATCAGTTACCCGCTCCCGCCATCGGTCCCAGTGCCATATTGGTGGTGGCAGCCGGCACTCCCGCGCCTTCAGATCTCCGTTGGGAGAAATGGGTCGGAACACTGGTGGAGAGGGGGAAGCAGATAAGTTTTCAGGGCGGACGGGGAGGGGAGGAGAGGGGAGTGGGGTGAAATGTTTTTGATTGGGGGTAGTGGGAAGGGGTAAATTTCATTGTTTATGAACTTTGGGCGGGGGGGAGGAAGGTCGGGATCACAAGGTAAGTTTTTTGACAGTAGGCGGAAGAGAGCAGGTAATAAATTTTAAGGTCATGGGGGTGGGGGTTGTGATAACTTTATTCACTTTGTTACAATCATGTATCTTTAAAAATTTAAATTACATTGAAGGGCTGGAAGCCCTTTAAAAATGGCATTGGTGCCTGTGCAATGGTGCAGTTTTAAATCTCTTACAATTAACCTTGTATCTGCCACACCTCAACTACTGGAAGCAGTCTGCTTTCATTATACCCATTCCCATCCCATCATTCAGGGCTTTAGACACTTCATCGCCCCAGAATCTGCATCATACTAATGAGGCACAACTTTTCAAGTTTTTCTTTGTGTCCATACTAGCAGCAGTCTGGTGAACCTAGTGTTGAACCCACTCAAAGTATCTCTCTGATCATCTGTAAAATTGGCCCCTAGAATTCTCTGAATGACTGCGTACCTCAGACTGCAGCATTATCCAATGCACTCTCTCCAATCCAATTGTACATTTGTATTTTGTCTCCAGTTGCTTCAAGATGTTGGACCCACGATTCTCCAGCAGGAAACGAGAGATGCCGGGTTCCTGAAGAGTCACCGTCCTGGAGCAGATGTTTGAGATTACGCTGCGGAGGAGCTCGTCCACAGTTTGACAGGCCCTGGCCTCCCCAGTGATCTGTGAAACAACAAGCGCCAAGAGATGGACACTGGGAGTTTAATCCATTAATTGACTGGGCAGTCAATACGGAGGCATAAAACACACTGCAAATTCAGAGAAATACATAGGATATAGAGCGAACAGGCGATTTGGCCCAACCAGTGCATGCTGCATCTATGCTTCACTCGAGCCTCCTTCCTCACCTAATTATCAGCATAACCTCTACTCCCTTCTCCCTCCTCTGCTTATCTAGTTAACCCCTTAAGTGCATCTACACTATTCATTTCAACCACTCCCCGTTGTAGTGAGTTCCATATTCTCGTGACTCTCTGGGTAAAGAAGTTTCTTCTGAATTCCCTATTTGATTTTTTTGATGACTGTATTATATTTATGGTCCCTAGTTTTGCTCTTCCTCATAAGTGAAAACACACACACTGTCTACTCCATCAAAACCTTTCATAATTTTAAATACCTCTATTAGGTCACCCCTCAACCTTCTCTCAAGAGAAAAGAGACCCAGTTTATCCTTTCCTGATAGGTAGAATCATGTCGTTCTGGTATCAACCTTGTAAATTGTTTTTGCGCCCTTTTCAGTGCCCCTCTATCCTTTGTAATATGACCAGAATGATATACAGCACTCAGAGTGTGCTCTAACCAAGGCTCGATACAACTTTAGCATAACTTCCCTAATCGTCAATTCTATTCCTCTAGAAATAAATCCAAGTGCTTGGCTTGTTTTTGTTATTGGCCTGCGTCGCAACTTTCAGTGATTTGTAAATTTGTACTTTCAGATCCCTCAGCAACTTTACCAATCATTACAACACAGGAGGCCATTCAGCCATCGTATCTGCGCCAACTCTCAAAAAGAGTAGTTTACCTAGTGCCACTCCCTGGCCTTCTCCCCGTAGCCCTTCACATTCTTCCTTTTCAGATAACAATCCATCCAACTCCCTCTTGAATGCCATGATTGAACCTGCCTCCACCACACCCTCAGGGAGTGCATTCCAGATACTAACCACTTGCAGCACAAAAAAAAGTTTTCCCTCATGTCACCATTGCTTCTTTTGCCAATTACCTTAAATCTGTGCCCTTCTGTTCTCGATCCCTCCACCAATGGGAACAGTTTCTCTCTATCTACCCTGTCTAGACCCCTCATGATTTTGAATACCTCTATCAAATCTCCTCTCAACCGTCCCAACTCCAATCTATCCACGTAACTGAAGTTCCTCATCCCTGAACCATTCTCATGAACTTTTTCTGCACTCTCTCCAATGCCTTCATATCTTTCCCAAAGTGTGGCACCCAGAACTGGACACAATACTCCAGCTGATGCTGAACCAGTGTTTTACACACGTTTAACATAACTTCCTTGCTTTTGTACTCTATGCCCCTATTAAGGAAGCCTAGGATGCTGTATGCTCCATCAACTGCTCTCTCAACTTGTCCTGCCATCTTCAATGATTTATACACATATACACCCAGGTCCCTCTGCTCCTACACCCCCTTTAGAATTGCACCCTTTATTTTATATTGTCTCTCTGCATTCTTCCTACCAAAATGAATCACTTCACACTTCTCTGCATTAAATTTAATCTGCCAGTTGTCTGCCCATTCCACCAACCTGCCTATGTCCTTTTGAAGTTCTACACTATCCTCCTCACAGTGCATAATGTTTACAAGTTTTGTATCATTCAGAAATTTTGAGATTGTGCCCTGTACACCAAGGTCTAGGTCATTAATATATATCAGGAACAGCAAGGATTCTAACACCGACCCTTGGGGAACTCCACTAGAAACATTCCTCCAGTCCAAAAAACATCCATGAACCACTACTCTCTGTTTCCTATCACTCAGCCAATTTCACATCTATGTTGCTACCGTCCCTTTTATTCCATGAGCTATAACATTGCTCACGTGTCTGCTGTGTAGCACTTTATCAAACACCTTTCAGAAGTCCATGTACACCACATCAACAGCATTGCCCTGATCAACCTTCTCCGTTACCTTATAAAAAACTCCACCAAGTTAGTTAAATACGATTTGCCCTTAACAAATCCATGCTGGCTTTCCCGAATTAACTCGTATTTGCCCAAATGACTGCTAATTTTGTCCCGAATTATCGTGTCTAGAAGCTTCCCCACCACTGAAGTTAAACTGACTGGCTTGTAGTTGCTGGGCTTATCTTTCCAGCCTTTTTGAACATTTGCAATTCTCCAGTCCTCTGGCACCACCCCTGAATGTAAGGAAGATTGGAAAATTATGGCCAGTATCCTTGGATGCATCTCATCTAGTCTTGGTGCCTTATCAACTTTAAGTACAGGCAGTCTATCCAATGCCTCCTCCTCATCAATTTTAAACCTTTCAAGAGTCTGAATTACCTCCTCTTTCACCATGATTTGCGCAGCATCTTCTTCATTGATAAAGACAGATGCAAAGTATTCATTTAATACCTCAGTCATGCCGCTGCCTCCATGCGTAAATCCCCCTTTTGGTCTCCAATTGGCCCCACTCTGCCTTATACCACTCTTTTACTATTAATATCCCCATAGAAGACTTTTGGATTCCCTTTTATGTTAGCTGACAGTCTCTTTTCATACTCTGTTATTTGCTTTTTCACTTCCCCTCTGAACCTCCTTATTTTTTTCTTACTAAATTGTAATGCCTCACACATTTATCTGTGTTGAAATTCATTTGCCAATTATTTGCCCATGCTGCAAGTTTATTAATGTTTTCCTGAAGTTAGTTGCAGTTCTCCTCAGTGTTGACTATCCCTCCCAATTTAGTGTCTTCCACAAATTTAGAAATTGTGTTTTTGATCCCAAAGTCTAAATCGTTAATATAAATTGTGAACAACAAGGCCCCAGCACTGATCCTTGTGGAACACCACTTCCCACACTCTGAATAACTACCGTTTACCTTTATTCTCTGCTTTCTGTCTTTCAGCCAGCCAGTTCTCCATTCTGCTACTTGTCCCCTGACTCAGCAAACTCTGACCTTACTCAGCAGCCTATTGTATGACACTTTATCGAAGGCCTTCTGGAAATCTAGATATATTACATCTAGTACATTACCCTTGCCTACTCTCTCTGTTAACTCTTCAAACAATTCAACAAGGTTGGTCAAACAAGACTTTCCTTTTGAAATCCGGTACAATATTTTTGGTTTCTTGATGTTTTTTCTATTTTCTCCTTTAAGAGGATTCCATTATTTTTCGAATACCCGTATTAAGCTGATTAGTCTACAGCAGCAGATGCAGCAACAACTTGTATTTATATTTATTACTTTTTTAAAAAATTATAATTACAGCACAGGAACAGGCCCTTCGGCCCTCCAAGCCTGCGCCGATCCAGATCCTCTATCTAAACATGTCGCCTATTTTCTAAGGTTCTGTATCTCTTTGCTTCCTGCCCATTCACGTATCTGTCTAGATACATCTTAAAAGACGCTATCGTGCCCGCGTCTACCACCTCCGCTGGCAACGCGTTCCAGGCACCCACCAACCTCTGCGTAAAGAACTTTCCACGCATATCCCTCCTAAACTTTTCCCCTCTCACTTTGAACTCGTGACCCCTAGTAATTGAATCCCCCACTCTGGGAAAAAGCTTCTTGCTATCCACCCTGTCTATACCTCTCATGATTTTGTACACCTCAATCAGGTCCCCCCTCAACCTCCGTCTTTCTAACGAAAATAATCCTAATCTACTCAACCTCTCTTCATAGCTAGCGCCCTCCATACCAGGCAACATCCTGGTGAACCTCCTCTGCACCCTCTCCAAAGCATCTACATCCTTTTGGTAATGTGGCGACCAGAACTGCACGCAGTATTCCAAATGTGGCCGAACCAAAGTCTTATACAACTGTAACATGACCTGCCAACCCTTGTACTCAATACCCTGTCCGATGAAGGAAAGCATGCCGTATGCCTTCTTGACCACTCTATTGACCTGTGTTGCCACCTTCAGGGAACAAAGGACCTGAACACCCAAATCTCTCTGTACATCAATTTTCCCCAGGACTTTTCCATTTATTGTATAGTTCACTCTTGAATTGGATCTTCCAAAATGCATCACCTCGCATTTGCCCTGATTGAACTCCATCTGCCATTTCTCTGCCCAACTCTCCAATCTATTTATATTCTGCTGTATTCTCAGACAGTCCCCTTCACTATCTGCTACTCCACCAATCTTAGTGTCGTCTGCAAACTTGCTAATCAGACCACCTATACTTTCCTCCAAATCATTTATGTATATCACAAACAACAGTGGTCCTTTAATAGCGCCTTTAATATAACAAAACATCTCAAGGCACTTCACAGGAGATCCCGCATGGGAGATTGGTTAAGAATTTAAGAGCCCATGTGATCCAAGGCAATTTGGAAAATTGGATCCAAATTTGGCATAGTGGCAGCAAGCAGAAGGTGATGGTCGAGGGCTGCTTCTGCAAGTGGAAGCCTGTGAGCAGTGGTGTACTGCAAGGATTGGTGCTGGGACCCTTACTGATTGTACTGTACATTAATGATTTTGACGTGAATACAGGGGGTATGATCAGTAAGTTTGCAGATGACACAAAAATCGGTGGGGTCATAAATAGTGAGGAGGAAAGCCTTAGATTACAGGACAATATAGATGAGATGGTAAGATGGGCGGAGCAGTGGCAAATGGAATTTAATCCTGAGAAGTGTGAGGTGATGCATTTTGGGAGGACTAACAAGGCAAGGGAATATACAATGAATGGTAGGACTTTAGGAAGTACAGAGGGGCCTTGGTGTACTTGTCCATAGATCACTGAGGGCAACAGTACAGGTAGATAAGGTGGTTAGGAAGGCATATGGGATACTTGCCTTTATTAGCCGAGGCACAGAATATAAGAGCAGGGAGGTTATGATGGAGCTGTATAAAACGCTAGTTAGGCCACAGTTGGAGTATTGTCTAGAGTTCAGGGCACCACACTATAGGAAGGATGTGAGTGCACTGGAGAGGGTGCAGAGGAGATTCACCAGGATGTTGCCTGGGCTGGAGCATTTCAGCTATGAAGAGAGACTGGTTAGGCTAAGGTTGTTTTCTTTGGAGCAGAGAAGGCTGAGGGGGGACCTGACTGAGGTATACAAAATTATGAGGGACATTGATAGGTTAGATAGGAAGAAACTTTTTTCCCTTCGCGGAGGTGTCAATAACCAGGGGCATAGATTTAAGGTAAGGGGCAGGAGGTTTAGAGGGGACTTGAGGGAAAATGTTTTCACCCAAAGGGTGGTTGGAATCTGGAATACACTGCCTGAAGGGGTGGTAGAGGCAGGAACCCTCACAACATTTAATAAGTATTTAGATGAGCACTTGAAACGCCATAGCATACAAGGCTACAGGCCAAGTGCTGGAAAATGGGATTAGAATAGATAGGTGCTTGATGGCCGGCACAGACACGATGGGCCGAAGGGCCTGTTTCTGTGCTGTATAACTATATGACTCTATGAGGAGGGTTATAAAACAAAATATGACACTGAGCTACGTAAGGAAATATTCTGGCAGATGACCAAGCACTTGGTTAAACAGGTAGGATTTAAAAACAGGCTTAGGGAAGGGAATTCCAGAGCTTAGGGCCCAGGCAGATAAAGGGAGCTGCCAATGGTGCAGCACTTAAACTTGGGGATGCTCAAAAGACCAGAATTAGAGGAACACAGATATCTTGGACGGTTGTAGGGTTGAGGAGATTACACAGAGATAGAGAGAGGTAAGACCATGAAAGGATTTGAAAACAAGGATAAGAATTTTTAAATCAAGGCATTGCTTAACCAGAAGCACAGGGGTGACAGATGAACCAGACTTGGTACAATTTGGGGTACGGGCAACAGAGCTTTGGATGACGTCAAATTTACAGAAGATAGAATGTGGGAGATCAGTCAGGGGTACGTTCAAGTAGTCAAGTCTAGAGTTAACAAGGGCATGGATGAGGGCTTCAGCAGCAGAAGAGCTGAGGCAGTGGTGTTAGTGGCAGTGCAGATATCTGCTTGAAAGATCATCTTGGGGTCAAATATGACACCGAGGTTGTGAACAGTTTGGTTCAGCTTCAGACAGATGCCAGGGAGAAGAATGAAGTTGGTAGCGAGGGAACAGAATGTGGAATAGGGACTGAAGAAAGTGGCTTTAGCTTTCTCAATAATTAATGGGAGAAATTTCTGCTCATTCAGTACTGCATGTGGGATAAGGAATCTGACAATTTAAGTGACTGTGGAAGGTTCGAGAGAGGTGGTGGTGAGGTAGAGCTGGGTGCCATCAGCATACATGTGGAAACGGATGCCGTGCTTTCGGATGATGTCACCGCTGAGGGGCAGCATGTAGATGAGAAATAGGAAGATGCCCTTGGGAGAGACCAGAGATAACGGTGTGGAAGTGGGAAGTGAAGCCATTCAGGTGATTAGATTAGAGAAAGATAAGACTGGGACCAGGCAAGTGCAGTTCCCCCCAGTTGGACGTCAGGAGAGAGGCACTGGAGGAGGATGGTGTGGTCAACCAGGTCAAAGGCTGCAGGCAATAGGTTTGAGAAGGGGTAATTTACCTTTGTCACAGTCACGTAGGATGTCATTTGTGACTTTGATAAGAACCGTTTTGGTACATTGGCAGGAGTGGAAACCTGATTGGAGAGATTCAAACATGGAGTTCTGGGAAAGGTGGGAATGAATTTGGCGGGCAAAAAGGACTTTCTTCCCTTCTTCAATATAGTTAAACATTAGCTATCGGCCAGTCTTCTGGCACTACACCTTTTTATAATTAATTATTAAATGTATGTAATAGTGCCTCTGCTATCTCCTCCCTAGTTTATTTTAGAATGCACGGATGTAATCTGTCTGGACCAGGGGTTTTATCCTCATTGAGTTTGATTAGTTTATTTAATATTTCACTTCTTTTTATTTTAAATGCAGTTATCTCATTTCTAATCTCATCTTCCAATGTCATGTCTATCTGATCTGTTTCCTGATAAATACTGAAGCAATGATTTAATATTTCTGCCATTTCACTATCACATCCTGTGATTTTATCCTGTCAATCCGTTAGTGGCCCTATTCCCATCCCAACTTTCCGATTTTGAATTTATGTGCCTGTAGAATATTTTACTATATTGTTTTATGGTCTTTGATAATTTAGTTTTGTAGTTTCTCTTTGCCTTTCTTATTGTTTTTTTGACTTCTCTCCTAGTCTCTTTGCATTCTTCCTTGTTGTGCTCTCCCCTGCTGTCCGTGTGCTTAGTGTATGACTCTTTCCTTACCCTCAAATTTTTCCCATATGTCTTTATTCATACATTTTGTTGCACTAACATTTAGCTTGTTCTTGTTTTTAGTGGAATATATTTTTCCTGGACTCTGTTGAACACTCTTTGAAATGTTCCCCATTGCTGTTGTACATCATTGTTTGCCAATGTTGCCCATTTTATTTTCTGAAGTTCTATTCTCATCCCCTCAAAATCAGCTTTTCTCCAATCTATCACGTCCTTCTCAATTATTATCTTTAACCAGATATTATGGTCACCATTGCCTAGATGTTCCCCTAATTTTATTTCTCTTATCAGCTCTGGTACATTCCCAATTACCAGATCCAGTAGCAAATCTTCCCTGTTGGACTTCTTACAGACTGGGTTAGAAAGAAGTCCTGTGCACATTGTAAGAACTCCATTCCCTTATCACCTTTCCCTAACTTTTCTAGAAAATTAATTTTGTGGTAGTTGAAATCCCCCATGATTACTATTCTATGTTTGTTACTCATTTCCCTAATTCATTTGCATCTCCCCTCCACTATTAGATGGTCTGTAGACTATCCCTATTAGTGTGATTGATCCTTTATTAGCTCATCTCTATCCACGTGGATTCTATTTCGGTGTTGTATTCATAAAGATTTTTCTAAAGAACTTGTAATTATCTCGTGCTTTTATCACAGTCAAACATCCCAAGGCCCCTTAAAGGAGCATAATCAGACAATATTTGACACTGAATCACATAAAAGATATTAGGACAGGTGCCTAAAAGCTTGGTCAAAGAAATACATTTTCAGGGCATCTCCAAGGAGGAAAGAGGGCCAGAGAGGTGGAGAGGTTTAGGGATGGAATTCCAGAGCTTAGGACCAAGCAGCTGAAGGTACGCTGCCAATGGTGAAGTGATTACAATCTGGGATGTGCAAGAGGCTAGAATTGGAGCAGCACAGGTATCTCAGAGGGTTATAGGGCTGGAGGAGGTTACAGAGATAAAGAGAGATGAGGCCATGCAGGGATTTCAACATATGAACAATAATTCTAGGTGTTTCTGGACAGAGAGGCAATCTCGATAGACAAGCACAGGGATGGTGGGTGAATTCAACTCAAAACAAAATCCTCTCTTTTTTTATCCATTCATGGGATGTGGGTGTTGCTGGAAAGGCCAGCATTTATTGCCCATTCCTAATTGCCCTTGAGAAGGTGGTGGTGAGCTGCAGTTCGTGTGGTGTAGGTACACCTACAGAGCTGTTAGGAAGGGAGTTCCAGGATTTTGACCCAGCGACAGTGAAGGAACGGCAATATAGTTCCAAGTCAGGATGGTGTGTGGCTTGGAGGGGAACTTGCAGGTGGTGGTGTTCCCATGCTTCTGCTACTCATGTTCTAGGTGGAAGAAGTCATGGGTTTGGAAAGTGCTAAGGAGCCTTGGTGAGTTGCTGCAGTGCATCTTGTAGATGTTACACACTGCTGCCACTATCCATCGGTGGTAGAGGGAGTGAATGTTGAAGGTGGTGGATGGGGTACTGATTAAGCGGGCTGCTTTGTCCTGGATGGTGTTGAGCTTCTTAAGTGTTGTTGGAGCTGCACCACCCATCCAGGCAAGTGGAGAGTATTCCATCACACTCCTGACTTGTGAGCGAGTTCACAATTGTACCTTACATTACTGTTGTTAGATGCAGGCTCCCTGAGTCTGCATAGTTTTTTTTAGTGTTGAGAGAGCCCTGTGAGTTTACAGCTGGATCTACGGTCACTCTGGTGTGCTCTTTGGGGGATGGTAGCGAAGGTTCCGTGATTTCTTTTGCGGAGACAGTGTTTTCTCTGTGGAAGCTATATTTATGGGTGATTCAGATATGGTTATTGGTTTCTATGGCGGAGGCCGTTTGATAAAGATTTGCTGTGTGTTATTAAGTTTTTGTTGGAGGGGCGGGGGTGTTCCCTGTGGTTTAAGAGTTATTTGTGGAGGAGAGGGTCCCTGGTCCTGCAGTTTAAGAGGTGTCTGTGAGGAAGGGGTTCCCTGTGGTTTAAGAGGTGTTTGTGAGGAGGAGATTGAGGGGAGATTTGATAGAGGTGTACAAGATTATAACAAGTTAGACAAGAAAAAACTGTTCCCATTAACTGATGGTACAAGGACTAGGGGACACAGATTTCAGGGTGGATGTAAGGAAGAACTTTTTTAGCCAGTGAGTGGTAACTGGCTGCCTACAAGGGAGCTGAAATCAATGGCATCAAAAGGAAATTGGATGGGCACTTGAGGGAAATAAACTTGCAGGGCTAAGGGGATAGAGGGGGGGAATGGGACTGACTGGATTCCTTTGCAGAGAGCCAGCATGGACTCAATGGGCCAAATGGCCTTCTTCTGTTCAGTAATGTTTCTATGACTCTATAAGAACGAACCATGGGCTAGGCTCTTGATGAATGCCAATTTAGGCTGTTAGCAATCATGAGATTGGACCCTTGCAAGCATTATTACTTCAGCAAAGGAAGAGTAACAAAAAAAGCTACATAGATAAGAGAAAGGCCTACCCTTAGTCCCATGACATCGCCTTCTAATGGAAAAATCGAAACCTGACCAGTCCCAACTAGCAACTCCCGGTCATACTCCTGCAGGTATCTCAATTTGCCGGGTTCCATCCCTATCACAGATTCCATTGGAACAGCTTCTTTCAGTAAGTTTTCCACCAGTTTCTCATTTTCAACTTTAAAACATTTGAGGGTGATGAAATAGACCTGGTCCCCAACATCAGATACCCGAGCTTCACAGTACTTCAAGGACGAGAGGAGCTTCTCCCAGTCAGGAGAGGTGAGCACGTGGAGCTGCTGGTCTGATATCGAGGCACTAAACCGGCATAACTGTTGCTCGATTAGATGGGCAGCCTCATGGGCGGCAGGAACTGAAGAGGCAGTGACCGTCATCGCACTGTCTGAGACAGAATAACTAGTTGACGAGTCCCTTCCGGACAGCAAGTTCTGCAAGTAATCCCGTATATCGTCCCTGGAAAAGAACTTTGCCTGCTCCTCACTGATGGGGACATCCACTTGGGCTATGTTACTCAGGAATTCCAGAATCCGGCTTTTTGTCTTCTCGATCTGGAGGCAATCCAATCCAGAAACACTGACGCTGCTATTGTCGTCGATGTTCACGGACAAGTCTGAACATTCGTTCCTCAAGTCTTGTAGGAATGTGCTGGACCGCAAGATATTTAGCTTCAATTTGTCAGAGATGTTTATTGGGATCGTCAGTTCTGCCGCCACCTCAGCTTTGGCTTCTGCCATCTTCCTGTCACATTCTTGATCCGTGCTGGGCAGATGGAGAAAATCATAATAAGGACGAACGAGTAACTCACGTTCCTGCAGTTTTTGGCACTTCTGAAGAACCCGGTCAACAGCTGCAAGACAGGCAAAAAACAGACATCGACAGTGATGTACGAGCATGCCACACAAGGGAATAAGATAGCATCGTGGTGGACGAGCAACCCAGAGGTTGTCCCACTTATCGTGAAATGTAATAAATCAGACTTCACAGCAGAGAAATAGGCCATTCGGGCTCTGCCAATGTTTACACCCCAGTCGAGACTCCTCCTACACTTCTTCATCTCACCCGACCAGCATGTCCTTCTATTCCTTTCTCCCTCATGTATTTATCTAACTTCCCCTTCAATTCATCTCAACCACTCCATGTGGTAGCAGGTTACACAGTCTCACCAGTCTCTGAGTAAAAAAGTTTTTCCTGAATTCTTTATTGACTATCGTATATTTATGACCCCCTAGTTATGGACTCACCCACAGTGCGATCTCTACATCTACCCCGTTAAACCTTTTGATAATGTTAAAGACTTCTACCATAACTTCTCTTTCCTGGAGAAGTGATCCCCAGACTGTTCAATCTTTCCTGATAGATAAAATCTCTCCATTCTGCTATCAGCCTTGGAAATCTTTTGTGAAAACATTTGTGATTTAGCACTGAAGAATAAGATTGACCAGAATTGTCAGGGAACTTGCCAATCACCCTGTCATGCTGTCCAAGGGTCCTCAGTCATGTACTAAATGGTTGACCCTCTGAAAATAATTGTAGAGTGGACAATTAAAGCAACATAGCCAACATCCCAGGAACAGACTTCTTAAACAATAGCAGCATGTAGTATTTGCTATAATGGGCTCGGGACACAGATGGGAAGTCATATTAACAAAATACACTAAAAAAAAATCAGTCTTCAATGGGCATGCTGATTCTTGAGATAGATGTCAGGATCAGCATCGAGGGGACAAGAGGCTAGGTCTGCTCAACCACTTGCCTGGCAAATCATACACATCAATGGGATCATTTTGACGTAAAGCAGATGAACTTGAATCAGCCGCCTGTTATATATCTTTCCCCGATCTTCTAAAATCTGATTGGGCAATAGTGCAGGGTTTGCACAAAGTCAAAATTACCTCTGTGAGTTCTGTACACAAAAGAAACTCTAATTAAAACTGGATCTGAACTGGACAAACCTCTCTATTCCCCATCTCCCCGATGCCCCCTACCATCCCACCCATCCCCACACAGAAACAGCAGTAAATCCTCTGTCTTGGCCAATGTGAACCCTACACCAGTGACTACACTTGAAGTACTTCACTGGCTGTAACGGGCTGAGGGACATCCTGAGATGATGAAAGGCGTTATATAAATGCAAGTCTACCTTCCTTTCATTCCAGTCAGTAGCAATGGGCTTTGCATTGTAGTAAGGGACTGCTATGTATCGCAAATACCTAGATGCTGAAGCAGTCGGCATCCACATGCAGCAAGACCTGGACAACATTCAAGCTTGGGCTGTTAAGTGGCAAGTAACATTCACCCCACAAGAGTGCCAGGCAATTATGATCTCCAACAGAAGAGAATATAACCATCTCCCCTTGACATTCAACAACATGACCATCTATCCACTATCAACATCCTGGGAGCTTACCATTGACAAGAAACTGAACTGAAGCAGCTACATAAATGTTGTGGCCACAAGAGCAGGTCAAAGTCTGGGAATTCTGCAGCAAGTAACTCACCTCCTGTCTCCCCAATGCCTGTCCACAAGGCACAAGTCAGGAGTGTGATGGAATACTCTCCACTTGCCTGGATTGGTGCAGCTCAACACTCAAGAAGCTCGACACCATCCAGGACAAAGCAGTCTGCTTGATTGGCACCCCATCCATCACCTTCAACATACACTCCCTCCACCACTGATGTACAGTAGCAGCAGTGTGTACCATCTACAAGATGCACTGCAGCAACGCACCGAGGCTCTTTTGACAGCACCTTCCAAACCCATTTATTAGGCTGGACTTAGTCTTCAACAGAACACAGAGCTGGAAACAAAATATTTTGATAAAAGTTCAGTCAGGAGCCAGTGGCTGTTCTTCACTTGCCTACCGTCCCTGACAGCTGAGCTCTGGGACTCCACGCAGGAAGGGTCACAGGGTCAACCTGTGTCATATGAACATACGAATTAGGAGCAGGAATAGGCCACTTGGCCCCTCGAGCTTGCTCCGCCATTCAATAAAATCATGGCTGATCTGATTGTAACCTCGACTCCACATTCCTGCCTATCCCCAATAACCTTTCACCCCCTTGCTTATCAAGAATCTATCTACCCCTGCCTTAAAAATATTCAAAGACTCTGCTTCCACCACCTTTTGAGGAAGAAAGTTCGAAAGATTCACGACCCTCTGAGAGAAATAATTTCTCATCTCTGTCTTAAATGGGCAACCCCTTATTTTTAAAAGTGACCCCTTGTTCTAGATTCTCCCCCAAGGAAAAATATCCTTTCCACATCCACCCTGTCAAGACCCCTCAGGATCTTATATGTTTCAATCAAGTCGCCTCTTACTCTTCCAAATTCCAGCAGATACAAGCCTAGCCTGTCCAACCTTTCCTCATAAGCCAACATACCCATCCCAGGTATTCGTCTAGTAAACCTTCTTTGAACTGCTTCCAATGCATTTACATCCTTCCTTAAATAAGGAGAGCAGTACTGTACACAGTACTCCAGATGTGGTCTCCTGTATAACTGAAGCATAACCTCCCTACTTTTGTATTCAATTCCCCTCGCCATAAATAATAATTTTCCTAATTACCCGCTTGTCATTTACTTTGTAGGGCAGCACATTGTAAACATGTGTCCCCATTAAGGCAAGTTGTGTCAATGTTAACACAAAGCACTTTTAATACCCCATCATGGTCAGGGATCCTTCTCGAAATTGTTTTACAGCTGAGCTTGCTTACTAGGCCACTTCAGAGGGCATTAACAATCACAGGAACAGAAGGCGGCCATTCAGCCCCTCGACCCTGTTACATCAATCAATGAGTTCATTGTTAAACTGTACCCTAAGTCCACCCGCCTTAGCTCCTATATTCCTTAATATTTTTGGCTAACAAAATATTCTACATTCCGGGGAATACAAGCCTAGTTTATGCAATTGCTTCACATAATTTAACTCTAGGAACCCTGATAACATTCACATAATAGTGTGGTTCTCATAGCGTGGTCCGCGCGAGGATCCTCCAGGTGGTCTGTGGGCTGATCCAAAATGTAAGTCACTGAGGTGTAACATCATGGCCGAGGCCATCCGAGAGAACCGGCCAAAACCCTCATCCCCACTCCTCGCGTGATGTCACATGACCAGACTGGATCCTGTGTACATGGCATGAGTCGTCATAAGCATGAACAACAACAATGCAGTTTTATAGTAAGATTTATGTTACCAACACAACATCCAACTGTGAGATCGGATTTTCAACACTTGAGGCGCAGAAAACAAAGAGGAACCAGCTGAATGTGGAGCCTGACATGAACCTCTGCAGTTTGAAACCAGACATCACCTCATTGATGTCTCATCAAGTGAAAGCGGATGGGGTGGGTCTGGCAAACGGTCTATGGGGTCTTTTGCCCCGCCTAAGTAGTTTGTGAACAAAAACATTTGAGAACCACTGGCAGAGTGTGAACCGGAGTCATGGATTGGGGTAGAAGGACAGTGACTGCTACGTGCCAAGCAGTTTATCACCTGTATAAGAGTCCTCAATTCCTGAATGTAATCAGAGTTCCTCGCAGATTGGAAAGTGACCAAGACTTTACCCAAACATACTGTCCATTCTGCCTTATCTGCAGGCACTACCATGTGGGCTTTACTACTGAGAAAGCTTTAGAAGATTAAGGGGTTACCTAATTGAGTTGTTTAAGATGATTAGAGGATTTCATCGAATAGAGAGAAATATTTTCTGTGGTGGAGGAGTCCAGAACAAGGGGGCAGAACCGCAAAATTGAAGCTCAGCTGTTCAGGGGTGAGTGCAGGAAGGAAGAAAGAAAGAATTACATTTATATAGCTCCTTTCACCACCACGGGACATCTCAAAGCACTTTACAGCCAATCAAGTACTTTTTGAAGTGTAGTCACTGCTGTAATGCCGCACCCAATTTGTGCACAGCAAGATCCCATAAACAGCAGTGTGATAATGACCAGATAATCTGATTTAGTAATGCTGATTGAGAGATTAAATATTGGTCAGGACACGGGGGTTAACTCCCCTGCTCTTTTTCTGAAATAGTGCTGTGGGAGCTTTTCTTGACTTGAATTTCACAACTTGTCAATATGGGATTTGAATTCACCACCCTTTGTGTTTCTAATCCAATACAACTCCCACTACACCACAATACCTAGCTTACCTCATAGCCTATGCAATGAATAAATGAATCCATTAATAAATACCTTCCCATTCCTGGAACACAATGATGGCTCTTCCTCCTGGAACCATGGTAACATCGAGCACGTTTCCTCCATTGCTGCGTCGGCTCTCAAAGTAAAGACATAAGATGTCCTTATCATCTGTGGGACTGAGGTTTTCTACCAGAATGCGGTCGGTTCGGGGCAGCTGTTCAACTTCTATGGTGGCACCCTGCAAACATCGACTTCTGGCCTTTTTCTTTATTCCCTCAAGAGCTGGAAAATATAAAAAAAATGTAGAAAGCTTTCCACATACAAGACAGGCCCCAGAGTCCAAATGCCTGAGATCTTGTGCTATAGGTTTCTATCGATATCATTACTGGTTGTCCAATAACCCCCTCCCCCACCTCTGCTGTATAGGGAACATCTTGTTATCTCTTCTCTTCACAATAATACCAAACAAGAATCTCACTGCAGGGAGCCACAACACAAAGCTGCATCCTCCAGCTATATACTGGGATGCACAAAACTGCACACATCTATACCTTTGGCTTAGCAAGGTTTTGTGTAATCTATTATAATTAATGCCTTCCAGAAACATGACATACCCTCCATCAATAATCACATAGACTCACGCCTCTCATAGGTTCAAGCCCCACTCCAGTACTTGAGTATCTAATCCAGGCAGACACTACCAGTACAGTACTGAGGCAGGGCTACACTGTTGGAGGTGCCATCCTTTGGTTGAGATGTTAAACTGTTCTCCCCCTTTGCTAGTTCAGGCTTGGGTCAGAGAGGAGCAGGGGAGCTTTTCAAGTGCAACAAAAGCAAACAACAAAATAATTCTTGACGAAAGATCGTCGACCCGAAATGTTAACCCTGTTGCTCTCTACCTGCTGAGCATTTTCTGCTTTGAATTTTTCCAGTGTCCTGACTAATACTTAACCCTCAGCAAACCCCAGCCAAACCATTTCCCTAGTCATTCATTTCACTGCTGTTTGAGGGATCTTGCTGTGTACAAATTGGCTGCTGCTTTTGCCAATCTCTACACTTCAGAAGTAATTTGTTGGCTGTGATGTGTTTGGGATGTCATCAAAGGCACTAAACAAATGCAAGTTCTTTCTTACTTATTTTCTATAGGGATTGGGTTGGATTATATAAGGTAGATAATGTGGAATCATCCTAAAGAAAAATTGGATTGGTATCTAAGGGACTGGGCGATTGAAAGGCATTACTTTTGGTACCAGCCAGATGGCTGCATGTCATAGAAACATAGAAAAAAAATAGGAGGAGTAGGCCATTCGGCCCTTCGAGCCTGCTCCGCCATTCATTATGATCATGGCTGATCACCCACCTCAGTAACCTGCTCCCGTTTTCTCCCCATATCCTTTGATCCCTTTCACCCCAAGAGCTATATCTAACTCCTTCTTGAAAACATACAATGTTTTGGCCTCAACTGCTTTCTGTGGTAGTGAATTCCACAGGCTCACCACTCTCTGGGTGAAGAAATTTCTCCTCATCTCATGTCCTATCATTACGTCAAATCACAAGTCAAAAGGTCATAGTCAGGAGGCTGCCGCTAGGAACTAACATTCTTATCAGTATGTTTTTATTTTCCAGTTTGTGAATTAATAGTTCTACTAGAGGTGGCGAAAAGCTTCAGAGCCTTATTCTGGAGTATGTCCCCAAATCTACATTTCAGCTTCCCTCAATCAGGAAGATGAGCTGCTTGTAGTGGTCCAAAGATTGATCTCTGATCTGTGCTGAGCCAGCCAGACTGAGTCAGGGCAATGACTGAGCTACAGGCCGGCTGCTGACACCAGTGGAATCCAATCTTTTTAAAATATTTATTCTTCACATTTGGGTGTTGCTGGCAAGTCTGACATTTATTGCCCATCCCGAGTTACCCAGAGGGTAGCGATAAGGCCTTATTTTCTGTAGAGGTTTGTTAAAATTGTTTAGCTTGCTATGCAACTTAAGGGGGCAGTTAATAAAGTAGCATGGGACTGGAATCACAAATAGGCCAGACCGGGCAAGGATGGCAAGTTTCCTCCCTGAAGGTACTTCAGTGGATGTTTTTATGACAACCTGTCAGTTTCATGGTCACTTTTGCCAATTATTTGCAAATTGTTTTTATTCGTTCCTGGATGCGGGCGTCGCTGGCTAGGTCAGCATTTATTGCCCATCCCTAATTGCCCTTGAGAAGGTGGTGGTGAGCTGCCTTCTTGAACCGCTGCAGTCCGTGTGAGGTAGGTATACCTACAGTGCTGTAGGAAGGGAGTTCCAGGATTTTGACTGAGTGACAGTGAAGGAACGGCGATATAGTTCCAACTCAGGATGGTGTGTGGCTAGAAGGGGAACTTGCAGGTGGTGATGTTCCCATACATCTGCTGCCCTTGTCCTTCTAGGTGGTAGAGGTTGTGAGTTTGGAAGGTGCTGTCTAAGGAGCCTTGGTGCGTTGCTGCAGTGCATCTTGGAGATGGTACACACTGCTGCCACTGTGCGTCGGTGGTGGTGGAGGGAGTGAATGTTTGTAGATGGGGTGCCAATCAAGTGCGTTGCTTTGTCTTGGATGGTGTTGAGCTTCTGGAGTGTTGTTGGAGCTGCACCCATCCAGATAAGTGGAGAGTATTCCATCACACTCCTGACTTGTGCCTTACAGATGGTGGACAGGCACTGGGGAATCACGAGGTGAGTTACTCGCTGCAGGATTCCTAGCCTCTGACCTGCTCTTGTAGCCACGGTATTTAATATGGCTACTCCAGTTCAGTTTCTGGTCAAGGGTTAGCCCCAGGATGTTGACAGTGAGGGATTCAGCGATCATAATGCCATTGAATATCAGGGGGAGATGGTTAGATTCTCTCTTGTTGGAGATGGTCATTGCCTGGCACTTGTGTGGCACGAATGTTACTTGCCACTTATCAGCCCAAGCCTGGGTTTTGTCCAGGTCTTGCTGCATTTCTACATGGGCTGCTTCAGTATCTGATGAGTCGCGAATGGTGCTGAACATTGTGCAATCATCAGTGAACATCCCCACTTCTGATCTTATGATTGAAGGAAGGTCATTGATGAAGCAACTGAAGATGTTTGGGCCTAGGACACTACCCTGAGCAACTCCTGCAGTGATGTCCTGGAGCTGAGATGATTGACCTCCAACAACCATAACCATCTTCCCTTGCGCTAGGTATGAATCCAACAAGGGAAGTGTTTTCCCCCTGATTCCCATTGACCTCAGTTTTGTTCGGGCTCCTTGATGCCATACTTGGTCAAATGCTGCCTTGATGTCAAGGGCTGTTACTCTCACCTCACCTCAAGTTCAGCTCTTTTGTCCATGTTTGAACCAAGGCTGTAATGAGGTCAGGAGCTGAGTGGCCCTGGAGGAACCCAAACTGAGCAGTTTATTGCTGAGCAAGTGCCACTTGATAACACTGTCGACGACACCTTCCATCACTTTACTGATGATTGACAGTAGATTGATGGGGTGGTAATTGGCCGGGTTGGACTTGTCCTGCTTTTTGTGCACAGGACAGACCTGGGCAATTTTCCACATTGCCGGGTAGATGCCAGTTTTACAGCTGCACTGGAACAGCTTGGTTAGGGGTGCAGCAAGTTTTGAAGCACAGTTCTTCAGTACTATTACTGGAATGTTGTCAGGACCTATAGCCTTTGCAGTATCTAGTGTCTTCAGTCATTTCTTGATATTACGCGGAGTGAATCGAATTGGCTGAAGACTGGCATTTGTGATGCTGGAGACTTCAGGAGGAGGCCGAGATAGATCATCAACTTGGCGCTTCTGGCTGAAGATTGTTGCAAATGCTTCTGCCTTATCTTTTGCACTGATGTGCAGGGCTCCCCATCATTGAGGATGGGGATATTTGTGGAGCCACCTCCTCCTGTTAGTTTAATTGTCCACCAACATTCACGACTGTGGCAGGATTGCAGAGCTTAGATCTGATCCATTGGTTATGGGATCGCTTAGCTCTGTCTATCGCATGCTGTTTACGCAGTTTTGCACGCAGATAGTCCTGTTTTGTAGCTTCACCAGGTTGACACCTCATTTTGAGGTATGCCTGGTGCTGCTCCTGGCATGCCCTCCTGCACTCTTCATTGAACCAGGATTGGTCTCCTGGCTGGATGGTAATGGTAGAGTGTCACCACAAGCACTGTGTGGTGGTCACTCCTACCAATACTGTCATGGACAGATGCATCTGCGGCAGGCAGATTGGTGCGGACGAGGTCAAGTATTTTTTTCCCTCTTGTTGGTTCCCTCACCACCTGCCGCAGACCCAGTCCAGCAGCTATGTCCTTTAGGACTTGGCCATCTCGGTCAGTAGTGGTGCTACCGCGCCACTCTTGGCGATGGACATTGAAGTCCTCCACCCAGAGTACATTTTGTGCCCTTGCCACCCTCAGTGCTTCCTCCAAGTGGTGTTCAACTTGGAAGAGTACTGACTCATCAGCTGAGGGAGGGCGGTAGGTGGTAATCAGCAAAGGGTTTCCTTACCCATGTTTGACCTGATGCCATGAGACTCCATGGGGTCCGGAGTCGATGTTGAGGACTCCCAGGGCATTTCCCTCCGTACTGTATACCACTGTGCCGCCACCTCTGCTGGTTCTGTCCTGCCGGTGGGACAGGACACACCCGGGCATGGTGATGGCAGTGTCTGGGGCATCGTCTGTATGATTCTGTGAGTATGACTATGTTAGGCTGTTGCTTGACTAGTCTGTGGGACAGCTCTCCCAACTTTGGCACAACCCCCCAGATGTTAGTAAGGAGGACTTTGCAGGGTCGACAGGGCTGAGTTTGCCGTTGCCGTTTCTGGTGCCTAGGTCGATGCCGGGTGGTCTTTCCAGTTTCATTCTTTGCTGACTTCGAATCGGTTAGATACAACTGAGTGACCTGCTAGACCATTTCAGAGGGCATTTAAGAGTCAACCACATTGCTGTGGGTCTGGACTCACACATAGGCCAGACCAGATAAGGACAGCAGGTTCCCTTCCCTAAAGGACATTAGTGAACCAGATGGGTTTTACAACAATCGATAATGGTTTCATGGCCATCGTTAGACTAGCTTTTTAATTGCAGCTTTTTATTAATTGAATTCAAATTCCACCTTCTGCCATGGTGGGACTCAAATCCATGTCCCTCATACAATACCCTGGGTCGCTGGGATACTAGTCCAATGACAATACCACTACGCCACCAGCCTCTGATTGGCCGGCAGCTCTAAGAGGGCGGGACTTCTGTCACCAAGGTCCTTGATCCAGTGGAAGGGCCGCTGCTGTCCAGTTAAGTGTCTAATTGGCACTTGATTTGGCAGGCCTCCCATAGAAGAGGTGATGCGGGGGTTCTCGGCATAGTTTTTGCCAGACATCGAGACCCCTGTCGTCAGGATAAAATCCCGTCCATGTTCTCTAGATTATAACATACCACTACACTCTCAGCATGTTCCATAAGCCAGGGCATAAAGGAGGAAAGAGGGGGGAATTAAATATCTATTGCGTGCACACATGCAGGAGTACACACACACACACAGACAGACACACACACCTTCTGCAGATAGAGCTTCCTGGAAGTGAACAAGTGCTTGCATTCTGTCTGGGTCACAGTGGACAGTGAACTGCTCACTGCTGCGGCCAGTGATGCATTCCAGGTAAAGTATTAAAATATCGTCCAAGATCTGCGGTTTCAGTCCTCGGAGCACAATCTTCCTCGGGTCCTTTGGCGGCAACCTCCTCACAATGAGATCGACGTTCTGGAATTTGTGTCCTGGCTTCGACAGAACACGCTCAGCATCTGGAAGCAGCATTCAAAAGAAAAAAAAAAGAGAAGTGATTCAGGACAGAGTTTTAAAAATAGGCTGAGCTGGAAGTGAACATCTGACATTTGAAGCTTTTGTTTTAGAACATTACAGCGCAGTACAGGCCCTTCGGCTCTCGATGTTGCGCCGACCTGTGAAACCATCTGACCTACACTATTCCATTTTCATCCATATGTCTATCCAATGACCACTTAAATGCCCTTAAAGTTGGCGAATCTACTACTGTTGCAGGCAGGGCGTTCCACGCCCTTACTACTCTCTGAGTAAAGAAACTACCTCTCACATCTGTCCTATATCTATCACCCCTCAGCTCGGGGAACTTCGAGCATAGAAGTGGGAGAGAGAGGTGGGCCGGGGGAATTGGAAACATTTTAGGCATGTAATTAAAGGAATTAAAGGAGAGAATGAGAGAGAAAATGTGTGGGTAAGCACGTGGCTTTCAAATGTGGTACAAGCTCATCATACAAAGAATTGCTGACAGGAAGCCACATTTTGGGAGTCAGGTGTAAGGTTTGCTCAGTCTCGACATGCTGCATTACTGCCCTGCCCCTTTTATTGGAAGGGCAATGGGTACAATTACTGCTTCCCAACAGACATCAAAGAAGGTGCCCGAGGACCACTGAGGTTTGACTTTCCTGCTCCCAGCCTAGGTTTAATCCATGCTTCTCATCAACTGGCCTCCATTTGGCAGTTCCTTCCATCCCCACCATCCTGATCTTTGAGAAATAAACAAGGAAATAATTGGTGTAAACTCATAGCCTGGGACAGTGCACTTCTGTTCACGTCACTATTGATCAATGCAGATCAGCAAGAAAGAAACCCATGTATTCACATATCAATATTGCAATGAATAAAAATGCACCTCAGTTTTCTATGAATTAATAGCAGGACACAGCAAGCGTCAAAAGACTGTTGAACTTGGGTTTTTGGACCCAAATCAAAACAATAAATTTCTCCTTTAAAGTTTTCACATCTATCATATAAGGCAGTTCAGGGAGTTCCTTCTGACAGTCACAGGACATAAGACAGGGTTTTGTGGGCAGCTGTTAGCACACAGACCTTCGCTCTGGGATTAGGCTTTGCTATCAGCCCTACCCGATTGGAGTTTCAAACTCTGCTGGCGACAAGGGTCTGAGTTCTAAAACAGGGTTGTGACAGTGTCAGTGGTTTCACACTTCTATCAATTGGCACTGACCAACGTGTATGTGACAGGGACTCACTGTGACACCTGATGGGGAGTTGAAAATCATCACTCCAGTACTGCAGGGGAGGTTCTGCAGAGGTTCTTTTCAAGGTATATAGTGTTGCATCAGGACGCGCCGTAACGGTCCTGGGTGTCTGTGCTGCAGGCACTGGGTCCGGATAGGGGGAAAAGTTCCATTTTGCAGCAGTGACAGCCCGCACCCCTTCCTTACGAACACCAAAAAGCAGCAGACATAGAACTTTAACTGTGACTCATGGACTTGTTCTTACTGCACACTGTCTGTCTCTCTCTCTCTCTTTCTCCTTGCCATTAATCATTTGCCACTTTACCTGCTGGGTTCTCAAAGCTGATCACAGCATAATCACCCTGGCGTTTGACAGACGTGATGGTTCCTCCCCCTGAGCGGCGTTTACTCTCAAAGTACATGGTTAGAATGTCCATGGGCATGTCGTCGGTGATGCCATGCACCTCCAGGATGTGGTCATCTGTGTGGGGCTGCTGCTCCATCTTAGCTTTCTGACACAAAGACAGACAATGCAAGAAAGTAAACCTTTAGTTAAAAAAGCTGGCCTTGCTTTGCTAACATTTGAATACCTATCTGGAAAAGGAAATACCAATTCAAAGCAGAGAGTGTTAACTGAGTACAGGTCACTACTAAATCCAATTTCAAATAAGGAAAGGATGTAGATTCATAGAGGGTTGCAGCACAGAAGGAGACCATTTGGTCCATCATGTCTGTGCCAGCTCTTTGCTACAGCAATGCAAAACTAATCCCATTGTCCTGCACTTATCTCGTAGGCCAGTATCATCATCGACTTCAAATATTTATCCAGTTTGCTTTAAAGGTGCAATGGTCTCTGCATCAACTAGTCATTGCTCCAACAACTCGTTGTATTCATTGTGGTCTCTACCTCTGCTCCAAAGCAACTATTTTAATTTGCTGCCCTCCTCTTTATTGGCTCTGCAGCTGAGGCAAGTCTTTCCCTGGTCTCTATCAAAATCCCAGAATCCCAAATCGTTACAGTGCAGCAGGAGGCCATTCGGCCCATCGTGTCCGCACTGGCTCTCTGAAAGTGCAATTCCCTCAGTTCCATTCCCTTGCCTTCTCCCCATAACCCTGCACATTCTTCCTTTTCATATAATTGTCTAATTCCCTTTTGAATGCTTTAATTGAACCTGCCTCCATCACGTTCTCAGACAGTACATTCCAGACCTTAACCACTCACTGCTTGAAAAAGTTTTCCTCATGTCATTTTTGCTTCTCTCACCTATTACTTTAAATCTGTGTCCTCTTGTTCTCGATCCTTTCATGAGTGGGAACAGTTTCTCTCCATCTACTCTGTCCAGACCCCTCATGATTTTGAATACCTCTGTCAAATCACACCTCAGCCTTCTTTTCTCCAAGGAAAACAGTCCTAACTTCTCCAATCTATCTTCATCCTCATCCCTGGAACCAATCTCATGAATCTTTTCTGTACTCTCTCCAATGTCCTCATGTCTTTCCTCAAGGGCGGCGCCCAGAGCTGGACGCAATACTCCAGCTGAGGCCGAACTAGTCTTATACAAGTTCAACATAACTTCCTTGCTCTTGTACTCTATGCTCCTATTAATAAAGTCCAGGATACTGTATGCTTTATTGTATTTTTACTGTATTGCTCTCTCAACCTGTCCTGCCACCTTCAATGATTTATGTACATATACACCCAGGTCCCTCTGCCCCTGCACACCCTTTAGAATTGTGCCCTTTATTCTATATTGTCTCTCCATGTTCTTCCGACCAAAATGAATCACTTCACATTTCTCTGCATTGAACTTCATCTGCCACCTGTCTGCCCATTCCACCAACTTGTCTATGTTTTTGAGTTCTACACTATCCTCCTCACAGTTCACAATGCTTCCAAGTTACGCATCATCTGCAAACTTTGAAATTGTGCCCTGTACACCAAGGTGTCATTAATATAGATAAGGAAAAGCAAGGGCCCCAACACTGGCCCCTGGGGAACTCCACTACAAACCTTCCTCCAGCCCGAAAAACATCCATTAACCACTACATTTTGTTTCCTGTCCCTCAGCCAATTTGCTACCGTCCCTTTTATTCCATGAGTTACAAGTTTACACACACGTCTGTTGTGTCGCACCATATCAAATGCCTTTTGAAAGTCCATGTACAGAACATCAACAGTATTGCCCTCAACAACCTTCACCTTCCCTCCATCATAAGGTCAGAAGTGGGGATGTTCGCCAATGATTGCACAATGTTCAGCACCATTCACAATTCCTCAGATACTGAAGCAGCCCATGTCCAGATGCAGCAAGACCTGGACAATATTCAGGCTTGGGCTGATAAGTGGCAAGTAACATTTGCGCCACACAAGTACCAGGCAATGACCATCTCAAACAGGAGAGAATCTAACCATCTCCCCTTGATATTCAATGGCATTACCAGCACTGAATCCCCCACTGTCCACACCCTGGGGGTCACCACTGACCAGAAACTGAACTGGACCAGCCACATAAATACTGTGGCTACAAGTGCAGGTCAGAGGCTGGGAATTCTGCGGCGAGTAACTCACCTCGTGTCTCCCTAATACCTGTCCACCATCTACAAGGCACAAGTCAGGAGTGTGATGGAATACTCTCCACTTGCCTGGATGGGTGCAGCTCCAACAACACTCAAGAAACTCAACACCATCCAGGACAAAGCAGCCCCCTTGATTGGCACCCCATCCACAAACATTCACTCCCTCCATCACCGACACACAGTGGCAGCAGTGTGCACCATCTACAAGATGCACTGCAGCAACGCACCAAGGCCTTCGCTGGAGTATTGTGTTCAATTCTGGGCACCACACTTCAGGAAGGATGTGAAGACCTTGGAGAGAGTGCACAGGAGATTCACTAGAATTGTACTAGTGATGAAGGACTTCATTTATGTTGAAACACTGCCAAAGCTGGAGTTGTTCTCCTTATAGCAAAGGAGTTTACGGGAAGATTTGATAGAGGTGTTCAAGGGCCTTGACAGAGTAAAAGGGAGAAACTGTTTCCAATAACAGAAGGGTCAGTAACCAGAGGACACAGATTTAAGGCAAAAGAACCTGAGCTGACGTGAGGAAAGTATTTTTTTCCTCAGCAAGTGGTTGTGATCTGGAATGCACACCTGTAAAAGTGGTGGAAGCAGGTTCAAAAATAACTTTCAAAAGTGAATTGGATAAAATTGGAAAATTGTAGGGCTATTATGAAAGAGCAGTGGAGTAGGATCAATGTTCCCTCTAAGCTGCGCACATACGCAGCTGCCCCACAATCTTAAAGGAACTGCACAACGCAACAAACAGGCCACACACAGCAAAGTGAAATTAGAGGGAACATTAAGTGGAACTAATCTGATAGCTCTTTCAAGGAGCCAGCACGGGCATGATGAGCCAAATGGCCTTCTTCTGCGCTGTATCATTCTATGATTCTATGTACAACTCAAACTGTAATGTGACAAATCTCAGTTCTAACCTTAGAATTCAAAAGGTGGATGGAAACCAGTCAATCCGCTATATCACGGTCTGTAATGTTGGGATTCCTGCCTGTAGGTTAAAAAAAAGCTCAAAGCAGTAATATTTGCCTGATGATTGAGGAGACAAGCACACTATCATTGGTTTTACCAATAGTCAAATTAAGTGTACAGTCCAGCTCTTTTTATAAGCATAATCAAAAGCTAAATGAATTATGTTTTCTGGTTTACCTGACGCAATCCTGTCACCATTCTTCAAGTTGGAAATAGGCAAAGGTTAGTAAACAACAACGTGCTGTTATGCAATGTCTTGGGAAAACTTCCCAAGGGACTTCACAGGAACGTAATCAGTCAAACACTGAAATGGTGCCAAAGCAGGGAATATTAGTAGGGTTGAGTGAAAGCTTGCACAATGGCTCGATTTTAAAATTTCCTTTCTAGTTTTCAAATCCCTCTGTTGCCTCGCTCCTCCCTATCTCTGTAGCCTCCTCCAGCCCTTCTTAACAAGTGATCTGCTCTTGCACAACTTCTGAGCAGCACTGTGAAATAAAGCAAACAAATAAACGGCGACTGCCGGGCAGACCAAATACCAGCCTTTATAAGAAGAATTAGGATTCAATGTATTGATTCACTCTCCTCTTTTTAGACACCCTCTATAATTGTGAGATCCACAGTTACAGAATAATGATCTGTTCTACCAGTTAAGTTCTGACTCGACTTTGGAGCCTGAACGTGTGCAGGCAATTTCACATGAGGAAGAAAGAAAATAAATTTGGAGAAAATAAAAAGCAGGACTCGAGCTCAGAAACATCAGTGTTGGAGATCTGGGAATAAGGGTGTTGATCCACTTCTTCAGGAAAACTAAAATGGGGAATTCCAGTATACCCAAAGAAAACGAAAGTCAATAAACCAGGGCAGATGATAGGTTTTGACGAAGAGGGGCAAAGTTCAGTCAAGCTGAGCTAACAAGGTACAGCCTTGCATCACAATAAAATGGAACTGAGAGGAGAGGGCAAGGGCAGCAGACACCCACTTTGTATAGATTGAGAGGAAGGTGTGGTAAGGCCCCAGAGATACTTCTTCCTCTGTACAGCCCAGGGTCGGGATATTTACCCCAAAGTGCACAAGTACAAAACAGATCTAATGACACCTGGACACAGAAGGCCCATCACCACCTTCTCACGGCAACTAAATGCCCACATCTCAAGAATAAATTAAAATAAGCGTGCATTTTTAATTTTTAATGCAGCAATCAAAATTTCCATTTACTATATCTGGCTGTTATCTATGGTCAGAATTACAAAGCAGCCAGCTCCAAAACTGGATTGACTATTCTAACGCAGTCAGATAGCCACTGTTACTGAAGTGGGATAAACGATTAACAGAGAAAAGAGGAACAAGTCAATACAGATTCCTTCCCTGTTCACCCTGCGCTCGGATATCTGGGGGGAGTATTTCAGACAGGGGGAATATCTGGGGATTGGGGGCTTATTTTACTCTTTACACTTGTGTAGCAAAATAGTAAACATCTTATTTATAAAAAGAAATGTTGTGCACAGTGGAGATCTGCCACTGGGATAGATAGTAAAGCACAAGGTCACTGACAAGCCAGAGTGTGTTAGCACAGAGAAAAGCAATTTGTGATTTAAAATGTACAGCTGTTTGGCTCGGAAATGATATTTTCAAAGAGTACTTAAACTAAATTAAATAGAAATACAATAGTTTCTCAGCAATCCTCCCTAATATGTAGACCCAAAGCCTGGGCTTTTATCATATACCAATGTACATTCCAGGACAGCACATTCTCTGACAAGACTGTGGGCTGGGCAGAAGCAGCAAAGGAAAGAGGAACACAAACCATCTGATAGAAGAGAGAGAGAGTCTGAGCAAGCAATTGTGTCTGCACCTAGTCTCAGAAACACTATAAAGGATATGGTATTTATTATTATTTGATCATAGTTCTTTTAGGTTTAAATAATATTTTAACAATTAAATCTAGGTAGGATGATTGTTTAGGATATATAATAATTCAGGTAGCCAGGTATTCGATTTGGGACTATTCAAAAATTAAAAAGCTTGTCCCAAATCCATCACATTTACAGTTTACTTTCTTAGACCAAAGCAACCAGGACACACAGCAAACCGGCAGTGGATAAATAACAAATTAACCTGACTGGGCTCGCCCCACTGTTACTGCCCTCATACACTCCCACGCAGTCAGTTCCAGACTGGCCCTGGCAGAGGTCTGAGATTAAATCAACCCACCAACCCCTCTCCCCACTCTCCACAATCCTCTCTCCATGTCTCACAATACAGGAGTGGGTGGGTGAAAGTGACAGAAAGATCTGCCGATTCCCTGTATCCAATAAGTTCAGATTTGTTTTTTTCCTGTCTCAAGGTCCCTTTCAACACTGCAAGGTTCCTGGCACTCCCACCTTACCCCATATCCCCACCGCCTCCCCAACTATTTGGACAATTACTCCTTATCAAAACTTCACATGTTGATCTCCTTTCAAAAAGGCACTGATATCGCTGTACTGCAGCTGACCTCACCCCCCACACTTCCTTCGAACCAATTAATAGCTTTAGTTCCCAACAACTTGCATTTATATAGCACCTTTAGTATATGTAGTTAAAAAGTCCCAAGCAGCTTCACAGCAGCATTATCAGACAAGATTGAGCCATACCAGGAGATAATGGGGCAGGTCACTAAAAGTTGTGTCAAAGAAGTAGGTTTTCAGGAGCGTCTTAAAGGAGGAAAGACAGCCAGAGAGGTTGAGGGAGGGAATTCCAAAGCTTGGGGCCTAGGGCCACCAATGGTGGAGCGGTTAAAATCAGGGATGCTCGGGAGGCCAGAATTGGAAGAGTAGGTATCTCAGAGGGCTGGAGGAGCTGACAGGAGTTTCCACCTTTCCTTCCCAAGACCCTCCCATCCCATCCCGACCCGACAGCAGCGATCCCCCAGGCTCTGGGACTGTCACTAACCAGTGAGCAAACCTTGTTCACCCTCAGTGCGACATATCGAGCGGTTCTCAGGCTCTGTAGGAGGAAGCCATAGATCCAGAAGATGTAGGGCTGGTAACAGGAAGTAAGCTGGGTTCAGGGAGTTCGCCGAATACACGCAGCTGAAATAATGTCGACAGCCTTATTCCTTCTATACACCCTGTTGCAGGAGTTTACTGCAACCGATCTGACTTTGCTAATCAACTGGAAAAGCAGTTTCCCCGTTTACTGGTTCCAAAATACACGAACAGCGACTGAATCTGGCAGCAAGAAATGTGACCGAGAGAAACGAAACAGAAAGTAACAGCATTGATCCGGGGATCCTCCTCTCTGCAGAAAATTAGAAATCTACTCAGCCAAACAGCTGCCAACAGATCAGAAATAACATTACAATTCACAATTCATTCTCCAGCTGCTCTCACACCATCAACTTCCGTTAACCAGGAGAATGGTCAGAACATTGATTACCCTCCCCTCTCTCACACCGAGCTGTAACTTTTATTTTTGGGACCCTCGCCCCTTGTTTCTGAAGCGACCACAAACTTGAGGGGATACTCACTGACTGTGATCGCGATCTGCCGGCCTCCAGAGCACCGTCCGCCGGGGATTTCCACTGTGAAATATACACAAACTGAAGTACACGCCTTACACACACACACACACAAACGCACAAGCAGATAACGCAGACCAGAGACTGCCAGCGAAGTCCACAGACTGATGTACCCACTGCCAGGAAAATATACAGACTGATGTGTATACCCCCGACTCACATTGCCAAGAATATGTACAGAATGATGCCATGTACCAGTACCACATACACACAATAGAGGAGAGGTTTCGGGAGGGAATTCCAGAGCTGAGGGCCATGGCAGCCGAAGGTAGGGCCACCAATGGTTCTTTTTCTTTCTTTTGGGCCTCCTTATCTCGAGAGACAATGGATACGCGCCTGGAGGTGGTCAGTGGTTTGTGAAGCAGCGCCTGGAGTGGCTATAAAGGCCAATTCTGGAGTGACAGGCTCTTCCACAGGTGCTGCAGAGAAATTTGTTTGTTGGGGCTGTTGCACAGTTGGCTCTCCCCTTGCGCCTCTGTCTTTTTTCCTGCCAACTACTAAGTCTCTTCGACTCGCCACAATTTAGCCCTGTCTTTATGGCTGCCCGCCAGCTCTGGCGAATGCTGGCAACTGACTCCCACGACTTGTGATCAATGTCACACGATTTCATGTCGCGTTTGCAGACGTCTTTATAACGGAGACATGGACGGCCGGTGGGTCTGATACCAGTGGCGAGCTCGCTGTACAATGTGTCTTTGGGGATCCTGCCATCTTCCATGCGGCTCACATGGCCAAGCCATCTCAAGCGCCGCTGACTCAGTAGTGTGTATAAGCTGGGGATGTTGGCCGCTTCAAGGACTTCTGTGTTGGAGATATAGTCCTGCCACCTGATGCCAAGTATTCTCCGAAGGCAGCGAAGATGGAATGAATTGAGACGTCGCTCTTGGCTGGCATACGTTGTCCAGGCCTCGCTGCCGTAGAGCAAGGTACTGAGGACACAGGCCTGATACACTCGGACTTTTGTGTTCCGTGTCAGTGAGCCATTTTCCCACACTCTCTTGGCCAGTCTGAACATAGCAGTGGAAGCCTTACCCATGCGCTTGTTGATTTCTGCATCTAGAGACAGGTTACTGGTGATAGTTGAGCCTAGGTAGGTGAACTCTTGAACCACTTCCAGAGCGTGGTCGCCAATATTGATGGATGGAGCATTTCTGACATCCTGGTAGAGTGATGAAAATGCGCAACAGGCAAGAGGCCAGAATTGGAGGTGCAGAGATCTGGGAAGGTTATTGGGCTGGAGGAGGCTACAGAGATAGGGAGGATTTGGAAAACAAGGATGAGAATTTTAAAAGCACTGAGTTTCCAGACTGAGAGACAATGTCGGTTAGTGAGCACAGAATCAGATCACAGAATAATACAGTGCAGAAGAGGCCCATCGAGTCTGCACCAATGCATTAAAGACACCTGACCTGTCTACCTAATCCCATTTGCCAGCACTTGGCCCATAGCCTTGAATGTTATGACGTGCCAAGTGCTCATCCAGGTACTTTTTAAAGGATGTGAGGTAACCCGCCTCTACCACCCTCCCAGGCAGTGCATTCCAGACTGTCACCACCCTCTGGGTAAAAAAGTTCTTCCTCAAATCCCCCTTAAACCTCCCGCCCCTCACCTTAAACTTGTGTCCCCTCGTAACTGACCCTTCAACTAAGGGGAACAGCTGCTCCCTATTCACCCTGTCCATGCCCCTCATAATCTTGTACACCTCGATCAGGTCACCCCTCAGTCTTCTCTGCTCCAGCGAAAACAACCCAAGCCTATCCAACCTCTCTTCATAACTTAAATATTCCATCCCAGGCAACATCCTGGTGAATCGCCTCTGTACCCCCTCCAATGCAATCACATCCTTCCTATAATGTGGCGACCAGAATTGCACACAGTACTCCAGCTGTGGCCTTACCAAAGTTCTATACAACTCCAACATGACCTCCCTGCTTTTGTAATCTATGCCTCGATTGATAAAGGCAAGTGTCCCATATGCCTTTTTCACCACCCTATTAACCTGCCCTTCTGCCTTCAGGGATCTATGGACAAATACACCAAGGTCCCTTTGTTCTTCGGAACTTCCCAGTGTCAGGCCATTCATTGAATACTTCCATGTCACATTATTCCTTCCAAAGTGTATCACCTCACACTTTTCAGCGTTAAATTCCATCTGCCACCTTTCTGCCCATTTGACCATCCCGTCTATATCTTCCTGTAACCCAAGACACTCAACCTCACTGTTAACCACTCGGCCAATCTTTGCGTCATCCGCGAACTTACTGATCCTACCCCCCACATAGTCATCTATGTCGTTTATATAAATGACAAATAATAGGGGACCCAGCACAGATCCTTGTGGTACGCCACTGGACACTGGCTTCCAGTCACTAAAACAGCCGTCTGTCATCACTCTCTGTCTCCTACAGCTAATCCAATTTTGAATCCACTTTATCAAGTTACCCTGTATCCCATGTGCATTTGTTTTAGATTTTTTTTAGATTTAGATATACAGCACTGAAACAGGCCCTTCGGCCCACCGAGACTGTGCCGACCATTAACTACCCATTTATACTAAACCCACACTTATCCCATATTTCTACCACATCCTCACCTTTCCCTATATTCCCCTACCACCTACCTATACTAGTGGCAATTTATAATGGCCAATTGATAAGTCTCCCATGTGGGACCTTGTCAAAGGCTTTGCTGAAATCCATGTAAACTACATCAACTGCACTACCCTCATCTACACACCTGGTCACATGCTCAAAACATTCAATCAAATTTGTTAGACCTCCATCTGACAAAGCCATGCTGACTATTCCTAATCAAATTTTGCCTCTCCAAGTGGAGATAGATTCTCTCCTTCAGAATTTTCTCGAATAGTTTGCCAATCTCTGACGTGAGACTCACTGCTCTGTAGTTCCCTTGTTTATCTCTACAACCTTTCTTAAATAGTGGGACCAGATTAGCTGTTCTCCAGTCCTCTGGTACCTCCCCCGTGGCCAGAGAGGAATTAAAACTTTGGGTCAGAGCCCCTGCAATCTCCACCCTCGCCTCCCACAGCATCCTGGGACACAAATCGTCCGGACCTGGAGATTTGTCCACCTTTAAGCCTGCCAAAACCTCCAATACCTTGTCACTCCCTATGACAATTTGCTCAAGAACTTCACAGTCTCTCTCTCTGAGTTCCATATCTACATCTTCATTCTCTTGGGTAAAGACAGATGTGAAGTATTCGTTCAACACCCTACCAATGTCCCGTGGCTCCACCCACAGATTTCCCCCTTGGTCCCTAATGGGTCCTACACTTTCCCTGGTTATCCTCTTCCCATTGATATACTTAGAGAATATCTTGGGATTTTCCCTACTTTTACCAGCCAGAGCTTTCTCATATCCCCTCTTTGCTCTCCTAATTGTATTCTTAAGCTCCATTCTACACTTTCTGTACTCCACTAATGCTTCTGTTGATTTTCTCTCCTTGTATTTGCTAAAAGCCTCTCTTTTCCTTCTCATCGTACCCTAAATGTTTCTGGTCATCTATGGTTCTCTGGGCTTGTTGCTCCTACCTATTACCCTAGAGGGAACATGTTGGGCCTGTACCCTCCCCATTTCCTTTTTGAATGCCTCCCACTGCTCTTCTGTAGATTTCCCGACAAATAACTCTTTCCAGTCTACCTTGGCCAGATCCTGCCTTATTTTACTAAAATTCGCTCTCCCCCAATCCAAAACCTATTTTTGCAACTTGTCTTTTTCTTTCTCCATAACAAGCTTAAATTGTACCATGTTGTGGTTGCTATCACCAAAATGCTTCCCCACCAACACATCAACCTCCTGTCCGGCTTCATTCCCCAGAATTAGGTCCAGCACTGCACCCTCCCTTGTTGGATCCTCTACATATCGAGCTAAAATGTTCTCCTGTATACATTTTAAGAACTCCACTCCATCTAAGCCCTTAACATGATGACTATCCCTATTAATGTTGGGAAAGTTGAAATCACCTAATATAATTACCCTATTATTATTTTTACACACCTCTGCGAATTGCGCACATATTTGCTCCTCAATTTCCCGCTGACTATTTGGGGTCCAAAATAAACACCTAGCAATGTGGCTGTCCCTTTTTTATTCCTAAACTCGACCCATAAAGCTTCATTTGATGCCCCCTCCAAGATATCATCTCTCCTTACTGCAGTAACTGACTCCTGAACTAATATTGCAATGCCCCCTCCTCTTTTACCCCCTCCTCTGTCTCACCTGAAGATTCTATATCCCGGGATATTGAGCTGCCAATCCTGCCCCTCCCTCAACCATGTCTCCGTGATGGCTACTATATCACAATTCCACATGTCAATCCTTGCCCTTAACTCATCCGTTTTACCTGTAATACTCCTGGCATTAAAGTAGAGGCCATCCACCCTGGTCTTACTCCCTTGAAACTTACTTCTGCCGTATTCCCTCTGACTTGTTTGCTTTCCTGTGTTTAGCTGTGCCCCTATTCTGCTAGGAGTCTGCGTCCCCTCCCCCTGCCAAATTAGTTTAAACTCCTCCCAACAGCACTAGCAAACCCACCAGCAAGGATGTTAGTTCCCCTCTGGTTCAGATGTAGACCGTCCCGCTTGTACAGGTCCCACCTTCCCCAGAAACGGTCCCAGTGGTCCAGGAATCTAAAACCCTCCCTCCTGCATCAACTCTTAAACCACGCATTCATCTGTGCTATTCTCCTATTTCTACACTCGCTAGCACGTGGCACTGGGAGTAATCCAGAGATTACAACCCGAGAGGTCCAGCTTTTTAGTCTACTGCCTAACTCCCTGAATTCTTGATGCAAGACCTCTTTATACCTATGTCATTGATACCAACATGTCCCATGACCTCTGCCTTATCACCCTCTCCCTTCAGAATGCCCTGCAGCCGTTCAGGGACATCCCGGACTCTGGCACCAGGGAGGCAACACACCATCCTGGAGTCATGATGATGACAGTAGCGCCTATCTGTTCCCCTGACTATAGAATCTCCTATTACTATTGCTTTTCCTCTCTTTCCCCCTTCCTGTGCAGACAGGCTGCTTGTGGTGCCAGAAGCTTGGCTCTGTCCGCATTCTCTGGACGAACCAGCCTCATCAGCCTCCAAAATGGAATACCGATTTGCAAACGGGACCCCAGGGGACTCCTGAACTACCTGCCTGTTTCTCTTGGACTGCCTGGTGGTCACCCATTCTCTTCCTTCCTCAAGTCCCTTCAGCTATGGTGTGACCACCTCTCTAAATGTGCTATCCACGATGCTCTCAGCCTCGTGGATGCTCCACAGTGTTTCCAGCCACCGTTCCAGCTCTGAAACTCAAGTTTCCAGGAGCTGCAGCTGGACACACCTCCTGCACACATGCTGGTCCCGGGGACTGGAAATGTTCCAGGATTCCCACATGCAGCAAGAGGAGCAAATCACAGCATTAAGCTCTCCTGCCATGACTAAACCCTTTAAATTTAAAACTATAGAAGACTATTATAATAAAAAAATAAACCAACTAAGTCTTGATAAAACAATGACTTACAATTCAATCCAGTTTGAAAAATACCCACCAGGATGACAATCACCGAGGGGCAGCAAACGTAGATGAGAAATAGCAGGGGCCTATGGATTGATCACACACAGACTGACGAAGAATAGCTGGTACACATGGGATCATTCCACCTTAAATCAGCCTGGAGCCTATTAATGTGTTTATTATTTGTACATTTTCATGCAAATTTACAAATGTGTCCAATTTGCTTTCATCCAAATCATTAACAAAAATGATGAGCAACAAAGGTCCCAACAAACAAGCTTGTGGAATATTACTTGTAACAAGGGCCCATTCAGAATTGAGGGCCTCTGGCATGTGTTGCCAGCTCTTGTGGTGGGTGTTGGACCAGTTCCTGACTGAGGCAGAGATCACATTATATAGAGGGTATGTGGTTTTACTATCACATGGCCCATGTGATCTCCTAGACTGATGATGTCAGTGAGAGAACTGAAGAGGAATTTTACTAACCTGGGTTTTTCTGAAATAAAAACAACAAGTGCTGGAAATACACAGCAGGTCTGGCAGAGAGAAGCAGAGTTAATGTTTCAGGTCTATGACCTTTCAACAGAACAGATGGCTATCTGGTTCTCCCCTCTCCATGGCTGCAGAGGTGGCGTTGGGTGGTGGGTGGTGGGTCGTGGGTCGTGGGGGAAGGGGCTGTAGGAAGTGTCTAATCATGATGTTGCAGCCTCTTTTTCCACCCATCACTTCATATGTTCAGATGGAACTTTTTCAAAGGTCTTTTGGAAATCAAGGTATAAAATATGTAAAAGTCTGCCATTATCCTCCATTCTAGTCACTCTCTCAACAAATGTAGTCAGGTTAGAGAGGCGAGACCTCTGCGGCAATTATCACTCCTTACCATCTGAAGCCCAAAATTACGATGATCACTTTGGCCTGGCTGCTTCACCCACATGGAAATCCAGTATCATTATAGGAATACCAATGATGTATTATCCCCTCCAGTCCTCTCTTTAACATGCTGAATAGGATGGCAATTTTTGACAATAACAGTAAGTAATTCTGACTTGTTTTTATTCTTTCATGGGATGTGGGCATCAATGGCAAGACCAGCATTTGTTGCCCATCCCAAATTGTCCTTGACAATTGAGGACTTGCTAAGCCATTTCAGAGGGCAGTTAAGAGTCAACCACATTGCTGTGGGTCTGGAGTCACATGTAGGCCAGACCAGGTAAGGACAGCAGATTTCCTTCCCGAAAGGATATTAGTGAACCAGCTGTGTTTTCATGATAATCAATGATAGTCTCATGACACCATTACTGAAACTAGCTTTCAATTCCAGATTTTTATTTATTAATTAATTGAATTTAAATTCCACCAGCTGCCATGGAAGAGTTCCGAAGAAGGGTCACTGATCCGAAACGTTAACTCTGCTTCTCTCTCCACAGATGCTGCCAGACCTGCTGAGTATTTCCAGCATTTCTTGTTTCTATTAGTGTTTTATACAGCTCCATCATAACCTCCCTGCTCTTATATTCTATGCCTTGGCTAATAAAGTCAAGTATCCCATATGCCTTCCTAATAACCTTATCTACCTGTGCTGCTGCCTTCAGTGATCTATGGACAAGTACACCAGGTCTCTCTGACCTTCTGTACTTCCTAGGGTCCTACCATCCATTGTATATTCCCTTGCCATGTTAGTACTCCCAAAATGCATCACCTCATACTTCTCAGGATAAAATTCCATTTGCCACTGTTCCGCCCATCTTACCAGCCCATCTATATCGTCCTGTAATCTAAGGCTTTCCTCCTCACTATTTACGACACTACCAATTTTCGTGTCATCTGCGAACTTACTGATCATACCGCCGATATTCATGTCTAAACCATTAATGTACACTACAAACAGCAAGGGTCCCAGCACTGATCCCTGCGGTACACCACTGGTCATAGGCTTCCACTCACAAAAACAACCCTCGACCATCACCCTCTGCCTCCTGCCACTAAGCCAATTTTAGATCCAATTTGCCAAATTGCCCTGGATCCCATGGCCTGTTACCTTCTTAACCAATCTCCATGCGGGACCTTATCAAAAGCCTTACTGAAGTCCATGTAGAACAAAGAACAAAGATAATTACAGCACAGGAACAGGCCCTTCGGCCCTCCAAGCCTGCGCCGATCCAGATCCTCTCTCTAAACATGTCGCCTATTTTCTAAGGTTCTGTATCTCTTTTCTTCCTGCCCATTCATGTATCTGTCTAGATACATCTTAAAAGACTCCATCGTGCCCGCATCTACCACCTCCGCTGGCAATGCGTTCCAGGTGCCCACCACCCTCTGCGTAAAGAACTTTCCACGCATATCCCCCCTAAACATTTCCCCTTTCACTTTGAACTCGTGTCCTCTAGTAATTGAAACCCCCACTCTGGGAAAAAGCCTCTTGCTATCCACCCTGTCTATACCTCTCATGATTTTGTACACCTCAATCAGGTCCCCGCTCAACCTCCGTCTTTCTAATGAAAATAATCCTAATCTACTCAACCTCTCTTCATAGCTAGCGCCCTCCATACCAGGCAACATCCTGGTGAACCTCCTCTGCACCCTCTCCAAAGCATCCACATCCTTTTGATAATGTGGCGACCAGAACTGTACGCAGTATTCCAAATGTGGCCGAACCAAAGTCCTATACAACTGTAACATGACCTGCCAACTCTTGTACTCAATGCCCCGTCCGATGAAGGAAAGCATGCCGTATGCCTTCTTGACCACTCTATTTACCTGCGTTGCCACCTTCAGGGAACAGTGGACCTGAACACCCAAATCTCTCTGGACATCAATTTTCCCCAGGACTTTTCCATTTACTGTATAGTTCACTCTTGAATTGGATCTTCCAAAATGCATCACCTCGCATTTGCCCTGATTGAACTCCATCTGCCATTTCTCTGCCCAACTCTCTAATCTATCTATATTCTGCTGTATTCTCTGACAGTTCCCTTCACTATCTGCTACTCCACCAATCTTAGTGTCGTCTGCAAACACCACTGGTCACACGTCTCCATTTTGAGAAACTCCCTTCCACTGCTACTCTCTGTCTCCTGTTGCCCAGCCAGTTCTTTATCCATCTAGCTAGTACACCTTGGACCCCAAGCGCCTTCACTTTCTCCATCAGCCTGCCATGGGGAACCTTATCAAACGCCTTACTGAAGTCCATGTATATGACATCGACAGCCCTTCCCTCATCAATCAACTTTGTCACTTCCTCAAAGAATTCTATTAAGTTGGTAAGACATGACCTTCCCTGCACAAAACCATGTTGCCTATCACTGATGAGCCCATTTTCTTCCAAATGGGAATAGATCCTATCCCTCAGTATCTTCTCCAGCAGCTTCCCTACCACTGACGTCAGGCTCACCGGTCGATAATTACCTGGATTATCCCTGCTACCCTTCTTAAACAAGGGGACAACATTAACAATTCTCCAGTCCTCCGGGACCTCACCCGTGTTTAAGGATGCTGCAAAGATATCTGTTAAGGCCCCAGCTATTTCCTCTCTCGCTTCCCTCAGTAACCTGGGATAGATCCCATCCGGACCTGGGGACTTGTCCACCTTAATGCCCTTTAGAATACCCAACACTTCCTCCCCCCTTATGCCGACTTGACCTAGAGTAATCAAACATCTGTTCCTAACCTCAACATCCGTCATGTCCCTCTCCTCGGTGAATACCGATGCAAAGTACTCGTTTAGAATCTCACCCATTTTCTCTGAGTCCAAGCATAACATTCCTCCTTTGTCCTTTAGTGGGCCAATCCTTTCTCGAGTTACCCTCTTTCTCCTTATATATGAATAAAAGGCTTTGGGATTTTCCTTAACCCTGTTTGCTAAAGATATTTCATGACCCCTTTTAGCCCTCTTAATTCCTCGTTTCAGATTGGTCCTACATTCCCGATATTCTTTCAAAGCTTCGTCTTTCATCAGCCGCCTAGACCTTATGTATGCTTCCTTTTTCCTCTTAGCTAGTCTCACAATTTCACCTGTCATCCATGGTTCCCTAATCTTGCCATTTCTATCCCTCATTTTCACAGGAACATGTCTCTCCTGAACGCTAATCAACCTCTCTTTAAAAGCCTACCACATATCACATGTGGATTTACCTTCAAACAGCTGCTCCCAATCTACATTTCCCAGCTCCTGCCGAATTTTGGTATAGTTGGCCTTCCCCCAATTTAGCACTCTTCCTTTAGGACCACTCTCGTCTTTGTCCATGAGTATTTTAAAGCTTACGGAATTGTGATCACTATTCCCAAAGTAGTCCCCTACTGAAACTTCAACAACCTGGCCGGGCTCATTCCCCAACACCAGGTCCAGTATGGCCCCTTCCCGAGTTGGACTATTTACATACTGCTCTAGAAAACCTTCCTGGATGCTCCTTACAAATTCTGCTCCATCTGGACCTCTAACACTAAGCGAATCCCAGTCAATGTTGGGAAAATTAAAATCTCCTATCACCACCACCCTGTTGCTCCTACATCTTTCCATAATCTGTTTACATATTTGTACCTCTATCTCACGCTCGCTGTTGGGAGGCCTGTAGTACAGCCCCAACATTGTTACCGCACCCTTCCTATTTCTGAGTTCTGTCCATATTGCCTCACTGCTCGAGTCCTCCATAGTGCCCTCCTTCAGCACAGCTGTGATATCCTCTTTGACCAGTAATGCAACTCCTCCACCCCTTTTACCTCCCTCTCTATCCCGCCTGAAGCATCGATATCCTGGGATATTTAGTTGCCAATCATGCCCTTCCCTCAACCAAGTCTCAGTAATAGCAATAACATCATACTCCCAGGTACTAATCCAAGCCCTAATTTCATCTGCCTTACCTACTACACTTCTTGCATTAAAACAAATGCACCTCAGACCACCAGTCCCTTTATATTCATCATCTTCTCCCTGCCTACTCTTCCCCTTAGTCACACTGACTTCATTATCTAGTTCCTTACAGGCTTTTGTTACTACCTCCTTACTGTCAACTGACCTTAATTGGTTCCCATCCCCCTGCCACATTAGTTTAAACCTTCCCCAACAGCGTTAGCAAAAGCACCTCCAAGGACATTGGTTCCAGTCCGGCCCAGGTGTAGACCGTCCAATTTGTAATAGTCCCACCTCCCCCAGAACCGGTCCCAATGTCCCAAAAATCTGAACCCCTCCTTCCTGCACCATCTCTCAAGCCACGCATTCATCCTGACTATTCTTTCATTTTTACTCTGACTATCACATGGCACTGGTTGCAATCCTGAGATTACTACCTCTGAGGTCCTACTTTTTAACTTGGCTCCTAACTCCCTAAACTCTGCTTGTAGGACCTCATCCCGTTTTTTACCTATATCATTAGTGCCTATGTGCACAATGACAACTGGCTGTTCACCCTCCCCCTTTAGAATGTTCTGCAGCCGATCTGAGACATCCCTGACCCGTGCACCTGGGAGGCAACATACCATTCGGGAGCCTCGTTTTCGACCACAGAACCGCCTATCTACTCCCCTTACAATCGAATCCCCTACGACTATAGCCCTTCCACTCTTTTTCCCGCCCTTCTGAACAGCAGAGCCAGCCACGGTGCCATGGACCTGGCTACTGCTGCCTTCCCCTGGTGAGCCATCTCCCTCAACAGTAGTGGACACACTTCCTGCACGTGAAGGAGTCAGGGACATCAGCCATGTCCCTGAGCTCCCACATTGAGCAAGAGGAGCATGACACGGGTCTGAGATCTCCTGCCATTTTTAATCTTAAGCTTAACTTAGTTAAATGAAAAAGGAACGAAAAGTTTTTACCAATCACAATAAAACCAGAGAAATCGAAAAAGCCTTACCTTATAAACACCCCACCGAGTCCTTTTTTTTTGGTTCGAGGAGGAGGGCGGGTGGAAGACACGACAAGTGTGGTGTCTCGGGTTCAGAAACCGCCCAAATATATAGTGTTTTACTTACCCAGCAGCCCCCTGGCCTCCGCCGAAAAACAAAAGGAAATTAAATTTACTTTCAAACTGACCTTCCCAGCTGCTCACTCGCTCACACTCTGCTCCCGAAAAAGCTGCTGCAATGAAAGGAAAGTTATTTTAAACCGCCCAAATATATAGTGTTTTACTTACCCAGCAGCCCCCTGGCCTCCGCCGAAAAACAAAAGGAAATTAAATTTACTTTCAAACTGACCTTCCCAGCTGCTCACTCGCTCACACTCTGCTCCCGAAAAAGCTGCTGCAATGAAAGGAAAGTTATTTTAAACCGCCCAAATATATAGTGTTTTACTTACCCAGCAGCCCCCTGGCCTCCGCCGAAAAACAAAAGGAAATTAAATTTACTTTCAAACTGACCTTCCCAGCTGCTCACTCGCTCACACTCTGCTCCCGAAAAAGCTGCTGCAATGAAAGGAAAGTTATTTTAAACTGCCCAAATATATAGTGTTTTACTTACCCAGCAGCCCCCTGGCCTCCGCCGAAAAACAAAAGGAAATTAAATTTACTTTCAAACTGACCTTCCCAGCTGCTCACTCGCTCACACTCTGCTCCCGAAAAAGCTGCTGCAATGAAAGTAAAGTTATTTTAAACCGCCCAAATATATAGTGTTTTACTTACCCAGCAGCCCCCTGGCCTCCGCCGAAAAACAAAAGGAAATTAAATTTATTTTCAAACTGACCTTCCCAGCTGCTCACTCGCTCACACTCTGCTCCCGAAAAAGCTGCTGCAATGAAAGGAAAGTTATTTTAAACCGCCCAAATATATAGTGTTTTACTTACCCAGCAGCCCCCTGGCCTCCGCCGAAAAACAAAAGGAAATTAAATTTACTTTCAAACTGACCTTCCCAGCTGCTCACTCGCTCACACTCTGCTCCCGAAAAAGCTGCTGCAATGAAAGGAAAGTTATTTTAAACCGCCCAAATATATAGTGTTTTACTTACCCAGCAGCCCCCTGGCCTCCGCCGAAAAACAAAAGGAAATTAAATTTACTTTCAAACTGACCTTCCCAGCTGCTCACTCGCTCACACTCTGCTCCCAAAAAAGCTGCTGCAATGATGTAGACTACATCAACTGCTTTACCCTCATCTACACATCTAGTCACCTCCTCGATAAATTCAATCAAGTTAGTTAGACACGATCTCCCCCTGACAAAGCTATGCTGACTATCCCTGATTAATCCCTGCCTCTCCAAATGGAGATTAATCCTGTCCCTCAGAATTTTTTCCAATAGTTTCCCGACCACTGATGTTAGACTCACCGGCCTGTAATTACCTGGTTTATACCTGCTACCCTTCTTGAATAACGGGACCACATTCGCTGTCCTCCAGTCCTCTGGTACCTCTCCTGTGGCCAGAGAGGATTTGAAAATTTGTGTCAGAGCCCCTGCTAACTCCTCCCTTGCTGCACATAACAGCCTGGGATACATCTCATCTGGGCCTGGGGATTTATCCACTTTTAAGCCCGCTTAAACAGCTAATACTTCCTCCCTTTCAATGCGAATATATTCAAGTATATCACAATCCCCCTTCCCGATCTCTACACCTACATTGTCCTTCTCCATTGTCATAGTCCTGTAGTTTTTTTTCCGAGAATATGCAGTTTACCTTTAAGGCTTGCAAAAGATCAGTATTACTTTAAGAACCAGCAAGCCTCAGGAGTTATAGGAAGCTGCATTTTCGCTGCCTTAGAAACAGCCATTTGGAGACTGCGCTTCAAAGGGTGCATTCTCGATGCCATGGAAACAGCCACTGGAAGTTAGTCTCATGCGATACATTTGTTACAATTCAGTTTTGAACTGCATTTTAGTTGAGGACAGTTTGCTCCAACAGAACACACAGACAGAGGACACAGCTGTGATGACAGCACCTGGAAAAAGAGCTCTCAACCATTTAAACTGAAGGAAGAGGATTTTAGTCTGTTTATTATTATCTCTCAAAATTCTAAAAAAGTCGAGCCAAAACAGAGATCTCTAGTAATTTAAATTGAAGAAAGGGAAGTTACACTGTGACAATCTTTTATCCCTCAAAAACTCTAAAGTCATATTGATTCTGTTGAAAGTGTTTGCAAATCATTAATTGTTGAAATTTGCTGGAGAAGGAAAGTAACATCCTGTGAGGACTTCAAGCAGCATCCTGTGAGGACTTCAAGCAACATTGAACTGTAAATTTACAAGGACTCGAATTATTCTATTTTAAATGTTGTTTATATCTTCATAGTGTTTAAGAATTTAGTTATTCTAATTAAAGAGTTAATTTATTGATTTAAATACACCTGGTTTGGTTAGCCTCATTCGGGGGTGAATAGATGTTACAATTTGGTTGGGTCTTTCTTTAATTTGGAAAGTTTTAAATGATATGTTCGCCGATCTGTGGAGCGACAGCATTGAATTAACAGTGCGCTGGTCCCACCACAATCAGAATCATATATTTTGATTGGGGGCTTTGACAGAGCGGTTGGACATAACATCAGAGTGAACACAGATGAAAAGTAATCATTTAAAACCTCACCTATGTCCTCCGGCTCCACAAACAGATTGCCATTTTGGTCCCTAATGGGCCCTACTCTTTCCCTGGTTATCCTCTTGCCCTTAATATACTTATAAAATGCCTTAGGATTTTCCTTTATCTTGCCCACCAGTGTTTTTTCTTGTCCCCTCTTTGCTCTACTAATTACTTTTTGAAGTGCTCCCCCTACACTTTCTATACTCCTCCAGTGCCTCCACTGTTTTCAGTGCTCTGAATCTGCCATAAGCCTCCTTGGGGTGCAATTTGTTCATCTTTCCTTAATCCCCTGGTGGGGCCCACTTGCACCCATCTGAAGGCCATATTTCTCAGCTCTGTTTTTATACTTTGCCTCAAGTAATCTGCCAGATTCCCTGTGAGGCGAGGAAGTGGAACTCCTGATATGGAAAGTCCCCACATCCATTGTTTACTATAAAATTGCTTTGCCAAGAAAAGAAATGGATGTAAATTCAACGCAAAATCTATCTGCAGGATCTTGTTAGTGTACTGGTCTGGTCGACAAGTTGCAAGTTATGCTTTGCCAGCTTCTTGTGCTTGCATAGCAATTGTGGAGACATCATCAGTAGTCCAGTCACTGTGTGCCCATTTTATATTCTCTGTGCCTCAAATGAGAACCATTTGTGAAATTATTCATTGTTTTTATCCTTCAGCGGGAATTTTTTTGTCGCACAGTATTTTTCATTTGGTTTTCAGAATGATTATATCATTTGAGAAAGACTGGACTGAGGAAAGGTCATCCTCACTTATTCATCAAAAAAATCTACAGTCCTCCCACCACTCCACGCACTGTTTGTTAAATGACCCCAAAGTTTCTATCACCAACACTCTACCATGAGGTCCATTCATGTTTTCAATCACTTTCTAATAGCAGCAGCCAGCATCTCCTTTCCAAATCTTCTCCCTTTTCTTCCTCCTCTCCCATTCCGCTCCTCCTCTTCCACATTAAAATATAAGAAATAGGAGTAGAGTAGGCCATTCAGCCCTTTGAACCTGCTCTGCCATTCAATAAGATCATGGCTGATCTTCAACCTCAATTCCACTTTCCCATCCAACCCCCATACCTCTTGATTCCCTTATTTTCCAAAAATATACAGATCTCATTCTTGAATATACTCAATTGATGTCTTGAATCTCGAGTTCAGCTCTTTTTTCCATGTTTGAACCAAGGCTGTAATGAGGTTAGGAGCTGAGTGGCCCTGGCAGAACCCAAACTGAGCATCACTGAGCAGGTTATTGCTAAGCAAGTGCCGCTTGATGGCACTGTTGACGACACCTTCCATCACTTTACTGATGATTGAGATTAGGCTGATGGGGCAGTAATTGGCCGGGTTGGACTTGTCCTGCTTTTTGTGTACACGACATACCTGGGTAATTTTCCACATTGCAGGGTAGATGCCAGTGTTGTAGCTGTACTGGAACAGCTGGCTAGGGGCGCGGCAAGTTCTGGAGCATAGGTCTTCAGCACTATTGCCGGAATATTGTCAGGACCCATAGCTTTTGCAGTATCCAGTGCCTTCAGTCGTTTCTTGATCTCATGCAGAGTGAATTGAATTGGCTGAAGACTAGTACCTGTGATGCTGGGGACTTCAGGAGGAGGCCGAGATGGATCATCCACTTGGCACTTCTGGCTGAAGGTTGTTGCAAATGCTTCAGCCTTATCTTTTGCACTGATGTGCTGGGCTCCCTCATCATTGAGGATGGGGATATTTGTGCAGCCACCTCCTCCAGTTAGTTGTTTAATTGTCCATCATTCACGAATGGATGTGACAAGACTACAGAGCTTAGATCTGCTCCAATGGTTATGCGATCGCTTAGCTCTGTCTATCGCATGCTGCTTACGCTGTTTGGCACGTAAATAGTCCTGGGTTGTAGCTTCACCAGGTTGACACCTCATTTTGAGGTATGCCTGGTGCTACTCCTGGCATGCCCTCCTGCACTCTTCATTGAAGCAGGGTTGGTCCCCCGGCTTGAAGGTAATGGTAGAGTGGGGGATATGAGGTTACAGATTGTGGTTGAGTACAATTCTGCTGCTGCTGCTGATGGCTTACAGCACCTCATGGATGCCCAGTTTTGTGTTGCTAGATCTGTTTGAAATCTATCCCATTTAGCACGGTGGTCATGCCACACAACAGGATGGAGGGTATCCTCAATGTGAGGATGGCACTTTGTCTCCACAAGGACAAAGCTTATCTTGTATGGTACACACTGCTGCCACTGTGAGCCAGTCGTGGAAGAAGTGAACGTTTAATGTAGTGGATTGAGTGTTGATCAAGCGGGCTGCTTTGTCCTGGATGGTGTCAAGCTTCTTGTGTGTTGTTAGAGCTGCACTCATTCAGGCAAGTGGAGAGTATTCCATCACACTGCTGACTTATGCCTGTAGATGGTAGACAGGCATTGGGGAGGTGAGTTCCTCACTGAAGAATTCCCAGCCTCTCAACTGTTCTTGTAGCCAATGTATTTATATAGCTGCTCCAGTTCAGTTTCGGGTCAATGGTAACCCCCAAGATGTTGATGGTAGGGGATTCAGCGACGGTAATGCTATTGAATGTCAAGGTAGGAGGAGGGTAGTTCGATTCTCTTTTGATGGAGATGGTCATTGCCTGGCACTTGTGTGGTGTGAATGCTACTTGCCACGTATCAGGCCAAGCCTGAATGTTGTCCAGTTCTTGCTGCATATGGACATTGGCTGCTTCAATATTTGAGGAGTTGTGAATGATATTGAACACTGTGCAATCATCAGTGAACATCCACACTTCTGACCTTATGATGGAGGGAAGGTCATTGATGAAGCATCTGAAGATGGTTGGGCCTAGGACACTAGCCTGAACAACTCCTACAGTGATGTCCTGGAGCTCAGATGATTGACCTCCAACAACCACAACCATCTTCATTTGCGCTAGGTATGACTCCAACCAGGAATCTGTGATAAAAGAAATCTTTATAGGACAATGAGTTCCTATCAATATAACAACCAGGTCTACCCCTGAAAAAGAAAAAAAGTAAGAGACTTTGGGAGGCCTCGGTACAGGTAGACAATGGAGGAGAAATATCGAGGATGGCTCCAATCTAACACTCTTGGGTAAATCGAGATGTCGTGAAGATGTGAGACACCGAGAAGAGGAAAGAGGCGAAAGAAGAAACAGCGGGTTGCAAATGACCTGGACCGGTACTCACGACTTGTTATGGATCCTATTTCTTTTCTGTCTATTTAGCTTATGTATCGTATCTAAACTGCTTTAAAATCATATATGATGCAGACCCCTTTTTTGGGTAATCCGTGACTCTTGGACCAAATCTTACACCCTTTCTTCTTTCCTCCCCTCCTCTCTCTCCTTTCCTCTCACTCTCTCTTCTCCCCTCTCCTCCCCTATTCTCTTTCATCCCTTCCTACCTCAGGGGAGGCGGTGGCGTTGTAGTAATGTCACTGGACTAGTAATTGAGAGCCCAGGCTAATGCTCTGGGGAGGTGGGTTTGAATCCCACCACAGCAAATGGTGAAATTTGAATTCAATTAATAACATCTGGAATTAAAAAGCTAGTCTAATGGTGACCATGAAACCACTATCAATTGTTGTATAAACCCATCTGGTTCACTAATGTCCTTTAGGGAAGGAAATCTACCTTCCTTACCTGGTCTGACCTACATGTGACTCCAGACCCACTGCAATGTGGTTGACTATAAATGGCTTAGTAAGCCACGCAGTTCAAGGGCAATTAGGGATGGGCAATAAATGTTGGCCCAGCCAGCGACACCCACATCCCACAAACGAATAAAAAACAAACTAACATAAAGATAAACAAGAAGTGTTATAAAACATAATGGCCATAGAGTCATACAGCATAGAAACAGGCCCTTCGGCCCACCACGTCCATGCCGACCATAATGTCTATCTATACTAATCCCACCTGCCTACATTAATTCCATATCCCTCTATGCCTTTCTCATTCAAGTACCTGTCCAGATGCCTCTTAAATGTTGCTACTGTTCCTGCCTCCACCATCTCCTCTGGCAGCTCATTCCAGATACCCACTATTCTTTGTGTGAAAAATTTACCCCTTTGATCCCCTTTAAACCTCCTCCCTCTCACCTTAAATCTATGCCCTCTAGTTTTAGTCACCCCTACCATGGGAAACAGACTCTGGCTATCTACCCTATCTATGCCTCTCATAATTTTATATACCTCTATCAAGTCCCCTCTCAGCCTCCGTCGCTCCAGGGAAAACAGACCCAGCCTATCCAATCTCTCTTTATAACTCAAGCCCTCCAAACCAGGCAACATCCTTGTGAATGTTTTCTGCACCCTCTCTAGCTTAATCACATCTTTCCTGTAGTGCGGCGACCAGAACTGCACACAGTACTCCAGACACTAATGACTGACAAATACCTAGCTCCTCGTGGTTTTCACCTCAAGTTTTAAAGGAAGAAATTGTAAGTGTATCTTCCAAAGCTGAATTCAGGAATTGTCCCTCTGGATTGGAAATAGCAAATGTAACTCCATTATTTAAGAAAGATGAAGAAGAAAAATGATACGAGGAAGTTATTGAAATCTCTAATTAAGGACAGAGTGACTGAGAACTTAAAGACATGTGAGCTGATTAGAGAGAGCCAACATGGAGGTCATGTCTAACAAACCTAGCTGATTTTTTTGAGGAATCAAAAGTAGTGGACAGGGAAATGTCTATGGATGTAATTTATATGGACTTCCACAGGCCATTTGATAATATATGAAAGCAACACAATAAAACTCACCCCTCTCACTCACTCCCCCTTCACTTGGTCCTTTATCACTCCTTTCTCTCACTTCTCGACTCCCACTTCACCCCTCCACACCCTCACTCTCCTCCCCTTCACTCCCCTCACTCCCTCTCCTACTTCCTCACTTTCCTCCCCCTCACACCCATCTCCTCGACCCATCCCCTCCCCTCTTCCATCACTCCTCTCCTTTCTCACTCCCCTACCCCTCACTGTCCCTCTCACTCCATTCCCTCCACTCCTCCTCATCCATTCCTCCTCACTTCTCCTCTCCTTCCGCCTGACCTTCCCCTCACTTTCCCCCTCACTATCCATCCCAAACATGCCCACCCCTCTCCTCTCTCACTCACCCCACTATCCCCTCTCTTTACCCCTTCCCTCTTTCATTCCCACCACTCCTCCCCTTCCCCATTTCCCCTCTCACTTCCCCAATTCCACCCTCAATCTCCCCCATTCCCCCTCTCTCCCCCCATTTCCCTCTTTCCTCTCACTCTCCACCATTTCTCTTCTTTTAGCTCACTTCCCCCTCTCTCCTCTCCTCCTCCACTCTTCTCTCTCCCTCTTCTCTCCCCCTCCCTCCCTCTTCTCTCCCCCCTCCCCTCCATCACTGAGCATGTTCAAGACAGAAATCAATAGGTTTCTGGTTATTCATGATATCAAGGGATATGGGGATAGTGAGGAAAAATGGCGTAGAGGTAGATGATCAGCCATAATCTGTTTGAATGGCAGAGTAAGCTCGAATGGCCTACTCCTGCTCCTATATCCTATGATCTCCCCCTCTCCTGCCCTCTTCACTCTTTCCCCTCCCTCACTCCCTCTTCCGCCTCCCCTCCCTGTCACACATTCTTCTCCTTCCTCTCCTGTCCTCCTCTCCCCCTTCCCCGCTACACTCCCAATTTCCCTCCTCACTTCCCTGCCTCTCTCTTTCCCCTGCCTGTCTCTTTCTCCTGCCTCAGTCTCCACCCCCTTCCCTCCTCTCCTCCCATTCGAACATATGAATTAGGAGCAGGAGTAGGCCACTCGGCCCCTCGAGCCCACTCTGCCATTGAATAAGATCATGGCTGATCTGATTATTACCTCAACTCTACATTCCTGCCTACTCCCAATAACCTTTCACCCCCTTGCTTATCAAGAATCTATCTAAAAATATTTAAAGACTCTGCTTCCACTGCCTTTTGAGGAAGAATGTTCCAAAGATTCACAACCCTCTGACAGAAAAATTTCTCCTCATCTCTGTTTTAAATGGGTGACCCCTTATTTTTAACAGTGACCCCAGTTCTAGATTTTCCCACAAAAGGAAACATCCTTTCCACATCCACCCTGTCAAGACCCCTCAGGATCTTATATGTTTCAATCAAGTCACCTCTTACTTTTCTAAACTCCAGCGGCTACAAGCCTAGCCTGTCCAACCTTACCTCATAAGGCAGCCCGCCCATTCCAGGTATCAGTCTAGTAAACCTTCTCTGAACTGCTTCCAACGCATTTACATCCTTCCTTAAATAAGGAGACCAATACTGTACACAGTACTCCAGATGTGGTCTCACCAATGCCCTGTATAACTGAAGCATAACCTCCCTCCTTTAGCATTCAATTCCCTCACAATAAATGATAACATTCTATTAGTGTTCCTAATTACTTGCTATACCTGCATACTAACCTTTTGCAATTCATGCACTAGGACACCCAGATCCCTCTGCATCTCAGAGCTCTGCAATCTCTCACCATTTAGATAAATGCGTCTTTTTTATTCTTCCCGCCAAATGGACAATTTCACATTTTCCCACATTATACTCCATTTGCCAGGTCTTTGCCCACTCGCTTAACCTATTAATATCCCTTTGTAGCCTCCATATGGCCTCTTCACAACTTACGTTCCTACCTATCTTTGTGTCATCAGCAAATTTAGCAACCATACCTTCGGTCCCTTCATCCAAGTCATTTATATAAATTGTAAAAAGTTGAGGCCCCAGCACTGATCCCTGTGGCACACCACTCGTTACATCTTGCCAACCAGAAAATGACCCATTTATTTCTACTTTCTGTTTCCTGTTAGCTAGCCAATTTTGTATCCATGCCAAAATGTTACCCCGACACCATGCTTGTATTTTCTGCAATAACCTTTGATTTGGCACCTTACCAAATGCCTCTGCAAATCTAAGTACAGTACATCCACTGGTTCCCCTTTATCCACAGCACATGTTACTTCTTCAAAGAACTCCAATAAATTGGTTAAACATAATTTCCCTTTCACAAAACCATGTTGTCTCTGCCTGGTTACTTTGAATTTTTCGAGGTGCCCTGCTACAACGTCTTTAATAATAGCTTCTAACATTTTCTCTGTAACAGATAGGCAGCACAGTGGCCCAGTGGTGAGCACTGCAGCCTCACTGCTCCAGCAACCTGGGTTCGGTTCTGGGTACTGCCTGTGCAGAGTTTGCACGTTCTCCCTATGACCGTGTGGATATCTGCTGGGTGCTCTGGTTTCCTCGCACAGCCAAAGACTTGCAGGTTGATAGGTAAATTGGCCATTGTAAATTGCCCCTAGTGTAGGTAGGAGAAGGGTGGGGATGTGGTAGGCAATATAGGGTTAATGTAGAATTTGTATAAATGGGTGGTTGTTGGTCAGCACAGACTTGGTGGGCCAAAGGACCTGTTTCAGTGCTGTATCTCTAAATAAATAGATGTTAAGCTAACTGGGCTGTAGATTCTTGCTTTCTGTCTTCTTCCCTTTTTGAATAAATGAGTTACATTCACTATTTTCCAACGTAATGGACCTTCCTCGAATCCAAGGAATTTTGGAAAATGAAAACCAACACATCAACTATTTCACTAGTGTCAGGCAAGCCCCCCACCTGCCAAGAATGAGGAAAATTAATTTCGCCACATGAACATTGATTTTAAACTGTTGTTGGTGAAGGAAGAACTTGCTTCAAAAAACAACTGGAGACTTTGGCTGGAAAGAGACATTAGCATATCAGCAGACTGTACTTCAAAGGACAAAGGGGCTATTCCCTGCTCCAATTTAATCCACAATGGACTTTTGATTACCAGATGTTGAAGCATTTCAGGTTAACTACGAAAATGGCCAAATCCACAAACAGATGTGGTCAGACCAGTTTCTTCATATGACTGGCTGATTGTTGGAGTTTTTTGGATTTGAACTGGACACAGGGTTAAAACTCAGAAAGCTGTTTGCTCCTGGACTGGAAAAGACCTCTCTCCTGTCTGCTCTCATCTCTCTCTCACCAGCTTCAGAAACCATTGAAGACATATGGACCCCAAGAGAGAAAAGTCTCCTAAAGTGAATTAGAACAAAGAACAGTACAGCACAGGAACAGGCCATTCGGCCCTGCAAGCCTGCGCCGATCTTGATGCTTGCCAAAACTAAAACCTTCTGCACTTCCGGGTCCCATATCCCTCTATTCCCATCCTATTCATATATTTGTCAAGATGTTTCTTAAACGTCACTATCGTACCTGCTTCCACCACCTCCCCTGGCAGCAAGTTCCAGGCACTCACCATCCTCTGTGTAAAAAACTTGCCTCGCACATCCCCTCTAAACTTTGCCTCTCGCACCTTAAACCTATGTCCCCTAGTAACTGACTCTTCCACCCTGGGAAAAAGCTTCTGACTATCCACTCTGTCCATGCCGCTCATAACTTTGTAAACCTCTATCATGTCGCCCCTCCATCTCTGTCGTTCCAGTGAAAACAATCCGAGTTTTTCCAACCTCTCGTCAGAGCTAATGCCCTCCAGACCAGGCAACATCCTGGTAAACCTCCTCTGTACCCTCTCCAAAGCCTCCACGTCCTTCGGGTAGTGTGGCGACCAGAATTGCACGCAATATTCTAAGTGTGGCCAAACTAAGGTTCTGTACAGCTGCAACATGACTTGCCAATTTTTATACTCTATGCCCCGACCGATGAAGGCAAGCATGCCGTATGCCTTCTTGACTACCTTATCCACCTGCGTTGCCACTTTCAGTGACCTGTGGACCTGTACGCCCAGATCTCTCTGCCTGTCAATACTCCTAAGGGTTCTGCCATTTACTGTATACCTCCCACCTGCATTAGACCTTCCAAAATGCATTACCTCACATTTGTCCGGATTAAACTCCATCTGCCATTTCTCTGCCCAAGTCTCCAACCGATCTATATCCTGCTGTATCCTCTGACAATCCTCATCATTATCCGCAACTCCACCAACCTTTGTGTCGTCTGCAAACTTACTAATCAGACCAGCTACATTTTCCTCCAAATCATTTATATATACTACAAACAGCAAAGGTCCCAGCACTGATCCTTGCGGAACACCACTCGTCACATCCCTCCATTCAGAAAAACACCCATCCACTGTTACCCTCTGTCTTCTGTGACTGAGCCAGTTCTGTATCCACCTTGCCAGCTCACCTCTGATCCCGTGTGACTTCACCTTTTGCACCAGTCTGCCATGCGGGGACCTTGTCAAAGGCTTTACTAAAGTCCATATAGACAACATCCACCGCCCTTCCCTCATCAATCATCTCGTCACTTCCTCAAAAAACTCAATCAAGTTAGTAAGACATGACCTCCCCTTCACAAAACCATGCTGCCTCTCGCTAATAAGTTTGTTTGTTTCCAAATGGGAGTAAATCCTGTCCCGAAGAATCCTCTCTAATAGTTTCCCTACCACTGACGTAAGGCTCACCGGCCTATAATTTTCTGGATTATCCTTACCACCCTTCTTAAACAAAATAACAACACTGGCTATTCTCCAGTCCTCTGGGACCTCACCTGTAGCCAATGAGGATGCAAAGATTTCTGTCAAGGCCCCAGCAATTTCTAGGGTAGATCCCATCAGGCCCTGGGGACTTATTCACCTTAATGCTTTGCAAGACAATTCTCCCGCATTCCCTCCCCCTTCCCTTCCTCTGCATTCCCTGCCTTCGCATTCCTGCCCTTGCATTCCCTCCCCCACAACCCCTCCCCCCGCACTCCTTCCCCCCCCTCCTCTCCACCCTCTCCCATTCACTCCCCAGACACTCCCCCCATTAACTCCCCACACCCTCCCTCAACCGGTTCCCCCACCACTCTTCCTCCACTCTCTCCTCCACCACTCCCTCTCCTCCACTCTCTCCTCCACCACTCCCTCCCCCCCCCCACTCCCTCCTCAACATTTCCCCCTCTCCTCCCCCACCACTCCCCCTCTCCCATTTCCCCCCCACATCCTCCCTCTTCCCCTCCTCCTCCCCCCCACCCTCCTTCTCCCATTTCCCCCCCTCCCACTTCCCCTTCCCCCTCTTCCACTTCCCCCCTTCGCTCTTCCACTTCCCCCTTCCCCTTCCCCCCTTCCTCTTCCACTTCCCCCCTTCCCTCTTCCACTTCCCCCCTTCCCCTTCCCCCCCTTCCACTTTCCCCCCACTCTTCCACTTTCCCCCCCTCCCTCTTCCACTTCCCCCCTCCCTCTTCCACTTCCCCCTTCCTCTTCCACTTCCCCCCTTCCCTCTTCCACTTCCCCCCTTCCCCTTCCCCCCCTTCCACTTTCCCCCCACCCACTTTCCCCCCCTCCCTCTTCCACTTCCCCCCTCCCTCTTCCACTTCCCCCCCCCACCCCCCTCGTCCACTTCCCCCTCCCCCCCACCCCCCTCTCTCTTCCACTTCCCCCCCCCACCCCCCTCGTCCACTTCCCCCTCCCCCCCCCCCACCCCCCTCTTCCACTTCCCCCTCCCCCCCACCCCCCTCTTCCACTTCCCCCTCCCCCCCCCACCCCCCTCTTCCACTTCCCCCTCCCCCCCCCCACCCCCCTCTTCCACTTCCCCCTCTTCCACTTCCCCCTCCCCCCCACCCCCCTCTTCCACTTCCCCCTCCCCCCCATCCCCCTCTTCCACTTCCCCCTCCCCCCCACCCCCTCTTCCACTTCCCACCCCCCTCTTCCACTTTCCACCCCCCTACCCCCCCTACCCCCCCCTTCCACTTTCCACCCCCCCTACCCCCCTACCCCCCTCTTCCACTTTCCACCCCCCTCTTCCACTTTCCACCCCCCTCTTCCACTTCCCCCCCCTCTTCCACTTCCCACCCCCACCCCCCTCGTCCACTTCCCCCTCCCCCCCACACCCCTCTCTCTTCCACTTCCCCCCCCACCCCCCTCGTCCACTTCCCCCTCCCCCCCCACCCCCCTCTTCCACTTCCCCCTCTTCCACTTCCCCCTCCCCCCCACCCCCCTCTTCCACTTTCCACCCCCCTCTTCCACTTTCCACCCCCCCTCTTCCACTTTCCACCCCCCCTCTTCCACTTTCCACCCCCCCTTCCACATTCCACCCCCCCTTCCACATTCCACCCCCCCCTTCCACTTTCCACCCCCCCACCCCCTCTTTCACTTTCCACCCCCCCTTTCACTTTCCACCCCCCCTTTCACTTTCCACCCCCCCACCCCCCTCTTCCACCCCCCACCCCACTCTTCCACATTCCACCCCCCTCTTCCACACCCCCTCCCCACCCCCCTCTTCCACTCCCCCACTGCACCCCCCTCTTCCACTCCCCCTCCCCCTCTTCCACTCTCCCCCCCCTCTTCCATTCTCTCCCCCCTCTTCCACTCTCCCCCCCTCTTCCACTCTCCCCCCCCTTCCACTCTCCACCCCCCTCTTCCACTCTCCCCCCCCCTCTTCCACTCCCCCTCCCCCTCTTCCACTCCCCCTCCCCCTCTTCCACTCTCCCCCCCCCCCCTCTTCCACTCTCCCCCCCCCCTCCACTCTCCCCCCCCCCTCTTCCACTCTCCCCCCCCCCTTCCACTCTCCCCCCCCTCTTCCACTCTCCCCCCCCTCCACTCTCCCCCCCCTCTTCCACTCTCCCCCCCTTCCACTCTCCACCCCACCTCTTCCACTCTCCCCCCCCTCTTCCACTCCTCCCCCCCCTTCTCTTCCACTCCTCCCCCCACTTATCTTCCACTCCTCCCCCCCTTCTCTTCCACTCCTCCCCCCCCATTCTCTTCCACTCCTCCCCCCCCCCATTCTCTTCCACTCCTCCCCCCTTCTCTTCCACCCCTCCCCCACCTTCTCTTCCACCCCTCCCCCCCTTCTCTTCCACTCCTCCCCCCCTTCTCTTCCACTCCTCCCCCCCCTCTCTTCCACTCCTCCACCCCCTCTCTTCCACTCCTCCCCCCCTCTCTTCCACTCCTCCACCCCCCCTCTCTTCCACTCCTCCACCCCCCCTCTCTTCCACTCCTCCACCCCCCCTCTCTTCCACTCCTCCACCCCCCCTCTCTTCCACTTCCCCACCCCTTCTCTTCCACTTCCCCCCCTTCTCTTCCACTTCCCCCCCCTTCTCTTCCACTTCCCCCCCCTTCTCTTCCACTTCCCCCCCTTCTCATCCACTTCCCCCCCCCCTTCTCATCCACTTCCCCCCCCCTTCTCTTCCACTTCCCCCCCCTTCTCTTCCACTTCCCCCCCTTCTCTTCCACTTCCCCCCTTCTCTTCCACTTCCCCCCCTTCTCTTCCACTCCCCCTCCCTTCTCTTCCACTCCCCCCCTTCTCTTCCACTCCCCCCTCCCCCCCTTTCTCTTCCACTTCCCCCCTTCTCTTCCACTCCCCCCCTTCTCTTCCACTTCCCCCCCTTCTCTTCCACTTCCCCCCCCTTCTCTTCCACTTCCCCCCCTTCTCTTCCACTTCGCCCCCCTTCTCTTCCACTCCCCCCTCCCCCCCTTTCTCTTCCACTTCCCCCCCCTTCTCTACCACTTCCCCCCCTTCTCTTCCACTCCCCCCCTTCTCTTCCACTTCCCCCCTTCTCTTCCACTTCCCCCCCTTCTCTTCCACTTCCTCCCCCCCTTCTCTTCCACTCTCCCCCCTCCTTCCACTCTCCCCCCTCCTCTTCCACTCCCCCCTCCTCCTCTTCCACTCCCCCCCCTCTCTTCCACTCCCCCCCCTCTCTTCCACTCCCCCCCCTCTCTTTCACTCCCCCCCCTCTCTTTCACTCCCCCCCCTCTCTCTTCCACTCCCCCCCCTCTCTTCCACCCCCCCCTCTCTCTTCCACTCCCCCCCTCTCTCTTCCACTCCCCCCCTCTCACTTCCACTCCCCCCCCCTCTTTTCCACTCCCCCCCCCCTCTTCCACTCCCCCCCACTCTTCCACTCCCCCCCCCCTCTTCCACTCCCCCCCCCTCTTCCCACTCCCCCCCCTCTTCCACTCCCCCCCCTCTTCCACTCCCCCCCCCTCTTCCACTCCCCCCCCTCTTCCACTCCCCCCCCTCTTCCACTCCCCCCCCCCTCTGCTTCCACTCCCCCCCACTTCTCTTCCACTCCCCCCCACTTCTCTTCCACTCCCCCCCCCACTTCTCTTCCACTCCCCCCCTTCTCTTCCACTCCCCCCCCCTTCTCTTCCACTCCCCCCCTTCTCTTCCACTCCCCCCCCCCTTCTCCTCCACTCCCCCCCTTCTCCTCCACTCCCCCCCTTCTCCTCCACTCCCCCCCCCTCTCTCCACTCCCCCCCCTTCTCTCCACTCCCCCCCCCTTCTCTTCCACTCCCCCCCCTTCTCTTCCACTCCCCCCCCTTCTCTTCCACTCCCCCCCTTCTCTTCCACTCCCCCCCTTCTCTCCACTCCCCCCCTTCTCTTCCACTCTCCCCCCTTCTCCTCCACTCCCCCCCCTTCTCCTCCACTCCCCCCCCCCTTCTCTTCCACTTCCCCCCCCTTCTCTTCCACTCCCCCCCCCTTCTCTTCCACTCCCCCCCCTTCTCTTCCACTCCCCCCCCTTCTCTTCCACTCCCCCCCCCCTTCTCTTCCACTCCCCCCCTTCTCTTCCACTCCCCCCCTTCTCCTCCACTCCCCCCTTCTCTTCCACTCCCCCCCCTTCTCTTCCACTCCCCCCCCCTTCTCTTCCACTCCCCCCCTTCTCTTCCACTCCCCCCTTCTCCTCCACTCCCCCCCCTTCTCTTCCACTCCCCCCCCTTCTCTTCCACTCCCCCCCCTCTTCCACTTCCACTCCCCCCCCTCTTCCACTTCCACTCCCCCCCTCTTCCACTTCCACTCCCCCCCCCTCATGTTCCACTCCCCCCCTCTGTTCCACTCCCCCCCCCTCCCTCCTCTCCACTCCCCCCCTCTTCCACTCCCCCCCTCTCTCTTCCACTCCCCCCCCCTCTCTTCCACTCCCCCCCCTCTCTCTTCCACTCCCCCCCCCTCTCTTCCACTCCCCCCCTCTCTTCCACTCCCCCCTCTCTCTTCCACTCCCCCCCTCTCTCTTCCACTCCCCCTCTCTCTCTTCCACTCCCCCCTCCTCTCCACTACCACCCCTCCTCTTCCACTCCCCCCTCCTCTTCCACTACCCCCCTCCTCTTCCACTCCCCCCCCTCTCTCTCCACTCCCCCCCCCTCTCTCTTCCACTCCCCCCCCTCCTCTTCCACTCCCCCCCCTCCTCTTCCACTCCCCCCCCTCCCTCCTCTTCCACTCCCCCCCCCCCTCCTCTCCACTCCCCCCCCCCTCCTCTTCCACCCCCCCCTCCTCTTCCACTCTCTTCCACTCCCCCCCCTCCCTCCTCTTCCACTCCCCCCCCTCTTCCACTCCCCCCCCCTCTCTCTTCCACTCCCCCCCTCTCTCTTCCACTCCCCCCCTCTCTCTTCCACTCCCCCCCTCTTCCACTCCCCCCCCTCTCTCTTCCACTCCCCCCCCTCTCTCTTCCACTCCTCCCCCCTCTCTCTTCCACTCCCCCCCCTTCTCTTCCACTCCCCCCCCTTCTCTTCCACTCCCCCCCTTCTCTTCCACTCCCCCCCCCTTCTCTTCCACTCCCCCCCCCCTTCTCTTCCACTCCCCCCCCCTTCTCTTCCACTCCCCCCCCCTTCTCTTCCACTCCCCCCCCCTTCTCTTCCACTCCCCCCCCCTTCTCTTCCACTCCCCCCCCCTTCTCTTCCACTCCCCCCCCCTTCTCTTCCACTCCCCCCCTTCTCTTCCACTCCCCCCCTTCTCTTCCACTCCCCCCCTTCTCTTCCACTCCCCCCCCTTCTCTTCCACTCCCCCCCCCTTCTCTTCCACTCCCCCCCTTCTCTTCCACTCCCCCCCCTTCTCTTCCACTCCCCCCCCTTCTCTTCCACTCCCCCCCCTTCTCTTCCACTCCCCCCCCTCTCTTCCACTCCCCCCCCTTCTCTTCCACTCCCCCCCCTTCTCTTCCACTCCCCCCCCTTCTCTTCCACTCCCCCCCTCTTCTCTTCCACTCTTCCACTCCCCCCCTCTTCTCTTCACTCTTCCACTCCCCCCCTCTTCTCTTCCACTCCCCCCCTCTTCTCTTCCACTCCCCCCCTTCCCCCCTCTTCTCTTCCACTTCCCCCCTTCCCCCCCTCTTCTCTTCCACTCCCCCCTCTTCTCTTCCACTCCCACCCTTCCCCCCTTTCTCTTCCACTCCCCCCTTCCCCCCTTTCTCTTCCACTCCCCCCCTTTCTCTTCCACTCCCCCCTTCCCCCCTTTCTCTTCCACTCCCCCCTTCCCCCCTTTCTCTTCCACTCCCCCCCTTCCCCCTTTCTCTTCCACTCCCCCTTCCCCCCTTTCTCTTCCACTCCCCCCCTTCCCCCCTTTCTCTTCCACTCCCCCCCTTCCCCCCTTTCTCTTCCACACCCCCCCTTCCCCCCTTTCTCTTCCACACCCCCCTTCCCCCCTTTCTCTTCCACTCCCCCCCTTTCTCTTCCACTCCCCCATTCCCCCCTTTCTCTTCCACTCCCCCCATTCCCCCTTTCTCTTCCACTTCCCCCCTTCCTTTTCCACTTCCCCCCTTCCCCCCTTCCCCCCTTCCCCCCTTTCTCTTCCACCCTTCCCCCCTTTCTCTTCCACCCTTCCCCCTTTCTGTTCCACTTCCCCCTTCCCCCCTTTCTCTTCCACTTCCCCCTTCCCCCCTTTCTCTTCCACTTCCCCCTTCCCCCCTTTCTCTTCCACTTCCCCCTTCCCCCCTTCCCCCCTTTCTCTTCCACTTCCCCCCTTCCCCCCTTTCTCTTCCACATCCCCCCTTCCTCTTCCACTTCCCCCCTTCCTCTTCCACTTCCCCCTTCCTCTTCCCCCCTTCCCCCTTCCTCTTCCCCCCTTCCTCTTCCACTTCCCCCCTTCCCCCCTTTCTCCCTTCCCCCCTTTCTCCCTTTCCCCCTTTCTCTTCCACTTCCCTCTTCCCCCCTTTCTCTTCCACTTCCCCCCTTCCCCACTTCCCCCCTTCCCCCCTTTCCCACTTCCCCCCTTTCTCTTCCACTTCCCCCCTTTCTCTTCCACTTCCCCCCTTTCTCTTCCACTTCCCCCCTTTCTCTTCCACTTCCACTTCCCCCCTTTCTCTTCCACTTCCCCCTTCCCCCCTTTCTCTTCCACTTCCCCCTTCCCCCCTTTCTCTTCCACTTCCCCCTTCCCCTTCCACTTCCCCCTTCCCCCCTTTCTCTTCCACTTCCCCCTTCCCCCCTTTCTCTTCCACTTCCCCCTTCCCCCCTTTCTCTTCCACTTCCCCCCTTCCCCCCTTTCTCTTCCACTTCCCCCCTTCCCCCCTTCCCCCCTTCCCCCCTTTCTCTTCCACTTCCCCCCTTTCCCCCTTTCCCCCTTTCTCTTCCACTTCCCCCCTTCCCCCCTTCCCCCCTTCCCCCCTTTCTCTTCCACTTCCCCCCTTCCCCCCTTCCCCCCTTCCCCCCTTTCTCTTCCACTTCCCCCCTTCCCCACTTCCCCACTTCCCCCCTTTCTCTTCCACTTCCCCCCTTTCTCTTCCACTTCCCCCCTTTCTCTTCCACTTCCACTTCCCCCCTTTCTCTTCCACTTCCCCCTTCCTCTTCCACTTCCCCCTTCCTCTTCCACTTCCCCCTTCCCCCCTTCCCCCCTTTCTCTTCCCCCTTCCCCCCTTTCTCTTCCACTTCCCCCTTCCCCCCTTTCTCTTCCACTTCCCCCTTCCCCCCTTTCTCTTCCACTTCCCCCTTCCCCCCTTTCTCTTCCACTTCCCCCCTTTCTCTTCCACTTCCCCCCTTTCTCTTCCACTTCCCCCCTTCCCCTTCCACTTCCCCCCTTCCCCTTCCACTTCCCCCCTTCCCCTTCCACTTCCCCCCTTCCCCCCTTTCTCTTCCACTTCCCCCCTTCCCCCCTTTCCCTTCCCCCCTTTTCCCCCTTTCTCTTCCCCTTCCCCCCTTTCTCTTCCCCTTCCCCCCTTCCCCCTTTCTCTTCCACTTCCCCCCTTTCTCTTCCACTTCCACTTCCCCCCTTTCTCTTCCACTTCCCCCTTCCTCTTCCACTTCCCCCTTCCTCTTCCACTTCCCCCTTCCTCTTCCACTTCCCCCTTCCCCCCTTCCCCCCTTTCTCTTCCCCCTTCCCCCCTTTCTCTTCCACTTCCCCCTTCCCCCCTTTCTCTTCCACTTCCCCCTTCCCCCCTTTCTCTTCCACTTCCCCCCTTTCTCTTCCACTTCCCCCCTTTCTCTTCCACTTCCCCCCTTCCCCTTCCACTTCCCCCCTTCCCCTTCCCCTTCCCCTTCCCCTTCCCCCCTTCCCCCCTTTCTCTTCCACTTCCCCCCTTCCCCCCTTTCCCTTCCCCCCTTTTCCCCCTTTCTCTTCCCCTTCCCCCCTTCCCCCCTTTCTCTTCCCCTTCCCCCCTTCCCCCCTTTCTCTTCCCCTTCCCCCCTTCCCCCCTTTCTCTTCCCCTTCCCCCCTTTCTCTTCCCCTTCCCCCCTTTCTCTTCCCCTTCCCCCCTTTCTCTTCCCCTTCCCCCCTTTCTCTTCCCCTTCCCCCCTTTCTCTTCCCCTTCCCCCCTTCCCCCCTTTCTCTTCCACTTCCCCCCTTCCTCTTCCACTTCCCCCCCTGCCGGCCGGGCGGTGAATCGCGGATCACTGACGCTTTCAGCACGTGACCGAGCGGCTTGGTCGGGAGGCGGAGCTTGGAGTGGGGCCGCGAGTGGGCGGGAAGCGGCGAGCGGAGGAGCCGGCGGTAGCACTGGAGAGCGGACACCGAGCGGAGGAGCCGGCTGCAGCACCGGAGAGCGGACACCGAGCGGAGGAGCCGGCTGCAGCACCGGAGAGCGGACGGAAAAAACAACAACCAACTGTCCCTAATTGGCGGTGAGTGACGGCGGCCTCCAACCTCATTTCACCGAGCCCGGGTTTTATAATTTCAAAAGCTATTTTAATTGGCAGGAGATTTGACGGAAAATATATCAACCAAATGAAGGTGATGACGTGTAAATGAAGTCAAAGTAACAGTTAAAAAAAACAAGGTTATATAATTTTTATTCCGTTTTTGAAAAAATTTTCCGGTGGTAATTTTTTGGTGCGTCAGAGGCGGCGAGGAGCGGATTAGGAGGAGTTGCTGTTAATTCTCAAACCGTGTTTAGAGGAGGAGGAAAAGCTGCGGCTTTCTGGAAATCTGCGGGTGATGAGAAAGATCAGTTGGTTTGTTGTTTTATGAAGATTGACAGGATGGTGGCTGCAGCCTCACTGCTGACACCACAGCCTTTTCTGTCAATGCAGTCTCCTGCCGGCGCCATCAGCCTGTTTGGGTAGGTGCAGCTTTGCCAAGATTTATCTCCCTGCATTTGGTGCCTGTGCCTTCCTCAAACATATGTTTTCGGGGAACCAATGGACTGTACTGAACTCTTGCTGCCCCCAACAGTGTCTTTTTTTAAATTAGTATCTGCATGGTAGAATATTAAAATTGTGTTTAGCCCTTCTAGCATGACAATGGCCTTTCTGCCATTTCTCGGAATATTAAAATTATTTTCATTTATAGTTTGTCTTTGTAGGCAGTCAGGCCTTTTAAATTCTCATTGTGTGAATATGTTGCTGTTTAACTTTGTGGTTTTACTGATCATTTATCTGCGATTTCCATTTAGAATTCAGATCACTGATTTCAAGTTTATGTTCCACTGCTTGTTGTATGGTCCCATGCCTTGTTTATTCAAGGACACAATCCAGGTGCTGACCCTGTTCAGGAGAGTTTGGGGGCTGGAGGGGGTTATGGGTATGGTTATGATCAGAGGCCAAGCATTTCATGGGAGAAATGTCTGGGTATATTGGAACAATTTTGGTGGAGGCCTGGGGACCAGATTTATTTATTTTTTAAATGGCCAAGTGCTCGTTCTCATTGAAGAGTGAGAAGTTCAATATTATAAATGCTTGTGTGTGGCAGATGATGTTGGTTTACCAATGTAGTACCTTCTAAATTGCACCAGCATCTGTTGCAGACGGTTTCTTAAATAAGTGTGTATGCAGTTATCTGTATCTGACAGTGTGATACATTTACCACAGGTTGACAGCTTGCCACTTTGATTCATTGCCTTAATGAGATAATTTTTGGTGGATAATAGATTATTTGAAAGTTTCCAGCATTAAATCTCCTATGTTGTCCAGTTCATGGAAAAGTCACAGGTGCTGACTTTCCACAGTCATAATGTAGCTCATGCATCCACTTTTGCATGTAGTCCATAGTACTCCCCTTGAATTAACCAGACCACCCAGCTATGTATATATGTTAACGAACCCTCACTCCTTGTATTCTTATTAACAGTCTTTGAAATAATTATTGTGGAGCTAATAGATTGAGAATCAGAGTATGTATACACAAGCATGTGCTGATTGCTGGGTACTGATGGTGAATTTGATAAGTGCCAATCACTGGCACCTGAGTGAGTTTAAATAGTTTGGCACTTTATCAAAATCTCAACTGACATCTCTAAACTAATATTTTTGCCCCCCAAATCTGTGCCCATCTTTCCCACAAGTCTATTTGGCAAACCCTTCAGGTTTCCACTACAGCACTATAACAGCCCTTTTCAAAGCTACAGGTGACATCTTTTGGGACTGACTGATCATGGTAAACTATCCTTCTCAGCCAGTCTGCAGCTTTTGACATGGTTTACCACACATCCTCTTCCAGTGCCTCTCCTTGGTTTCTGTCAATCCAGTCGTAGCCAGGGAATCAACTGCACTGTTGCTGCCAGAGTCCCCAAGCATCTATTTCTCATCTATATGCTGCTCCTTGGTGACATGGTCCAAAAAAAATCAGTTTCCACATGTGCAGTGATGACACCCAGCTCTACCTTACCACCAACTCTCATGACTCTTCAACATCCACTGAATTATCATGCTGCTTGTTCGGTAAGCAGAAATTTCCTTCAACTCGATATTGGGAAGACCGAAGATGTTGTGTCTGCCTCAATTTTGTACAATTCTGGCAGCAGTTGTGGAGGGAGAAAGAGTTAATGTTTCAGGTTGATGAAAGGTCAACAGGACATAGGCGGGCAGAATGGGCAGAGAAGTGGCAGATGGAATTTCATGCAGACAAGTGTGAAGTGTTACATCAGAAGGGATAGGATGAAGTTATGTAGACTTAATGGCACAGCTCTAAAGAGTGTGCAGGAGCAGAGGGGCCCAGGGGTGGGTGTATGTGCAACGATCTTTGAAGGTGGCAGGACATGTTGAGAGAGTGGTTAGCAAAGCACATGGGCTCTTAGACTTCATAAATAGAGGCATAGAGTACAAAAGCAGAGAAGTTATGCTGAACCTTTATAAAGCTCTGGTTTGACCTCAACTACGGTATTGCATCCAGTCCTGGATGCTTTAGGAAGGAAGAGAGTCCTTGAGAGGGTGCAGAGGAGATTTACCAGAATGGTTTCGGGGATGGTGGATTTTAGTTACAAGGCTAGGTTGGAAAAACTGGAGCAAAGGATATTGAGGGGAGATATAATAGAGGTGTACAGATTGACAGGCTTAGATAAGTTAGACAAGAGAGGAATGCTCCTATAAACTGATGTACAAGGACTAGGGGACAGAGGTTGAAGATTTTGGGCAAGAGATGCAGGGGGGATGTGAGGAAGAACTTTTTATGCAGTTAGTTGTAATGACCTGGAACCCGCTGCCCACAAGTGTGGTGAAAGTGGAGACAATCAATAATTTCAAAAGGAAATTGGATGGGCACTTTAAGGAAATAAACTTGCAGGGTTTTGGGGGTCAAGGCTTGAGTGGTACTGACTAGATTACTTTGCTGAGAGCTGCATGGACTCAATGGGCCGAATGGTCGTCTATATCGAAAATGACTCTGACCCTCAATGACTTTGTCCCCTCTAGATTTCTGTGCTCCTCCATTTCTGGCCTCATGCAGGTCCCCATCTTAATTGCTGCATCAAATGCTTTCAACTGCCTAGGCCCTAAACTCTGGAATTCCTTCCCTCAACCTCTCTACCCCTCTCTCCTTTGAGACACTCCTTAAAACTTGTCTCTGACCAACTTTTGGTCATCTGTCCTAATAACTCCTGCGTGGTTTGGTGTCAGATTTTATGATTGCTCCAGTGGAGTGCATTGGGATATTTTGTTAAAGGTGCTATATAAATGAAAGTTGCTGTTGCAAACAGTTCTGTGCTCCACAAATCTTGAGGTTTCTTTTGATCCCTATCCACATTTAGTAACTTTTAAATTGATTAAATCCAGTCCCTATTCACTCCATCAAAGTCGTGCATAATTTCAAAAATTAAACCTTTGCTGTGAATCTATTCCCAGAATCTTAAATCTATCCTTGTAATTATAGTTTCCCTTCCCTGGAATAATCCTGGTGAACCTATATTGTAAACATTCTATGTTTTAATGTCGATTGAGTCGTACAAAACTACACACAGTGACCGAACTAGTGCTTTTTGCTCTGGCCCTTATTTCTGAAATCAATAATTCTTCTGGCTATTTTATTTTCCTTTACGAACCTTCAGTCCATTGCACCAGTTCTCAAAGATGAAAGATATTTTTCCTGCAGCCCTTTTTTGATCGTAATGTATGTTTGTCCTTTGTTAATTTAGGGGAGATCTTCTAGTTGTAATATGTCTGACCTGTGATAATCCATTCCAGTCCATGTTAAACTGCAGGCCTGCACAGTAAAGTGATGTAATGCAATGCACCAGAATGCAGATTATGTCTTTGTCTAGGGTGGCCGCTTTTAATGCCCTTTATACTAAACAATCTTGTCCTTCCAGTAATCAAGACATTTTTTTTCTAGCTATGCACACGAGTTATGTCTGCATGGGAGAAATATGCCAAATGTCAATTTATCTCAATTCACAGTGGGTGTGGGCTAGTGCTCATTGCTGTTGGCAACTTTAGCTTGACTGTGAAAAAGCTAAAACGGCATTAAAGGATTAATTTTCTTTGTTGAATGCTGTTTAATTTCTTGTTGCCAGGAACGTATTTCTAATATTTACCATTGTATCGGCTGACCATTTTCCACCCTTTTCCAAAATCATCTTTCAAAATCACGAGGCATCTAGTCAAAGTAGACCGAAAAACTGTTCCCTTGGAGGTGTTGAGAACCAGAGACCACAGATTTAAGGTGATAGGTGACATGAGAGAACTTTTTTATGCAGTGAGTGGTTAGGATCTGAAATACACAGTCTGAGGGGGTGGATGAGGCAGATTCAGTTGTGGCTTTTAAAAGGAACTTGGATAAGCACCTGAAGATGATAAATATGCACGGTTGCCTGGTAGGAATGGGGTGTGGGACTAGCAGAATTGCTTTTGCACAGTGCTGGTACAGACTCGATGGAAATGGCCTCCTCCTGTGCCGTAACCATTCTATGATTCTTACCTTTGCAGCTACAGTGACTGAACTTGTATCTTTTTAACTACTTTTAAAATTTAATTCTGGCCTCTTGAGCATCCCCGATTTTAATCGCTGCACCATTGCTGGCCGTGCCTTTAGTTGCCTAAGTCCTAAGCTTTGGAATTCCCTCCCTGTGTCTCTTCACCTCTCACTCCACTTTTCTGCTTCAAGGCACTCCTTTAAAACCTATCTTTGAGCAAGCTTTTGGTCATCTGACCTAATCTCCTTATGTGGCTCTGTGTCAGATAGTGTTTTTATAATGCTCTTGTGAAGAACCTTGGGATATTTTATGTTAAGGGCACTATATAACTACAAGTTGTTAAGTCTTGGAATTGCTTTACTGTCTCCAGATGTCTTGGTGCTAAAGGCTGGCTCGGGTCTGCAAATTAAACCCGACCCGAGCCCGACAGAACCACATCCGAGCCCGACCCGGCCCGAGTCCTTCCTATTTTGTTCCCGTGCCCGACCCGACCATCCATTCACCTCCTTTCCATTTTTCACTTTCCTGATCTGCACAAGCTTAAAATAACTAGAAGAAAACAACCTTTCAAGCCCAAAAAGTAAATTAACAGTGGAACCACTTACCTGAGGTTGTGATGAAGTGTGTCTGACATGACCTGAGCCTGAGTGCCGGACCCGGAAGTGCGACCTGAACCTGACGCATGTCATTGGGTCCCATCAGGTTTGAGTCGGGTAGCTGGCCTTTACTTCGTGCTACCCACCTCCATACAGTATGCCTATCAACAGAATCTGCTACGTTTCATAAATGCCTTATTGAAACAGTTTCTATAGGAAACTTTCTTTCTGCCATCTTAAAATGATCTGTTTTTGGCCAGTGGCATGTGAATGCCCATGTCTGAAGTAAATGAAAAAGAAAAATTCATGATGAGCATTGAACCTGTCTCAATATTGTTATAAATCTAGAATACCTGACACTGACTCATTGTACCCATTCTGAAGCAAGTGGATTTTTTAACAAACAGCAGAGTTAAAGGTTTGCAGGTCTTTGAACCATTGGTTCACTGCAGGTTTGAAGGAACATCATGTGTTTGCATTTCTTTATATACAATGATCTTAAAATCAGAGGTAGAGGATGAGCACCTCTTTTTGCATCTGCATTAATGTCCGTTGGATGAGGCGGTAACCTGAGGGCCTGTCTGCCCTTTCGAGTGGCACGATTTTGAAGAAGAGTGGAGAGTTCTCACTGGTGTCCTGACAAGTATTTATATCTCAACACGGTCACTAAACATCAGATTAGCTACTCATATCTCATTGCTGATTGTGGAATTTGCACATAGCAGAGTTTCACGAAGTTATGTTAAACTTGCATAGGACCCAGGTCGGGCCGCACTTGAGTACTGTGCACTGTCTGATCTCCATATTATAAAAAAGACAGAGAAGTACTGGAGAAAGCTCATTTGAAAAAAAATATATATAAGGATTGTACCAGAGCTGACATATTACCACTGTTGGGAAAGATTGACCAGGCATGGACTTGTTTGCGAACAAAGACTTAGAGGTGACATGATGGAGAGCTTTAAAATTATGAATGGATTGAACAGGGTAGATGTGGAGAGAGAGTGTCTCTACTTGTGGTAGAGTCCAAAATTAGGGTCCATAAATACACAATAGTTACTAATAAACCCAATAGGCAAATTAGAAAAATATTCTTTATGAAGAGGGGTGAGAATTTGGTTGAAATAAATAGCTTAGAAACTCTCTCAAAGAAATTAGATGAGTACATAAGAGAAAAGGGAGTAGACAAGTGGATAGAATGGTAGTGGATTCATGTGGAGTTTAAACATTTCAAACTATTTAGGCTGAAAGGCCTGTTTCTTTGCTGTATATTCTATGTAAATTGGCTGTTGCGTTTTCGACATTGCAACTGTGATTTCACTCCAAAAGAATTTCATTGGCTGTAAAGGGCTTTGGGATTTTCTGAACCAATGAAAGATGCTGCAAAATGCAAGTACCTTGAATTGTGCTCTAGGTTATTCGTTGCAATCTTTTGGATCAGCCGCATCATTATTTTTGCTTATCACATTTCAACTCCCATTTTACCTTTCTTCCCCCACCCACCTTGCTTGGTCAACAATAAAAGCTCCGTTGTCTCACTGTGGGCTACAAGACATGCATTTAACAATAACTGGTTTTCTAATATAAAAACAAGAAATGCTGAAACTACTCAGCAGGTCTGGCAGCACCTGTGGAAAGAGAAGCAGAGTTAACGTTTCAGGTCAGTGACCCTTCTTTGGAACTAGCAAATATTAGAAATGTCAAAGGTTATAAGCAAGTGAGCCGGGGGTGGGGCAAGAGATAACAAAGGAGAAGGTGTAGATTGGACAAGGCCACATAGCTGACCAAGAGGTCATGGAGAAAAGGCAAACAGTATGTTAATGGTGTGTTAACCTCTTGGTCAGCTATGTGGCCTTGTCCAATCTACACCTTCTCCTTTGTTATCTCTTGCCCCACCCCTGGCTCACTTGCTTATAACCTTTGACATTTCTAATATTTGCTAGTTCCGAAGAAGGGTCACTGACCCGAAACGTTAACTCTGCTCCTCTTTCCACAGATGCTACCAGACCTGCTGAGTGGTTCCAGCATTTCTTGTTTTTATTTCAGATTTCCAGCATCCACAGTATTTTGCTTTTATTAAACTGGTTTTCTAACATTGGTGACTGGATAAATCAATAGGGATATGGTTAATGGAAACCTTTTGTATCTTGCCCATTTACTTCTTACAAACATGTTCATTTTACTTGGTGTGTAAGACTGCTTATTTCTGAGCTATCTGGGCACTCTTGTCTGGATGGAAAGTCAGTTGATGAGGGGTGATCAATCTAACCTTGTCATTGGGAGTAAGGAGAGAGAATTTAGATATGTTCTTTAGTAAAGACAAAAGGAACGTGCATTTATGAAGTGTCTTTTGCAGGATGTCCTAAACACCGCAGTCAATAAATTACTTTTGAAATGCTGTATCCTTTAGTCAACACTGCAGCCAATTTGTGCACCGTAAGGTCCTATGAAAAACAGTGAGAAAAATTAGCAGATAATTGGTTTTGGTAATGTCATTTAAGGGACAGATATTAACAAGAACACTTAACTCCCTGCTCTTTAAATAGTGCCATGGGTTCTTTTGTGTTCACCTGAACTGATCAGAAGGACAGCGCTCCCTTGGTATTATACCTGAAGTGTTTGCCTGGTATATGTGCTCAAATGTTGGTTGTGGGACCTGAATCAGTGATTTTTTTGAGTGAGATGAGCATGTAATAATTTACCACAGTGAGTAGCTAAGGCAGAGATTTTTTTTTAAGGGGAGAAATGATACAGGCCTATGAGGATAGAACAATGCAGTGGAATTAGTTTTGGATTATTTTAGACAAGAGCTGCCATTCTGTGCTGTAAACTCATATGGTTCTTTTGTTTCTCTTCCCCCCCCCCCCCTGGATTTTTACCCCTCCAAAAAAATGACTCTTCTGCATGGTTTCCGGTTTGAATATTATGTATAATTTGCTTTGATCAGTGACAGGGCAGCCACTAACGACAGCACAGTAAAGGAAGCAATGCTTCTGAAGGAATCAGAGACCCACTAAAAGAGGTTGTTTTTCACAGGCATCTGCTGAAGCAGCACTATTCACCACCTCCCCATGACACAGGATATTGTGGAACACCTGAGATCAATGTAAATTGTTCCCTAACACTCCAGCCAAAGACTTACAGGTTGATAGGTAAATTGGCCATTGCAAATTGCCCCTAGTGTAGGTAGGTGGTAGGAGAATTGAGGGAAGGTGGGGATGTGGTAGGGAATATGGGATTAATGTAGGATTAGTATAAATAGGTGGTTGTTGGTCGGCACAGACTCGGTGGGCCGAAGGGCCTGTTTCAGTGCTGTATTTCTCTATGAATCTATAATATTGCTGGCTGCACTAAATGCATTGAGCTCACTGGCAACTCTTGCCCAGAGACATCAATGTTTTACAAGTCTTAAGTATTTCTGTAAAGTATTTCTTTGTGCAGCTTGATTTAATTCAATGATTAAATGGGCTATGGTGCTTTATAGTCCGCAGTTATTCAGTATTCTGACTTAAAGCACTACTTTGGCACAAAATCTTTGTTCATCAGACCGACTTCAACTATAAGTATATTTATCTCCAAGAAACCGCATGCAATGGTGCATGGTCCCTTTCAAGTAATAACGTGAATTGCAGTGTCCAGTGGGAGGTAGCATTTCATTTCCCACTTCCTGCGCGTTTTCTAGATCCATTCATTTCCACATCTGTCACTGCACTTTCCAACTGGATGAGTTGCTCTTTCTTCCAACCTGTCGTTTTAATTCTGTTTTCCCCACTCTGACCTCTCTGTCCTTTGCCTCTGCCACTGTTCTAATACACTTCAACAAAAGCTCGAGGAACAGTACCTTGCCTTTTGATTAGGCAAGTTACAGCCTTCCGGACTCAACATTAAGTTCAGCCATTTCACATCATAACCATTGCCCTCATTTTTTCAGATGGCAGCTGTTAATGATTCTGATTATTTGATTTACACCTCTAAAGTCTGTTCCTTTACTTGCCCCATACCATCATCTTTCATCTTACACCATCATCCCTTTTGTCATTTAATCTCTCCTGCCTTCCATTCTATCACAGCCCTCCATGTTCTTTCCCCTCCCACTATCCCCATTTCCCTGCCTCTATGCTTAAAGCTTTCTAATCTCTAAATTTTTTCCATTTCTGATAAAAGGTCATCGACTTGAAATGTTAACACTTTTTCTAAAACCTACACAGATGCTGCCTGATATGCTCAGTATTTCCCACATTTACTGTTTTTGTTCTCCTCCCCTATAGGGAAGAAAGAACTTGCATTTATATAAGACATCTGAAAGGTCTTATTGGCACTTTAATCTACACCATTGTGATCTTGAGGCTCAACTTCTCCACTGCACAAATCTCAGATCTTGTGCCATGTTTCATTTCTACATAAAGCAACTCCATGTCCCCGGCTCAGGTCAAAATCTGCTTGCTCTCTGTGCGACAGCAAATTGATTTTGAGCTCTTCAAATCCTGACATGGTCCCCCTGCAATCTTACCTTTAGCTGTACATTTCCTGATGTTATTGCTGCTTTCTCCTCATTTGCTGTTCTGATACTGAATCATTCCCCATTCCCTCTTCTCCAAACTTTGTGGCTTATGTTCCCACTAAGTTTGTGCTTTTAAAAGCCTCCTAAAATCCCCTCCAGCCAAGCTTCTGTTGTGTTCAACATCAACTGTGTGCATTTACTCTAAAAATGCTGTAAAATATTTTTGTAAAGGGTTATAGAAATGTAAGTTGGGATTTCAGCGAAGCCTGCACCTACTCCTGAAGTAGAGAAGGCTGATCAGTAGCTAGCACAGATGTTGGGAGTGGTGGGGGAGAAAAACTATTTTTTAATTTATGTGAATTAGAAAGTAGCATCAAACTTTAGAAGGACACCTTCACACATCTGCCAATTTGAAACTTCTGGTTTTTAGGATGGCGCTGTGAAAATATAGAGGTGCTGTTTGGATTAACAAAGTAAGAATATATTAATAAGAAAATCTTGTTGCCAACTCTTTATGTCCCAAATACGTTTTTGGATCCATTCTCCCTCAATTTGGTCCAGCTGCCATTCAAACCTAGAATGTTACTTATTTGTCCCGCAGTCCCTGTTGAGCTGAATTTAGAAAGGTTAAGTGGTTGCTGTGAGTATTGTTTCTCTTCTGTTCAGATGTTTGTGTCACTGATCTGTGAACTAGCTGCTCATTTTTATATGTTTGAGCATTGAACAGCCCCAGTGCAGTCTGACGTCTGTCAGTGTACGGCCCTGTTCAACCTGAAGAAAGATTTTTCAACCACCTCAAATGGAATTGAGTCTCTGTTCAAATCACCAGGTTTTGTTTAGCAACCTGCTGCTAAAACCTGGACAATTTGCCTATACATTCTTGAAGTTTGTTTTCTGTAATGCACAATAGAGTTGAGTTCTGTTCATTATTGGCAAGTCTCTCAAACACCGATCTAATTGCATGCAATCAGTCAACTACTGCGGATCTTCAGGTTTGAGAGTTTACTTCAGGGAGGGAAGTGCATTGGATTTCTGAAATGTGTGCTGGATTCTGCTTCTCCGAGCTCAGGGCCGTAAAGCAGCTTCTTTTGTTCATTGAAAGTTGTCCAGCAAAGGCTGCACTGTTACCTGCTTGCTGCATTTTATTCTGGCAGGTGGGGGGGGCGGTGGGTGGTGGTCCTGGTGTCGGTTGGAAGGCAGGGGGTGTCCTCTGTCAGACCCTTGAAGCCATTTGACAGCAGGCAGGCAATTAACAGCCTGCCATCAAGGATGCTGTCCCTTTAAGGGTTGAGCTCTCATCTCCAGAGCTGCCGGCCTATTGGAGGGCCGGCAGCACCACTGGGAGCAATGGCGACGGCCGGTGCTGCAGGAAGACTGGAGAAGATCCTGGCACAGGTGAGTGGGGTTGGTGTTGCTGGCGCCATTCAGGCAGGCTGCAGCGACAGGGTGGGGAGAGGTGGCTTCCTGGGGGAAAGGTGGCAATGTTTGTGTTGTGGGGGGTTGGGATCTGGGGGCCCTTGATTGCCCCCAAAGGAGGGAGCCCCCTCCCCAACCCCACTAGGAGGTCACCAGACTTTACCTGGCAGCATCTCCCTCTGGCGGATGGCTCCTCTGCCTTCCACAGAATTGAGGTGGAGGTGAGAAGAGGCCCTTAGTGGCTATTAACTGCCACTTATAGGGGATAAAGTGTTAAGTAATTCGGTACTATTTTGAAACTGCAATTTTTTTTTTTACACGACTTGAATGTTTTACTGCTGGAATCTTCACAAACAATTGACTGCCATCACTGTAAAATCAGCTTAATTTTAAACATTGTGTTTGAGTCCAGAACTCCCCTGGTCTATCAAGAAGCACTTGGATATCATGCAGGTGAGTAGCAAGTATGCAGTGCTGCTATTGGGCACAGCATTGTGCTCCTACTGACCCATTACTTTTGCAATTGTGTAAACTCACTGGCATCATTTCTGTAAAGTTTGTGTGGAGAATATTAGGATCTCTGGGAGTTGTGGATTGTTTATTTTTGGATAAACTATTTTAAGTTTCACTTTTGGGCAATTATCCATGTGCCTTAAGAGACACGTAGGGAAATTTTATTTTCCTCTCTTTGGTACCTTTCCTCTTCTGAACGTGTTGACTTGCTGGTGTGGCATACAAAAGGGTGATTGCACTCTTAGCTATTGCATCCAAGTGATTACTCTGTCTCAAGTATAAAATTAAAATCCAATGTTATGAATTAAAGTTAAAAAAATGAACAAAAAGTGATTATTCAATGTTTTTTTTAAGAATTCAAACTAAGCCCGTTTGAATTTTTTTTATTCATGGGATGTCTGTCTAGGTGGTAGAGGTTGCGGGTTTGGAAGGTGCTTGGTGAGTTGCTGCAGTGCATCTTCTATATGGTACACACAGCTGCCACTGTGCGTTGGTATTGCAGGGAGTGAATGTTGAAGGTGGTGGATGGGTTGCCAATCAAGTGGGTTGCTTTGTTCTGGATGGTGGTGTTGAGCTTCTCAAGTGTTGGAGCTGCACCCATCCAGGCAAGTGAAGAGTACTCCATCACACACCTGACTTGTCGACGACACCTTCCATTACTTCGCTGATGATAGGGAGAAGATTGATAGGGCGGTAATTGCCTGGGTTGGATTTGTCCTGCTTTTTGTGCACGGGACATACCTGGGCAATTTCCCACATTGCTGGGTGGATACCAGTGTTGTAGCTGTCCTGGAACAGCTTGGCAAGGGGTGCAGCTAGTTCTGGAGCACAAGTCTTCAGGGCCCATAGCCTTTGTAGTATTTAGTGCCTTCAGCTGTTACACGATATCATTGGGAGTGAATCAGATTGGCTGAAGACTGGCATCTGTGATGTTGGGGACCTCAGGAGGGGGGTCAAGATGGATCTTCTCGGAATTTCTGGCTGAAGATTGTTGCAAATGCTTCAGCCTTGTCTTTTGCACTGATGTGCTGGGCTCCTCCATCATTGAGGAAGGGGATGTTTGTGGAGCCTCCTCCTCCAGTCAGTTTATTTGTCTACCATTCACGACTGGATGTGGCAAGACTGCACAGCTTCGATCTGATCTGTTGGTTGTATGATTGCTTAGCCTTGTCTGTCACATGCTGTTTTCGCTGTTTGGCACGCAAGTAGTCCTGTGTTGTAGCTTCACCAGACTGACACCTCATTTTTGGGTATGCCAGGTGCTGCTCCTGGCATGCCCTCCTGCACTCGTCTTTGAATCAGGGTTGGTCCCCTGGATTGATGGTAATGGTAAAGTGGGGGATATGCTGGGCCATGAGGTTACAGATTGTGGTTGAATGCATTTCTACTGATGGCCCAGAGCACCTCATGGATGCCCAGTTAAGTTGCTAGATTGGTTCGAAATCTATCCCATGTAGCACGATGATAGTGCCACACAACAGAAAGGTGGGTACCCTCAATGTGAAGATGGAACTTCATCTCCACAAGGACTGTGCGGTGGTCACTCCTAGCAGTACTGTCATGGACAGACGCGTGTGTGGCAGGTAGATGGGTGAGAACAAGGTTAAGTAGATTTTTCCCTCGCCACCTGCCGCAGACCCAGTCTAGCAGCTATGTCCTTTAGGATTTGGCCAGCTCAGTAAATATTTATTTATTTAGAGATACGGCACTGAAACAGGCCCTTCGGCCCACCGAGTCTGTGCCGACCCACAGCCACCCATTTATACTAACCTTACAGTAATCCCATATTCCCTACCTACACTTGGGGCAATTTACAATGGCCAATTTACCTATCGCCTGCAAGTCTTTGGCGGTGGGAGGAAACCGGAGCACCCGGCGAAAAGCCACGCGGTCACAGAGAACTTGCAAACTCCACACAGGCAGTACCCAGAATTGAACCCAGGTCCCTGGAGCTGTGAGGCTGCGGTGCTAACCACTGTGCCACCCATAGTGGTGTGACTGAGCCAGTCTTGGTGACAGATGTTTAAGACCTCCCATCCAGAGAACAATTTGTGCTATTGCTACCCTCAGTGCTTCATTCAATTGGTGCTCAACATGGAGAAGCACTGATTTGTCAGCTGAGGGAGGGAGGTGGGGTGGGGTATGCAGTAGGCGGTAATCAGAAGGTGGTTTCCTTGCACATGTTTGACCTGATGCCATGGGACTTCATGGGGTCTGGAGTCAAAGTTGACAACTCCCGGGGCAACTCCCTTCTGACTATATAACCACTGTACTGCCACCTCTGGTGGGTCTATCCTGCTGGTGGGACAGGACATATCCAGGGATGGTGATGGTGGTGTCTGGGACATTGTCTGCAAGGTATGATTTTGTGAGAGTGACTATGTCAGGCTGTTGCTTGGCTAGTCTGTGGGACAGCTCTCCAACTTTGGCCCAAGCCCCCAGGCATTAATAAGGAGGACTTTGCAGGGTTTGCTGTTTTCGTTTGCAGTGCCTGGGTGAACTGCCCAACTGCCTGGGTGCAGTGCTCCACCTGGTTTCATTCTTTTTCTTAGGCTTTGTAGCGGTTTGATACAACTGAGTGACTTGCTCGGCCATTTCAGAGGCAGTTAAGAGTCAACCACCTTGCTGTGGGTCTGGAGTCGCATGTAGGCCAGACCAGGTAAGGACGGCAGATTTCCTTCCTCAAAGGATGTCAGTGAACCAGATGGTTTTTACAACAATCGACAATGGTTTCACGATCACGAGACAAGCTTTTTTTTTAAATTCCAGATTTATTTATTGAATTCTGATCTGAATTTAAAGCATTAGCCTGGGGCTGTGGGTTACTAGTCTAGTGACTGCCACTGCCTCCCCTATAATTAATTAATTGAATTTAAAATCCTACTAGCTACCATGGTGGGATTGACTCCTTGATCCCAGGGTCTCTGGAATACTGAGCCTGTTACATTACCACCATGTCGCTGTCACCCCAGCACTGAACATGCCAATTACTATACCATTAATGTATATTCCAACTTCCATCTAGAACGCAGCTCCCTTATTTGCCTAATCTCCAGGCTTCAGCTGACCAGATACTGGTTTGCATTTTAAATTTCAGCCTTTTTTTAAAAAAATGTGACAGTGTGCCTCATCACCATAACTCACTTCCTCTTGCCCAAGTTTTGGTACCTATATATGCATTTGCCCAGAATGCATTTTTGGAAAACTGAAATGAAACACGATTAGTGAAAGTATTCTCCATATCACTAATTATCCATTGATATATACCATGCTATAATCTCCCAAAATTCTAGAATTACATGTAATTGAAAAAGTCATTTATTTAAGCACCATAAACAGTAACTCAAATTCTGCATGGATAGAATCAGAGTGTGAAGACTGAAGTGTCCTAAAATTCCGAAGAGCTTGTGCAACAAAGTTCATTTGATTTATTCATCTTAACCATGTGGCCTGGGTAATCACCCAGGGCAGATTAAAGCAAACCAAAACATTTCATTGCAAAGCAAATAATTAATAAAATACATTTCATGTACTGACAGAATTTATGTAAATATCATGAATAATCACTAGGTGAACAAACAGATGACAGCTGGCATTTCTCTGCATAAAACCTACATTTTCTGGTAATCTGCAACAGTTAACGATAGAATCATTGAATATAATGTGTTGTAACTATTACCATGCGACAGCAAATCTTGATTTCATAAATGGGCACCAGATCTAATAGCCTAAAACCAAAATTGGCTAAAAATCTGTTTCTAGGTATATATTGCGTGCTTAAAATGTATTTTTCTACCTTTTAAAATGGTAACCCATAATTTGCAACTTAGCAGAGGCAGCTGCTTCAGTATTTTGCTTTCCACCTGTATTCTCTACTCAGTCGATAGAAATTCATAAGGTGATGCATCATAGAACCAGATCATTAATCACCTTCCACTTATCAATTTTAACTCCTTATACAAAAACAGCAAATATCTAGGTGAGCTCGTTACACAGCCACAAACTTCCGATGGACTTGCAAAACCTGAACAAAACTAATGATAATTATAGCATGCTTGGGGGGGTGGGTTGTTGACTCTGGAACTGTAGTTCCCAAAGCTCTCCATCACTGGGTCTTTCCTTGCACGTGTCCAGGTCTGTTGCAGAATGATTGATTGCCCTGATTAGTCAACATCTGCATTATGGCTTTGATCATGTGACTTCCGAAATGGTGGATGTCACACAAAGTATATGTAATCTTGGGCTTTATAAATAGAGGCATTGAGTATAAAAGCAGGGAAGTTATGCTGAATCTTTTATAAAGCTCTAGCTAGGCACCAACTAGACTACTGTGCCAGGTTTAGTTGCCACACTTTTACCAGAATGGATCATTGGGGAATTTAGTTACAAGGTTAGAACAAAGAACAGTACAGCACAGGAACAGGCCATACGCCGATCTTGATGCCTGTCTAAAGTAAAACCATCTGCATTTCTGGGGACCATATCGCTCTATTCCAATCCTATTGATGTACTTGTCAAGATGCCTCTTAAACGTCGCTATCGTACCTGCTTCCACCACCTCCCCCGGCATCAAGTTCCAGGCACTCACCACCCTCTGTGTAAAGAACTTGCCTCGCACATCCCCTCAACTTTGGCCCTCGCACCTTAAACCTATGTCCCCTAGTAACTGACTCTTACACCCTGGGAAAAAGCTTCTGACTATCCACTCTGTCCATGCCACTCATAACTTTGTAAACCGCTATCATGTCGCCCCTCCACCTCCGTCGTTCCAGTGAAAACAATCCGAGTTTATCCAACCTCTCCTCATAGCTAATGTCCTCCAGACCAGGCAACATCCTGGTAAACCTCCTCTGTACCCTCTCCAAAGCCTCCACGTCCTTCTGGTCGTGTGGCGACCAGAATTGCACGCAGTATTCCAAGTGTGGCCTAACTAAGGTTCTGTACAGCTGCTGCATGACTTGCCAATTTTTATACTGTATGCCCCAACCAATGAAGGCAAGCCTGCCGCATGCCTTCTTGACTACCTTATCCACCTGCATTGCCACTTTCAGTGACCTGTGGACCCGTACGCCCAGATCTCTCTGCCTGTCAATACTCCTAAGGGTTCTGTCATTTACTGTATACTTCCCACCTGTATTAGATCTTCCAAAATGCATTACCTCACATTTGTCCGGATTAAACTCTATCTGCCATTTCTCCGCCCAAGTCTCCAATCGATCTATATCCTGCTGTATCCTCTGACAATCCTCATCACTATCCGCAACTCCACCAACCTTTGTGTCGTCCGCAAACTTACTAATCAGACCAGCTACATTTTCCTCCAAATCATTTATATATACTACAAAGAGCAAAGGTCCCAGCACTGATCCCTGCGGAACACCACTAGTCACAGCCCTCCATTCAGAAAAGCACCCTTCCACTGCTACCCTCTGTCTTCTATGACCGAGCCAGTTCTGTATCCATCTTGCCAGCTCACCTCTGATCCCGTGTGACTTCATCTTTTGGACCAGTCTGCCGTGTGGGACCTTTACTGAAGTCCATATAGACAGCATCCACTGCCCTTCCTTCATCAGTTTTCTTTGTCACTTCCACAAAAAACTCAATCAAATTAGTGAGACACGACTTCCCCTTCACAAAACCATGCTGCCTCTCGCTAATAAGTTCGTTTGTTTCCAAATGGGAGTGAATCCTCTCTAATAATATCCCTACCACTAACGTAAGGCTCAGCGGCCTATAATTTCCTGGATTATCCTTGCTATCCTTCTTAAACAAAGGAACAACATTGCCTATTCTCCAGTCCTCTGGGACGGCACCTGTAGCCAATGAGGATACAAAGATTTCTGTCAAGGCCCCAGCAATTTTTTCCCTTGCCTCCCTCAGTATTCTGGGGTAGATCCCATCAGGCCCTGGGGACTTATCTACCTTAATGCTTTGCAAGATGCCCAACACCACCTCCTTTTTGATAACTGCATGACCCAGACTATCTACACTCCCTTCCCTAGACTCATCATCCACCAAGTCCTTATCTTTGAATACTGATGCAAAGTACTCATTTAGTACCTCGTCCATTTCCTCTGGCTCCGCACATAGATTCCCTCTTCTGTTGTTGATTGGGCCAACACTTTCCTTGATTACCTTCTTGCTCTTTATATACATATAAAAAGCCTTGAGATTCTCCTTAATCCTGTTTGCCAATGACTTTTCATGACCCCTCTTAGCCCTCCTGACTCCTTGCTTAAGTTCCTTCCTACTTTCTTTATATTCCTCAAGGGTTTTGTCTGTTCCCAGCCTTCTAGCCCTTACAAATGCTTACTTTTTCTTTTTGACGAGGCTCACAATATCCCTCGTTATCCAAGGTTCCCGAAACTTGCCAAACTTATTCTTCTTCCTCGCAGGAATATGCTGGTCCTGGATTCTAATCAACTGACTTAGAAAGACTCCCCCATGTCAGATGTTGATTTACCCTCAAACAGCAGCCCCCAATCTAAACTCTCCAGTTCCTGTCTAATATTGTTATAATTAGCCTACCCGTAATTTAGCACCTTCACCCGAGGACTACTCTTATCCTTATCCACAAGTACCTTAAAACTTATGGAATTATGGTCACTGTTCCCGAAATGCTCCCCTGCTGAGACTTAGACCACTTGGCCGGGCTCATTCCCCAATACCAGGTCCAGTATGGCCCCATCCCTAGTTGGACTAGCTGCATATTGTTTCAAGAAGCTCTCCTGGATGCTCCTTACAAATTCTGTCCCATCCAAGCCCCTAGCACTAAGTGAGTCCCAGTCAATATAGGGGAAGTTAAAATCACCCACCACTACAACCCTGTTACCTTTACATCTTTCCAAAATCTGTCTACATATCTGCTCTTCTACCTCCCGCTGGCTGTTGGGAGGCCTGTAGTAAACCCCCAACATCGTGACTGCACCCTTCCTATTCCTGAGCTCCACCCATATTGCCATACTGCATGAAAAGCTGGGTTTGTTCTCAACAAAGGAGATTGAGGGGCAATTTAATAGAAATGTGCAAGATTATGACAGGCTTAACTATGTTACACAAGGAAAAACTGTTCCCATTAACGAATGTTACAAGGACAAGAACACAAGAAGTAGCAGCAGAAGTAGACCATATGCCTGTTGAGATTGCTCCGACATTCAGTACAGTTATGGCTGATCTTGGGCTTCAATTCCACTTTGCTGCCTGCTCCCCATATCCCTCGATTCACTGCGAGACCAAAAGTCTTTCTATCCTTAAATGTATTCAATGATGGAGCATCCACAACCCTCTGGGGTAGAGAATTCCAAAGATTCACAACCCTTTGAGTGAAGTAATTTCTCTTCATCTCAGTCCTGAATGATTGGGCCCTTATCCTGTGACTCTGTCCCCATGTTCTAGATTCCCTAACCAGCGGGAACGATCTCTCAGCTTCTACCCTTTCAGAATCTTGTATGTCTCAATGAGGTCGGCTCTCATTCTTCTAAACTCGAGAGAATATAGGCCCAGTTTACTCAGCCTCTCATCATAGGACAGCTCCTCATCTCGGGGACCAATTTAGTAAATCTTCACTGCACCACCTCCAGTGTAGATATATCCTTTCCTAAATGTGGAGACCAAAACCGCACAGTATTCCAGGTGCGGTCGCATCATCCTGTACAATTTAGTAAGGCTTCTTTATTCCTGTACTCCAATCCCCTTGTAGTAAAGGCCAACATGCCATTTGCCTTGCTAAGAACCTGTTGCACCTGCATGTTAACTTTGTGCATTCCTTGTCCAAGTACACCCAAGTTGCTCTGAACATCAACACCTGATTATTTTTGAAAAGGTGTGAAACTGTTCTGCTTTTCTATTTTTACGACCAAAGTGAACAACTTCACACTTCCCTGCATTATACTCCATTTGCCATCTTGTTGCCACTCACAACCTGTCTGTATCTGTTTGCAGCCTCTGTCTTCCCAGCAGCTTACCTTTCCACCGAGCTTTGTATCAACAGCAAGCTTACATTACATTAATTACAAGAAATGCTGGAAGGTCATGGAGCAAAGGCAAACAGTATGTTAATGGTGTGGTGAAAGAAAAAGCATTAGTGCAGAGAGGGTGTTAATTGACAAAAAAATGAACAGCCCTGGACCAACGCGCGCACATGAAAAAAAAGTGGGTAGGCACAGTAGAAGCAAACTAAATTAAAATAAATAAAAGAAAATTAAGAAAAAAGAAAAACAACAAAAAATAAAACCCTCTCTATACTAACGCTTTGTCTTTCACCACACCATTAACATACCGTTTGCCTTTGCTGCATGATCTTCTGGTCAGTTATTCTCTGTGACCGTGTCCTTTCAACACCTTCTCTTTGGTTATCTCTTGCCCCACCCCTGCTTTACTTAAAAACTATTACATTTCTAATATTTGCCAGTTCTGATGAAGGGTCACTGACCTGAAACATTAACTCTGCGTCTCTCGCCACAGATGCTGCCAGACTTGCTGAGTACTTCCAGAATTTCTTGTTTTTATTTCAGATTTCCAGCATCTGCAGTATTTTGCTTTACATGAATTACTCTGTCTCTTCATCCAAGTCATTAATGAAGAGTGCAAATAGCCGAGGCTCCAACACTGATCCTTGCAACACCCCACTATTCACTGCCTGCCAACTTGAAAATGCTCCATTTATGCTCTCTCTGCTTCCTGTCAGTTAATCAATCCTCTATCCGTGCAAATGTTTACCCCCAACACCATGAGCCCTCATCTTGCCTATTAATCTTTTTTGTGGCATCTTATCTAATGCCTTTTGGAAAACCAGGTAAACTGCATCGACTGGTTTCCCTTTATCTAGCATACTAGTTACCACCTCAAAAAACTAAAATTTGTCAAACAGCATTTTCCTTTAGTGAAGCCATGCTGACTTGATCTAATCATACTATGCTTTTCCAATTGCAATGTTACGACTTTAATAGTTTTCAGCATCTTCCCAACAACAGTAACAGCTATAAATCAGGAGGTGGAAGGAAGAGAGGAACTTGATGAAATTACAATCACCAGGGAAGCGGTACTGACCAAACTGATTGGTGTCGTAAGTAGTGAGGAGGAAAGCCTTGGATTACAGGACGCTATAGATGGTCTGGTAAGATGGACAGAGCAGTGGCCACTGGAATTTAACCTCGAGAAGTGTGAGGTGATGCATTTTGGGAGGACTAACAAGGCAAGGGAATATACAACGGGTGGTAGGACCCTAGGAAGTACAGAAGGTCAGAGGGACCTTGGTGTACGTGTCCATAGATCACTGAAGGCATCAGCACAGGTAGATAAGGAGGTTAGGAAGGCATATGGGATACTTGCCTTTATTAGCCGAGGCATAGAATATAAGAGCCGGGAGGTTATGATGGAGCTGTATAAAATGCTAGTTGGGCCACAGCTGGTGGACTGTGTACAGTTCTGGTCGCCACACTATAGGAAGGATGAGATTGCACTGGAGAGGGTGCAGAGGAGATTCACTAGGATTTTGCCTGGGCTGGAGCATTTCAGCTATGAAGAGAGACTGGATAGGTTAGGGTTGTTTTCCTTAGAGCAGAAAATGCTGAGGGGGGACCTGATTGAGGTATACAAAATTGAGGGGCATAGATGGGAAGAAACTTTTTCCCTTAGTGGAGGTGTCATTAACCAGGGGGCCTAGATTTAAGGTAAGGGCTGGAGATTTAGGGGGGATTTGAGGAAAATTGTTTTCACCCAGAGGGTGGTTGGAATCTGGAACACACTGCCTGAAGGGGTGGTAGAGGCAAGAACCCTCACAACATTTAATAAGTATTCAGATGAGCACTTGAAATGCCATAGCATACAAGGCTATGGGATGAGAATAGATACGTGCTTGATGGACACGATGGGCCGAAGGGCCTGTTTCTGTGCTGCATAACTCTATAACTCTAATGGAGCTGTGGGCTGACAAGTCCCTGGGTCCTGAAGGGCCTTCATCCTCGGGTCTTAAGAGGTGGCTAATGAGGTAGAAGATGCGCTGGTAATTTTTCAAAATTCGCTAGATTCTAGAAAGGTTCCATCAGATTAGAAAGTAGCAAATATAACACCTCTATTCAAGAAGTGGGGGAAACAGAAAACAGGCCAACTTTGAGCCAGTTTGACATCTTTCGTGGGGAAGGTGTTAGAATTGATCATTAAGGAGGCTACAGCTGGCACTTAGAAAAACTCAAGGTATTCGGGAATAGTCAACATGGTTCTTTTGAAAGGGAAATCGTGTTTAACCAATTTATTGGAGTTCTTTGAAGGAGTTACATGCGCTGTGGATAAAGGGGAGCTGGTTGACATAAGGTACTTGGATTTCCAAAAGGCATTTGACAAGGTGCCACATAAAAGGTTATTGCGCAAAGTAGGAGCTCATGTTGTCGGGGGTAACATATTAGCATGGATAGAAGATTGGCTGGCTGACAGAAAACAGAGTATGCATAAAAGGGTCCTTTTCTGATTGGCAGGATGTGACGAGTGGAGTCCCTCGGGTCTGTGCTGGGGTCTCAACACTTAACAATTTTCATATCAATGACTTAGATGAGGGGAGCGATGGCATGGTAGCTAAATTTGACAAAGCTAGGTGGGAAAGAATGTTGTGAAGAGGACATAAGGAAGTTGCAGACAGATATAGATAACTTGAGTGAGTGGGCAAAAATCTGGCAGATGGAGTATAATGTGGGAAAATATGAAGTTGTTCACTTGAGCAGGAAGAATAAAAAAGCAGACTATTACTTAAACGGAGAGCGACTGCAGAATTCTGAGGTACAGAGGGAACTAGGTGTTCTAGTGCATGAGTCACAAAGTTAATATGCAGGTACAGCAAGTAATAAAGGCAGCTAATGGACTGCTATCCTTTATTACAAGAGGAATTGAAAATAAAAGTAAGGATGTTATGCTTCAGTTATACAGGGCATTGGCGAGACCAAATCTCGAATACTGTATGCATTTTTGGTCTCCTTATTTAAGGAAGGATGTGAATGCCTTGGAGGCAGTTCAGAGGAGGTTTATGAGATTGATAACTGGAATAAGCTGGTTGCCTTGTGAGGCAAGGTTGGACAGACTGGGCATGTTTACACTGGAGTTTAGAGGAGTGAGGGGAGACTTGATTGAAGTATATAAGATCCTGAATGGCCTTGACTGGGTAAATCTGGAGGGGATGTTTCCTCTTGTGGGTGAGTCCAGAACGAGGGGCCACTGTTTGAAAATTAGGTGTCGCCCTTTTAGGACAGAGACGAGGAGAATTTTTTTCTCTGAGGGTCGTGCGACTTTGGAATTCTCTGCCTCAGACGGTGGTGGAGGCGGGGTCATTGAATCTTTTTAAGGCGGAAGTAGATAGATTCTTGTTAGGTAAGGAAGTCAAATATTGGGGCCAGATGGGAGTGTGGAATTCGCGAGACAGATCAGTCATGATATTAAATGGCGGAGCAGACTCGACGGGCTCAATTACTACTTCTGCTCCTAAATCGTATGGTTATGTGGACTTCTAGGCTAACTGGCCTGTAGTTCTCTGTTTTCTCTCACACTGCTTTTTCAAGAAAGGAGGTAAACATTTGCCAACTTCCAATCTTACAGGACCGTTCCTGAATCTAAGCAATTCTGGAAAATCATTGCCAGCGCATCCACTATGCTGGCTAAGCCAGCATTTATTGCCCATCTGTAATTGCCCTTGAGAAGGTGGTGGTGAGCTGCCTTCTTGAACCGCTGCAGTCCATGTAGGGTAGGTACACTCACAGTGCTGTTAGGAAGGGAGTTCCAGGATTTTTCCCGGCGATACAGTTCCAACTCAGGATGGTCTGTGGTTTGGAGGGGAACTTGGTGGTCCCATGCTTGCCCTTCTAGTTGTTAGAGGTCTTGGGTTTGGAAGATGCTGTCTAAGGAGCCTTGGTGCATTGCTACAGTGCATCTTATAGATGGTACATACTGCTGCCACTGTGCGTCGGTGATGGAGGGAGTGAATGTTTGTGGATGGGGTGCCAATCAAGCGGGCTGCTTTGTCCTGGATGGTGTTGAGCTTCTTGAGTGTTGTTGGAGCTACACCCATCCAGGCAAGTGGAGAGTACTCCATCACACTCCTGACTTGTGCCTTTTGATGGTGAACAGGCTTTGGGGAGTCAGGAGGTGAGTTATTTGCCGCAGGATTCCTAGCCTCTGACCAGCTCTTACAGCCATGTTATTTATATAGTTACTCCAGTTCATTTTCTGGTCAATGGTAGCTCCTAGGATGTTGGTGGCCCCAGTGATGGTAATGCCATTGAATGTCAAGGGGAGATGGTTAGAATCCCTCTTGTTGGAGATGGTCATTGCCTGGCACTTGTGTGGCACGAATGTTACTTGCCACTTATCAGCCCAAGCCTAGATATTGTACAGGTCCTGCTGCATTTCGACACTGACTGCTTCGACATTGAAACTGCTCTGAGGAATCGGGAATGCTGCTGAACATCGTGCAATCATCCGCGGACATCCCCACTTCTGACTTTAGGATTGAAGGAAAGTCATTGATGAAGCAGCTGAAGATGGTTGGACTGAGGACACTACCATGAGGAACTCCAGCAGTGATATCCCGGAGTTGACCTCCAACGACCTCAACCATCTTCCTTTGTGCTATGTTTGACTCCAGCCAGCGGAGCATTTTCCCCCGATACCCATTGGTTTTGCTAGGGCTCCTTGATGCCATACTCAATCAAATGCTGCCTTGAAAGACAAGGGCAGCAGATGCTTGGGAACACCACCACCTGCAGTTTCCCCTCCAAGCCACGCACCATCCTGACTTGGAACTATATCACCGTTCCTTCACTGTTGCTGGGTCAAAATCCTGGAACTCCCTTCCTAACAGCACTGGTGTATGTACAGCCCAAAGACTGCAGCGGTTCAAGAAGGCAGCTCACCACCATCTTCTCCACTGTAATTAGGGGTGGGCAATGAACTCTGGCCTAGTCAGTGATGTCCACAACCCCCTAATGAATTTTTAAAAGAAAATTTAATATCTGGAATTGAAAGCTAATGTGACTTTCATTGTTATCATTATTAAATCTCATTTGGTTCACTAATGTCCTGTCGAGAAGAAAATCTGTCTTTACCTGGTTTGAAATACATATGACTCCAGACCCACAGCAATGTGGTTGACTCTTAACTGCCCTCTGAAATGGCCTCGCAAGCCACTCAGTTCAAGGGCAATTTGGGATGGGCAGCAAATGCTGGCCTTGCCGGTGACACCTACATCCCATGAAACAATAAAAAGAACCTTTTTAATCAACAACTCTGTTCAGAAATTAAGATTAGCTTTTGCCATATTTAGCTTAGTTGTGAAAAATTAGTACACTGCCTTGCAGGTGTCCATGCCTAATACAAGCAGCAAACTGGTGCAGAAGCAGTTGGGTACACATTTATTTAGTATTTAGTCTGAGTACAGAAGCTGTGTAAATTGCTCATATGTTTTGTGCATAAAATGGTATTGCTATCCATACTAGTGTTTGTATGTTCCCACTGGAACTTGTTGCAAACCGCTTCATTACTTTGTCAAAGAAGCAATTTCTGAGAGCATTATATTGACAATTCTGTGCCACCAATCCCCTCTACCACCCCCTTTTCCTAACTCCCTCCCTGGATTAATAGATCATCCAGTGGCTGGAGGACATTAGAGGCATTGAATTGACTGAGTCAGTAATTCACTGTCAAAAGTGTGTCTGTACTTCATTGTGTAAAAAAGCTTTGAGATATTGAGGTGATATGAGGCACCTTTATAAATATAAATATTTTATTCATGAGGCTGCTGTAATTGAAATGGAATAGCCTGCTGCAAGTGCAATGTACTAAGATTAAAAGTGCTGATCATTTACTTTCTCCACCATCCCATTTCAGGTTTTAAGTACATTGAGACTACTATTAATGGACCAGTTTTGTCAGATCCTGTGACCAGCAGGAGTAAATTCCAATGTTATGACTACCCTTGATGCAGTGAAGACTTGTGATGGGAAATGGAAACTTCAGCTGGAAAATGTGTACATTACCAGTGTATGTAGGATATGAAAAGGCAGTTATGCTCCAGTTACTGAGTGATCTGTCATTCAATCTGTCTATGTACTGGGATCTAAAATGCTTATACGGATAGGCAGCATAGATCCCACTAATAGGCTTCAGTTACATTGAGAATGGGAGATCTGTTCAGTAGAATAAAGAGGTTAAAAGGAGATCTGATGGAGCTGCTCATAGTTATTAGAAGCTGTTTTCGTTGGTCAGTGAGTCTCTAACTAGGGCGCATAAATTTATTGTCAAAAGAATGTCGAGAGGGTTTAGAAGAATATACTTTTGTGCAATGAGTAGTTATATGGAATGCCAGCAACAGGCAGGAAACAGTATTCATGATAGCTTTTTGAAAATGGAAAGTGGTTAAATATTTGAAGAAAAATTAAAAGTGGGGAAATGAGACAAAATGGGTAATTCTTGCAGAGTCGGCATTGGCACACTGGACTGAATGCCTACTATGTTATAAAACTGTGGTTTTATGTTTCAGTAGGCCGATTTTGTGTACAGAGCATTGGCTTTTTTACGGATTTTGAGCAAATTCACGTGACATTAAGTAACTTAAGTGGGTCAAGCAAGCCAAGTGATTACAGTAATTGTGGCCTCAGTTGAAAAGCAAAATTCACTAATACAAGGCCTAGGCTTGAGAGAGATAACCAGAGCAAAATACTGTAAACTCTTTTAATCTTCTACTGATTTTTGGGGCGGCACAGTGGCGCTGTGGTTAGCACCGCAGCCTCACAGCTCCAGCGACCTGGATTCAATTCTGGGTACTGCCTGTGTGGAGTTTGCAAGTTCTCCCTGTGTCTGCGTGGGTTTCCTCCGGGTGCTCCGGTTTCCTCCCACATGCCAAAGACTTGCAGGTTGATAGGTAAATTGGCCATTATAAATTGCCTCCAGTGTAGGTAGGTGGTAGGGAAATATAGGGACAGGTGGGGATGTGGTAGGAATATGGGATTAGTGTAGAATTAGTATAAATGGGTGGTTGATGGTCGGCACAGACTCGGTGGGCCGAAGGGCCTGTTTCAGTGCTGTATCTCTAAACTAAACTAAGATCCTTAAATGTTGTAAAACATCCCAAAGCACTTGCAGGAGCGTTGTCCAACAAAGTTTAACACAGCAGCATGAGATATTAGGACAGCTAAGTTTACAGAGCGTCTTAAAAGTGAAAAGTGAGGTGGAGAGGCGGAGAGTTTTAGGGAGGGTAATACCTGGAATGGGCGGGTTGTCTTATGAGGAAAGTTTGAACAGTTTAGGCTTGTATTCGCTGGAGTTTAGAAGAGTAAGAGGTGACTTGGTTGAACCATATAAGATTCTGAGGGGTCTTAAGAGGGTGCATGTGGAAAGGATGTTTCCTCTTGTGGGAGAATTGAGAACTAGGGGGTGACTGATATTTTTTGGTAGTAGGGAGAGAGCCTGCTTTGTTGATGGCTTTTCAGTTACTACTGTCTGCTGACAAAGCTTAAAGTTTTTTCAGAGCTGTGCAGGCTCTATCAAGCCCCTTTATTTTTAATGAGTTTTTTCTGGAATCTTAGATTCAAGGTGCTACATGCCTCAATGTCCAGTCACACTGGGAGGGGGTTGGCTCTTTCAAAGTCAATGGGTGTTGATGGCCTTGGCGACAGTGTTGATAAAGCCATTTTAGGTAATTCAGTCACTGAGAGCAAGCCATTGTTCTGTCTGGACTTGGTAAGACATTTCGTCTCCATTTAATCTTGTGTTTCAAATGTAAATTGCATTGGACATCTTGGCTGCCAGTTTTTTAAAAAGTTAACTTGTAGCATTTTTTCATGAAAAGTCTAATGTAAGGTTCCACTGAGGAAAGTATGTTGCGACCAAGGCAGGAGTAATGCACTGTTAATTCAGTCCTACTACTCCACAAGACATAGCATATCAAATAAGGTTTTCCACCTACCGAAGAATAACCAAATTAAACACTGTATTTTTATCCCCAGAATAAAGCACACCAAACCAGGTTTCTTTAAACAACAATATTAACTATTTGTTAGAAAAGAAATAGGCTGCGTTCGCTGACAACGCAACCACTAGGTGGCGCTGCACTGGCACATGCGCAAATGCAGCGTGTTCAACTAAAACGTCACAATGGCAACGTAACCACATGGCAGCACACAATGGCCATGGAGATCGGGCAGCGGGTGAATGGCCGGAGAGGTGGTTTGGTGGGCGGGGGGGTTGGTGGAAATGCTGGAGAGATCGGGCTTGGGGGGTGGGGGGGGCACGTGCGCAGTTTGGCGCAACCGGATGATAGCGGCCGGCTGCGTTGTCAAGAATCACTTTGAAAGAAATAATAGATCTTAACTACTAATGCGATAAATCCATATGTATGAAAAAAAACCCTTACTTCCTTAACCCTCATGCAAACATACATTTAAAAAAAAACTGATTAACCTGGGAAAAGGAAATTTGGTTTGCAGGTGTTTCTTAGGAATAGAGAGAATAATAAAAATAGAATTTCACGTTCTGGTAGGATGCTTTTGGTACGGCGAGGTGTCGCAGAGTCAAATAGTTGGATGCCACTCGAAGTCTCTCCAGGTAAAGTTGATGAACTGTCTGTGATGGGTAGGTTTTCAAGGCAATTTGTCTGCAGCAGGTTTCACCAAGGTCTTTCAGCAGGGGTGCAGTAACCGGTCTGCTTGGGTTTTTCAAAACAGCAGTCTAGCATTAGAAGCTTTCTTGAGATTTCAGGATTTCCAAAACATATAAGGAGGCAACAAGGACCATTCTGGGTGCAGGAATTCTTCAGAGACTGGAGGCCAAAAGGAATCTGCGAACTTTTAAATGCAGGATTCCTTTTCAAGAGATGCAAGTCTCCTTTACAGAGAGAGGTAACACTTTTCTGGGTCTTCCTCCCTTGCTCCAGGCAAGTCAAAGCAAAGATTTCAAATGCCTTCCCTTCGTTCATTTCAAAGAACAGTACAGCACAGGAACAGGCCATTCGGCCCTCCAAGCCTGCGCCGATCTTGATGCCTGCCTAAACTAAAACCTTCTGCACTTCCGGGGACCCTATCCCTCTATTCCCATCCTATTCATGTATTTGTCAAGATGCCTCTTAAACGTCGCTATCGTACCTGCTTCCACCACCTCCCCCGGCAGCAAGTTCCAGGCACTCACCACCCTCTGTGTAAAGAACTTGCCTCGCACATCCCCTCTAAATTTTGCCCCTCTCACCTTAAACCTATTTCCCCTAGTAACTGACTCTTCCACCCTGGGAAAAAGCTTCTGACTATCCACTCTGTCCATGCCGCTCATAACTTTGTAAACCACTATCATGTCACTCCTCCACCTCCGTCGTTCCAGTGAAAACAATCCGAGTTTATCCAACCTCTCCTCATAGCTAATGCCCTCCAGACCAGGCAACATCCTGGTAAACCTCCTTTGTACCCTCTCCAAAGCCTCCACGTCCTTCTGGTCGTGTGACGACCAGAATTGCACGCAATATTCTAAGTGTGGCTGAACTAAAGTTCTGTACAGCTGCAGCATGACTTGCCAATTTTTATACTCTATGCCCTGACCGATGAAGGCAAGCATGCCGTATGCCTTCTTGACTACCTTTTCCACCTGCGTTGCCACTTTCAGTGACCTGTGGACCTGTACGCCCAGATTACTCTGCCTGTCAATACTCCTAAGGGTTCTGTCATTTACTGTATACTTCCCACCTGCATTCGACCTTCCAAAATGCATTACCTCACATTTGTCCGGATTAAAGTCCATCTGCCATTTCTCCGCCCAAGTCTCCAACCGATCTATACCTGCTGTATCCTCTGACAATCCTCATCACTATCCGCAACTCCACCAACCTTTGTGCCGTCTGCAAACTTACTAATCAGACCAGCTACATTTTCCTCCAAATCATCTATATATACTAACAGCAAAGGTCCCAGCACTGATCCCTGCGGAACACCACTAGTTACAGCTCTCCATTCAGAAAAGCACCCTTCCACTGCTACCCTCTGTCTTCTCTGACCGAGCCAGTTCTGTATCCATCTTGCCAGCTCACCTCTGATCCCGTGTGACTTCACCTTTTGGACCAGTCTGCCATGAGGGACCTTGTCAAAGGCTTTACTGAAGTCCAAATAGATAACTTCCACTGCCCTTCCTTCATCAATCATCTTTGTCACTTCCTCAAAAAACTCAATCAAGTTAGTGAGCACGACCTCCCCTTCACAAAACCATGCTGCCTCTCGCTAATAAGTTCGTTTGTTTCCAAATGGGAGTAAATCTTGTCCCGAAGAATCCTCTCTAATAATTTCCCTACCACTGACGTAAGGCTCACCGGCCTTGCTACCCTTCTTAAGCAAAGGAACAACATTGGCTATTCTCCAGTCCTCTGGGACCTCACCTGTAGCCAATGAGGATGCAAAGATTTCTGTCAAGGCCCCAGCAATTTTTTCCCCTTGCCTCCCTTAGTATTCTGGGTAGATCCCATCAGGCCCTGGGGACTTATCTACCTTAATGCTTTGCAAGACTCCAACACCACCTCCTTTTTGATAATGAGATGACTGAGACTATCTACACTCCCTTCTCTAGGCTCATCCTCCACCAAGTCCTTCTCTTTGGTGGATACTGATGCAAAGTACTCATTTAGTACCTCGCCCATTTCCTCTGGCTCCACACATGGATTCCCTTCACTGTCCTTGAGCGGGCCAACCCTTTCCCCAGTTACCCTTTTGCTCTTTATATACGTATAAAAAGCCTTGGGATTATCCTTAATCCTGTTTGCCAATGACTTTTCATGACTCCTTTTAGCCCACCTGACTCCTTGCTTAAGTTCCTTTCTACTGTCTTTATATTCCTCAAGGGATTCGTCTGTTCCTAGCCTTCCAGCCCTTACTAATGCTTACTTTTTCTTTTTGACTAGGCTCACAATATCCCGCGTTATCCAAGGTTCCCGAAACTTGCCAAACTTATTCTTCTTCCTCGCAGGAACATGCTGGTCCTGGATTCTAATCAACTGACATTTGAAAGACTCCCACATGTCAGATTTTGATTTACCCTCAAACAGCCGCCCCCAATCTAAATTCTTCAGTTCCTGCCTAATATTATAATTAGCCTTCCCCCAATTTAGCACCTTCACCCGAGGACTACTCTTATCCTTATCCACAAGTACCTTAAAACTTATGGAATTATGGTCACTGTTCCTGAAATGCTCCCCTACTGAAACTTCGGCCACCTGGCTGGGCTCATTCCCCAATACCAGGTCCAGTACGGCCCCTTCCCTCGTTGGACTATCTACATATTGTTTCAAGAAGCCCCCCTGGATGCTCCTTACAAATTCTGCCCTATCTGAGCCCCTAGCACTAAGTGAGTCCCAGTCAATATTGGGGAAGTTAAAATCATCCACCACTACAACCCTGTTACATAGAACAGTACAGGCCCTTCGGTCCACGATGTTGTGCCGAAACTTTAACCTACTCTAAGATCAAACTAACTTCCTACCCTTCATTCTACTATCATCCATGTACCAATCCAAGAGTCGCTTAAATGTCCCTAATGTATCTGCTTCTACTACCACCGCTGGCAGCGCATTCCACGCACCCACCACTCTCTGTGTAAAGAACCTACCTCTGACATCTATCCGAAACCTTCCTCCAATCAGCTGAAAAATAATGCCCCCTGGTGATAGCCCTTTCCACCCTGGGAAAAAGTCTCTGGCTATCCACTCTATCTATGCCTCTCATCATCTTGTACCCCTCTATCAAGTCACCTCTCATCCTTCTTCGCTCCAGTGAGAAAAGCCCTAGCTCAATCTTTCTTTGTAAGACATGCCCTCCAGTCCAGGCAGCATCCTGGTAAATCTCCTCTGCACCCTCTCTAAAGCTTCCACATCCTTCCGATAATGAGGCGACCAGAACTGAACACAATATTCCAAATTCCAAGTGTGGTCGAACCAGTGCCTTATAGAGCTGCAGCATAACCTCGCGGCTCTTAAACTCAATCCCCCTGTTAATGAAAGCCAACACCCCATGCGCCTTCTTAACAACCCTATCAACTTGGGTGGCAACTTTGAGCGATCTATGGACATGGACCCCAAGATCCCTCTGGTCCTCCACACTACCAAGAATCCTGTCTTTAAGCCTGTATTCTGCATTCAAATTCGACCTTCCAGAATGAATCACTTCACACTTTTCCAGGTTGAACTCCATCTGCCACTTCTCAGCCCAGCTCTGCATCCTGTCAATGTCCCGTTGCAACCTACAACAGCCTTCCACACTATCCACAACTCCAACCTTCGTGTCATCGGCAAACTTGCTAACCCAGCCTTCCACTTCCTCATCCAAGTCATTTATAAAAATCACAAAGAGCAGAGGTCCCAGAACAGATCCCTGCGGAACACCACTGGTCACCGAGCTCCAGGCTGAATACTTTCCATCTACTACCACCCTCTGACTTCTATGGGCCAGCCAATTTTGTATCCAGACAGCCAACTTTCCCTGTATCCCTTGCCTCCTTACTTTCTGAATGCGCCTACCATGGGGAACCTTATCAAACGCTTTGCTAAAATCCATATACACCACATCCACTGCTCTTCCTTCATCGATGTGTTTTGTCACATCTTCAAAGAATTCAATAAGGCTTGTGAGGCATGACCTGCCCCTCATAAAGCCATGCTGACTGTCTCTAATCAAACCATGCTTTTCCAAGTAATCATAAATCCTGTCTCTCAGAATCCTCCAATAATTTGCCCACTACCGAAGTAAGACTGACTGATCTATAATTCCCAGGGTTATCCCTATTCCCTTTCTTGAACAAGGGAACAACATTTGCCACCCTCCAATCATCTGGTACTACTCCAGTGGACAGTGAGGGCGCAAAGATCATCGCCAAAGGCGCGGCAATTTCTTCCCTCGCTTCCTGTAATATCCTGGGTATATCCCGTCTGGCCCCGGGGACTTATCTGTCCTCATATCATACAGAATTTCCAGCACATCCTCCCTCTTAACCTCAACCTGTTTGAGCATATCAGCCTGTTCCACGCTGTCCTCACAAACAACCAGGTCCCTCGCTAGTGAATACTGAAGCAAAGTATTCATTTAGGACCTCCCCTACCTCCTCCGACTCCAGGCACAAGTTCCCTCCACTATTCCTGATCGGCCCTACCCTCACTCTGGCCATCCTCTTGTTCCTCACATAAGTGTAGAATGCCTTGGGATTTTCCTTAATCCTACCTGCCAAGACTTTTTCATGTCCCCTTCTAGCTCTCCTAAGTCCATTCTTCAGTTCCTTCCTGGCTACCTTGTAACCGTCTAGAGCACTGTCTGATCCTTGCTCCCTTGACCTTAAGTAAGCTTCCTTCTTCCTCTTGACTAGCTGTTCCACATCTCTTGTCATCCAAAGTTCCTTCACCCTACCATCCCTTCCTTGCCTCATCAGGACAAACCTATCCAGCAGGTGCTCCCGAAACAACCTCCACATTTCTGTCGTGCATTTCCCTGAGAACATCTGTTCCCAGTTTATGCTCCTCAGTTCCTGCCTAATAGCATTGTGATTCCCCCTCCCCCAATTAAATATTTTCCCATCCCATCTGCTCCTGTCCCCCTCCATGACTATAGTAAAGGTCAGGGAGTTCTGATCACTATCACCGAAATGCTCTCCCACCGAGAGATCTGCCACCTGGCCTGGTTCGTTGCCAAGCACCAAGTCCAACATAGCCTCCCCTCTAGTCGGCCTATCTACATATTGAGTCAGGAAACCTTCCTGGACACACCTGACAAAAACTGCTCCATCCCAACTATTTGCACTAAGGAGGTTCCCATCAATATTAGGGAAGTTGAAGTCACCCATGACAACAACCCTGTTACTTCTGCACCTTTCCAGACACACATGATCTACAGTTTGCAGATGATTGCAGTGTTATCCACTCTGTAGTCGATTTGCAAGCCACTCTCAATTTGTTCAATTTGGCCTGTCCTTGAATGTTGCTAAAACAAAACTCCTTTGTCAACTCACACCTGGTCAGCCAAATATTCTACATCCCATATATATTGAAGGAGAGATTCTGGAATATTTTGAGCACTTCTCATAAAATGGCAGTTACTCTCAAAAGGCCACCATTGAGATCCAACACTGGGATCACCTGCACCAGTTCAGCCTTCTACAAATTATGGCAGCGAATGTTTGACAACAAAGACTTCTGCAAATCAACAAAAGTCTTAGTGTACAATAGCAGTTGTTGTCACCATGCTCCTGTATTGCGGCAAAATCTGGACTCTATCAGCGACACATAAGTGTGTACGGCCACGTGATGTGACATCGGTGGTTCCCCCTGTTCAACACCCCCTCCCACCCAACCCCCCCACTTGACCACAGCAAGTGCATTTGTATTAGAGTTTAGCCCCTTGGTGTTGTAGTTTACAAATAACCAGACAATGACGGGTTTTGTTGTAGGTTTTTGTTTAAAAATAAAAAAAAAAATTTTTTTGAAGGAATTTATAGTTAAGCTGAATAAATGCTGGATCAGTGTTCTTTAATCAAGAGGACAATGAGGGCTGAATTGGCAACAGTTCGTCAGCTAGCTCAGGCTAGGCTTCGAACGGGCAGAAAATTGACCAGCGCTCCTTTTGATTGGACAAGCCCAGTTGCAACAGAGGACATCTAGGTGGGCAGAAAACTGTCAAGCTTTCTGGTTGTCAGTCAGTGTATGTGTGTTAGACCTTCTGGAGGAAGAGACCAGATTCTTGCTGAATGTCTTTAAAAAGAAAAGTCAAGTGCTGCTGAAGTGTCAAGAAAAAAAAGACCGGAGGAGGAGAGAATTCCAAGGAAGAACAGAAGACCACAACCCATTTCATATTCTCTCAATTCCCTGAAAGACTCGAGCTCAGTGTGTCAATTTGTCTTGTTTCCTGTATTTCAAGAAGGCCTGCTAAATTATTTTTCAATGCTGCCTGAAGAGAGCTAATACTGGAAGATTCTGAAGATCCTGCCCGCATGTGTTTGAATGTTGGACTGTGTACCAATTTGGTGCAACGTGTCTTATCTGTTGTTTTCTCAGGGCTGGGCAAGTGTTTGTGGTCTGATGTGTTATTTTTTGGTCTATAATAGAGCTCTGACCTAAAACTCCTTTATTACGTTCGTGTGCATGCGCGATGACTGGGTACAGATCAATGTTGGATTTTAAAAACATTCGATCCGACCTAGTGTACTGCATTGCTAGTTAGGACCTGTTCATAATTTTGTTTCACTAAAGAAACCTGGTTAGTGTGTTCTATTCTGGGTAAAATTGTGCATCTGATTGTTTCAACAAGTGGAAAAACTTAAAAGAATGTGTTCTGATCTGCGGAGAAGTGGGACTAAATTAATGGTGCACTCCTCCCACCTTGGTCGTAACATTGGGGTAATTGGCGGGGCTGTTTTTCCGGGATAAACCCAATGCTGACGGCATACAAATATAAGTGGGGTAATATTGGAAAAGAAAAAAAAAGAGCCAGGTTTCTCATGCAGTAAAGTTTACACCACTGGAATGTCTTCAACAGTTGCTGTGACTTTTCTGGGGAAGGAGGTATCCCTTAGTGACTTGCAAAATTTAACCAAGGCTGAAGTAAAGGATTTGGCAGCACAATTGGGGTTAAAATTGAAATCAGATGCGACAAAAGCAGACATAATTGAAGTAATAGCCCAACATTTGAAATTGAAAGAAGAAAGCAAACCAGAGACTAGTGCAATTGACTTGGCTAAAATTCAGTTACAGATGATTACAGGCCCCCTCCTGAAGTCCCCAGTATTACAGATGCCAGACTTCAACCAATTCGATTCACTCTGCGTGATATCAAGAAACAACTGAAGGCACTGGATACTGCAAAGGCTATGGGTCCTGACAATATTTCAGCAATAGTACTGAAGACCTGTGCTCCAGAACTTGCTGCACCCCAAGCCAAGCTGTTCCAGTACAGCTACAACACTGGCATATACCCGGCAATGTGGAAAATTGCTCAGGTATGTCCTGTACACAAAAAGCAGGACGAGTCCAACCCGGCCAATTACCACGCTATCAGTCTACTCTCAATTGTCAGCAAAGTGTTGGAAGGTGTCATCAATAGTGCCATCAAGCAGCACTTGCTTGGCAATAACCTGCTCAGTGATGCTCAGTCTGGGTCCCGACTGGGCTACCCAGCTTCTGACCTCATTACAGCCTTGGTTCAAACATGGATTAAAGGGCTGAACTCGAGGTGAGGTGAGAGTGACTGCCCTTGACATCAAGGCAGCATTTGACCGAGTATGGCATCAAGGAGCCCTAGCAAAACTAAGGTCAATGGGAATTGGGGGGGGGGGGGGAAACTCTCTGCTGTTTGGAGTCATACCTAGCGCAAGGGAAGATGGCTGTGGTTGTTGGAGGTCAATCATTTGAGCTCCAGGGCATCATTGCAGGAGTTCCTCAGGGTAGTGTCCTAGGCCCAACCATCTTCAGCTGCTTCATTAATGACCTTCCTTCAATCATAAGGTCAGAAGTGGGGATGTTCACTGATGATTGCACAATGTTCAGCACCATTCGCGACTCCTCAGATACTGAAGCAATCCGTGTAGAAATGCAGCAAGACCTGGACAATATCCAGGCTTGGGCTGATAAGTGGTAGGTAACATTTGTGCCACACAAGTGCCAGGCAATGACCATCTCCATCGAGAGAATCTAACCATCTCCCCTTGACATTCAATGGCATTACCAGTGCTGAATCACCACTATCAGCATTCTAGGGGTTACCATTGACCAGAAACTGAACTGGAGTAGCCATATAAATACCGTGGCTACAAGAGCAGGTCAGACGCTAGGAATCCTGTGGCGCATAACTCACCTCCTGACTCCCCAAAGCCTGTCCATCATCTACAAGGCACAAGCCAGGAGTGTGATGGAATACTCTCCAATTGCCTGGATGGGTGCAGTTCCAACAACACTCAAGAAGCTCGACACCATCCAGGACAAAGCAGCCCGCTTGATTGGCACCCCATCCACAAACATTCACTCCCTCCACCACTGACGCACAGTGGCAGCGGTTTGTACCATCTACAAGATGCACTGCAGCAACGCACCAAGGCTCCTCAGACAGCACCTTCCAAACCTGCGACCTCTACCAACTCGGAGGACAAGAGCAGCAGGTGCATGGGAACATCACTACCTGCAACTTCCCGTCCAAGTCACACACCATCCTAACTTGGAACTGTATCGCCGTTCCTTCACTGTCGCTGGGTCAAAATCCTGGAAAGCCCTTCCTAACAGCACTGTGGCTGTGCCTACCTCACGTGGACTGCAGTGGTTCAAGAAGGCAGCTCACCACCACCTTCTCAAGGGCAATTAGGGATGGGCAATAAATGCTGGCCTGGCCAGCGATGCCCTCATCCCGTGAATCAATAAAAAAAAAAGTGGCTTGAACTTGACAAAAAGGAACAGCGATAGCATTGGAAAGACTTGAACTTGAATTTCAAAGAGAAAGTGAAAGAGAAAAACAGGACTTAGATTTTTTTTTTAAATGGAACTAAGATAAAGGAGTGGTCTTGACTCAAGTGAAAAGTCTGGTCAGGATGAATGAATCCAGCCCAGGACCCAGCGAAAAGATGTTAAAATTTATACAAGCTCTCGCTAAGCTTGAGGAAAAAGATGTAGGGGCATTTTTAATTTCTTTTGAAAAGATAGCCAAACAAATGAAATGGCCAAAGGAAAGCTGGACACTGCTTATGCAAAGCAGGTTGATGGGCAGAGCTCATGAAGTTGATGCCATACTTTCTGAAGAGGTTTCTGCAGATTGAGATGGCAAAAAACACTATTCTCGCTGAGTATGAGTTGGTCCCTGAAACTTACCAACAGAGGTTTGGGAACTTAAGGAGACTTATGTAGAATTTGAGAGGGTAAAACAAATTAATTATGGTCTTTCCGGTCAGGGGCTTGCAATTTTTAAGTTTTAAATGTTCATTTGGCGAAATATGTGCGCTTCAGTCTTGGCAGGTGGGGGGTTTGCCTGACACCATGTAGAGAAATAGAAGGTTTTAACAGCCAGACAGGCAGTGGAAATTGCTGATGATTAGGAGCTTGCGTACAAGTCCGTCACCCCCACAAACCAGAGCAGGATAGAAGGTGGTAAAGTGAAAGGAAGGCAAGAAGCCGGGGACAAGAAACAACAGCTGGAATGCCCCGCGATCATCTCAGGCCAGAAAGGAAGGTGCTGAGGGTGGAAGTGAGGTCGTAAGCCTAAATGTTGCCATTGTCATAAGGTGGGACATTTGCAAGCAGAAAGCTGGAACTTGCGGGGTAAACCCATGGGACTTATTTGGGTACACAAAGCCAATACAGTGAAAGGGGTCCTGACGGCGAGTACAGCAGATCAAGCTGCAGCTCTGACTGCAGCTGTAAGGGCAAGTACAAAAATCACATGAGTCTCAGGGTTGTGAATGAGATACCTGAGTTATAGGGAATTTTTGTTGAAAGGAAAAGTAACACCTTATCCCTCAAGTAAGGCAGGCAAACCTATAGTTATACTTAGGAATACAGGAGCCACCCAAACTCTCTTGCTGGGGAAAAGCGTAACATTTCCACCAAAAAGCGAACTGAATGCTAAAATTTTAGTGACTGGTATTGGCGGGGAGTATATAACCTGTAACTTTTGTATCAGGTGCACCTAGAGTGTGACCTAATGTCTGGAATGGTAACTGCAAGTGTTGTCCATAGCTTTCCAGTAGATGGAGTTGATTTACTCCTGGGGAATGATTTGGCTGGAGTGAAAGTAGTAGCTTTGCCAGTAGTCATGGAGAAACCAAATGAAGTTAAAACAACTGGACAGTTAAAGGAAAAGGTTCCAGGAATGTTTCCTTGTGTAGAAACCCAAGCAATGGCTAAAAAAGTGCCATTGGCGGAGGTAAATTTGGCATCGCAGTCAGATAGTTGAATATCTGAAATTTTCTTTGGGGGATTTAGATAATCCAAATGAATTTTTTTTTTAATTTGTTCATGGAATCTGGATGTCACTGGCTAGGCCAGCATTTATTACCCATCCCTAATTGTCCTTGAGAAGGTGGTGGTGAGCTGCCTTCTTGAACTGCTGCAGTCAATGTTGGGTAGGTGCACTTAGTGCTGTTAGGAAGAGAGTTTCAGGATTGTGACCCAGCGACGGTGAAGGAATGGCGATATAGTTCCAAGTCAGGATAGTGTGTGGCTTGGAGGGGAACGTGCAGGTGGTGGTGTTCCTATGCATCTGATGCCCTTGTCCTAGGTGGTAGAGGTTGTGGGTTTGGAAAGTGCTGTCTAAGGAGCCTTGGTGTGTTGCTGCAGTGCATCTTGTAGATGGTACACACTGCTGCCACTGCGTCATTGTTGGTGGAGGGAGTAAAAGTTTGTGGATGGGTTGCCGATCAAGCAGGCTGCTTTGTCCTGGATGGTGTCAAGCTTCCTGACTGTTGGAGCTGCACTGATCAGGCAAGTGCAGAGTGTTCCATCACGTTCCTAACTTGTGCCTTGTAGATGGTGGACAGGCTTTGGGAGTCAGGAGGTGAGTTACTCACTGCAGGATTCCTAGCCTCTAACCTGCTCTTGTAGCCACAGTATTTATATGATTATTCCAGTTCAGTTGCTGGTCAATGGTAACCCCCAGAACGTTGATAGTGGGGGATTCAGCGATGGTAATACCATTGACCGTCAAGGGGAGATGGTTAGATTCTCTCTTGTTGGAGATGGTCATTGCTTGGCACTTACTTGGTGCGAGTTACTTGCCACTTATCGGCTCAAGCCTGGATAATGTCCAGGTCTTGCTGCATTTCTACACTGACTGCTTCAGTATGTGAGCAGTCACAAATGGTGCTGAATGTTGTGCAAATATCAGCGAACATCCCCATTTCTGACCTTATGAGTGAAGGAAGGTCATTGATAAAGCAGCTGAAGATGGTTGAGCTGAGGACACTACCCTGATGAACACCTGCAGTGATGTCCTGGAGCTGAGATGATGGACCTCCAACAACCACACCATCTTCCTATGTGCTTAGTATGATTCCAACCATTTGGGAGTTTCCCACTAATTCCTATTGACTCCAGTTTTGCTAGAGCTCCTTGATGGCATACTCGGTCAAATGTTGTCTTGATGTCAAGGGCAGTCACTCTCGCCTCACCTCTGGAGTTCAGCTCTTTTGTCCATGTTTGGACCAAGGCTGTAATGAGGTCAGGAGCTGAATGGCCCTGGCGTACCCAGACTGGGCGTCAGTGAGCAGGTTGTTGCTGAGTAAGTGCTGCTTGATCGCGCTGTCAATGGCACCTTCCATTACCTTGCTGATATAGAGTACATTGGGGCAGTAATTGGCCAGGGTTGGATTTGTGCATGGGACATACCTGGGCAATCTTCCACATTGTCGAGTGGATGCCAGTGTTGTAGATGTACAGGAATAACTTGGCTGGGGCCGTAGCTAGTTCTGGAGCACAAGTCTTAAGTACGATTGCTAGAATGTTGTCAGGGCCCGTAGCTTTTGCAGTATTCAGTGCCTTCAGCTGTTTCTTGATATCACGTGAAATGCATCGAATTGGCTGAAAAATTGGACTTCAGGAGGAGACAGAGATGGATCATCCACTCGGCACTTCTGGCTGAAGATGGTCTTTTGCACTGATGTGCTGGGCTCCCCATCATTGAGGATGGGGATATTTGTGGAGCTGCCTCCTCCTGTTTGTTGTTTAATTGGCCCACATCATTCACTATTGGATCTGGCAGGACTGCAGAGCTTATCTGATCCATTGGTTGTGGGATCTGTTAGCTGTCTATCGCATGCTGCTTCCGCTGTTTGGCACTAATGTCCTAGGTTGTAGCTTCACCAGGTTGAAACCTCATTTTGAGGTATGTCTGGTGCTGCTCCTGGCATGCCCTGCTGCACTCTTCATTGAACCAGGGTTGATCCCGTGGCTTGATGGTAATAGTAGAGTGGAGGATATACCAGGCCTTGATTACAGATTGTGGTTGAATACAATTCTGCAGCTGCTGATGGCCCACAGCACCTCATAGATGCCTAGTTTTGAGTTGCTAGATCTGTTTGAAATCTCTTCCATTTAGCATGTTAGTAGTGCCACACAACACGATGGTGGCTATCCTCAATGTGAAGACGGGACTTCGTCTCCACAGGGACTATGTGGTGGTCACTCGCAATACTGTCATGGACAGATGTGTCTGCGACAGGTAGATTGGTGAGGACGGGGTCAAGTATCTTTTTCCCTCATCACCTGCTGCAGGCCAGTCTAGCAGCTATGTCCTTTAGTACATGGCCAGCTCAATTAGCGAGCCACTCTTGGTGATGGACTTTGAAGTCCTGCACCCAGAGTACACACTGTGCCCTTGCCACCCTCTGCTTTGTCCAAGTGGTGGTCAACATGGAGGAGTACTGATTCATCAGCTGAGGTCAGGCGGTAGGTTGTAATGAGGTTTCGGCACCCATATTTGACCTGATGACATGAGACTTCATGGGGTCCGGAGTCAGTGTTGTCTCCCAGGGCAACTTCTTCCCAACTGTATGTCATTGTGCCACCACCTCTGGTGGATTTGTCCTGTCGGTGGGACAGAACATACCCAGGAATGATGGTGTTGGTGTCTGGGACATTCTGTGGTCAGGTAAGGATGCAGTGTTCCAGTTGGGGCCTAACCAGAGCTTTCTAAAGTTTCAGCTTAACTTCCTTGCTTTTGTACTCAATGTCTCCTATTTATGAAACTCAAGGTCCCACATGCTTTACTAACCACTCTGTCCATATGTCCTGCCACCTTCAAAGATTGATGAACATGCACCTGCAGGTCCCCATGTTCCTGCTTATGCTTTAGAACTGTGTCACTCAGTATATATTGCCCTCACTATTCCCTCTGCCAAAATGCATCACCTCACACTTGTCAGCATTAAATTCCATCTGCCACCTGTCTGCCCATTATGCTACCTATCTGTCCTGTTGCTGGTTGTTCATATCCTCACTCTTTGCCGCACCTCCAAGTTTGCTGTCATTGGCAAATTTTCAAATTCTATTCAAGATCCAAGTCCTTTTCATAGCAAAATGAAAGCAGTGGTCCCAGCACTGACCCTTGGGGAACACCACTGTCTACCATCCTCGAGTCCTTTAAGCCAGTTTTTTTATCCAATTGAACACTAATTCTCCAATTATGAGCCTCAATTTTGTTAACCAACCTTTTATGTGGTACCTTATCAAATGCTTTCTTAAAATCCATATAAACAACATCCATCACATTCCCTTTATCAACTTTCTCAATTCATCAAAAATTCAATTGATTAGTCGCGCATGATCTTCCTTTTGTAAACTGTGCTGGCTTTCCTTAATTAACTCGCCTCTCCAAGTGGCTGATTTTTTTTATTTGCCTCTGATTATAGATTTTAAGCAAGTAAAGCGGGGGTGATAACAAAAGAGAAAGTGTTGGTAGGATACTTGCTTAAAATCTTTTGAATTTCTAATATCTGCCAGTTCTGATGAAGGGTCACTGACCTGAAACGTTAACTCTGCTTCTCTCTCCACAGATGCTGCCAGACTTGCTGAGTATTTCCAGCATTTCTTGTTCATGCCTCTCTTTTAGTTGGGCTGAGAATATACTGATCAAGGGAGTTTTCCTGAATGCATTTCAGAAATTCCTCCCTATCCTTACCCTTTACTCTAAAATGATCCCAATCGGTATTTGGGTAATTAAAGTCGTCTTATCACTCTGTAGTTCTTGCACATTTCTGCAATATCCCTGCAGATTTGCTCCTCTATCTCTCTCACTATTTGGAGGCCTGTAGAATACCCCCAGTAGTGTGATCATAGCCTTTTTGGTCCTCTACTCTAACCAAATGGATTCTGTCCTTGACCCCTCAAGGACATCCTCCCTTTCCAACACTACAGTGTCTTCCCTAATCAGTGCTGTCAACCCACCTCCCTTTTTTCCTTCCATCTTTTCTGAACACTTTATATCCTTGTATATTAAGTGCCCAGTCCTCACCATTTTTGAACCATGTTATTATCATATTCCCATTCTGCTATTTCTGCTTGTAGATCACCAATGTTATTCGCTACACTTTGTGTGTCTACACACTGTATTGTATTCCATTCCTCATAGTCTGGATGTCCAAAAGTGCTTCACAATTAAGTTCTTTTGAAGTTTAGTCACTGTTGTAAAGTAGGAAAACTCTGAACCAAGTTTAGGCATCTTTGAGTTTAGAGAAGTATTGATGGGGAAGTTGAAGTTCTGAATCCTCATTGTTATAAATCGCAGTTATGGTATGCCTGATCAAATCCGAGTCCTCCTGCATTTTACATTTGGACAGATAACTTACCAAAGCATGCATTTTGCATATGATTTTCATTCAAACTGGAGCTTGACCTGCTTTCTAATTTCTTTAAAAAAAAATCTTTTTGTCTCGCCACCAGTTTTAGACCATGAACTGCAGTAACAAGGATTGTGATACCAATTGACACTTTTTGTGTTTGATGTCCAACAACTATTTGGATACAGTTCAGTGACTTAACCAATACTTTCTGCTTGAGATCTGATTTGTTTGCATCCAATGAGTTAGCAGTCTCAAGCCAAACAATTTGCAATTTTTAAAATATATTTCTATTAAACATTATTTTTCACATTATAGGTCAAGAATAAGGATTTGCATCGTTGATAATGTCGCAGGAGAAGGCATACCTGGTCTCGGGGGATCCACAGCAGCCTCCTTATCCACATAATGAGATGTCTTATGGAAATGACCATTATCCACAACAACCTCCACCGTATGGGCAGCCTGCTTTTCCGCAGGCTGCTTATGGGCAGCCCCCTTTTCCACCAGCTGGGTACGTGCAGCCCCCTTTTCCACCAGCTGGGTACATGCAGCCCCCTTTTCCACAATCTGCCTATGGGCAGCCTGCCTTTCCGCAAGGATCGTATGGAGAGCCACCACAGGGTCCATTCCAGCAGCCACCCATGCCTCCACCTCCAGTGATGCATTCAAATGGTAAGGTGATTCTTAAATACTTTACCCATTTTATCTCTCCTTTTTCCTTCATTTTTGCAGAAATTCTTTGCTGTGAATTACAATTTTAAGTGTAGTGCAGTTGCACGATCTCTTTTTTTTCTATGGACAAGTAATGGCATATTTGTGAATTACTGTCGGTTCATGGTAGACCTAAATAAAATCATACAAAAAATTAGTCAAAGGAAGGGTGAGACTGATTATGGAACAAAAGGAGATCTTGAGGCAGAGTTACCAAGTGAGCACTTTGTATCTGTCTTCACAAAGTAAGAGGATGCTGCCAATGTCACAGTAGAAGGGGAGGTAGTAGAAAAATTGGGTAGGATAAAAATATACAAAGAGGAGGTGCTTAGAAGATTGGCAACACTAAAGAAGTCATTCTGGATGGGATGCTTCTTAGGTTGTTGAGGGACGTATTTGTGAAAATTGCAGAAAATCTGGCCACAGTTTCTTCAGTTGTCCTTGGATATGGGACTGAAGATGGCTGGAGGGTTGGAAATGTTACACTCCTGTTCAAGTAAGGGATGATGGATAAACCTGGTAATTACACAGTCAGCCTAATGCCAGTGGTGGGTAACCTTTGTGTAATCTGGGACATAATTGTCACAAGGAAATGCATGGATTGAGAAATGATACTCAGCATGGATTTGTTAAAGGCAAATGGTGTCTGATTGGTGCAGGAACGGTGTGTGAAATCTTTGAAGGTGGCAGGGTAAGTTCAAAAGCATATGGCATCCTTGGCTTTATAAATAGAGGCGTAGAGTACAAAAACAATTAAGTTATGCATAAAAGATTAGGCCTCAGTTCAGTTCTGGGCAGCACACTTTAAGAAGGTTGTCAAGGCTTCGAGGGATGGAGAGGAAATTTACAATGGTGACCGGGTCGAAGGACTTCAGTTACTGGGAAAAACCAGAAAAGCTAGGGTTGTTAATGCAGAGAAGGGTAAGGGGAGATTTAATGGAGGCATTTAAAATTATGTATGACTGGTGTAATTTAGGAGAAACTGTTTCCAGTGGCAATAGTCGAAGGACACAGATTAAAGTCAATTGGTAAAAGAACCAGAGGCAAGATGAGAATTTTTTTCATACAGCAAGTTACGATCTGCATTGCCTGAAAGTTGTGGAAGTGAGTTCAATAATTTTCAAAAGAGACTTGATTAAATACTTGGGGTGAAAATTTGTAAGGCTGTGGGTAAAGGATCAGAGAATGGGGCTAATTGGATAGCCCTTACAAAGAGCTGGCACAGGCAAAATGGGCTAGATGCTTTCCTTTTGTGCTATATCAGTCACATACTTTTACACTGCACATTCCTCAGATGAGAAAGATGAGGAGACCAGCTGGAGTTGGTAAGCAGGAGGCATAGGTTAAATGAGATGGGGTGGAAGTATTTTTGTTTTCCACTGTAGGTGTCTTGGTCCCACAAAGCATTATATCAGCTCTTTGTTATTAGTAATCTATTTGAGATGTGAGTTGGAACAATGGACAGTCCTGTAACTCCATTCTTAATCTAAGGGTTGTGAATATGTGGCACCAAACATCATGAGTGATGAATATTGACTGAAAAGCTATTCTTTTGTGGTTGAGATCAAGATCTCTTGGAATGATGGATCCGATCTGCAAACAAATCTGGTATGTAGAAGGGTAGAGTGTAATTTGAAGTATTTACCCCGCTCATAATGGCAAAGAAAATCTGGGATTGCTTTTGGCAAGGAGAAATAATTGAGGTGAACAAATGAATTTTTTTTTTCCAAATTAAAACGATTCATACCAGTGACGTATATAAAATAAAATGTGGGAATTGGGAGTATGTATGAATTGGTTGAATCAGTGTTCGCTGCTCAAGCTGGTTCCACAGATCCACTGTTCTTGGGAAAAGAAACACTTCCAAACATCTAACCTAGATCTGCCTTGTGATCCCAAATAGGGAAATGTATAATTGGCATATTGCCCAAGTTATATTATTCAAGCAAACTATATAAATGGGTTTAAAATACAAGATAATGCATGTCTGGAGAGAAGGAACATTGTGAAAGTAGCGTGAACATTAATTAAAGTGCAGGTTTATTGGGCAGTCCTATGTTTCCAACAGTAAGCATCCCACTTTTTGGTCACCTTGTTAGTACATCATTTACAGCTCTTGTTACTTTGTTACTCTGACTATTGTCAATGTTTAGTTTGGATGCATTGTTTTACAGAAAATTATGCATTTTAGTTATCAAAACATGCCACCTGGTGGTAAGGAATTTATTTTTTATTGCAGTTGCTTTGGGAAGCCCTGGGTATCACGATGACGTCCCGCCATCTTATTATGACAACGAGGAATTCACTGCGGCAAACTTTGAAGACAAGAAGATCCGTCGAGCATTTATTAGGAAGGTAAGACTCTTGTGCACAGAATAAATGTAAAGGACACGCGAGTCATAGAGTTTTACAGCACAGAAACAGGCCGTTCGGCCCAACGTACCTGCACCGACCATCCTAACTAATCCCATTTCCCCATACTTGGCCCATAGCCTAGTATAGAAGTGAAAAATAAACATAGAAACATAGAAAATAGGAGCAGGAGTAGGCCATTCAGCCCTTTGAGCCTGCACCGCCATGGCTGATCATCCAAACTCAGTACCCTTTTCCCGCTTTCTCCCCATATCCCTTGATTCCTTTAGCCCTAAGAACTCTTCCTTGAATATATTTAATGATTTGGCCTCAACTGCTTTCTTTGGTGGAGAGTTCCACAGGTTCACCACTCTTTGGGTGAAGAAATCCCGCCTCATCTCAGTCCTAAATGGCTTACCCCTTATCCTTAGATTGTGACCCCTGGTCCTGGACTGCCCTGCCATCGGGAGCATCCTTCCTACATCTAGTCTGTCCAGTCCTGTTAGAATTTTGTAGATTTCTATGAGATCCCCTCTCATTCTTCTGAAGTCTAGCGAATGCAAGCCTAATCGACCCAATCTCTCTCCATACGTCAGTCCTACCATCCCAGGAGTCAGTCTGGTGAACCTTCGCTGCACTCCCTCCATAGCAAGAACATCCTTCCTCAGATAAGGAGACCAAAACTGCACACACTACTCCAGATGTGGTCTCACCAAGGCCTTGTATAATTGCAGCAAGACATCCTTGCTCCTGTACTCTAATCCTCTTGCTATGAAGGTCAACTTACCATTTGACTTCTTAACTGCCTGCTGCACCTGCATGCTTACTTTCAGCGCCTGGTGCTCAAGGACACCCAGGTCTCGCTGCACCTCCTTTCCCAATCTATTGCCGTTTAGAGTTTTTGCCACCAAAGTGGATAACCTCACATTTACACACATTATACTGCATCTGCCTTGTATTTGCCCACTCACTCAACCTGTCCAAATCACACTGGAGCTTTTCTGCATCCTCCTCACAGCTCACACTCCCACCCAGCTTTGTGTCATCTGCAAACTTGGATATATTACATTTGATTCCCTCATCTATATCATTAACATATATTGTGAATAGCTGGGGTCCTGGCACTGATCCCTGCAGTACCCGACTAGTCACTGCCTGCCACTCGGAAAAAGACCCGTTTATTCCTACCCTTGTTTCCTGTCTGCCAACCAGTTCTCTATCCATGTCAGTCAGTACCTAACCCCCAATCCCATGTGCTTTAATTTTGCATGCTAATCTCTTATGTGGGACCTTATCGAAAGCCTTCTGAAAGTTCAAATACACCACATCCACTGGTTCTCGCTTATCTATTCTAGTTACATCCTCAAATAAATTCCAGTAGATTTGTCTAGCATGATTTCCTTTTTGTAAATCCATGCTGACTCTGCCCGATTTTACCACTGTTCTCTAAGAGCTCTGCTATTACATCTTTTATAGTGGACTCCAGCATTTTCCCCACTACTGATGTCAGGCTAATTGGTCTATAATTCCCTGTTTTCTCTCTGCCTCCTTTTTTTAAATAGTGGGGTTACTTTAGCTACCTTCCAATCTATTGAAACTGTTCCAGAGTCTATAGAATTTTGAAAAATGACCAGCAATGTATCTTCTATTTCAAGGGCCACTTCCTTAAGTACTCTGGGATGTAGATGATTAGGACCTGGTGATTTATCGACCTTCAATCCCATCAATTTCCCCAACACCATTTCCCTACTAATACTGATTTCATACAGTTCCTCCTCACTACGTTCCCCAACATTTCTGGGAGGTAATTTGTGTCCTCCTTTGTGAAGACAGAACCAAAGTATGTATTTAATTGGTCTGCCATTTCTTTGTTCCCCATTATAAATTCCACCGTTTCTGACTGTCAGGGACCCAAATTTGTCTTCACTAATCTTTTTCTCTTCACATATCTATAGAAGCTTTTACGTTCAGTTTTTATGTTCTCTGAAAGCTTACTCTCATACTCTATTTCCCCCTTCTTAATCAGTCCCTTTGTCCTCATTGTAATAATTTGCAGTAAACAACGTTTAAATTTTTGAAAATCTTCATTATTTAAAAGAAGTGGTTGCAGTTACCACTAGTTCGACGACTTTCTCTCACCCTGTCTCAAGATTGTTTTCTATTTTTGGGATATGGTACCACTGCCAAGGCTGGCATTTAGTGCCCTAATGCAGTTTTGAGCTACCTTCTCAAACTGCTAGTGGTATGCTCCAACTTAGTGGCGTGCTAAGCCACTTCAGAAGGAAGTTAAGAGTCAGTCATGTGGGTGTGGGACTGCAACCACATATAGGCCAAATTGGCTAAGGGGTTTAATGAGTGTTGATGATAAAGAACTGGTTATGAATAGTTGTTGAATTGACTATGTGGAGGAGCTGGATTAATATATCAATAGACTTTTAACTGTGCACTAGGTCTCGGCTCATCTCCTCCTTTTAGCCCCTCCACTGTCCCATGCACTGCTTATTAAACAATTTTTAAAAATTTGGTGGAATCTCATGACATGCTTTTTGGATCCGTTCAGATGGAAAGAGAATGAACTTGTGCTTCTATGGGACTGTAAAAGAGACATTAAGATTTGGGTAGATCTCCAGGTGACACACTGGATGACTTACAAATGTTAATTCTAATGAATCTTGGTTTGAAAATAATAACCCAGCTTACTGCTTCACACTTAATGATTAATATGATGTGACCCCTTAAAAGGGAAGCAGAATCGAGGCGTTATAATTTCTGTTGAATTAGTTTCAACTCTTCCTCTTAAGGTATAGGAATAAATGTGACCCCTCATTAATTTGCTACTTCATGCAGATATGCCATTTTGGATCACTTTCCCTCGATGGTTCTGATTTTTAAAAAAAAGGAAAGGAAGAACTTGAAGTGTGTAGTGCCATTCATATCCTCAAGATGTCCCAAAGCACTTCACCGTTTATGTACTGCAATGAGATGATAAAGTGAAGATCTATTTACTTCCTGCAGTACCTTCTTTCACTGGATGTTGACGATCTGGACTGGGCAGATGGGATGTGAAAAATGAACTAGCAGCTAAATATGCAGTTTTTTGGAGAGCCACATTGTCTATCTCACCCTGACTGTTAAATTCAGCATTATGAATTGGAGAGGGTGGAATAATGGAAACTGGAGATTCCAACGCACTATAAGTGGTTTGAGTGGATTTTTTTTTTTGTTTGGAAGTTCTTGCAGTTATTTTAACAGGATCTTTACTTTTTTTTCTCCTTCCCCTGCCAAATCTAGCAAACGAAAATATTACATATAGATGATCAGATACTCTATGGAACTTACAATCTTATTGAGAGAAATAGAATGTTATCGGCAATGCTGCTGTTTAATTAATTTTCACTTGGGGAATCGTGGGGGGGCTGTGGTAGAATGTTTTGATTTTGGCAGTTTGTATGTCGTCCTTCCTCGGCTACTTCAATGAACAAACCTAATAATTACATATCTGTAGGAAGGAGTGGGTTTCCTGGACCAGGTATCCTTCATTTGCTTATTCTCTAGCCCTGTATGTTGTGGCTTGGGGTCATTTTTGCCGTATCGGGAATCTGACATTGGGGTCATTTTTGCATTGTGAATCCACTTGGTGGCAAAGGCCTTCTGGCTGGATTTTGAGGACGGTTAGAGATGGTGGGTGGGTTCTGGAGGCGGGAGCTGCAGACTGCATGGCCCATTGCAAGGGAGGCCGGGAGATTGTGATGTGCAACCAGTTGGAGCACTGCTGGGGTCCAGGAAGCAGGAGCAGAATGGAAACACTGGATCCTCCATCAGTATCAGGGAACAGCTGAGACCCCATTAGGCCCATGAAGATTGGGGGCATCCGTTTCCAGGAATTCCACACTCCAATGGCAAGACTGTGACATGGGAAGACAGCAGTCTTGCCATTTTCTGCCAGAAGCATTTGGGTCTCCCTTAGCTGTAACGCAGCCTCGAGCTCTTGCTGTGCTGTCGTCTCCTCTCACTTGCGGGGATATGGACACTGCGCCACACTGGTAAAAATTACTGTGCTGCTGCAATAATTGCTGTTAAGTGGCTCCCTAATTAGCTTGATTGCATTAGCTCTGCTGCCAGCGGTTTGCTGTCACGGCTGCCGCCTGGCCTCCAGGGAAGTGCGAGGAGACGGGTGTGTGTTGGGGAGTCGGCCCAATACTCTTCAGTGCAATTTTCCTGGTGTTTCTGCCTCCAATATCATGTTCAGAGCTGGAAAAATTCTGCCCTTGGTGATTGTGTCAGGAGATAGTATAACTTGACCGTGGGCACTTGCTGATTTACACATACTGCCATATCTCCCCTGTTTTTTTTTCCCTTGCAGGTCTACATGGTTTTGACCGTTCAGCTATTGGTGACTTTCATTTTTGTCTGCGTCTGTACCTTTGTTTCCGATGCCAAGAAATTTGTGAGGCGCACTCCTTGGATCTATTATGCCTCATATGGTGTATTCTTCATTACACTTATTGCTCTCAGCTGTTGTGGACAAGTAAGACGCAAGCACCCTTGGAACCTCATCGCTTTGGTAAGCGGCATCATTAATGTTTCCTTTCCATGGTTTACTCCAGTGTAAATGGAAGTCGTATAATCGGGAGCAGGGGCGGGTAGGTAGTGGTGCAGATGGGAAGGTAGGGGAAGGGATGAAGAAACAAACTCTGAATTGATTCAGGATGTGAATTTACAATTTGCCCAGTGAAAGCCCATCCCTCACATCAAGTCTCCTATCGTAACACCTTATATTTTGAGTAACTGCAGTGTTTTCTATTAACTTGTTTGGGTTAAAACATTTATCCTTGAAGCAAAGAAGCTTTTCCTGGTATGTTTTCACTAATTCCTATTTGTCCTCTGATCCTTTTATTATTTTGAAGTAATCTTGGATTTACTGTCTTTATACTTCAAAGTCTTCCTCTTTAACTACCTGTTTTATTCAATGTAAATTTTAAGCTGCTCTACTCTTCTGAGTTCTATCCATTTTGATTTTTGGGATTGTTTTATTTTCTGCACACTTTTTCTAAAGTAGTATATATTTAAGTGGTGACTCAAATGGGAACGTTATATTGGAAAGGGGTTTGGCCAATATCTTATGCATCATTAGCACAGCTGCTGCAGACTTGTATTCTAGTGTTGTAGCCTATCGTTCTATTTTAAGTACTTCAACCTTTTCTCCAGCCCATGAAATGAGGGTAAACGAAATTTAAACAAACTGAACATTATGTACAGCAAGCTAGTATTATAAGAAAACATTTTAATAGCCTTTAAATTAAACACTTAAAGTGGTTGGGGTGGGTGGATGGTGAGGAGAAGAGAATCTAGCATTTTCTTTTTAATAGGTAGCAGTCTTAGTCCAGTTCTAGTAAGCATAGAGCCACTGCACCAATTGGTCTCAAATTGTCAGTCTAGTTTATATATTCTAATTGCTTCTGGTATTGGAAATGGGTCGGGGAGGGGCAAGGCCTCATTACTGCAGTTGAAAGTACTATTCTGACTCTGGACAGAGGAAACTTTATTGATCTGGGAATGTCTGATGTAAACATGACGTGACCAATAGTGGCAAACTGTTGCTTCGCTTTCACACCATTTTCCTGCTCCCCATTTTTTTTTTAAAGAAAAGACAAGTGTGAGATAATTTAGGATTTTTTATCACATTTTTTCATAGGAAGGATTTGGAATGAATTACTTCTAAATGTTGGATTTTAAAATAAGATGGATTATTAAAGCCAGAAATTGGCACTTAGCCAGAATGATCAAATGATACAGGAGTTACCTCATTCCTGGTTCCCAGCAAATGTACAGAGAGTTGATGTCCTGTTGTGCTTGGCTTTGCACAAAGCTAGTATGAAAGGGAGCATGTGCAGAAGCAGGTTTGATTATCAGCTCTTCACATTAGCTGCTGTAAAGGGAGCGATCAGAAATCTAGTCATATGTCTTGTGGGGACAGGAAGAAGATGAGAAAAGACTCCTGTGAGTAGAAGTTTTTTCCACCTGAAAGCTTTCATTTGAGGCAGCCTCACTCGGAAATGTTGGAGGAACATTTCAAAGACATTTTTTGATTGCGAGACTGGTATTGGGAATTATGGCATGTTAACTTTATGCAACAATACAAAATATAGTTGTTAATTAAACTGAATCTGATCATAATGTTGCTCTATGATCATGTTGCGGGGGTTGGTGGTGGGTGAAAATTGGCTCAACAATTTAATCCAAAGACAATTACCTAATTCAAATCATCTGGTAACACTATTGTTCAGTTATGCGATCATGCATAATAAAAACTACTCAGCAGGTCTGGCAACATCTGTGGAGAGAGAGAAGCAGAGTTAATGTTTCAGGTCTGTGACCTTTCTGAAAGGTCATACAAGCATTTGACCTGACTCTCTCAGTTTGAGAGACTTGACACCATTGAGCCAAAAAGGGTATCTATCTGATCCAAACCAGTAACAGTGTATATGCAGTTTACTTATTTGCTGTTGTTTTTCTGTCTTCAGTCTGTCCTGACTCTGAGCATGTCGTATATGACAGGAATGATTGCCAGTTTCTACAGTACGGACTCTGTAGTGATGGCTGTTGGAATCACTGCAGCGGTTTGCTTTACTGTTGTGATTTTCTCTATGCAGGTAAGCATTTTTAAAAAAAAACATGGGTACACACATGATCTTGATGAGCTGCCTACCTAGAGACCATTAAGAAAGAAAATGATTTGGAGGGAATGATGCGTGTAACTAATGTGTAAATTATCTGACTGCTTGAGATTCTAAACACAAAAAAAATCAGCTGTTCGTTTATCTTTTATTTAGCCTTTGGCACAATATCTGTACCCTACCTACTGATTCCACCCCCCTCCCACTTCAAGGTTAGCTTCTGAACCCATATCCTCCCCACCTCCAAGAATGCCTTTATTCACCTGTCAGTTTGCCCGCCACCTTCCCTGCCTCAGTCCATCTGCTGCTGAAAGCCTTATCCCTGCCTTTGTCAGCTCCAACGTTGGACTATTCCAATATTTTCCTGGCTGTTTCTCCACATCTTCTACCTTCTGTAGAAATCAACTCATCCAAATCTCTGCTTCCAAAACTTTACTTCCCATATCCTATCCTGCTTACCTGTCCTTGCTGACTTGCATCAGCTTCTGGTTCTCCAATGCCTCCAATTTAAAATCATCCTAGTATTTCAATCCCTACATGGCCTCGCACCTCTATCTGTAACCTCATCCTGTTCCAGCCCTCTCCCTGAACTCTCTGTTCCTCTGACTTTAGCCTTTTGTGCATTCTCATCCTATGCATAACAAGAAATAGGAGCAGGAGTAGGCCATTTAGCACTTCGAACTTGCTCCGCCATTCAGTGAGATCATGGCTCATCTACTTCAACACCATTTTCCTGCACTCTGGCTGTATCCCTTGATGTTTCTAATATGTAGAAATCTGTCGATCTGAATCTTGAACATACACAATGTTTGAACCTCCACTGCCCTCTGGGGCAGAGAATTCCAAAAATTCACCACCCTCTGAGTGAAGAAATTCCTCCTCATCTCAAGTCCTAAAAGGCATGCCTCTTATTTTGAGACTGTCCTCTCGTTCTAGACTCCCGAGCCATCTACCTTGTGGAGCCCTGTTAAAGAGAAAATTGTATGTTTGAATGAGAACGCCTCTCATTCTTCTAAACTCCAGTGAATAAAGGCCCAGTCTATTTTATCTTTCCTCATAGGACAGTCCCTCCATCTCAAGAATTGATTTGGCGAGCCTTCGTTGCACTCCCTTTATACCTTTCCTTGGGTAAGGAGACCACACAATACTCTTGGTGTGGCCTCACCAAGGTTGTAAATATTGGCAGCTCTGCTTTAAGCTTTGGGATTTCCTCCCTTCCTAATTCTTTAAATACTAGCCAGTGCCTATTTACCATCAAACCTTTTGATGTCATGGTGGATTGGAAAAGTACATTAAGAGGTTTGATGGTAGAGAGGCACTGTCTAGTATTTAAAGAATTAATGCATGGTTTTCAAAAAACATACACTATTAAGGCAAAAGAATCTAATAGAAAAAGCGAGTCAGCCGTGGCTAACAAAGGAAGTTAATAGATCAAAGGGGGAGGCTTATAAAGTTGTCAAAACAGTCGTAAGCTGGAGGATTTGGAGAATTTTAGAATTCAGCAAAGGAGGACCAAGAAATTGACAGAGAAAACAGAATATGAATGTAAACTAGCGAGAAATATAAATACTGATTGTAAAAGCTTCTATAGGTCTGTAAAAAGGGAAAAAAAAGGCAAAAGATAAATGTGGGTCCATTACAGGCAGAGACAGGAGAAATTATAATGGGAAGTAGAGAAATGGCAGAGAAGCTAAATAATTACTTTGTGTCTGTCTTGACGAAGGAAGATACAAGAGGTCTCCCTGAAATAATTGAGATTCAAGGGTCTAGTGAGAATGAGGGACTGAAAGAAATTGGGATTAGTAAAAAAAAAAGTAGTATTGCAGAAATTAATGGGACTGAAAGTTGACACATCCCCAGGACCTGATGATCTTCACCCTAGAGTGTTGAAAGAGATGGCTGTGGAGATAGCGGATGCATTGATGGTCATCTTTCAAAATTCTCTGCAATGGTGCTTGCAGATTGGAAGGTTGCAAATGTAACCTGTTAGGACTGAGACAGGAGGAGTGCACTGCATTTTCTAGTTCCACTTCTCCACAGGTCACAACAACCATTTACCGATACAGCCAATCATGTACTCTTTTTTTTTTCTAAACCCCAGAATAAAATACTCCAACCAGGTTTCTTTTAATAAATAACAAAATTATCAGTTTATTATAAAACAAGACTTAACGAGTAACGAAGCAAAGCATTAACACTGCTTAAGATAAAGTTCCCTTTCTAAAAATTCACCAACTAAACTCAATGGAAAAAAATAGAGAAATTCACTCTGAAGAGGCCTGTTACAAAAACAAGACAAAAAAAAAACTTTGGCCAAATACTTGCTTATTCTTTACAAAAAAAAAGAAGGAAGATATGGAAGGAGGTTCCTTTTTTGGTCTGGTATACGGAGATGGGTCACAAGGATAGTTTCAGAAGTTGTCCGTTCTGGAGATGGCGAGAATTATTCTAGTAGGCTCTCTAGGAGAAATGTGGCATCAAGGTTTTTTTGCCAGCACACACTTGAATCACAGGATTTCTTTTCAGCTCCTCTGGAGCTATGCGTCACCAAGGATTTTTTTTCTCCTACACTGTATCACAGCAGGATTTTTTCAAAAAGGTAGAGAAGGTGGTGAGCTGGGTGATTTCTTTATCCTTGGCAGGAAAACACCAACTGTCTTCAAACAGTTCACACCACAACTAAAACTGAAAACAATGTTCAAACCCCTAACAGTGAGTTGAACTCCTGACCTCTACAAGCCTTGTCATGTCACTGCTCTGTAACCATTTTTCCCCCAGATCACCAAGGGTTCTGCAGTTTTCTGAGCTTATGGACAGAATTTTACACCCTCCCAAAGAGCGGGAAGGTGGGCGTAAAATGGAGCGGGTGGCTCTGGAAGCCCTTCCTGACCTGCTCCTGCCTCCGCTGTCACTTTACATGGTGGCCACAGCAAAAAACAGCCCTTCTGCCCCAGGCCAATCAAGGCCCTTAAGTGGCCACTTAATGGCCTCCGCCCGCCGCCATGGGGATTTTACCCGTGGCTAGTCGGGTGGCCTAGGCCCGAGAAAAGTCGCCTGATAAAAGCAGACAGCTGTCCGGCCTCAGAGGGGGCCCTCATGATCGGGCACCCAGTGCCTGACACAGGGCCACCCATGCTGCCCCAACACACCCCGCCTCTCCCCCCCCCCCCCCCCCCCCGTCGACCACCCTTGCCTCGCCGGGGCCTGACACCGCCATCACCCTCTCCAGGCGAGGCAACAAAAACTTACCTTGGTTCAGGGGCTCCCCGACATCTTCGTCTTGAAGCTGGGTTGCAGACCCAACAGTGGCCACTGCTCGGTGGCGCTACTAGGACTAAGAGCTGCGATCGGCAGCTCTGTTAGGCAGGACTTCCTGCCTCATTGTGGGTGGAAGTCCCGCCTCAGAACAATTAAAGGCCGGGAAGCTGCAAAATGCAGGTCAGATCCCCAGGCCAGGCGGAAGGGGGTTCATCAACTTTTCAGTCGGTGGACAGCTCCCACCTGCCATGGGTAAATTCCTGGCCCATATCACAGGTGGCTTTTAAACCACATCTCAAATTCTGTCTGTGAACTTATTTAAAAAAACACATCCAGGGAATCTTTTAAGTTTTAACACAAGTTCTCAAAGAAAAATTAATAATGGAAGCACTTTTGTAACAAATCCCACTGTTTAAGAGCGGAGGGAGAGAGAAAATGGGGAACTACAGACCTGTTAACTGATGTCAGTAGTAGGGAAAATCACAATGTATTATAAAGGATGTGATTACTGGATACTTAGAAAATAATGGTCTGATTTGGCAGCGTCAACATGGATTTATGAAAGGGAAATCATGTTTGATAACTTGAGTTTTTTGAGGATGTTACTGGCGGAGTGGATAAGGGGAAACCAGTGGATGTGGTATATTTGGACTTTGAGAAGGCTTTTGATAAAGTCCCACATAGGAAGTTACGAAGTAAAATTAAAATGCATGGGATTGGGGTAATATACTAGCATGGATTGAGGATTAGGTAACAGACAGAAAACAGAAGGAATAAATGGGTCATTCTCAGGTTGGCAGACTGTGACCAGTGGGTACTGCGAAAATCAGTGCTTGGGCTGCAACTGTCCACAATCTGCATCAATGATTTGGATGTGGAGACCAATTGTAATATTTCCAAGTTTGCGATTGGGAATGTGAGTTGTGAGGAGGATGCAAAGAGGCTTCAAGGGGATTTGGACAGGCTAAGTGGGCAAGAACATGGCAGATGGAATATAACGTGGATAAGTGTGAGATTATCCACTTTGGTAGGGGGAACAGAGGTGCTGGGTATTTCTTAATTGGTGAGAGATTGGAAAGTGCTGATGTCCAAAGGGACCTAGGTGTCCTAGTTCATAAGTCACTAAAAGCCAGCATGCAGGTGCAACAAGCCATTAAAAAGGCAGATGTTGTGTACGCCTTTATCGCAAGAGGATTTGAATACAGGAGTAAACAAGTCTTTCTTCAGTTGTATAGAACATTGGTGAGGCCGCACCTGGAATATTGTGCGCAGTTCTGGTCCTCTTGCCTGATTAAAGGATATACTTATCATCGAGGGAGTGCGACAGAGGTTCACCATATTGATTCCTGGGATGGTGGGATTGTTCTATGAGGAGAGATTGAGGAGACTGGGCCTGTATTCTCTGGAGTTTAGAAGAATGAGAGGCAATCTCATGGAAATTTACAAAATTTATATAGGGATAGATAGGGTAGATGCAGAAAGGATGTTTCCCCCGGCTGTGGGGTCTAGAACCAGGGGACACAATCTCAGAATAAAGGGCAAGCCATTTAGGACTGAGATGAAGAGGAACTTCTTCACTCAAAGGGTGGTGAATCTCTGGAATTCTCTACCCTAGAGGGTGGTGGAAGCTCAGTCACTGAGTAAGTTCAAGATAGAGATGGATATATTTCTAGTTGCTAATGACATTAAGGGATATGGGGATAGTGCGGGAATATGGTATTGAGGTAGATAATTCGCCATGATCTAGATTGGCAGAGCAGGCTCGATGGGCTGAATGGCCTACTCCTGCTCCTATGTTCCTAGTGCCTCATATCTATTGGAAGCTAATACACTAGACAACAGGTTAGGGGAGTGTGGCAGGCCTAGTGAATTAGTAGATATACTGTCTCCATTTAGCTAATTCTTCTATGATTTCTAGAAGTAATGCATTTTTTTCCAGCCACAGAGATTTTATTGTGGATCAGGTTCTGATGACTGTACGGTGTTGATTTGCTTTCCTGTTAATGGATTTTTTTCCCCCTCTTCACAGACAAAGTATGACTTTACTTCCTGTATGGGTGTGATGCTGGTGTCTGCGGTTGTGCTCTTTTTCTTCGGAATTCTGTGCATTTTTATCCAGAACCGGATTCTCCAGATTGTTTATGCTTCTGTTGGTGCACTGATCTTCACCGTGGTAAGTGTGAATGCTTCCTGGGGGGGGGGAATATTACAGCAAATGAGCAGGTGATAGTGCTCCCCTGATCATTTCAAAATTAAGAAACTACCCTCTGAAAGCTGGTTGTACCTTTCATGGCACAGTCATGGGTTTTGTGGATAACTACTTAACCTTTCTAAGGATCAAAGTCTTGCCTGTTGATGAGAAGTCGTCTTGCCCATGATGACCAAATTTTAGAATGACTTGTTTAAATGAAGAGGCAATAAAACCTGCCCTTTGTTAGTGTTTCTGTATTGTACTGTATAACAGCAGTTCACACCCCAATTTACTGTAGTGAGTTCTTGATTCCTGTTGTCAGGTTGATGGATAAAAAGAAAGAAATGGGTTTGCATCTATGGATATATATTTTTAATACATATATTTTTAAAGCAAAATACTGGAAATCTGAAATAAAACTGAAAAGTGCTGGAAATACTCAGGTCTGGCAGCATCTGTGGAGAGAGAAGCAAAGTTAACGTTTCAGGTCAGTGACCTTTCATCAGAACTGACGAAGGTTAGAAAAGTAATAGGTTTTAAGCAAATAAAGTGGTGGTGGGGCAAAAGAGAACAAATGGGAAGGTGTTGATAGGATGGAGGGTCACAGAGAATAACTGACAAGGCGGTCATGGGGCAAAGACAAAGAATGTGTTAATGGTGTGGTGCAATACAAAGCATTAGTGCAGAGAGGGTGTTAAATGACAGAATAATGAAAGCCCTAGCCAAAAGCAAAACATGAAAAAAGTGGGTAGGCACATGGTTAAAAAAGTGTGATGAAACAAATTAAAATAAAATGAAATAAAAAATGTTTTAAAAACTAAAGAAAAAAAGTGGGGGGCCAGTCATGCTGTGAAATCATTGAACTCAATGTTCAATCCGGTAGGCTGTAGCATGCCTAATCGGTAAATGAGGTGCTGTTCCTCGAGCTTGCGTTGATCACTTAACACCTTCTCTGCAGTAACATTTTGTATTTCACCATACCATTAACACACTCCTTGTCTTTGCTTTGTTTCACCATTACTCTTTTTGTGGCGAGCGACAGGAAGCTCGGGATCATGCTTTCGGACTGAATGGAGGTGTTCTGCAAAATGGTCACCCAATCTGAGTTTGGTCTTCCCAATGTAGAGGAGACTGGATTGTGAGCAGCAAATACAGTATACTAAATTGAAAGAAGTACAAATAAATTGCTGTTTCACCTGAAAGGAGTGTTTGGGGCTTTGGAATAGTGAGGTAAAAATCAGGTATTACATCTCCTGCGATTGCATGGGAAGGTGCTATGAGAAGGGGGCGAGGTGTCGGGGGTAATGGAGGAGTGGACCAGGGTGCCGCGGAGGGACCAATCCCTTAGGAATGCTAACAGGGGAGGGGAAGATGCGTTTGGTAGTGGCATCACGCTGGACGTGGCAGAAATGGCGGAGGATGATCCTTTGTATGTGGAGGTTGGTGGCATGGAAAGTGGAGACATGGGGAGCCCTGTCATGTTTCTGGGAGGGAGGAGGGGAAGGGGTGAGAGCAGAGGTGCGAGAAATGGGCCGGATACGGTGAGGGCCCTGTCAACCACAGTAGGGGGAATCCTTGGTTAAGGAAAAAGGAAGACCTATCAGAAGCACTGTTGTGGAAGGTTGCATCATCAGAGCAGATGCGTTTGAGTCGGAGAAACTGGGAAAATGGAATGGAGTCTTTACAGAAGGCAGGGTGTGAGGAAGTGTAGTCGAGGTAGCTGTGGGAGTCGGTGGGCTTATAATGAACATTAGTGGACAGCCTATCCCCAGAGATGGAGACAGAGGTGTCAAGTAAGGGAAGTGTTGGAGATGAACCATGTAAAGGTGAGGGAAGGGTGGAAATTGGAAGCAAAGTTGATAGTTTTCCAGTTCAGGGCGGGAGCAGGAAATGGCACCGCTAATCATCAATGTACTGGAAAAAGAGTTGGGGGAGAGGGGCTGGGTAGAACTGGAACAAGGACATAAGAACTAGGAGCAGGAGTAGGCAATTCAGCCCCTCGAGCCTGCTCCAACATTCAATATGATCATGGCTGATCTCGTCTCTGCCTCAACTCCACTTTCCTGCCCGTTCTCCATAACCCTTCAATGCATTACTAATTAAAAATCTGTATCTCCTCAAATTTACTCAATGTCCTGGCATCCACTGCACTTTGGGGTAGTGAATTTCACAGACTCATGACCCTCAGAGAAGTAATTTCTTCTCTCTCAATTAAATTTGCTACCCCTTATCCTAAAACTATGACCTCTCGTTCTAAATTGCCCCACAAGAGGAAACATCCTCTCCACGTCTACTTTGTCAATCCCCTTAATCATCGTATATACGTCAATTAGATCTCCTGTCATTCTTCTGAACTCCAGAGAGTAAAGGCCTAAACTGCTCAATCTCTCTTCATAAGACAAACCCCTCATCTCTGGAATCAATCTAGTGAACCTCCTCTGAACTGCCTCCAGTGCAACTACATCCTTCCAAGTAAGGGGACCAAAACTGTATGCAATACTCCAGGTGCGGTCTCACTAATGCCTTGTACAGTTGCAGCAACACTTCCCTACTTTTATACTCTATTTCTTTAGCAATAAATGCCAAAATTCCATTTGCCTTCCTTTATTACCTGCTGTTCCTGCTTATGAGTTTTCTGCGATTCATGCACAAGGACACTCAGATCCCTCTGCATCGAAGCGCTCTGAAGTTTCTCTCCATTTAGATAATCTGCCTTTTTATTATTCCGACCAAAATGGATAACCTCACATTTATTCACGTTAAACTCCATCTGCCAAATTTTGGCCCATTCATCTAACCTATCCATATCCATTTGTAAATTTCTTTATTGCAACTTACTATCCTACCTATTTTAGTGTCATCTGCAAATTTGGCTATAGTACCTTCTATCCCTGCATCCAAGTCATTAATATAGATTGTAAATAGTTGGGGCTCGAGGCATAACTAGAACCCATGCGGGTACCCATAGCAACACCTTTTACTCCAAGGAATTAACTTTAACTTGCTGCAGTGTTCCAGTGAACATCAACGCAAGCTTGAGGAACAGCACCTCATTTACCGATTAGGCACACTACAGCCTACCGGACTGAACATTGAGTTCAATAATTTCAGAGCATGACTGACTCCCCCCCGCCTTTTTTTTCTTAAAAATTTTACTCTAAATTTTACTTCGTATTTTTTATTTTTATTTTATTTTAGTTTGTTTCATCATTACACTTTTTTTGCCATGTACCTGCCCACTTTTTTTTCATGTTTTGCTTTTGGTTAGGGCTTTCATTATTCTGGCATTTAACACCCTCTCTGCACTAACGCTTTGTATTTCACCACACCATTTAACACACTTTGTCTTTGCCCCATGACCACCTTGTCAGTTATTCTCTGTGACCCTCTGTCCTATCAACACCTTCCAATTTTTTCTCTTTTGCCCCACCCCCACTTTATTTGCTTAAAACCTATTACATTTCTAACCTTTGCCAGTTCTGATGAAAAGGTCACTGACTTGAAACGTTAACTTTGCTTTTCTCTCTCCACAGACGCTGCCAGACCTCCTGGGTTTGCATTTATATTGTGCCTTTCGCAACCTCAGGATGTCCAATAGTGCTTTACATTCAAAAGTACTTCATTAGCTGTAGTCAGTGTTGCAATGGAGGTAGCACAGTAGCCTATTTAACACACTGAGCTCCCACAAACAGCAATGTGATAATAGCCAAATAATCTGTTCTTAGTAATTTTGGTTGAGGGATAAATATTAGGTAGGACACCAGGCAAGGTTCTCTTCAAAAAGTGAGTGTAGTTGGGGTCTATTTCAGCCATCTGAGGGGGCTTTGTTTAATGTCTCATCTGAAAGACAGCACCTCTTATGGTGTATTATAGAATGGTTACAACATAGAAGGAGGCCATTTGGCCCATCATGCCCATGCTGGCTCTCTGCAAAAACAACTCAACTCGTTGCACTCCCCTGCCCTTTCTCTGTAGCCCTGCAGATTATTTTCTCAAGGTGCTTATCCAGTTCCCTTTTTGAAAGCCACGATTGAATCTGCCGCCACCACACTTTCAGGCGGTGCATTCCAGCTCCTAACCACATGCTGCGTTTTTCAAATAAAGTATTTTCGCATGTTGCAGTTGGTTCCTTTCAGTCTAGACTTTGTGTTCACGTTTCTGGAGTGCAACTTTAATCCACAACGTTCTGACTAGAATTCAAGAGCGATACTACAGAATCAAAGCTGGCATCTTTTTCCAAGAAGGAATTAAAACTTTTTTTTTATAAAGGCAATTTCCTATTCCTGGAGTTGCTCATTAGTGTTACTGGTCATTACAGAATTTGGCCAAGATGTAAAAATACATCAGATGGAAGGAGATGTAAAGAAAGTCTATATATCCTGTATTGAAAGCTTATCTACAATACTCACTTCAAAAAAAAATTGGAAAATGTTCAAGGGTTGTTAAACTATATTTTAAAAGCTTCACTGAGATTTCTGATTTTTGGTTCAAGACCTTCAGTAGAACACTCCACACACATTAGTTCAAAGTTTAGGCTTTATTTTTAAAATGTAGATTCCACAGTAATATATTTCAGTGTTAAAACATCTACAAAATATTTACTGTATAAAAATTCTATAAAAAAAGGCCATTTACTTAGTATAAAATTCAAATGAGACAATATTTGTAGTAATATTCTTCACGTAACGAGCTATGTCTGCAGACTGATTTGATTGGTTAATGTTTCAGGTCTGTAACCTTTCATCAGGTCACAGACCTGAAATGTTAGAAAACATAGAAAAATAGGAGCAGGAGTAGGCCATTCGGCCCTTTGAGCCTGCACCGCTATTCAATACGATCATGGCTGATCATCCAAACTCAGTACCCTGGCTTTCTCCCCGTATCCCTTGATCCCTTTAGTCCTAAGAACTAGTATCTAACACTTTCTTGAATATATTTAATGATTTGGCCTCAACTGCTTTCTGTGGTAGAGCCACTCTGGTTGAAGAAATCCCTCCTCATCTCAGTCCTAAATGGACCTCTTATCCTTAGACTGTGACCCCTGGTCTTGGACTCCCCCCACCATCGGGAACATCCTTCCTGCATCTAGTCTGTCCAGTCCTGTTGGCATTTTGTAGGTTTCTATGAGATCCCCTCTCATTCTTCTAAACTCTAGCGAATACAAGCCTAATTGACCCAATCTTTCTTCTTTCGTCAGTCCTGCCATCCCAAAAATCAGTCTGGTGAACCTTCGCTGCACTCCCTCCATAGTAAGAACATCCCTCCTCAGATAAGGAGACCAAAACTGCACACAATTCTCAAGATGTGATCTCACCAAGGCCTTGTATAATTGCAGCAAGACATCCTTGCTCCTGTACTCGAATCCTCTTGCTATGAAGGCCAGCATTTCTTAACTGCCTGCTGCACCTGCATGCTTACTTTCAGCGACTGGTGCACAAGGACACCCAGGTCTTGCTGCACCTCTCCCTTTCCCAATCTATCGCCGTTCAAATAATAATCAGCCTTTCTGTTTTTGCCACCAAAGTGGATAACCTCGCATTTATCTGCATTATACTGCATCTGCCATGTTATTTGCCCACTCACTCAACCTGTCCGAAACACACTGGAGCTTCTCTGCATCCTCCTCACAGCTCACACTCCCACCCAGCTTTGTTTCGTCTGCAAACATGATTAATACCCTCATCTATATCATTAATATATATTGTGAATAGCTAGAGTCATAGAGTTTTACAGCACAGAAACAGGCCCTTCGGCCCAACGCGCCTGCACTGACCATCGAGCAACTGTCCTAACTCATCCCATTTCCCCGCACTTGGCCTGTTGCCTTGTATGTTATGGCGTTTCAAGTGCTCATCTAAATATTTCTTGAATGCTGTGAGTGTTCTTGCCTCTACCACCCCTCTAGGCCGTGTGTTCCAGATTCCAACCACCCTCTGGGTGAAAAAATTCCTCCTCAACTCCCCTCTAAACATCCTGCCCCTTACCTTAAATCTATGCCCCCTAGTTATTGACCACTCTGCTAAGGGAAAAAGTTTCTTCCTATCTATCCTTTCAATGCCCCTCATAATTTTGTATACCTCGATCAGGTCCCCCTCTTCAGCCTTCTCTGCTCCAAGGAAAACAACCCAGCCTATCTAGTCTGTCTTCATAACTGAAATGCTCCAGCCCAGGCAACATCCTGGTGAATCTCCTCTGCACCCTCTCCACTGCAATCACATCCTCCTTTATAGTGTGGCGACCAGAACTGTACACAGTACTCCAACTGTGGCCTAACCAGCGTTTTATACAGCTCTTGTATTCTATGCCTCGGCTAATAAAGGCAAATATCCCATATGCCTTCCTAACCACCTTATCTACCTGTGCTGCTGCCTTCAGTGACCTATGGACAAGCACCCCAAGGTCCCTCTGACCCTCTATACTCTCTAGGGTCCTACCATCCATTGCCTTGTTAAACTTCCCAAAGTAATCACCTCACACTTCTCAGGATTAAACTCCATTTGCCACTGCTCCGCCCATCTTACCAGCCCATCTATGTTGTCCTGTAGTCTAAGGCTTTCTTCCTCACTATTTACGACACCACCAATTTTCGTGTCGTCCGCAAACTTACTGATCATAGCTCCTATATTCATGTCTAAATCATTAATGTACACGACAAACAGTAAGGGTCCCAGCACCGATCCCTGCGGTACACCACTGGTCACGGGCTTCCACTCGCAGAAACAACCCTCTACCATCGCCCTCTGCCTCCTGCCACTAAGCAAATTTTGAATCCAATTTGCCAAATTACCCTGGATCCCATGGGCCTTTACTTTCTTAACCAATCTCCCTTATCAAAAGCCTTACTGAAGTCCATGTAGACTACAACTGCTTTACTCTCATCTACACCTCTAGTCACCGCCTCTCAAAATTCAATCAAATTTGTTAGTTAGACACGATCTCCCCCTGACAAAGTCATGCTGACTATCCCTGATTAATCCCTGTCTCTCCAAGTGGAGATTAATCCTGTCTCTCAGAATTTTTTCCTATAATTTCCCTACCACTGATGTAAGACTTACTGGCCTGTAATTACCTGATTTATCCCTGCTACCCTTCTTAAATAATGGTACTACATTCGCTGTCCTCCAATCCTCTGGTACCTCTCCTGTGGCCAGAGAGGATCTGAAAATTTGTGTCAGAGCCCCCGCTATCTCCTCCCTTGCCTCACATAGCTTGGGATACATCTCATCTGGGCCTGGGGATTTATCCACCTTCAAGCCCGCTAATACTTAGTCCTTTTCAATGCTAATTTGATCAAGTATATCACAATCCCCTTTCCTGATCACTACAGTTACATTGTCCCTCCATTGTGAACACATGAAAAGTAATCATTCAAAACCTCACCTATGTCCTCCGGCTCCACACACAGATTGCCACTTTGATCCCTAATGGGCCCCACTTTTTCTCTGGTTATCCTCTTGCCTCTGACATACTTTAAAACGCCTTGGGATTTTCCTTTATCTTGTCTGTGTGATTTTTCATGCCCCCTCTTCGCTCTCCTAATTACTTTTTTAAGTACTGCCCTACACTTGCTATACTCCTCTAGGGCCTCTGCTGTTTTCAGCACTCTGAATCTGCCATGCGCCTCTTTTTTTTTTTCCTTATCCAATCCTCGATATCCCTTGACATCCAAAGTTCCCTTGACCTGTTGGTCCTACTCTTCACCTTTGCAAGAACATGTTGCACCAGAACCCCCTCAATTTCCCTTCTGAATGACTCCCACTGGTCTTATGTAGACTTTCCGATAGGAAGCTGCTGCAAGTTAACTTTGGCCAGATCCTATTTTATCATATTGAAATCTGCCTTCCCCCAATTCAGTACTCTTCTTTCCAGTCCCTCTGTCTTTTTTCCATAACAATCTTAAATCTTAGAGTTATGGTCACTATCCCTAAAATGCTCCCCCACTGCCACTTCTACCACTTGTCCAGCTTCATTCCCTAGGATTAAGTCCAGTACCGCTTCTCCTCTTGTAGGACTCTACGAGCTGGCTCAACAAGCTCTCCTGAATGCACTTGAAGAATTTCGCCCCCTTTAAGCTTTTTGCACTAATACTATCCCCTCTAATATAAGGGGGATATATATAGTACCATTATTTATGTGAGTCGCATGGAAGATGGCACGATCCCCAAGGACACATTGTACAGTGAGCACGCCACTGGTATCAGACCTACCGGCCATCTATGTCTCCGACATTGATCTATGACATTGATCACAAGTCGTGGGAGTCAGTTGCCAGCGATCGCTAGAGCTGGCGGGCAGCCATAAAGGCGGGGCTAAAGTGTGGCGAGTCGAAGAGACTTAGCAGTTGGCAGGAAAAAAGACAGAGGCGCAAGGAGGGAGCCAACTGTGTAACAGCCCCGACAACCAATTTTTTCTGCAGCACCTGTGGAAGAGTCTGTCACTCTGGTATTGGCCTTTATAGCCACTCCAGGCGCTGCTCCACAAACCACTGACCATCTCCAGGCGCTTACCCATTGTCTCCCGAGACAAGGAGGCCAAAGAAGAAGAATAATATAGGGGAAGTTGAAATCCCCTACTACTATTACCCTATTATTGCACCTCTGAGATTTGCCTACATATCTGCTCCTCTACCACTGCCTGACTGGAGGCCTGTAGTACACTCCCAGCCAAGTAATAGCCCCCTTTTTGTTTTTAAGTTCTACCCATATGGCCTCATTAGAGGAACCTTCTAAGATATCATCCCTCCTTACTGCAGTAATTGTCTCTAATCAACAGCATAATACCACCTCCTCTTTTACCCCCTCCCCTATCACGTCTGAAGATTCTATACCCTGGGATATTAAGCTGCCAGTCCTGCCCTTCCCTCAACCATGTCTCAGTGATAGCAATAATATCATATTCCCATCTGTTACTCAATGTCCTCAATTCATCTGCCTTACTAGTAAGACTCCTTGCATTAAAATAGATACAATCCAGCCTTGCATTATTTGCCTGAGCCTTAACAGGCCGACATTTACTCTGTCCTCCGGACTGACTTAGCTTCACATTTATATTTGATTGTACATCACCCACTATTGTGCTTCCACTCTGTATCCCATCCCCCTGCCAAATTAGTTTTAAACCCCTTCCCTTCCCCCCCCCCCCACCCCCACCCCAACAGCACTAGCAAACCTCCCAGCAAGGATGCTGGTCCAGTTCTGGTTCAGGTTCAACCCATCCATCTTATACAGATCCCACCTTCACTAGAAACAGGCCCAGAAATCTAAAGCCCTCCCTCCTGCACCATCTTCTAACCTCCTATTCATATACTCACTAGCCCGTGGCACTGGAAGAAACCCAGAGGTTACAACCTTTTGAGGTCCTACTTTTTAATCTGCCGAGCTCCCTAAAGTCTTTTTGCAGGGCCTCATCCCTCTTTCTGCTATTGGTATCAACGTGGACCACGACCTCCGGCTATGCACCCTCACCCTCCAGAATACTTCGTAGCTGCTCAGTGATATCCAAGACCCTTGCACCAGGGAGGCAACATACCATCCTGGAATCATGTCTGCGACCACAGAAATGCCTATCTGTTCCTCTAACCATAGAATCCCCTACCACTATTACCCTCTTGTCCCTTTTTCTCCTTCCCAGCACAGCTGAGTCGGCCATGACATTCTGGTCATGACTCTCGGTGCATTCTCCAGAGGAACCCTCTCCCTCATCGGTACTCAGAACTGAATACCGGTTAGAAAGTGGGATGTCCTTTGCAGACTCCTGCACTATTCACCGAAGAGAGGGACATGACGGATGTTGAGGTTAGGGATAGATGTTTGATTACTCTAGGTCAAGTCGGCATAAGGAGGGAGGAAGTGTTGGGTATTCTAAAAGGCATTAAGGTGGACAAGTCCCCAGGTCCGGATGGGATCTATCCCAGGTTACTGAGGGAAGCGAGAGAGGAAATAGCTCGGGCCTTAACAGATATCTTTGCAGCATCCTTAAACATGGGTGAGGTCCCGGAGGACTGGAGAATTGCTAATGTTGTCCCCTTGTTTAATAAGGGTAGCAGGGATAATCCAGGTAATTATAGACCGGTGAGCCTGACGTCAGTGGTAGGGAAGCTGCTGGAGAAGATACTGAGGGATAGGATCTATTCCCATTTGGAAGAAAATGAGCGTATCAGTGATAGGCAACATGGTTTTGTGCAGGGAAGGTCATGTCTTACCAACTTCATAGAATTCTTTGAGGAAGTGACAAAGTTGATTAATGAGGGAAGGGCTGTAGATGTCATATACATGGACTTCAGTAAGGCGTTTGATGAGGTTCCCCATGGTAGGTTGCTGGAGAAAGTGAAGTCGCATGGGGTCCAAGGTGTACTAGCTAGATGGATAAAGAACTGGCTGGGCAACAGGAGACAGAGAGTAGCAGTGGAAGGGAGTTTCTCAAAATGGAGACGTGTGACCAGTGGTGTTCCACAGGGCTCCGTGCTGGGACCACTGTTGTTTGTGATATACATAAATGATTTGGAGGAAAGTATAGGTGGTCTGATTAGCAAGTTTGCAGACGACACTAAGATTGGTGGAGTAGCAGATAGTGAAGGGGACTGTCTGAGAATACAGCAGAATATAGATAGATTGGAGAATTGGGCAGAGAAATGGCAGATGGAGTTCAATCAGGGCAAATGTGAGGTGATGCATTTTGGAAGATCCAATTCAAGAGTGAACTATACAGTAAATGGAAAAGTCCTGGGGAAAATTGATGTACAGAGAGATTTGGGTGTTCAGGTCCATTGTTCCCTGAAGGTGGCAACGCAGGTCAATAGAGTGGTCAAGAAGGCATACGGCATGCTTTCCTTCATCGGACGGGGTATTGAGTACAAGGGTTGGCAGGTCATGTTACAGTTGTATAAGACTTTGGTTCGGCCACATTTGGAATACTGCGTGCAGTTCTGGTCGCCACATTACCAAAAGGATGTAGATGCTTTGGAGAGGGTGCAGAGGAGGTTCACCAGGATGTTGCCTGGTATGGAGGGCGCTAGCTATGAAGAGAGGTTGAGCAGATTAGGATTATTTTCATTGGAAAGACGGAGGTTGAGGGGGGAGCTGATTGAGGTGTACAAAATCATGAGAGGTATAGACAGGGTGGATAGCAAGAAGCTTTTTCCCAGACTGGGGGATTCAATTACTAGGGGTCACGAGTTCAAAGTGAGAGGAGAAAAGTTTAGGGGGGATATGCGTGGAAAGTTCTTTACGCAGAGGGTGGTGGGTGCTTGGAACGCGTTGCCAGTGGAGGTGGTAGACGCGGGCACGATAGCGTCTTTTAAGATGTATCTAGACAGATACATGAATGGGCAGGAAGCAAAGAGATACAGACCCTTAGAAAATAGGCGACAGGTTTAGGTAGAGGATCTGGATCGGCGCAGGCTTGGAGGGCCGAAGGGCCTGTTCCTGTGCTGTAATTTTCTTTGTTCTACTACCTGCCCTGACTTCTTTGTCCGTCCGACATCCACCAAGTCACCCCCCGACTGTACTAACCTAAGCACCAGCTTGACTACCTCCTGCAACGTGCCATCCACATAGTCCTCCACCTCGTGGATGTGCCACAGTGACTCCTTCATAGTTTCCTTATTTAGATTCAGGACCCTAGTCTTGGAATCAACTCTCTCACTCTCTATCTTAATGAAGAATTCTATCATGTTATGGTCGCTCTTTCCCAAGGAACCCCGCACAACAAGATTGTTAACTAATCCTAATTACACAATACCCAGTCTAGCTTCCCTTTCCACAGAAGCTGCCTGACTTGCTGAGTATTTCCAGCACTTTGTGTTTATTTCAGATTTCCAGCATCTGCAGTATTTTGCTTTTATTAAATGACTAGATTGTAGTTTTAAAATCTGGGATGTACCATAAGATATTACAATTTGACTGTAGCTGTCAGTTTTCTCGTTGTGGGGCACACACTCAAGTAGGCTGCTAAATTTCCTCCTATTTAAGGCATAAAACCCCAGTCAGTGTGAATCTTGAGATACCTGCCAACCACAGCATTTATATCAATGAAAAGTTATAGAAAACATTATTACACTGGGGCAAAGAAAGAGCTTCAATCAAATTGAAGTACTGAATCTTCTCTTATCTCCTATTATATTCCATCCATTGGTAACCATTTAAGTTTGTTTTTGTAGCTAACAATTCTGAAGTCTATCCTTCTCCCATAAATAAATGTTGAGGTTCTGGAACAAATCGAAAGTATAAACTCCTAAACAAATAACAAAACGATATGGTTTCCTAATTAATTCTACAGCCAAGCAATATTTAAGGATAAATGCAATGCATTTCTTCTTGAGTTTATCACACTGTCACCTTGACAGTGGCACATAGCTATCATAAAGATGTCACACATCTACATCCTTATGAAGCTGGGAAAATTTGATAGACTGGAAGCAGTCACGCACTCTCACAGCACTTAAGGCCTGGATATTTCCAAAGCCCTTGTATGTTTATCAGCGAATTGGTAAGAAATAACTTAAATGGCTGGTGTTATGAGGGTAAGCTTCAATTCAAAATTTCAGTACTTTACAAATTTTAATTGCAAATGTATTGGCCTGTATATAAAAAAAAAAAGTAGACTTATCCTGTTAGGAAAATTTCCCTTTAAGATCTCACTTGGTAACTAGGTTCACTAGGGTTAGAGAATGGAGTTTTTTTTTCTAGTTTTCCTTTCCACAGAATTTTGAAAAATTGCAGTTATTTCTGTTATATCTTATGAATGCTTTGATTCCAGTGATTGCTTGCCTTAACTTTGAGTTATTTCTTTAATGCTATGTCTTTGAATGTTAACTTCCACTATACTATACCCACCTGGAGTATTGTAGTCTTCTGTGAAGACAGAGGCAAAAGATGTATCTCTGCAATTTCCTAGTATTCCAACACATGCCTGCTTCCTTCATGTCTTAGAAGCCCTATCTGACCTTACGACTAACCATGTCTTACTACTAATGTGCCTATAGAAAACATTCTTATTTCTCCCCTTTTCCCCAACACTTGCTGATTTTCTCGCATGCCATGCGAGTAGGAGAGAAAATTCATAAGGTATATGAAGACTGCTTAAGATATTGTTCAACTGCTGGGTCGAGCAAAATCTAGCACAATGAGAAAGGTTTGGGAAATCATAAATCCTATTTTGAACAGACATCATCTGGTAAAGTGTGCACACAATTCAGTGAGCCAGTCAGTTTGGGGAGATCAACAGAGATATGCATTTGCTAATTTTACAGAATAGAGAATAAACATTTAAAGGAGGTAAGCTGTCCAATCTAACTCTGTGCTCTTAATTCTTCTGCAGTTCTTGGCCATTGACACACAGATGATCCTAGGGAACAAACAGCTGGTTATCAGTCCGGAGGAATACGTTTTTGCAGCACTCAACCTTTATACCGATATTATCAATATTTTTATGTTCCTCATGACCATCATTGGGAGTACCAGAGAGTGAGGTGTCAGCAGACAAGGAACAAATGTGCTCCTAGTGCAGTGAAGAACTAACCTGAAGCCATCTTTCCTTTGTTGTGTAGTCTAGGTTAAGGAATATTCCTTTTGACTGGTACAGTTGTAATGCCACTCCTGTGAATAAGCATGTTTGCATGGATGGGCAAATGTGAATGTAACAGCTTCACTGTGGCCATCAGTGCATTCAGTCTCAATTGCTTCTTGCATCAGGTTCATCGAGACATTTGATATTCCCTTCTAACTTGCATAGTCTAGTGAGTTTAGGGTTCACCTTTCCAAATCAGAAGATTAAATTGCAAATAGTTAATTTAGAAATAAGTGGAAATTTCTTTGTAGAAGAGTCAGATTGACACCACTGCAATACACTCTAAACTTTATTATGCTAATTACGATTTGAGGTATTTTGCTTCTGTGTTTAAACCAACTGAGGAAGAAGTATCCAATGTCTGTAAACATACTAAATTCTAGATATGAATCTGTATAATATCAAGTGAACCTTAACTTGCACGCATAGTTTGCAAATCGGTGAAATTAAGTTAACCTACTAAATGTGAAACCTGTAACATTTTGAATTACAGCTATTGATTTGATTTAGGAAAAATTGTAGCCTTTAATGCACCAATCTTGTTGCCCTGTACAGCCTGTATATACATAGTTGGCGGAGGGTATTGGTTCGTGGATGGGTTAAGGAGAGGAAGCCACAGTTGTTTTGACTCTATGGCAAACTGCATGATGTGTCTAAATCTAGTAGTTATAATGGGTCCTTCTTGGGGGACTAATTTAATAAAAATGCTGGAAACCAGCCTTTATCCTTGAATGAAGACAACACTTCAGTTATTGAAATGTAAGAGTAAAGAATTGGTCTTTTTCAAATAGGTTATTTTTGCTAATGTGCAAAGCTTTGAGTTTGCTTCTAAAACCACAAGTTAGAATTGAGCCCAAGAGAAGAAAGGTCCCTCAGTGGTTTATTTCTATTTTGATTACTCAATGAAACTGCCTCTTTGGCTGGCTGCCTTGGAATGTGTTCTGAGTAGAAGCTGTATTGTTGAGGAAAGTGTTTAGAACTGCTTAGTGGCGCTGTAACTGACTAGGATTGCATTGCATTTTTAACCCTTCGTAGATTTATGATGCATACATGAATGAAGACATTTGTGATGCTGGGACTTCAGTACTTATTAGGCACATCTGGTTGCTTTTCGGAGTGCATGTTGCAAACACCTTAATTCCTGATATTTTTTTCAGCTTTTAGCTCAACAGACTTAGAAATCCACAGAACCTAACACTTTTATTCGATCATTTAAAAATATTAGTCTTAAGTGCAATCTTCAATAAATAGGTTTCATGATTCAATGCTTAAGACCTCAGATTAAATTATTGTCCTATCAAACAGCCAAAGAAATTAGGTTTTGGCTAATCATATTTGGGGTTGGTGGAACAAGAAGGGCAACTCTGCATATGACAGATGTTAATGTTTTGTGACGTACCTAACTCCTCCAGTGAAACTTAACATGTAGGATTAACTAATGTACATTTTTGTATCCATTATAATTGCATTAGTGTGATCAGTCAAGGGACCATCCAGAATGACTTCACTGAAGGATTCAGATTTGTATGTACTTGGATGGGAAGATTTCTGTAAATGCTTTAAAAAGTATGAGGTAATCAAGGATTTGATTTGCTTAAAATTAAGTGCTATAAAGGAGGCTGGTCCAAACAGTTAGCATTTTAAGGAGTAGTTTACTTTGTCAAATAAGTGAAGACTATAGTGTGTTTAAATATCTAAAATGTTATTGACTGTGAACCCAGAACTTGTACAGCTGTTCAAAAATGCATGAGTAAAACTAATTTTTATGTAATGGTGTTTGGAAAAGTCTAGTGTAGTACTTGAACAGGCTGAGTTTTAGATCTTTCTTCCTCATGTTCATTCTAAATATTTCTTTCTAACATGCAATATAAACCATTTGTAGAAACTTGCAAGGAACTGTTTAATCTCAATGGGGATAAAAGTTAATGACGATGCATAGTATGTGTTTTTAATTTTGAGCAGATATCAAACTGAGAATAATTCACATTCCACTTTGAGGTATATTATCTTGACACAAGAAAACAAAGAACCTGCCTCCAGGCAATATTTGTTTTTAAATTTGCTTTTGTTTTTGAAAACAAGCATTAGGAAAAATTATATTCAAACGAAATGAGGCATGGTATGAAAGTTGTAAGACTTTTAAATTGTCCACCCTTTGTCCCATTAATTAATACTGCTGACCTGAAGGCTCGCCTCCATGTCATGAATTTAATTTAAAACCACAGTGATCTATAGTCCTTTACCGTAACTGTGCTGACGATTGGCCAAGTTTATGCATGGCCCTTTTAAATAGAAGTTTACAGCACAGAAACAAGCCATTTAGCTAACCAATGTTTATGATCCACACAATCTTCCTCTCGCCTCTACGTCACCACATCAGCTTAACCTTTTTTCATCCTATGCTTTTCTTGGTGCCTCAAAAAGGCAGATGAGAAGAGAAAATCTAGTCCATTGAAACTTTGTGCATTGCCATATACCCTTCCTAACTATTAGGGCAGGCTAATGCCAAGAGACTAATCATCTGAAGTTAAACACTGACCAAATCCAAATTAAAATTGTAATTCTCTGCTCATTTTTCCCCCATCCCAAAATCATTTTGCTTTCTATGTCATGATTTAGCCTGAACTTGTGAACTTCTGTTGTTCTAACAATGCTAGAGTTTGTGAGATTTGTAATCCTACTTGTCCTTTCCTATGGAACTATGCATGTTAAGTAGGCTGGTAAAATCTGCTCAGTGAGGCCAAGTAAATGCTCGAGGTGTAGATTGGAACTATAACATTTGGGAATCGTCCACAGTTCTCTCTATGTAGTTGTACAAATCCCTACATACAGATTTTTGTTTTAAGGTGTAATGAGTTCGCACATTTTCCTTTCACCCACTGGGTCCTTGGCTCCAATTCAACCTGGAAGAATGGATTGAGTGCCTCACCGCTTCTGGCTTTTGTTTGAAATCTCAACCTAGTTCCCAGTGAACCTGTGGAAACTGTCTATTTTGGCACCCAGTAGGCAATCTTACTCTAGCTACAAGGATGTTTGGTGTAGTGATGGAAAATATGACACCAGTATGGCAAAAGTCGTCCTTACGAGATTTGGAATAAGTCACATTATCGAGGTAGATCGGGGGGAGCTTTTCTCTGCATTCGACTTGTTTCACTTTACCTGGCAGTAAATAATGCTGACATTTGCTATCCAGTTGGGAAAGTTTCTACCTGTGTGCTCCTTGAGATTACCATGAAATGGTCCTTTCTATTTTGAGCACAAAAAATTACCAAAATATATATATAAAAAAAAATGCAATTCATAAATTGAGGGAATTTTGATTGCAATTTACATCATCTCAAGTTCTGACCCTGTTCATGGTGTCTGTCTAATTTCATAATGCATTTGCAAAATGATGAAGCACATTCCAAATGTGTTGACAACTCCAGCAACAGATGATTTTTCCCTTACTTTACTGATTCTTATTTACAGTACTTCATTTAATCCAGATTGGTTGCTAATTTGATCTCTCAGCATTCTTAAGTAACTGCTTAAGTCAATATACTGAGAGCTATTTTCACTTTCACATTATATTGAAAGGATTTGACGTGTCTTTAAAAACAAGACAGAAGAACTCTTGTACAACTTTTAGCAGATACTTTCAGACTCTCAACTTGGTTTATATTCATTTCAATTAAGTAGTTTTCAACTAAACAAATCCTAGATGTATAGTATTTAGAAGATTGATATTTATTACCACAAATCTTTTGTGTATGTCCTTTAAACCTGTTTAATGCAGTCTTTTGGGATTCTTTTAAAATAACTTTGTTTTAGAACAGACTAAGATTTAGTAAAGTTTCTTGAATTAATTTGGCACTGTTAATTTTTTTTTTACTGTCAAGCAACTGAAGTTGTAATACCTATATTTTCTATAATCTCATTTCGACTTCGGTTAGGAGAGTGAGCTTTGGATGTATTCTCAGTTGACAAGTTTTGCACCTAGGGAAATGTTGACTATATTATCCCTTCATGTATTAAATTGGCTATAATGAACATAAAACCCATTCTAAATGTTCAGTTTTGTAAACTCAGTATTTGCTGTTAACAAATTAGATGCCTATCTGATGAAACTCATTGTGGTTGCTAGAGGTCTGTAGTTAAATGCACTTTTTACCTCAGATATGTTCTGTATTGCTATAGTTGATGCACCGTTGCAGTAATTAAATTATTTAAATAAAATTTTCATGCACAATAGCAGTTTCATCCTTTGAAAATTAGAGATTCTGAACCAACTATTTAAATCTCAATTTTTAGTGTTGGGTTTTGCAGTTTAGTTTAGAAAAGTTGATTTTGCAATCAGAAAAAACTGAATCGTGTGTACATACAGTTCATGAAATGCACAGTCTTGCTTCTGTTGGAAACTTTGCTTTCTGTAGTTATTAATTCACTCATTTAAGCCACTTAGAAATTTTCTATAATGATAAAAACAGAATACAATAGTAACAGTATTAGCCTTTACTACCCTTTCAATACCAGGCATAGCTAAAAATGAGGTGCCAACCTGGTGAAGCTACGACACAGAACTACATGCATGCTAAACAACGGAAGCGATCCTACAACTAATGCAGCAGATCAAAGCTCTGGAGGCCTGCCACATGGCAAGTTGGATCCAAAATTGGCTCATTGACAGGAAGCAAAGGGTAGATGAATGATTTTGCGAATGGAAGGCAGTTTCCAGTGGCGTTCCATAGGGCTCAGTGTTGGGTCCCTTGCTGGTTGTGGTATATATTAATGATTTGGACTTAAATATGGGAGGCATGATAGGAAAATTTGCAGGTGACATCAATGATTTGGTTGAGTGGTCAGAAAAGTGGCAAATGGAATTCAGTCTGGAGAACTGAGGGGTAATGCATTTGGGGAGGGCAAACAAAGCAAGGAATATGCAATACATGGGAGGATATTGAGAGGGATAGAGGAAGTGAGAGACCTTGGAGTGCATGTCCACAAGTCCCTGAAGGTGGCAGGACAGGTAGATAAAGTGGTGAAGAGGGCACATGGAATGCTTTCCTTTATTGGCTGAGGTATGGAATACAAAAGCAAGGATGTAATGCTGGACCTGTGTAAAATGCTGGTTAGGTCAAGCTGGAGTATTGCATACAGTTCTGGTCACCATGTTACAGGGAGGACATAATTGCTCTGTAGAGAGTACAAAGGAGCTTTACAAGAACGTTGCCAGGGCTTGAAAGTTAAGGTGTGTGGTAGAAGGATTAGAGGGGATATGAAGAAAAACCTTTTCACCCAGAGGGTGGTGGGTGTCTAGAATTCACTGCCCAGATCCGTGGTGGAGGTAGAAACCCTGAACTCATTTAAAAGGTACCTGGACCTGCACCTGAAGTGCTGTAACTTGCAAGGCTATGGACATGGTGCTGGAGGTGGGATTAGATTGGGTGGCTAGTTTTTCAGCCGGCGTAGACATGATAGGATGAATGGCGTCTTTCTGTACCATAACCTTTCTGTGGTACTTGGGGTTGATAAGCCATCTGGTCCGCATGGCTTGCATGCCAGGTTGCTAAAGGAAATGGGGATGGAGATAGCGGAAGGGGTTGCTATAATTGCCCCCATATCCAGGGAAGATTGGAAAATGCCAGAGGATTGGAGAATGGCAAATGTGACACCCTTTTTCAAGAAAGGGTGTAAGGACAATCCAAGCATCTACAGGCCAGTTTCATATCAGTGGTGGGTAAGGTTATAGAAACAAACAGGAAAATATCAATGGATACTGAATTAACTCAAATCTCTCTAAGGATAGCCAGCACGGATCTGTAAAAGACAGATCATGCTTGACAACTCGAATTGAATTTTTTGATGAAGTAACAGAGAAGGTTGAAGGGAATGCGGTGGATTATTTATTTTAAGAAAACATTTGATAAGGTTATCACATAAAAGGCTGGTTAACAAAATTGAGGCTCGTGTAATAGGAGGGTCAGTGGCCAACTGGATTAAAAAAAAATATCTTAAGGACAGAAAACAGCGAGTTGTGGTAAATGGTTGCTCTTTAGAATGGAGGATGGTGCACAGTAGTGTTCCCCATGGGTTAGTGCTGGGACCACTGCTTTTCTTTTTGCTACATATTACTTCGATTTTGGAATAGAGTAGAATCTCAATTTGCCAATTTTTTTTATTCATTCATGGGATGTGGGCGTCACTGGCTATGCCAGCATTTATTGCCCATCCCTAATTGCCCTTGAGAAGGTGGTGGTGAGCTGCTTTCTTGAACCACTGCAGTCCATGTGAGGTAGGTACACCCACAGTGCTGTTAGGAAGGGAGTTCCAGGATTTTGACCGAGCAACAGTGAAGGGACGGCGATATAGTTCCAAGTCAGGATAGTGTGTGACTTGGAGGGGAACTTGCAGGTGGTGATGTTCCCATGCATCTGCTGCCCTTGTCCTTCTAGGTGGTAGAGGTTGTGGGTTTGAAAGGTGCTGTCTAAGGAGCCTTGGTGCGTTGCTGCAGTGCATCTTGTAGATGGTACACACTGCTGCCACTGTGCTTTGGTGGTGGAGAGAGTGAATGTTTGTGGATGGTGTACCAATCAAGCAGGCATTTGTTCTGGTGTCGAGCTTCTTAAGTGTTGGAGCTGCACCCATCCAGGCAAGTGGAGAGTATTCCAACACACTCCTGACTTGTGCCTTGTAGATGGTGGACAGGCTTTGGGGAGTCAGGAGGTGAGTTACTCGCCGCAGGATCCCTAGCCTCTGACCTGCTCTTGTAGCCACGGTATTTATATGACTTTCAGTTCAGTTTCTGGTCAATGGTAGCCCCTAGGATGTTGATGTGGGGGATTCAGCGATGGTAATGCCATTGAATGTCAAGGGGAGATGGTTAGATTCTCTCTTGTTGGAGATGGTCATTGCCTGGCACTTGTGTGGTGCAAATGTTACTTGCCCCCTTATCAGCCCAAGCCTGGATATTGTCCAGGTCTTGCTGCATTTCTACACTGACTGCTTCAGTATCTGAGGAGTCGCGAATGGTGCTGAACATTGTGCAATCATCAGTGAACATCCCCATTTCTGACCTTATGATTGAAGGAAGGTCATTGATGAAGCAGCTGAAGATGGTTGGACCTAGGACACTACCCTGGGGAACTCCTGCAATGATGTCCTGGAGCGCAGATGATTGACCTCCAACAACCGCAGCCGTCTTCCTTTGCACTAAGTATGACTCCAACCAGCAGAGTGTTTTCCCTGAATTCCCATTGACTCCAGTTTTGCTAGGGCTCCTTGATGCCATACTCGGTCAAATGCTGCCTTGATGTCAAGAGCAGTCACTCTCCCCTCACCTCTGGAGTTCAGCTCTTTTGTCCATGTTTGAACCAAGGCTGTAATGAGGTCAGGAGCTGAGTGGCCCTGGTGGAACCCAAACTAAGCATCACTGAGCAGGTTATTGCCAAGCAAGTGCTGCTTGATGGCACTGTCGATGACACCTTCCATCAGTTTACTGATGATTGAGAGTAGACTGATGGGACAGTAATTGACCAGGTTGGACTTGTCCTGCTTTTTGTGTACAGGACATACCTGAGCAATTTTCCACATTGCCAGGTAGATGCCAGTGTTGTAGCTATACTGAAACAGCTTGGCTAGGGGTGCATCAAGTTCTGGAGGACAGGTCTTAAGTACTATTGCCGGAATATTGTCAGGGCCCATCGCCTTTGCAGTATCCAGTGCCTTCAGTTGTTCAGTTTTAGTTTAGTTTAGAGATACAGCACTGAAACAGGCCCTTCGGCCCACCGAGTCTGTGCCGACCATCAACCACCCATTTTTATATTAATCCTACACTAATTCCATATCCCTACCACATCCCCACCTGTCCTTACGTTTCCCTACCACCTACCTATACTAGGGACAATTTATAATGGCCAATTAACTATCAACCAGCAAGTCTTTGGCATGTGGGAGGAAACCGGAGAAAGCCCACGCAGACACTGAGAACTTGCAAACTCCACGCAGGCAGTTTCTTGATATCACGCGGAGTGAATCGAATTGGCTGAAGTCTGGCATCTGTAATGCTGGGAACTTCAGGAGGGGACCGAGATGGATCCTCAACTCGGCACTTCTGGCTGAAGATTGTTGCAAATGCTTCTGCCTTATCTTTCGCACTGATGTGCTGGGCTCCCCCATCATTGAGGATGAGGATATTTGTGGAGCCACCTCCTCCAGTTAGTTGTTTAATTGCCCACCACCATTCACGACTGGATGTGGCAGGACTGCAGAGCTTAGATCTGATCCATTGGTTATGGGATCGCTTAGTTCTGTCTATTGCATGCTGCTTAAGCAGTTTGGCATGCAAGTAGTCCTGGGCTGTTGCTTTACCAGATTGACACTTCATTTTGAGGTATGCCTGGTGCTGCCCCTGGCATGCCCTCCTGCACTCTTCATTGAACCAGGGTTGCACTCCTGGCTTGATGGTAATGGTAGAGTGGGGGATATGCTGGGCCATGACGTTACAGATTGTGGTTGAGTACAATTCTGCAAGCTGCTGATGGCCCACAGCGCCTCATGGATGCCCAGTTTTGCATTGCTAGATCTGTTTGAAATCTATCCCATTTAGCATGGTGATAGTGCCACACAACACGATGGACACTATCCTCATTGTGAAGGCGGAACTTCGTCTCCACGAGGACTGTGCAGTGGTCACTCCTACCAATACAGTCATGGACAGAAGCATCTGCGGCAGGCAGATTGGTGAGGACAAGGTCAAGTATGTTTTTCCCTCGTGTTGGTTCCCCCACCACCTGCCGCAGACCCAGTCTAGCAGCTATGTCCTTTGGTACTCAACCAGCTCGGTCAGTAGTGGTGCTACCGCACCACTCTTGGCGATGAACATTGAAGTCCCCCACCCAGAGTACATTCTGTGCCCTTGTCACCCTCAGTGCCTCCTCCAAGTGGTGTTCAACATGGAGTACTGACTCATCAACTAAGGGAGGGCGGTAGGTGGTAATCAGTAGGATTACAAATGTTTGACCTGATGCCATGAGACTTCATGAGGTCCGGGGTCGATTGTTGAGGACTCCCGGGCAACTCCCTCCCTACTGTATACCACAGTCCCGCTGCCTCTGCTGGGTCTGTCCTGCCGGTGGGACAGGACATACCCAGGGATAGTGATTGCAGTGTCTGGGACATTGTGAGGTATGATTCGGTGAGTATGACTTTCAGGCCGTTGCTTGACTAGTCTGTGGGACAGTTCCCCCAACTTTAGAACAAGCCCCCAGATGTTGGTTAGGAGGACTTTGCAGGGTCGACGGGGCTGGGTTTGCCGTTGTTGTTTCCGGTGCCTAGGTCAATGCTGGGTGGTCCGTCAGGTTTCATTCCTTTTTATTGACTTTTTGTAGCAGTTAGGTACAACTGAGTGGCTTGCTAGGCCATTTCAGAGGGCATGTAAGAGTTAACCACATTGCTGTGGGTCTGGAGTCACATGTAGGCCAGACCAGGTAAGGACAGCAGATTTCCTCCCCTAAAGGACATTAGTGAACCAGATGGGTTTTTTACAACAATCGACAATGGTTTCATGGCCATCACTGGACTAGCTTTTAATTCCAGATTTATTAATTAAATTCAAATTCCACCTTCTGCTGTGGTGGGATTCGAACCCATGTCTCTAGATGAATACCCTGGGTCTCTGGGTTACTAGTCCAGTGATAATACCACTCCGCCACTGCCTCCCCAATGACACCAAACTTGGAGGTGCAGCAAACAGAAATGATATGAACCGCATGCAACAACATAGGCTAGCAGAGTGGGCAGACAGGTGGCAGATGGAATTTAACAGTGACAAATGTGATGTGATTCAATTTGGCAGAAGGAATAGCGAGAGGCAATATATACTTAATCACACAGTTCTAAAGTGTGCTAGAACAGAGGGTCTGCCTCCAGTTCTGGTCACCACACTTCAGAAGGATGTGAGAGTGCAGAGGAGATTTTCCAGACTGGTTCCAGGGATGGAGGATTTTGGTTACAAAGTTCGGTTGGAAAGGCTGGGTTTGTTCTCCTTTAGAACAAAGAAGATTGAGGGGAAATTTATAATAAGTGTAGCAGATTGTGACAGGCTTAGATAAGTTAAACAAGAAAAAACTATTCCCATTAATGGTGTAAGGACTAAGGGGTACAGATTGAAAATTTTGGGCAAACGATGCAGGGGGAATGAGGGAAGTACATTTGTTACGCAGCAGGTGGTAATGACCTGAAACTTGCTGCCCACAAGGGCGGAAGCGGAGACTATCAATACTTCTCGGCAGATAACTGGTAAAAGGAAGAGTGGGGCAGATTATGGACCAGAAAGGGGATTTACACATGGAGGCAGAGGGCACAGCTGAGGTGTTAAATAAATACTTTGTATCTGTCTTTGCCTCGGTTGCTGCATCATCTTTGGTAAAGTTGAGAGAGGAGATAAGTCAGACAGGGGTGACTTGGGGTTTAAAATTGATAGAGGAAGTATTAGATAGGCTGTCTGTACCTAAAAATGGATAAAGCATCAGGGATGGATGAGATGCATCCAAGGATTCTGAGGGAAGTGAGGGTGGAAATTGCAGAGGAACTGGCCATAATTGTTCAGTCTTCCTTAGACTCGGGGGTGGGTGGGGTTGATGCCAGAGGACTGGAGAATTGCCAAGTTTATACCCTTGTTCAAAAAAGGGTGTAAAGATAAACCCAGCAGTTACAGGCCAGTCAGTTTAACTTTGGTGGTGGGAAAACCTGTAGAAAAAATAATTCGGGACAAAATCAGTAGTCACGTGGACAAATGTGAGTTAATTAAGGAAAGCCAGCATGGATTTCTTAAAGGAAAATCATGTTTAACTAACTTGCTGGAGTTTTTTGAGAGGTGACAAAGGGTTGATGAGGGCAATGCTGTTGATGTGGTGTACATGGACTTTCAAAAGGCGTTTGATACAGTGCCACACAAGACTTGTGAGCAAACTTGCAGCTCATGCAATACAAGGACAATAGCAACTTGGATGCGAAATTGGCTGAGTGACAGGAAACAAACATGAGCGGCACAGTGGCGCAGTGGTTAGCACCACAGTCTCACAGCTCCAACGACCCGGGTTCAATTCTGGGTACTGCCTGTGTGGAGTTTGCAAGTTCTCCCTGTGTCTGCGTGGGTTTTCACCAGGTACTCCGGTTTCCACCCACCACCAAAGACTTGCAGGTTGATAGGTAAATTGACCATTATAAATTGCCCCTAGTCTAGGTAGGTGGTAGGGGAATATAGGGACAGGTGGGGATGTGGTAGGAATATGGGATTAGTGTAGGATTAGTATAAATGGGTGGTTGATGGTCGGCACAGACTCGGTGGGCCGAAGGGCCTGTTTCAGTGCTGTATCTCTAAATAAAATAAAAATAAAAAACAGTAGTGGTTAATGGATGTTTTTTGGGCTGGAGGAAGGTTAGTAGTGGAGTTCCCCAGGGATCAGTGTTGGGATCCTTGCTTTTCCTGATATATATTAATGGCCTAGACCTTGTGTACAGGGCACAATTTCAAAGTTTGCAGATGTTACGAAACTTGGAAGCATTGTGAATTTTGAGGAGGATAGTGCAGAACTTCAAAAGGACATAGACAGGTGGCAGATGAAGTTCAATGCAGAGAAATGTGAAGTGATTCATTTTGGTAGGAAGAACATGGAGAGACAATATAGAATAGAGGTACAATTCTCAAGGGGGTGTAGGAGCTAATGGACCTGGATGTATATGTGCATGAATCATTGAAGGTGGCAGGACAGGTTGACAGAGCGGTTAACAAAGCATATAGTATCCTGGGCTTTAATAGGGGCATAGAGTACAAGAGCAAGGAAGTTATGTTGAACTTGTATAAGACTTTCGGCCTCAGCTGGAGTATTGCGTCCAATTCTGGGCGCTGCACTTGAAAGACGTGAGGGCATTGGAGATGGTACAGAAAAGATTCACGAGAATGGTTCCAGGGATGAGGAATTTCAGTTATGAAGATGTATTGGAGAAGTTAGAACTGGTTTTCCTTGAAGAGAAGGCTGAGAGGTGATTTGATAGAGGTATTCAAAATCATGAGAGGTCTGGACAGGGTAGATAGAAACTGTTCCCGCTTGTGAAAGGATCGCGAGCGAGAGGGCACAGATTTAAAGTATTTGGTAAGAGAAGCAAAAGGGACATGAAAAACTTTTTCACACAGCGAGTGGTTAAGGTCTGGAATGCGCTGCCTGAGAGTATGGTGGAGGCAGGTTCAATTGGAGCATTCAAATGGGAATTAGATAGTTAAATGAAAAGGAAGAATGTGCAAGGTGACTGAGAAAGCAAGGGAATGGAACTGACAGACAGTCAGTGTAGACACAATGGGCTGAATGGCCTCCTGCACTGTAACAATTCCGTGATTCAAGAGGAAGTTGGATGGCCACCTAAGAGAAATAGACTTGCAGGTCTAGGGGGATCGAGCTGGGGAGTGGGACTGATTGGATAGCTCAGTGGAGATCCGAATGGCCTCCTGTGCTGCAAATTGACTTATTTTCACTTCCCAAGTATTATCTCTCTCCACCTCTGCCTCAATGTTTCTGCTGCTGAAATCCTCATTGATGCTTCTGTTTCTACTCCAATGCTCTTCTGGCTGGTCTTCCATCTTTCACTCCCCATAATCCTAAGCTTATTCAAAACTCTGCTGCCCATATCCTAACTGGCACAAAGTCCTATTTACACCTCTATCCCTATGCTTACTGACCTGAATTGGCTCCTGTTCCTTGAAAAACACACTTGTAAAATTCTTATCTGCTTGAAATTCCTCCATTGTCTTGCTCCTCTTGATCTCTAACCTCCGTGACTCTACATTCTTCCATTTCTGACTCGCGTGTTCTCCTGTTTCTATTGCTCAACCGTGGCAATTGTGCCTTCAATTCTTTAAGCCCTAAACATACGAATTAGCAGGAAGGAGTAGGCCACTCAGCCCCTCGAGCCTGCTATGCCATTCAATAAGATCATGGCTGATCTCGTAACCTCAATTTCACATTCCCGCCTAACCCCAAAAACCTTTCACCCCCTCACTTATCAAGAAATTGTCATGACCGAGGTAGTCCCACCATTCCACAGGTCGCAGCATATTAAAAGTTTTCCCACCCAACCATAAAACAGCCAAATTAAACATTCTAGTAACCCCCAGAATAAAACAGAGCAAACCAGGTATCTTTAGACAACAACAAATTAACTATTTATCAAAAAAACTAAATCTTAAACACTATTAAGATAAACCTATGTTTGAAGACCTTATAACTTATTTTAACCTAACTCCCCCCATTCTCTTTCTCACTCAAAAATCAACGGCTATCCTTTAAAAAAAAATTACAAAAATATTAGCTTTTTCTTCAGAATAAATAAATAACTGGGTTAAAAGTCTTTGCGGGTTGCGTTCCTGATGGGTTAGGTATCCTAGTGTTAAAAAAAAAAATAATCAGATACCGCTCGAAGTCTCCACGCAGATTTGATGAAACAGTCGTCTTATTAGGTATTCAAAGTATTTTGGCTGCAGCAGGCATCAAACAGTTCTTTCAACAATGGGTACAACGATAGGTTTATGCTTAGATTTTAAAATTGGTAGATTTCAGTCGAAGCTTTACTGCGAATTCCAGAAAACACAATCAGTCAAGAGAGACTCAATCTTGAAGCAAAGACTCCTTAGATTGTAAGTAAAGAAGAAGGAATTTTGCTACCTCCAGCAATATAAATGTTCTTTTGAAAAGGGTTTTTTCCTCCTTCAGCAACTAACACATCCTGTGGGTCATTGTAGAATTTCTGCTGAGAGAATTCTCCTTTTTCAAGGCACGCAAGCTCTGCTGCCTCTCAAAAACTGGTTTCAGCCAGTCCCTGCTATTAGGACCAGGTGAGAAAGGTGTTTAGGGGTCTTTTCAGCCTTCACCTGGTCTTATTGTAACAGGGTTTGACTGTTAAACACTGTTTGAGCTCCCCCTTGGTGAATCCTTGATGAGAGCAGTCAGGAGAGAGGTCTTTTCCACTCCAGGAGCAAACCGTTTTGAGTTTTAAAACTCTGTGGTAAATTCAAATTCAAAAAACTTCAACCACTAGTTTAGTCATGTGACTAAACTGGTCTGACCAGGACTTCTGTGTATTGGGGAAGCAGGGATTGGATCCTTTGTTCCAACACTGCTAGTATGCAAAAAAGGTCTTTCCGGCGATGGGCCTGTCAATTCCTTGTGTGAGGTCCTCTTTTCTTCCCAACAGCAACTTTAAGTTTTAATATTCATGTGACAGAGTAATGTGTGCCTCATTCTTGGCAGGTGGGGGCCTGCATGGCACCTCCACACCCAGGGGAATGAAATGTGATTTGAAAAGAAATGGCGCATTTCATTAAAAGGTTTGAGAAAAGTATAAGATACAGAAAGAAAAACAAGCATTTCGCTTTCATTTCCATTCATTCATCAATCTTAAAGCCTATTAAAATGGTCTTTTCTGCTGCTTTAATTTCCCCGATTTTTGGCATCCCAGTAACCATGTGGTTCTTTGGGGAAGCTTTGCTTCAGTTTGCCCATTGCCATGACTGCCTAGGGTTTTGTTCCTGTTGAGGTAATGTTTTTCCTTGGAGAGTTAGTAGTGGGCAGGTCTATCCTGAACTGAGTCATGCAAAGACTTTTGACTTCAGGGGATGGATGGTTTCCTTTTTCTCTGTCGGGGAGGATTCTTTGTTAATCTCCCCTTTGTTCTCTGGGACACTCCTACCTGCAGGTATGTGTGCAGACTTGACTGCACACTCCTGTGGCACTTCGACTAGGTGAGGCATCACCCTCACGGTTTTGGTGCCCCCGAGAGGTCTCTCTTCGTCTCTGCAGGTTCCTGTAATTAGCAACTCTGCAGTGCTTCTGGAGTCTGCATTGACATAGGATGGGGAGTATAACTTTTCATATTTTTCAGGGTTGGCTGACCAGGCCGTAGGGGTTTTCATCCGGGATTCCTCCTGGACTTCCTTTAACCTGCCCTCTTGGTCACTCTTTCCCCTTCTCTTTCTAAACTTTTGCCAGCCGCGTGCCTGCCTGTCCCCTTTCGTTTTGGCGGGTGTCCCTAAGAGTTCACAAGCCCTCGGCTGGAGGGTTCTCCTAACACCGGTACAGGACTTGGGGTGCAGGTTTCATTGTAGGTTGGGGTCTCCCCTCAACCTGGCACATGTGGCAACTCCTGTAGTACTCCACCACATCTTTGTGGAGTTTTCGCCAGTCAAACTCCTGTCTTGTGCGGGCTTTGGTCTTTTGTATACCGGCATGTACAGCCGCTGTAGTCTCATGGGCCCTTCTTAGTATTTCAGTGGCATCACTAACTGGTGAACTATTGTCCACTCCTTGCTTTCAGGTCTGTGAGGAGAACTCCATTTCCTCATCACTACCTCATCCTTTAAATAGTAGCAATCAGGGACTCCCTCTGCTTCACTTTCAGACTGGGCAGCCTGTGCTAATTCCTTCAATGCTGGGTTGGCTTGCTGAGCCTCAGCTAAGGAAAATCCATTTAATTCATTCACTGGGTCTCCTAACTTTCCAAATAAAGTCTTGGGCAGGCAGACCTCATAATCATTTGCCTGCAGTGCCAGTGCAGCCTCCTCTGGGGGAGCTGGTTTAATCATGGCCTGATCCACGACACATTCAGGGAGACTACAGGGGACTGTCTCCTGCCACTGCCCTGTCTCTCTGACCTCCTGTGGTCTGTCTTTCACTACTGGGGGGGCGGAGGCTACCACCATCACCCCGGCCAGATCATTACCTAGGAGCAGGTCAACCCCGTCCACAGGCAAACTAGGGACAATCCCTACAGTCACCGGTCCCAAAAATAGGTCACACTCCAGGTGCACCCAGTGTACAGGCATACACTGCCCTCTCTGGGGGGAAAGGTCAGGCCTTTTCCCAGTGAAAGGGTTCTAATGGCCCCTGTGTCCCTGAGAATTACTATGGGCTTGCTGGCCCCACTCGAGCGATATGGGGTTACTTTCCCTTCAGACACAAAACCTTGATAACCTTCAGGAGCTGTATTAAATTTTCCTGCACTGGTTGTAGTAAGCTTCCTGGGTTGCACTCTTGTTGCAGTTAAAGCCACAGCTTGTTCTGTGCTTTCCATCAGGTCCAGTCTGCACTGAGCGCATGTGCCCTGATTAACCCTCCCAGTTTTTCCTTTAGTTTCCAGCAGTCAGCTTTTAAATACCCTGCCTTATAACAATGGAAGCACACAGGTCTCCGGGTCTCACTCTTGCTCACAGCACCTTCCTTTTTAGCTGGAGCAGGGCCCCCGTGTCTCCTGCTTTCCTTTCTCTTCCAGGACTTCCTGGGTGGATATTACCTTCCCACCCTTTGTGCCTTTCAGATTTGTGGGGGTGATTAGAAAAGATTCTCCCCTGGGAAACTGACATAAATTAAAGCAAACTCATCGGCCAGAACGGCTGCTTGCCGGGGTCTCTGAACTCGCTGCTCCTCTACATGGGTCTTTATTGAGAATGGGAGAGAGTTTTTAAATTCCTCCAACAGAATTACTTCTTTGGGAGTCTCATAGCTGAGCTGTATTTTAAGAGCCCTCAGCCACTGGTCAAAAGCCAGCTGCTTACTACTTTGAAATTCCAGATAAGTTTGATTATCTTGCTTTTTGAGGCTACTAAACTTTTGGTGGTGTGCTTTGGGTACTAATTCACATGCCCCAAGGATAGCATTTTTGGTCAGTTCATAATCTGATGAACTCTCATCTGGCAACAAGGAATAAACCTCATGGGCTTTACTGGTTAGTTTGCTTTGCAATAAGTGAGACCAGGTCTTGGCTGGCCATTTTAGCTGCCTTGCCAGTTTCTCAAAAGACACAAAAAACTGCTTCCACATCTTCTCATTGAATTCTGGAATTAATTGAGCGAGTTTTAGAATTTTGTACCCAGTCCTGAAATTTCCTCCATATTGGCCATGCTTTCACTGGGTACTCTGTCGCCCCCCCTAGTTAACTCAAGCCGACTTAGCGCTCTCCACATTCTTTCTGCAATATTCGTTCTCTATCTCTCCTGCCTCTTTCTTTCCTTCTCCTGTCTTTTGTTTCTTCACATTCCTTGTGGAAGGCCCTTTCTTTCTCTTCCCATTCCTTCTGGAAGACTCTCTCCGCTCCCCCCCCCCCCCCCTGCCTATTCAAGTTTCCTCTGTTCCAGTTGTAACTTTGTTAGTAGGACCCTCTCTGGGGCTGCTTCTAACCCTAATTCTGCTTCTTCAGATTCATGGGAAAAATGTTTGGCCACTAGCCTTAGGAGTTCAGACTTCCTAGCCTTGCCATTTTTCCCAACTCCTCCATAGACAGTGCTTTTAACTTATCCCAAGTTACTTCACCCTGGCTTGGAGAGCTACTCGCTTCAGTTGCAGACATGTTAATATTCAATCACACACAACCACAAGAAAACCTGTATTAATTTTGTTCTTTTTTTGATTGGGAACAATTTGGCATCCCCCTTCCAATTTCTCTCGTTTGTCTGCGGATAAAATTCCGGACGCTAGCACCCAAATTTCTGTTACGACCAGGTGAGAAAGGTGTCTAGGGGTCTGTTCAGCCTTCACCTGGTCTTACTGCAACAGGGTTTGATTTTTAAAGTGTTTTGAACTCCCCCTTGGTGAATCCTTGTTCACCGCTTTCCAATTATAAGGCAAAACAAATGAGCACAAACAAGCTTCCTTAGGTTTAAAGAAGAAAAGTGAAGTTTATTAAACTTAAACTAAAAACTGTAATTCGGTTAACGCCCACGGATATAGGCGCTGCCCCACGCTAGCAAGCATATGCGATACGCACATGCAAATAGAGACAGAAAAGAGCAGAAGAAAAGATAAAGTAGAACAGTTTGAGGCAATATCTTGTTACTGTGCTTTGAGCTCACTGTATAGTCCTTTTGTAGGTAGTTCTTGCTTTTCATTGGGGCCCAGTATTCTTCTTAAACTTTGTTCACTGTCGGAGACTTTTCTCTCTTGGCGTTCATGTGTGTTCAATGGGTCTTCGGTTCCATGAGAAAGAGAGGAGAGCAGATGGCAGACACCACAGGCTGAATAGCCTCCTGCTGCAGTGTAACGATTGCATGATTCTGTGATATTCCCTTAAATGTCTGCCGCTGCATCTCTATTGACCTATCTCTTAACCTAATTTGCCAGTTCACTTGAGCTTGCTCTGTTTTCATGCTCTCAAAATTACCCTTATTTAAGTTTAAAATACTAGTGTTAGACCCACTCCCCTCTCCCTCAAACTGAATGTAAAATTCAATCATATTATGATCGCTGCTGCCTCGGGGCGGCTTCACTAATAGGGGCATAGAGTACAAGAGGAAGGAAGTTATGTTGAACTTGTATAAGACACTATTCATTCATTAATTTGATCTTGTTGCACTATACCAGATCTAGTACAGCCTGCTATCTGGTTGGCTCCAGAACGTGGTGTTCTATGAAACTATCCCCAAAACGTTCTCTGAACTCCTCATTTAGGCTACCTATGCTCATCTGATTTTTCCAGTCTATATGTAGATTAAAATCCCCCATTATTATCACGGTACCTTTCTGACCAGCATCAATTATTTCTTCCTTTATACCCTGTCCTACCTTTTGGGGGAGGGGGGGGGGGTTCTGTACACCACTCCCACAAGTGACTTCTTGCTTTTATCATTTCTTATCTTTACCCAAATTTTTTCTAAGTTCAGGAAACGAGGATGTAGGTCATCTCTTTCTATTGTGCTAATAGCACAATTAGCATAATTAATTAACAGAGCCACCCATCCAACTTTTCCTAGCTTCCTGTCCTTCCTAAATGTCATGTACCCTTCAATATTCAGATGCCAGTTTATGTCAGCCTGCAGCTATGTCTCTGTAATGGCTACCAGATCCCGTCCCAGCAATTCCCTCCCTATATCTCTCCACATCTTGCTATCCTTTTAACGTGCTCCTGAAAATCTAGCTCTTTGACCAAGCTTCACATTGCTTTTCTTAATACCAGCTTGTATTTATACAGCAGCTTTAATATAGAAAATGTTCACATGAACATTATCAAATTAGATTTGACACTGAGCCACATGAGACCTGAGCAAAAGCTTGATCAAAAAGATAGATTTAAGAAGCATCTGCAGGCAGGAAACAAGGCAGAAAAGCAGAGATTTTGGAAGGGAATTTTGGAGCTTAATGCTTAGGCAACTGAAGGCATGCCATCAGAGGAGTGATTAAATTCTGGTTTGCCGAAGAGCCAGACAGCTTTTAGGTTTATGAAGCTGGAGGAGCTATTGAGATGGTGAGAAGCAAGGTCATGGAGCGATTCTGAACAAAAGAACATTTTAAAAGAGGCATTGCTTGACTTGGAGCTAATGTTGCTAAGTGAGCACAGGGCTCCTGTGTGAATTGAACTTTGTGTGAGTTGGGGCATGGACAGCAGAGTTTTGGATGACGTGTTTCCAGAGGGTAGGAGATGGTGTCACCTCCTTTGGCTTGGTGTGAATTTTTGTCTGATTAGCTCCTGCCTGTGAAGCACTTTGCAAGTTATTGTATAAAAAACTAACATTGAAACAAAATCAATTTTATCTATATCAGTGAAACAAAGTATGTCACGCAGTGCCTATCGTTGTAGAAAGATGTTATTTGCCAGTTCTGATGAGGGGTCACTGACCTGAAACGTTAACTCTGCTTTTCTCGCCACAGATGCTGTTGGACCTGCTGAGTATTTCCAGCATTTCTTGTTTTTATTTCAGATTTCCAGCATCCGCAGTATTTCGCTTTTATTTAAGTTGATTTTAGTAATGTGTACGGCTGCAAAAAAAAAGCCATTATATTTCAGTGCTCATGCATGGTATAAATGTATACAGAGGGGAAAGGCCTTGCAGTCTGCTGAAAAAGTGTCAAGTGACCCAAATGAGTCGTTCCAAGAATGAATACATGAACTAGGTTATAGAAAATTTTCTGGGCTTTTAAAAAAATTAAAACACAGTTTTATGGTTTGATTTCTTTTCCTCTTGTAGTTTGGTCGCATTTTTTGTCGTCAACGGCTCACAGTAGCTCTTTGATTGTAAACTGCTACAAAGAAAAATGCTGCACTGTTTTTGGCAGTTTCTGGAAGCTTCGAAACCGCCACCGCGGGGATCAAGAGCGGCAGCTCCACATCTCAACTGGCTAACCCCAGTAGCAGATACGCATGCGCGGGGCGGCAGAAAACCGTTAGGGCGGTGGCTGCGCGCGACTGTCTCGCGTGGGGCGGCGGTTTGGCGCCATTATTGCTCTTGGGATGTCGTCTTTGTTTCAGCGAGAGCACGAAATGGCGAGGAGTTGTGGGGTAATTGAGCAGGGGAGACACAGGGAGAGCACGGTGATAGAAGACAGAAGTGGAGGGAATGAAGCGACAATGGAGAGGCTGTGGGCGGGGGTTACTGAAGTAGAAACGGGCAGCGTGGGTGGGAGCTTGAAGAAATCGCGGCACAGTATAATGGCAAAGATTTGGAGGAAACATGGTCAAAAGAGCAGGGCAGGATATTCTCTGGCAGAGTGATGTGAGTATAATGTGGAGGCCCCTCACCTAGCGCTTGTACTTTTAATTAAACTTCACGATGTCCCAAGACATGGTTTTTTTTTAAAAAAACGTTTTGGTCAATTCCATTAGTGGATGAACATATCCGTTATACTGGATATCAGGACTTGGGCGCCATAGGATTTGGACCTCAGGAAGCAGTCAGGATGGAAGAGTTACAGGTAGGGAAGAATGTCGCTAAGATGGATTTTAACCTTTTTTTTATTAGTTGAGGGGATGTGAGCATCGTTGACTATGCCATTTATTTATTGCCCATTCCTGATTGTCCCTGAGAAGGTGGTGGTACACAACAGCGCTATTTGGAAGGAAGTTCCAAGATTTTGACCCAGCGACAGTGAAGGAACGGCGATATAGTTCCAAGTCAGGATGGTGTGTGACTTGGAGGGGAACTTGCAGGTGGTGGTGTTCCCATGCATTTGCTGCCCTTGTCCTTCTAGTTGGTAGAGGTCGCGGGTTTGGAAGGTGCTGTCTAAAGAGCCTTGGTGCATTGCTGCAGTGCATCTTGTAGATGGTACACACTGCTGAACGCTGTGCGTCGGTGGTGGAGGGAGTGAATGTTCAAAGTGTTGAATGGGGTGCCAATCAAGCGGGCTGATCTGTTTTTGGTGATGTGAAGTTGCTCGAGTGTTGTTGGAGCTGCACCCATCCAGGCAAGTGGAGAGTCTTACATCACACTTCTGACTTGTGCCTTGTAGATGGTGGACAGGCTTTGGGGAGTCAGGAGGTGAGTTACTCGCCGCAGGATTCCTAGCCTCTGACCTGCTCTTGTAGCCACGGTATTTATATGGCTACTCCAGTTCAGTTTCTGATCAATGGTAACCCCCAGGATGTTGATAGTGGGGGATTCAGCGATTGTATTGTTATTGAATATCAAGGGGAGATGGTTAGATTCTCTCTTGTTGGAGATAGTCATTGCCTGGCACTTTTGTGGCATAAATGTCACTTGCCACTGATCAGCCCAAGCCTGGATATTGTCCAGGTCTTGCTGCATATGGAAATAGGCTGCTTCAGTATCTGAGGATTTGCGAATGGTGCTGATCATTGTGCAATGATCAGCGAATGTCCCTACTTCTGACCTTATGGAGGGAAGGTCATTGATGAAGCAGCTGAAGATGGTTGGTCCTAGGACATTATCTGAGGAACTCCTGCTGTGATATCATGGGACTGAGGTGATTGACCTGCAACAAGCACAACCATCTTCCTTTGCACTAGGTTTGACACCAACCAGCAGAGTGTTTCCCCCCTGATTCCCATTGATTCCAGTTTTGTTAGGGCTCCTTGATGCCATGTTCAGTCAAATACAGCCTTGATGTCAAGAGCAGTCACTCTGACCTCACCTCTTGAGTTCAGCTCTTTTGTCCATGTTTGGACCAAGGCTGTAATGAGGTCAGGAGCTGAGTGGCCCTGAGAGAACCCAAACTGAGCATCACTGAGCAGGTTATTGCTGAGCAAGTGCCGCTTGATGGCACTGTCGATGACACCTTCCATCACTGATTAATCTGATCAATAAGGGTGGCACAGGTTTGCCCCAGTGTCACTAACCAGAAATATATCTGTACAAGTATTGAGATGTCACTAATATAATTTGTAAATTACATCCAATCACCTGGCAATATATTGCTTCCCATTACTTATGGAATACTCCAAGGAATTATCCTTGACCCCCTCCAATTTCCCATTTACATGCTGCCTTTTGCTGAAATCACCCAAAAATACGGCAGGTTCCACAATGTACACGGGTGATATCCAGCTGTACCTCACCACCAGCCGTCTCGACCCTTTGAGGTCCTTTGTTGTTCAGGCTGCTGAACTCAGTTCTGGATCAGCAAAAATTTCCTCCAATTCAGCATTTGGAAGACTGAAGCTGTTCTCTTTGACCCCAATACAAGCTTCCTTCTTTTGTTATTGATTCTGTCTCACTTCTCAGCTACTGTCTGAGGGTCAACAAATTGGGCATCCTATTTATCCGCAAGTGGAACTTTCAACTCCATATTCTCTCCATCACCAAGACTGCCAATTTTCACCTCCAAAATAATATCCTCTTTGGCTTATCTGCTGCTAAAACCCTCATCCCTCTATCTGTTACTGTTCCAGTGCTCTACTGGCCGGACTTCCATCTTTTTCTCTGCATAACTTAAGCTCTGCTGCTTGTGTTCTAACTGGTTGCAAGTCTTGTTTATTCCTCCACCCCGTGCCCGACCTGCATTGACTCCCATTGCTTGAATAAGTCTATTAATATTCTCATCCATTGCCTCACACCTACCGATTTCTAACCACTACATGCCTCTGCATTCTTTCATCTTTCATCTCTGACCCCCTTGTCCATCTCCTATTTCCCTTTCTCCCTTGCCTCACTGTAGCAACTGTGTTTTCAGCTCTCTGAGCCGTAAGTATTCCAGTTTCCTTCCTAACCTCTCTTCAGTGTCTTAATGGAGGATAGAGAAGCAGAGAGGTTTCGGGAGAGGCTTCCATAGTTTAAGGTGGATCGATTACAATTGGGGATGCTTTAGAGGCTGCAATTGGAGGAGCGCAGAAGTCTCTGAGGGTTGGAGGAGATTATAGAGAAAGGGAGGAGTGAGGCCATGGGGGATTTGAAAACCAGGGTGAGAATTTTAAAATCAAGACATTGCTTAAGCAGTACTTTGCATCTGTCTTTACAAAGGAAGATGATGTTGTGAGAGAGGAAATAGTTGAGACACTGGATGGGCTAAAAATTGATAGAGGTATTAGAAAGGTTGGTTGTACTTAATTTAAGTCACCAGAACCGGATCAGATATATCCGAGGATACTGAGGGAAGTAAGGGTGGAAATTGTGGAGGCACTGGCTATAATCTTCCAATCCTCCTTAGATATAGGGATGGCACCAGAGGACTAGAGAATTACAAATATTACACCCTTATTCAAAAAAGGGTGCAAGGACTTGTCCAGCAACTACAGGGCAGTCAGTTTAACCTTAGTGGTGGGAAGGCTTTTAGAAATAATTTTATCCCAGATTATCATCAGTCACTAGGACAAATGTTGATGAATTAAGGAAAGTCAGCACGGATTTGTTAAGGGGAAATTGTGTTTAATTAATTTGATTGAGTTTTTTGATGAGGTTAATACGGTTGATGTGTACATGGGCTTTTAAAAGGCATTTGATAAAGTGCCACATAACTGCCTTGTCAGCAAAGTTGAAGCCCCTGGAATAAAAGGGACAGTAGCAGCATGGATATGAAGTTGGCTTAGTGACTGGGAGCAGAGTGTTTTTCGGACTGGAGTAAGATCTATCATGGGGTTTCCCAGGGGTCAGTACTAGGACCTCTGCTTTTCTTGATCTATATTAATGACGTAGACTTGGGTGTGCAGGGCACAATTTGAACATTTGTGGATGATAAAAACTTGGAAGTATTGTGAACTGTGAGGAGGGATAGTGATATAGTTTAAGAGGACGTAAACAGACAGGTGGAATGAGTGGACATGTGACAGATGAAACTTAATGCAAACAAGTGAATTGATACAATTTGAGAGGAAGAACAAGGAGAGGCAATATGAAATATGTTATGACCGAGCCAGGAGGAGTGCACTGCTTTTTGAGTTCCACTTTTCCACAGGTCATAACAATTTACCCAGTTACTGATAGGGTCAATCATAGACTCTATTTTTATCCCAGAATAAAATACACAAACAGGTTTCTTTAATAAACAACAAAATTGTCAGTTTATTACAAAACAAGACATAACCATTAACAAAGCAAAGCATCAACATACAGATTGAAATAGGAAGGTTTCCTTTTTCCTTACCCCCCTCACAGACACATAGACACCGGTTAACAGAAAAAAAAATTTCTTTTTCGAGTTTGATTATGAAAAAAAAAGAGAAATAATACTTTGGCCAAATACTTGCTAATTTTATTTTTTTTAATTTATTTTTTTTATTCAGAGATACAGCATTGAAACAGGCCCTTCGGCCCACCGAGTCTGTGCCGACCATCAACCACCCATACTAATCCCATATTCCTACCACATCCGCACCTGTCCCTATATTCTCCTACCACCTACCTATACTAGGGGCAATTTATATTGGCCAATTTACCTATCAACCTGCAAGTCTTTTGGTGGTGGGAGGAAACCGGAGTACCCGGCGAAAACCCACGCAGACACAGGGAGAACTTGCAAACTCCACACAGGCAGTACCCAGAATTGAACCCGGGTCGACGTCCTTTTTTTCGGTTTGGCCCAAATATGCGTAGACATCTATCACTGGGATTTTTATCTGGAACAATTTATTCAGGCAGCATCGAGGATTTATCTGGCAAGTTTTTCCAACGTCTCAGGAGAAATGCAAAACAGGTTTTAAGCAGGCCTTTCAAGATGAATGTAGCATCTATTTCTCAATTTCATATACTCGCTTCGCAAAGAGATGGAACAGGATGAGCTAGGGTTTTGTCCTTCAGGTTAATTATTAAAACTCCAACTAACTGTCCAAAGTGAAACCAAAACAATTTCTCAGGAGTCAAGTCTCCTGACCCCTATAAATCTTGACCTGTCACCTCTCTGTTAACATCTCCCCAAGTCAAAAAAGCCCTGCTGGGTTGTGATGAAACATAGATATAATAGGCTTAATTAGGCCAAATCTATATATAGTTAATATATTATACCTTTTAGTGTTAAAAATTGAGTAAATGGTCTGTTTTCAAGACTCACTGAAATTCCTCTTTAAGAAGGTAGAGTTAAAAATTCAAAGGTCTTTCAAGGTCTTTGTTACAATGAAGTTAGAACAGGATGCAAACAGGATTAAGGAAAATCCCAAGGCTTTTTATACGTATATAAAGAGCAAGAGGGTAACCAGGGAAAAGCTTGGCCCACTCAAGGACAGAGATGGGAATCTATGTGTGGAGCCAGAGGAAATGGGCGAGGTGCTAAATGAGTACTTTGCATCAGTATTCACCAAAGAGAAGGACTTGGTGGATGATGAGCCTAGGGAAGGGAGTGCAGATAGTCTCAGTCATCTCATTATCAAAAAGGAGGAGGTGTTGGGTGTCTTGCAAAGCATTAAGGTAGATAAGTCCCCAGGGCCTGATGGGATCTACCCTGGAATACTGAGGGAGGCAAGGGAAGAAATTGCTGGGGCCTTGACAGAAATCTTTGCATCCTCATTGACCACAGGTGAGGTCCCAGAGGACTGGAGAATAGGCAATGTTGTTCCTTTGTTTAAGAAGGGTAGCAAGGATAATCCAGGAAATTATAGGCTGGTGAGCCTTACGTCAGTGGTAGGGAAACTATTAGAGAGGATTCTTCGGGACAGGATTTACTCCCATTTGGAAACAAACGAACATAGCGAGAGACAGCATGGTTTTGTGAAGGGGAGGTCGTGTCTTACTAATTTGATTGAGTTTTTTGAGGAAGTGACGAAGATGATTGATGAGGGAAGGGCGGTGGATGTTATCTATATGGACTTCAGTAAAGCCTTTGACAAGGTACCTCATGGCAGACTGGTACAAAAGGAGAAGTCACACGGGATCAGAGGTGAGCTGGCAAGATGGATACAGAACTGGCTCGGTCACAGAAGACAGAGGGTAACAGTGGATGGGTGTTTTTCTGAATGGAGGGATGTGACTAGTGGTGTTCCGCAGGGATCAGTGCTGGGACCTTTGCTGTTTGTAGTACATATAAATGATTTGGAGGAAAATGTAGCTGGTCTAATTAGTAAGTTTGCGGACGACACAAAGGTTGGTGGAGTTGCGGATAGTGATGAGGATTGTCAGAGGATACAGCAGGATATAGATCGGTTGGAGACTTGAGTGGAGAAATGGCAGATGGAGTTTAATACGGACAAATGTGAGGTGATGCATTTTGGAAGGTCTAATGCAGGTGGGAGGTATACAGTAAATAGTAGAACCTTTAGGAGTATTGACAGGCAGAGAGATCTGGGCGTACAGGTCCACAGGTCACTGAAAGTGGCAATGCAGGTGGATAAGGTAGTCAAGAAGGCATACAGCATGCTTGCCTTCATCGGTCGGGGCATCGAGTATAAAAATTGGCAAGTCATGTTGCAGCTGTACAGAACCTTAGTTAGGCCACACTTAGAATATTGCATGCAATTCTGGTCGCCACACTACCAGAAGGACGTGGAGGCTTTGGAGAGGGTACAGAAGAGGTTTACCAGGACATAGCCTGGTCTGGAGGGCATTAGCTATGAGGAGAGGTTGGAAAAACTTGGATTGTTTTCACTTGAACGACGGAGGTGGAGGGGCACATGATAGAGGTTAACAAAGTTATGAGCGGTATGGACAGAGTGGATAGTCAGAAGCTTTTTCCCAGGGTGGAAGAGTCAGTTACTAGGGGACATAGGTTTAAGGTGAGAGGGGCAAAGTTTAGAGGGGATGTGCGAGGCAAGTTCTTTACACAGAGGGTGGTGAGTGCCTGGAACTTGCTGCCGGGGGAGGTGGTGGAAGCAGATACGATAGTGACGTTTAAGAGACATCTTGACAAATACATGAATAGGAAGGGAATAGAGGGATATGGGCCCTGGAAGTGCAGAAGGTTTTAGTTTAGGCAGGCATCAAGATCGGCGCAGGCTTGCAGGGCCGAATAACCTGTTCCTGTGCTGTACTGTTCTTTGTTTGTTGATACACATTGAAACATCTTGTGTGACGTTAGTAAGAGGTTGCTATAAACTTAATTCGTTGATTGTGTTGGTTATGTAGACAGACTGACTCAAAAGAAGGGTTCAAGGTACCATTAAAAAAACAATTGTAGATAATAAAATGATATGGTGAAGAAACATGCCAAGTAACCCCAATTATAAACATTTTGACCAGATCAAAGCTCACAACTTCAACAGCAGGGGATATTACCATATATGGATCTCAAAAACAGGAAAAGCACACATAGAAAGAAAACACCTATATGCCAAAAAGTCAGATGATAGCTTAGAAACGGTATAAACATGAGAGTTTCGAAACAAGAAACCAGAAGCATTGAATTCCTCATCAATGCTTCTCAACCGATGGCTTACTCGGGGAATTTAAGGTGAAGGTATACTTCACTTTTTAATGGATATTCTAAGATATTTTGCTGTAATATTATCAAGGTTAAACCTTTGGATTCTATTTTAGAAATAAGATTGTTTGTTACATCTCTGAGTAATCTTTGATATTGTGGTATACTTAGCCACTTAAAGAGTTGTGCATGTTCAATTCTTTGAATATATAAAAGTTAATAAATTGTCCCATGTAGCATTCTGTATACATCTACAAGAACCCTCTCTCTGTATCTCTTTAAGTAGGGAGATATGTATTGAAGAGAGTTACCCAGGCCTTTATAATATTTGGGATATTTATGACTTAGCCATAATTATTAAAAATAGGCTGTCCGAAAGATGGTAATATACTCTTTCTTTGAGGGAAGACTAGTTCCATTCTTCAGACCCAAATAAGTGTCTATAAGAATTGTCTGTTTAGAACTTAATTAAAGGAGATTCGTTGTTGATGTGTTTTAGTCCCTATAAGGGGTTAAAGTCATAAATCACTTCAGGGTAATTATCTGCTGTTTACAAATGAACATATGAAGATATGAATTAGGAGCAGTAGTAGGCCACTCGGCCCCTTGACCCTGCTCCGTCATTCAACACAGTCATGGCTGACCTGATTGTAACCTCAACTGCACATTACCTCCTACCCTCAATAACTTTTCACCCCCTTGCTTATCAAGAATCTATCTACCTCTGCCTTAAAAATATTCAAAGTCTCTGTTTCCACTGCCTTTTGAAGAAGAAAGTTCCAAAGACTCACGACCCTCTGACAGAAAAACATTTCTCCTCATCTCTGTCTTAAATGGGGGCCCCCTTATTTTTAAACAGTGACCCCCAGTTCTAGATTCTCCCACAAGGGGAAACATCCTTTCCACATCCACCCTGTCAAGACCCCTCAGAATCTTATATGTTTCAATTAAGTTGCCTCTTACTTTTCTAAACTCCAGAGGATACAAGCCTACCATGTCCAACCTTTCCTTATACGACAACCTGCCCATTCCAGGTATAAGTCCAGTAAACCTTCTGTGAACTTCCAATACATTTACATCCTTCCTTAAATAAGGAGACCAATACTTTGCACAGTAATCCAGATGTGGTCTCAGCAGTGCCCGGTATAACTGAGGCATAACCATCCTACCTTTGTATTCAATTTCCCCTGCAGTAAATTATAACATTCTATTAACTTTCCTAATTACTTGCTGTACCTGCGTACTCACCTTTTGCAATTCATGCAGTTAGGACACCCAGATTCCCCTGCATCTCAGTTCTGCAATCTCTCACCATTTCGATAATATGCTTTTTTTATTCTTCCTGCCAAAATGTACAATTTCACATATTCCCACATTATACTCCATTTGCCAGATCTTTGCCCACTCACGTAACCTATCTATATTCCTTAAAATAAAAGCAAAATACTGCGGATGCTGGAAATCTGAAATAAAAACAAGAAATGCTGGAACCACTCAGCAGGTCTGGCAGCATCTGTGGAAAGAGAAGCAGAGTTAACGTTTCGGGTCAGTGACCCTTCTTCGGAACTGACAAATATTAAAAATGTCACAGGTTATAAGCAAGTGAGGTGGGGGTGGGGCAAGAGATAACAAAGGAGAAGGTGTAGATTGGACAAGGCCGCATGGAGAAAAGGCAAACAATATGTTAATGGTGTGTTGAAAGACAAAGCATTGGTACAGAAAAGGTGTTAACGGGCTGAATATTGAACAGCAGCAAGTGCAAACATGAAAAAAAACAGTGGGTAAGCAAACTGAACAAACTAAGATGAAATGAAATAAATGCAAAAAAAGGTTGTAAAAAATGTAAAAAAGAAAAAACAGCTAAAAATGAAAGTAAAATGGGGAGCTGTCATGCTCTGAAATTATTGAACTCAATGTACAGTCCGGCAGGCTGTAGTGTGCCTAATTGGTAGATGAGATGCTGTTCCTCGAGCTTGCGTTGATGTTCACTGGAACACTGCAGCAAGTCCAGGACAGAAATGAGAGCAGGGGGGAGTGTTCAAATGGCAAGCAACTGGAAGCTCAGGGTCCTGCTTGCGGATTGAGCGGAGGTGTTCTGCGAAGCGGTCACCCAGTCTGCGCTTGGACTCCTCAATGTAGAGGAGACCACATTGTGAGCAGCGAATACAGTATACTACATTGAAAGAAGTACAAGTAAATCGCTGCTTCACCTGAAAGGAGTGTTTGGGGCCTGGGATAGTGAGGGGAGAGGAGGTAAATGGGCAGGTGTTACACCTCCTGCGATTGCAGGGGAAGGTGCCATGGGACGGGGACGAGGTGGTGGGTGTAATGGAGGAGCGGACCAGGGTGTCACGGAGGGAACGATCCCTTCGGAATGCTGACAAGGGAAGGGAGGGGAAGATGCGTTTGGTAGTGACATCACGCTGGAGGTGGCGAAAATGGCGGAGGATGATCCTTTGGATATGGAGGCTGATGGGGTGGAAAGTGAGGACAAGGGGAACCCTGTCACGGTTCTGGGAGGGAGGGTAAGGGTTGAGGGCAGAGGTATGGGAAATGGGCCAGACACGGTTGAGGACCCTGTCAACAACAGTGGGGGGGAATCCTCGGTTGAGGAAAAAAGAGGTCATGCCAGAAGCACCGTCATGGAAGGTAGCATCATCAGAGTAGATGCGTTGAAGACGGAGAAACTGGGAGAACAGAATGGAGTCCTTACAGGAGGTAGGGTGTGAAGAAGTGTAGTCGAGGTAGCTGTGCGAGTCGGTGAGCTTATAATGGATATTAGTAGACAACCTATCCCCAGAGATGGAGACAGAGAAGCCGAGGAAGGCAAGGGAAGTGTCAGAGATGGACCATGTAAAAGTGAGAGAAGGGTGGAAATTGGAAGCAAAGTTGATAAAGTTTTCCAGTTCGGGGTGGGAGCAGGAAACGGCACCGATACAGTCATCAATGTACCGGAAAAAGAGTTGGGGGAGTGGGCCCGAGTAGGACTGGAACAAAGAATGCTCGACATATCCCACAAATAGACAGGCATAACTAGGACCCATGCGGGTACCCATAGCGACACATTTTACTTGAAGGAAGTGCATGGAGTTGAAGGAGAAGTTGTTCAATGTGAGAACAAGTTCATCCAGGCGGAGGAGGGTGGTGGTGGATGGGGACTGGTTGGGCCTCTGTCTATATTCCTTTGTAGTCTCTTTATGTCCTCTTCACAACTTACTTTCCTACCTATCTTTGTGTCATCAGCAAATTTAGCAACCATTCTTTTGGTCCCTTCATCCAAGTCGTTTATATGAATTGTAAAAGGTTGAGGCCCCAGCACTGATCCATTTCCACACCACTCGTTACACCTTGCTGACCAGAAAATGACCCATTTATGTCTACTCTCTGTTTCCTGTTAGCTAGCCAATCTTCTATCCATGCCAGTATGTTACCCCCTCCACCATAAGCTTTTATTTTCCGCAATAACCTTTGATGTGGCACCTTATCAAATTTCTTCTGGAAATCTAAGTACAATACATCCACAGGTTCCCCTTTATCCACATCGCATGTTACTTCTTCAAAAAACTCCAATAAATTGGTTAAACATGATTTCCCTTTCACAAAACCATGTTGACTCTGCCTGATGACCTTGAATTTTTTATAAATGCCCTGTAATAATGTCTTTAATAGCTTCTAACGTTTTACCTATGACAGATGTTAAGCCATCTGGCATGTAGTTTCCTGCTTTCTGTCTCCCTTTTTGAATAAAAAAGTTACATTGGCTATTTTCCAATCTAATGGAACCTTCTCCAAATCTAGGGAATTTTGGTAAATTAAAAGCAACACATCAACTATCTCACTAACCACTTCTTTTAAGACCCTAGGATGAAGTCCATCAGGATCCATGGACTTGTCGGTCTGCAGCTCCAATAATTTGCACAGTACGACTTCCCTGGTGATTGTAATTTTCTTGAGTTCCTCCCTTCCATTTCCTGATTTACAGCTACTTCTGGGATGTTAATTGTATCCCCCATAGAAGACTGATGCAAAATACCTGTTCAATTCATCTGTCATCTTCTTATTTTCCATTATTAATTCCCAAGACTCATTTTCTGTAGGACCGACGTTCACTTTAGAGTCCTAGTCATAGAGACGTACAGCATAGAAACAGGCCCTTCGGCCCACCGCGTTCATGCCGACCATATTGCCTATCTATATCTATCCCACCTGCCTGCATTAATTCCATATCCCTCTAAGCCTTGCTCATTCAAGTACCTGTCCAGATGCCTCTTAAATGTTGTTACTGTTCCTGCCTCCACCACCTCCTCAGGCAGCTCATTCCAGATACCCACTATTCTTTGTATGAAAAATTTACCCCTTTGATCCCCTTTAAGCCTCCTCCCTCTCACCTTAAATCTATGCCCTCTAGTTTTAGTAACCCCTACCATGGGAAAGAGACTCTTGTTATCTACCCTATCTAGGCCTCTCATAATTTTATATACCTCTATCATGTCCCCTCTCAGCCTCCTTCGCTCCAGGGAAAACAGACCCAGCCTATCCAATCTCTCTTTATAACTCAAGCCCTCCAAACCAGGCAACATCCTTGTGAATCTTTTCTGCAGCTTCTCTAGCTTAATCACGTCTTTCCTGTAGTGTGGTGACCAGAACTGCACACAGTACTCCAAATTCGGCCTAACCAACATTATGTACAACTGTAACATGACGTCCCAACTCTTGTACTCAATGCCTCAGCCGATGCCTTCCTCATCACCCTCTGTACCTGTGTTGCCACTTTCAGGGAACTATGTACTTGCACCCCAAGGTGTCTCTGCTCAAGAACACTCCCCAGGGCCCTGCCATTCACTGTATATGTCCTGCCCTGGTTTAACTTCCCAAAATGCAACACTTCACACTTGTCTGCGTTAAATTCCATTTGCCACTCTCTTGCCCACTTTCCCAGTTGATCTATATCCTGTTGTAACCTTAGACAACCTTCTTCACTGTCCACTATACCACCAATTTTGGTGTCATCTGCAAACTTACTAATCATGCCCCCTACATTCACATCCAAGTCATTAATATATATGACAAACAACAGAGGGCCCAGCACACTACTGGTCACCGGCCTCCAATCTGAAAAACAACCCTCCACTACCACCCTCTGCCTCCTATCACTAAGCCAATTTTGTATCCAATTTTCTAGCTCACCCTGGATCCCATGTGTTTGAACCTTCTGAACCAGCCTACCATCTGGGACCTTGTCAAAGGCCTTGCTAAAGTCCATGTAGACAACGTCCATCGCCCTGCCCTCATCAATCCTTTTGGTCACCTCCTCGAAAAACTCATTCAAATTCGTGAGACATGATTACCCGTGCACCAAGCCATGCTGACTATCCCTAATCAGACCATGCCTTTCCAGATGCATAAAAATCCTGTCTCTCAGAATCCCTTCCAATAACTTTCCCACCACTGATGTAAGGCTCACCGACCTGTAGTTCCCTGGCTTATCCCTGCTGCCCTTCTTAAATAAAGGCACAACATTAGCTATCCTCCAGTCTTCCGGTACCTCACCCGTGGCTAACGATGATATAAAAATCTCTGCCAGGGCCCCAGCAATCTCCTCCCTTGCTTCCCATAGCATCCTAGAATACACCTGGTCAGGCCCTGGGGATTTATCCACCTTAATGTGCTTCAAAACCTCGAACACCTCCTCTTTTGTAATGTTGATCTGCTCCAGGATATCGCTGTTCCCTCCCTTGAACTCACTAGCTTCCATGACCTTCTCTACAGTAAATACGGACGAGAAATATTCATTTAAGACCTCGCCCATTTCCCGTGGCTCCACACATAGATTGCCACACTGATCCTTAAGGGGACCTACTCTTTCCCTAGCTACCCTTTTACTCTTAATATACTAATATAATCTTTTAGAATTCTCCTTTATCTTATCTGCCATGGAAATCTCATGGCCCCTTTTCGCCCTCCTAATTTCCTTAAGTGTACTCCTACATCCCCTATACTCCTCGAGGGACTCACTCGATCCCAGCTGCCTATACCCGGGTGGCGCAGTGGTTAGCAGCACAGCCTCACAGCTCCAGGAACCCGGGTTCGATTCTGGGTATTGCTTGTGCGGAGTTTGCAAGTTTTCCCTGTGACTGCGTGGGTTTTCACCGGGTGCTCCGGTTTCCTCCCACCGCCAAAGACTTGCAGGTGATAGGTAAATTGGCTGTTGTAAATTGCCCCTAGTGTAGGTAGGTGGTAGGGAATTACTGTAGGGTTAGTATAAATGGGTGGTTGTTGGTCGGCACAGACTCGGTGGGCCGAGGGGCCTGTTTCAGTGCTGTAATCTCTAAATAAATAAATAAATAAATAAAAATATGCCTCTTTCTTTGTCCTGACCAGACCCTCAACCAAGATTCCCTAAACTTGACAGCCTTGCCCTTCCATCTAACAGGAACATGCTGGTCCTGAACTCTTCCTATCTCACTTATAAAAGCCTCCCACTTGCCAGACGTCCCTTTACCTGTAAACAGCCTCTCCCATTCAACTTTTGAGAATTCCTGTCTGATGCCATCGAAATTAGCCTTGCCCCAATTTAGGACCTCGACCTGAGGACCAGTCCTATCCTTTTCCATAACTATCTTGAAGCTAATGGAGTTATGGTCACTGGTCCTAAAGTGCTCCCCCATTGACACAACAACCACCTGCCCAGCCTCATTTTCTCATTTTCATCAGAGGATGTTGAGTGTAGCCCCTCCTCCAGTAGGGCCATCTACATACTGCTTCAGAAAACTATCCTGGACACATTTAACAAATTCTTCTCCATCTGATCCCTTAGCACTACGGCAGTCCCAGTCAATATTAGCGATGTTAAAATCACTTGCTATTATAACCCTATAATCCCTACACCTATCTCTGATTTCCCTACATATATGCTCCTCCACTTCCTTCTGACTATTGGGGGGCCTATAGTATAATCCCATCAAAGTGATCACCCCTTTGTTATTTCTAAGTTCTACCCATATGGCCTCGCTGGACATTCCCCCTGGGATATCTTCTCTAAGTACTGCTGTGATGTCCTCCCTAATCAATAGTGCAACTCCCCCACCCCCCTCCTCTCTTACCTCCACCTCTGTCACGCTGGAAGGATCGGTACCCCGGAACATTGAGCTGCCAGTCCTGCCCATCCCTCAACCACATTTCCGTAATAGCTATAATATCACAATCCCATGTACTAATCCATGCTCTGAGTTCATCTGCCTTACCTGTAAGGCTTCTTGCATTAAAGTAAATGCAGTTTAGCCTATCAGACCTTGCTTGCTCCCTGTCCTGTCCCTGCCCGGCCTGCCTACTGGACTTGCTTGCTTTAACCTCTACATTTGCCTCAACTATCTCATCTGAGAGACTACTACTTTGGGTCCCAGCCCCCGGCAAGACTAAACCCTCCCGAGTAGTACTGGCAAACCTCCCTGCAAGGATATTGGTCCCCCTCCAATTTAGATGCTTTTTCTTAACTCTTTTCTTTTTAAAATATCTGTAGAAACTCTTACTATTTTTATATTTCCAGCTAGCTTTCTCTCGTACTCTAATTTTTCCCTCCTTATTAATCTTCTAATCTTAATTGCTTTTTATATTCTGTCCAATCTTCTGACCTGCCACCCACCTTTGCACAATTGTATGCTTTTTCTTTAAGTTTGATACTATATTTAAATTTTTTAGTTAACCACAGATAGTGGGTCCTCCCTTTGGAATTTTTCTTTCTTGTTGGCATATATCTATTCTCTGTATTCTGAAGTTTCCAGACCAATATCCAAACCAAGTCAAAAAGACCTTACGAGGACCTTCTTGTTTAAACAAAAACTCAAGTTCAGCATCTATGGAATCCTTTTTTTCCGTTTCAAAACACACGTCCTCAAAATTTAACAAAAAATGGAAGTACTTTCATAACACCTCCTCCCTTGGAGGAATGAAACACCATTCTTAAATGCATTTCATTACAAAGTGTGGAGAAAATAGATGAAAGAATATTAAACACATTTACCCATGGGGAGTTGATGGCGAAGTTGTCTTGTCACTGGACTAGTAACCCAGAGATCCAGGGTATTCCTCTGGGGATATGGTTTCGAATCCCACCACAGAAGAAAGTGGAATTTGAACTGAAATCAATTAATAAATCTGGAATTAAAAGCTAGTTATTGATGACTGTGAAACCATTATTGATTGTTGTAAAACCCCACCTGGTTCACTAATGTCCTTCAGGGAAGGAAATCTGCTGTCATTACCTGGTCTGGCGTACAGGTGACTCCAGACACACAGAAATGTGGCTGACTCTTAAATGCCCTCTGAAATGGCCTAGCAAGCCACTCAGTTGTATCTAACCGCTACAAAGTCAATAAAGAATGAAACTGGATGGACCAGCTGGCATCGACCGAGGCACCGGAAACGACAATGGTAAACCCAGCCCTGTTGACCCTGCAAAGTCTTCCTTACTAACATCTGGGCGCTTGTGCCAAAGTTGGGAGAGCTGGCCCACAGATTAGTCAAGCAACAGCCGAACATAGTCATACTCACAGAATCATACTTAACAGACAATGCCATCACCATCCCTGGGTATGTCCTGTCCCACCGGCAGAACAGACCCAGCAGCGGGACATGTGGTATACAGGGGAGGGAGTTGCCGTGGGAGTCCTCAACATCGATTCTGGACCCCATGATGTCTCATGGCATCAAGTCAAACATGAGCAAGGAAACCTCCTGCTGATTACCACCGACAGCCCTCCCTCAGCTGATGAATCAGTACTCCTCCATGTTCAGCACCACTTGGAGGGCGGCAAGGGCGCAGAATGTACTCTGGGTGGGGGACTTCAATGTCCATCACCAAGAGTCGCTTGGTAGTACCACTACTGAATGGACTGGCCGAGTTCTAAAGGACATAGTTGCTAGACTGGGTCTGCAGCAGGTGGTGAGGGAACCAACAAGAGGGAAAAACATACAGATGCATCTGTCCATGACAGTATTGGTAGGACTGACCATTGCACAGTACTTGTGGAGATGAAGTCCTGTTTTCACATTGAGGATATCCTGTTTTCACATTGAGGATATCCTCCATCGTGTTGTGTGGCACTACCACCGTGATAAATAGGATAGATTTTGAACAGATCTAGCACTGCAAAACTGGGCAGCCATGAGACACTGTGGGCCATTAGCAGCAGCACAGTGGCGCAGTGGTTAGCACCGCAGCCTCACAGCTCTTGCGACCCGGGTTCAATTCTGGGTGCTGGCTGTGTGGAGTTTGCAAGTTCTCCCTGTGACTGCGTGGGTTTTCGCTGGGTGCTCCGGTTTCCTCCCACAGCCAAAGACTTGCAGGTTGATAAGTATTTATTTATTTTATATCAATTAACTAATTAGTGATAGAAATGACAGTTAGAGGGGTGAATTGCTTCACCTGTGAGATGTGGGAAGTCCGTGACGCTTCCAGCGTTCCGGGCGACTACATCTGCAGGAAGTGTACCCAGTTGTAGCTCCTCACAGACCGCATGGATCGGTTGGAGCGGCAACTGGATGCACTTAGGAGCATGCAGGTGGCAGAAAGTGTCATAGACAGGAGTTTTAGAGAAGTGGTTACACCCAAAGTGTAGGCAGATAGACGGGTGACTGCTAGAAGGGGCAGGCAGTCAGTGCAGGAATCCCCTGTGGCTATCCCCCTCTCTAACAAGTATACTGTTTTGGATACTGTTGCGGGGGATGGCCTATCAGAGGAAAACAGCAGCAGCCAGAGCAGTGGCACCACGGTTGGCACTGTTGTTCAGCAGGGAGGGACAAAGCGCAGAAGAGCAATAGTTATAGGGGACTCTATAGTCAGGGCACAGATAGGCGCTTCTGTGGACATGAAAGAGACTCCAGGAAGGTATGTTGCCTCCCTGGTGCCAGGGTCAAGGATGTCTCTGAATGGACAGAGGGCATTCTGAAGGGGGAGGGTGAACAGCCAGAGGTTGTTTTTCATTGCAGCAGCTTTTTCGGGAGCAGTGTGTGAGCGAGTGAGCAGCTGGGAAGGTCGGTTTGAAAGTAAATTTAATTTCCTTTTGTTTTTCGGCGGAGGCCAGGGGGCTGCTGGGTAAGTAAAACACTATATATTTGGGCGGTTTAAAATAACTTTCCTTTCATTGCAGCAGCTTTTTCGGGAGCAGTGTGTGAGCGAGTGAGCAGCTGGGAAGGTCGGTTTGAAAGTAAATTTAATTTCCTTTTGTTTTTCGGCGGAGGCCAGGGGGCTGCTGGGTAAGTAAAACACGATATATTTGGGCGGTTTAAAATAACCTTCCTTTCATTGCAGCAGCTTTTTCGGGAGCAGTGTGTGAGCGAGTGAGCAGCTGGGAAGGTCGGTTTGAAAGTAAATTTAATTTCCTTTTGTTTTTCGGCGGAGGCCAGGGGGCTGCTGGGTAAGTAAAACACTATATATTTGGGCGGTTTAAAATAACTTTCCTTTCATTGCAGCAGCTTTTTCGGGAGCAGTGTGTGAGCGAGTGAGCAGCTGGGAAGGTCGGTTTGAAAGTAAATTTAATTTCCTTTTGTTTTTCGGCGGAGGCCAGGGGGCTGCTGGGTAAGTAAAACACTATATATTTGGGCGGTTTAAAATAACTTTCCTTTCATTGCAGCAGCTTTTTCGGGAGCAGTGTGTGAGCGAGTGAGCAGCTGGGAAGGTCGGTTTGAAAGTAAATTCAATTTCCTTTTGTTTTTCGGCGGAGGCCAGGGGGCTGCTGGGTAAGTAAAACACTATATATTTGGGCGGTTTCTGAACCCGAGACACCACACTTGTCGTGTCTCCCACCCGCCGTCCTCCTCTAACCAAAAAAAAAGGACTCGGTGGGGTGTTTATAAGGTAAGGCTTTTTCGATTTCTCTGGTTTTATTGTGATTGGTAAAAGCTTTTCGTTCCTTTTTCATTTAACTAAGTTAAGCTTAAGATTAAAAATGGCAGGAGATCTCAGACCCGTGTCATGCTCCTCTTGCTCAATGTGGGAGCTCAGGGACATGGCTGATGTCCCTGACTCCTTCACGTGCAGGAAGTGTGTCCAACTGCAGCACTTGTTAGAACGCATGACGGCTCTCGAGCTGCGGATGGACTCACTTTGGAGCATGCGCGATGCTGAGGAGGTCGTGGATAGCACGTTTAGTGAATTGGTCACACCGCAGATTAGGATTGCTGAGGGAGAAAGGGAATGGGTGACCCAAAGGCAGAGAAAGAGCAGGAAGGCAGCGCAGGAGTCCCCTGCGGTCATCTCCCTCCAAAACAAGTATACCGTTTTGGATACTGTTGAGGGAGATGGCTCACCAGGGGAAGGCAGCAGTAGCCAGGTCCATGGCACCGTGGCTGGCTCTGCTGTTCAGAAGGGCGGGAAAAAGAGTGGAAGGGCTATAGTCGTAGGGGATTCGATTGTAAGGGGAGTAGATAGGCGGTTCTGTGGTCGAAAACGAGGCTCCCGAATGGTATGTTGCCTCCCAGGTGCACGGGTCAGGGATGTCTCAGATCGGCTGCAGAACATTCTAAAGGGGGAGGGTGAACAGCCAGTTGTCATTGTGCACATAGGCACTAATGATATAGGTAAAAAACGGGATGAGGTCCTACAAGCAGAGTTTAGGGAGTTAGGAGCCAAGTTAAAAAGTAGGACCTCAAAGGTAGTAATCTCAGGATTACTACCAGTGCCACGTGATAGTCAGAGTAAAAATGAAAGAATAGTCAGGATGAATGCGTGGCTTGAGAGATGGTGCAGGAAGGAGGGGTTCAGATTTTTGGGACATTGGGACCGGTTCTGGGGGAGGTGGGACTATTACAAATTGGACGGTCTACACCTGGGCCGGACTGGAACCAATGTCCTTGGAGGTGCTTTTGCTAACGCTGTTGGGGAGGGTTTAAACTAATGTGGCAGGGGGATGGGAACCAATTGAGGTCAGTTGACAGTAAGGAGGTAGTAACAAAAGCCTGTAAGGAACTAGATAATGAAGTCAGTGTGACTAAGGGGAAAAGCAGGCAGGGAGCAGATGATGAATATAAAGGGACTGGTGGTCTGAGGTGCATTTGTTTTAATGCAAGAAGTGTAGTAGGTAAGGCAGATGAACTTAGGGCTTGGATTAGTACCTGGGAGTATGATGTTATTGCTATTACTGAGACTTGGTTGAGGGAAGGGCATGATTGGCAACTAAATATCCCAGGATATCGATGCTTCAGGCGGGATAGAGAGGGAGGTAAAAGGGGTGGAAGAGTTGCATTACTGGTGAAAGAGGATATCACAGCTGTGCTGAAGGAGGGCACTATGGAGGACTCGAGCAGTGAGGCAATATGGACAGAACTCAGAAATAGGAAGGGTGCGGTAACAATGTTGGGGCTGCACTACAGGCCTCCCAACAGCGAGCGTGAGATAGAGGTACAAATATGTAAACAGATTATGGAAAGATGTAGGAGCAACAGGGTGGTGGTGATAGGAGATTTTAATTTTCCCAACATTGACTGGGATTCGCTTAGTGTTAGAGGTCCAGATGGAGCAGAATTTGTAAGGAGCATCCAGGAGGGTTTTCTGGAGCAGTATGTAAATAGTCCAACTCGGGAAGGGGCCATACTGGACCTGGTGTTGGGGAATGAGCCCGGCCAGGTTGTTGAAGTTTCAGTAGGGGACTACTTTGGGAATAGTGATCACAATTCCGTAAGCTTTAAAATACTCATGGACAAAGACGAGAGTGGTCCTAAAGGAAGAGTGCTAAATTGGGGGAAGGCCAACTATACCAAAATTCGGCAGGAGCTGGGAAATGTAGATTGGGAGCAGCTGTTTGAAGGTAAATCCACATGTGATATGTGGGAGGCTTTTAAAGAGAGGTTGATTAGCGTGCAGGAGAGACATGTTCCTGTGAAAATGAGGGATAGAAATGGCAAGATTAGGGAACCATGGATGACAGGTGAAATTGTGAGACTAGCTAAGAGGAAAAAGGAAGCATACATAAGGTCGAGGCGGCTGATGAAAGACGAAGCTTTGAAAGAATATCGGGAATGTAGGACCAATCTGAAACGAGGAATTAAGAGGGCTAAAAGGGGTCATGAAATATCTTTAGCAAACAGGGTTAAGGAAAATCCCAAAGCCTTTTATTCATATATAAGGAGAAAGAGGGTAACTAGAGAAAGGATTGGCCCACTGAAGGACAAAGGAGGAATGTTATGCTTGGACTCAGAGAAAATGGGTGAGATTCTAAACGAGTACTTTGCATCGGTATTCACCGAGGAGAGGGACATGACGGATGTTGAGGTTAGGAACAGATGTTTGATTACTCTAGGTCAAGTCGGCATAAGGAGGGAGGAAGTGTTGGGTATTCTAAAGGGCATTAAGGTGGACAAGTCCCCAGGTCCGGATGGGATCTATCCCAGGTTACTGAGGGAAGCGAGAGAGGAAATAGCTGGGGCCTTAACAGATATCTTTGCAGCATCCTTAAACACGGATGAGGTCCCGGAGGACTGGAGAATTGCTAATGTTGTCCCCTTGTTTAAGAAGGGTAGCAGGGATAATCCAGGTAATTATAGACCGGTGAGCTTGACGTCAGTGGTAGGGAAGCTGCTGGAGAAGATACTGAGGGATAGGATCTATTCCCATTTGGAAGAAAATGGGCTCATCAGTGATAGGCAACATGGTTTTGTGCAGGGAAGGTCATGTCTTACCAACTTAATAGAATTCTTTGAGGAAGTGACAAAGTTGATTGATGAGGGAAGGGCTGTCGATGTCATATACATGGACTTCAGTAAGGCGTTTGATAAGGTTCCCCATGGCAGGCTGATGGAGAAAGTGAAGGCGCTTGGGGTCCAAGGTGTACTAGCGAGATGGATAAAGAACTGGCTGGGCAACAGGAGACAGAGAGTAGCAGTCGAAGGGAGTTTCTCAAAATGGAGACGTGTGACCAGTGGTGTTCCACAGGGATCCGTGCTGGGACCACTGTTGTTTGTGATATACATTAATGATTTGGAGGAAAGTATAGGTGGACTGATTAGCAAGTTTGCAAACGACACTAAGATTGGTGGAGTAGCAGATAGTGAAGGGGACTGTCAGAGAATACAGCAGAATACAGATAGATTGGAGAGTTGGGCAGAGAAATGGCAGATGGAGTTCAATCAGGGCAAATGCGAGGTGATGCATTTTGGAAGATCCAATTCAAGAGTGAACTATACAGTAAATGGAAAAGTCCTGGGGAAAATTGATGTCCAGAGAGATTTGGGTGTTCAGGTCCACTGTTCCCTGAAGGTGGCAACGCAGGTAAATAGAGTGGTCAAGAAGGCATATGGCATGCTTTCCTTCATCGGACGGGGCATTGAGTACAAGAGTTGGCAGGTCATGTTACAGTTGTATCGGACTTTGGTTCGGCCACATTTGGAATACTGCGTACAGTTCTGGTCGCCACATTATCAAAAGGATGTGGATGCTTTGGAGAGGGTGCAGAGGAGGTTCACCAGGATGTTGCCTGGTATGGAGGGCGCTAGCTATGAGGAGAGGTTGAGTAGATTAGGATTATTTTCATTAGAAAGACGGAGGTTGAGGGGGGACCTGATTGAGGTGTACAAAATCATGAGAGGTATAGACAGGGTGGATAGCAAGAGGCTTTTTCCCAGAGTGGGGGTTTCAATTACTAGAGGACACGAGTTCAAAGTGAAAGGGGAAAGGTTTAGGGGGGATATGCGTGGAAAGTTCTTTACGCGGAGGGTGGTGGGCACCTGGAACGCATTGCCAGCGGAGGTGGTAGATGCGGGCTCGATGGAGTCTTTTAAGATGTATCTAGACAGATACATGAATGGGCAGGAAGAAAAGAGATACAGAACCTTAGAAAATAGGCGACATGTTTAGAGAGAGGATCTGGATCGGCGCAGGCTTGGAGGGCCGAAGGGCCTGTTCCTGTGCTGTAATTATCTTTGTTCTTTGTTGTACATCGGTACCAATGACATAGGCAGGAAGAGTGATGAGGTCCTGCAGGGGGAGTTTAGGGAGTTAGATAGTAAGTTAAAAGACAGGACCTCTGGGGTTGTAATCTCTGGATTACTCCCTGTGCCACGTGCCAGTGAGGCTTAAATAGGAAAATAGTGCAGCTAAACACGTGGCTGAGTAGCCGGTGTAGAAGGGAGGGTTTCAGATATCTGGACCATTGGGCTCTCTTCAGGGACAGATGGGACCTGTACAAGAAGGACGGGTTGCATCTAAACTGGAAGGGTACTAATATCCTGGCTGCAAGGTTTGCTAGCGTCACTCGGGAGGGTTTAAACTAGTGTGGCAGGGGGGTGGGAACCAGAGCAGTAGGACAGCTAGTGAAGTAAATGAGGAGGACATAGTAAATAAGGCCAGTAGGAGGAAGAGGAAGAGCAGGCAGGGAGATGTTGCTGAGCACAGTGGGACTGGTGGTCTGAAGTGCATTTGTTTCAATGCGAGAAGTATAACAGGTAAGGCAGATGAACTTAGAGCTTGGATTAGTACTTGGAAATATGATGTTGTTGCTATTACAGAGACTTGGTTGAGGGAAGGACAGGATTGTGGCAGCTAAATGTTCCAGGCTTTAGAAGCTTCAGGCGGGATAGAGGGGGATGTAAAAGGGGTGGGGGAGTTGCATTACTGGTTAAGGAGAATATCACAGCTGTACTGCGGGAGGACACCTCAGAGGGGTCATGCAGCGAGGCAATATGGGTGGAGCTCAGGAATAGGAAGGGTGCAGTCACAATGTTGGGGGTTTACTACAGGCCTCCCAACAGCCAGCGGGAGGTAGAGCAGCAGATATGTAGACAGATTTTGGAAAGATGTAAAGGTAACAGGGTTGTAGTGGTGGGTGATTTTAACTTCCCCAATATTGACTGGGACTCACTTGGTGCTGGGGGCTTAGATGGGGCAGAATTTGTGAGGAGCATCCAGGGGGGCTTCTTGAAACAGTATGCAGATAGTCCAACTAGGGATGGGGCCATTCTGGACCTGGTATTTGGGAATGAGCCCGGCCAGGTGGTCGAAGTTTCAGTGGGGGAGCATTTCGGGAGCAGTGACCGTAATTCCATAAGTTTTAAGGTACTTGTGGATAAGGATAAGAGTAGTCTTTCATTGCAGCAGCTTATTCGGGAGCAGAGAATGCGAGCGAGTGAGCAGCTGGGAAGGTCAGTTTCAGTTTAAACTTAATTTCCTTTTGTTTTCGGCGGACCAAGGGGCTGCTGGGTAAGTAAAACCCTATATATTTGGGCCGTTTAAAATAACTTGCCTTTCATTGCAGCAGCTTATTCGGGAGCAGAGAGTGCGAGCGAGTGAGCAGCTGGGAAGGTCAGTTTCAGTTTAAACTTAATTTCCTTTTGTTTTCGGCGGACCAAGGGGCTGCTGGGTAAGTAAAACCCTATATATTTGGGCCGTTTCTGAACCCGAGACACTACACGGGTAGTGTCTCCCACCCGCCCTCCTCCTCTAACCAAAAAAAAAGGACTCGGTGGTGTGTAGATAAGGTAAGGCTTTTTCTACTTTGTTTTTTATCGTGTGATTGGTAAAAAACTTTTCGTTCCTTTTTCATTTATCTAAGTTTCAGACTAAGTTAAGCTTAAGATTAAAAATGGCAGGAGATCTCAGACCCGTGTTATGCTCCTCTTGCTCAATGTGGGAGCTCAGGGACACGGCTGATGTCCCTGACTCCTTCACGTGCAGGAAGTGTGTCCAGCTGCAGCTCTTGTTAGACCGCATGACGGCTCTGGAGCTGTGGATGGACTCACTTTGGAGCATCTGCGATGCTGAGGAGGTCGTGGATAGCACGTTTAGCGAATTGGTCACACCGCAGATTAGGATTGCTGAGGGAGAAAGGGAATGGGTGACCAAAAGTCAGAGAAAGAGCAGGAAAGCAGCGCAGGTGTCCCCTGCGGTCATCTCCCTCCACAACAGGTATACCGTTTTGGATACTGTTGAGGGAGATGGCTCACCAGGGGAAGGCAGCAGTAGCCAGGTTCATGGCACCGTGGCTGGCTCTGCTGTTCAGAAGGGCGGGAAAAAGAGTGGAAGGGCTATAGTCATAGGGGATTCGATTGTAAGGGGAGTAGATAGGCGGTTCTGTGGTCGAAAACGAGACTCCCGAATGGTATGTTGCCTCCCAGGTGCACGGGTCAGGGATGTCTCAGATCGGCTGCAGAACATTCTGAAGGGGGAGGGTGAACAGCCAGTTGTCGTTGTGCACATAGGCACCAATGATATAGGTAAAAAACGGGATGAGGTCCTACAAGCAGAATTTAGGGAGTTAGGAGCCAAGTTAAAAAGTAGGACCTCAGAGGTAGTAATCTCAGGAATGCTACCAGTGCCACGTGACAGTCAGAGTAGAAATGAAAGAATAGTCAGGATGAATGCGTGGCTTGAGAGATGGTGCAGGAGGGAGGGGTTCAGATTTTTGGGACATTGGGACCGGTTCTGGGGGAGGTGGGACTATTACAAATTGGATGGTCTACACCTGGGCTGGACTGGAACTAATGTCCTTGGGGGTGCTTTTGCTAAGGCTGTTGGGGAGGGTTTAAACTAATGTGGCAGGGGGATGGGAACCAAATGAGGTCAGTGGACAGTAAGGAGGTAGTAACTAAAGCCTGTAAGGAACTAGATAATGAAGTCAGCGTGACTAAGGGAAAGAGTAGGCAGGGAGCAGATGATGAAAGCAAAGGGACTGGTGGTCTGAGGTGCATTTGTTTTAATGCAAGAAGTGTAGTAGGTAAGGCAGATGAACTTGGGGCTTGGAGTAGTACCTGTGAGTATGATGTTATTGCTATTACTGAGACTTGGTTAAGGGAAGGGCATGATTGGCAACTAAATATCCCAGGATACCGATGCTTCAGGCGGGATAGAGAGGGAGGTAAAAGGGGTGGAGGAGTTGCATTACTGGTCAAAGAGGATATCACAGCTGTGCTGAAGGAAGGCACTATAGAGGACTCGAGCTGTGAGGCAATATGGGCAGAACTAAGAAATAGGAAGGGTGCGGTAACAATGTCGGGGCTGTACTACAGGCCTCCCAACAGCGAGCGTGAGATAGAGGTACAAATATGTAAACAGATTATGGAAAGATGTAGGAGCAACAGGGTGGTGGTGATAGGAGATTTTAATTTTCCCAACATTGACTGGGATTCACTTAGTGTTAGAGGTCTAGATGGAGCAGAATTTGTAAGGAGCATCCAGGAGGGTTTTCTAGAGCAGTATGTAAATAGTCCAACTCGGGAAGGGGCCATACTGGACCTGGTGTTGGGAAATGAGCCCGGCCAGGTGGTTGAAGTTTCAGTAGGGGACTACTTTGGGAATAGTGATCACAATTCCGTAAGTTTTAGAATACTCATGGACAAAGACAAGAGTGGTCCCAAAGGAAGAGTGCTAAATTGGGGGAAGGCCAACTATACCAAAATTCGGCAGGAGCTGGGGAATGTAGATTGGGAGCAGCTGTTTGAAGGTAAATCCACATGTGATATGTGGGAGGCTTTTAAAGAGAGGTTGATTAGCGTGCAGGAGAGACATGTTCCTGTGAAAATGAAGGATAGAAATGGAAAGATTAGGGAACCATGGATGACAGGTGAAATTGTGAGACTAGCTAAGAGGAAAAAGGAAGCATACGTAAGGTCTAGGCGGCTGAAGAAAGACGAAGCTTTGAAAGAATATCGGGATTGTAGGCGCAATCTGAAACGAATTAAGAGCGCTAAAAGGGGTCATGAAATATCTTTAGCAAACAGGGTTAAGGAAAATCCCAAAGCCTTTTATTCATATATAAGGGGCAAGAGGGTAACTAGAGAAAGGATTGGCCCACTCAAGGACAAAGGAGGAAAGTTATGCTTGGACTCAGAGAAAATGGGTGAGATTCTAAACGAGTACTTTGCATCGGTATTCACCGAGGAGAGGGACATGACGGATGTTGAGGTTAGGGTAAGATGTTTGATTACTCTAGGTCAAGTCGGCATAAGGAGGGAGGAAGTGTTGGGTATTCTAAAAGGCATTAAGGTGGACAAGTCCCCAGGTCCGGATGGGATCTATCCCAGGTTACTGAGGGAAGCGAGAGAGGAAATAGCTGGGGCCTTAACAGATATCTTTGCAGCATCCTTAAACACGGGTGAGGTCCCGGAGGACTGGAGAATTGCTAATGTTGTCCCCTTGTTTAAGAAGGGTAGCAGGGATAATCTAGGTAATTATAGACCGGTGAGCCTGACGTCAGTGGTAGGGAAGCTGCTGGAGAAGATACTGAGGGATAGGATCTGTTCCCATTTGGAAGAAAATGAGCTTATCAGTGATAGGCAACATGGTTTTGTGTAGGGAAGGTCATGTCTTACCAACTTAATAGAATTCTTTGAGGAAGTGACAAATTTGATTGATGCGGGAAGGGCTGTAGATGTCATATACATGGACTTCAGTAAGGCGTTTGATAAGGTTCCCCATGGTAGGCTGATGGAGAAAGTGAAGGCGCATGGGTCCAAGGTGTACTAGCTAGATGGATAAAGAACTGGCTGGGCAACAGGAGACAGAGAGTAGCAGTGGAAGGGAGTTTCTCAAAATGGAGACGTGTGACCAGTGGTGTTCCACAGGGATCCGTGCTGGGACCACTGTTGTTTGTGATATACATAAATGATTTGGAGGAAAGTATAGGTGGTCTGATTAGCAAGTTTGCAGACGACACTAAGATTGGTGGAGTAGCAGATAGTGAAGGGGACTGTCTGAGAACACAGCAGAATATAGATAGATTGGAGAGTTGGGCAGAGAAATGGCAGATGGAGTTCAATCAGGGCAAATGCGAGGTGATGCATTTTGGAAGATCCAATTCAAGAGTGAACTATACAGTAAATGGAAAAGTCCTGGGGAAAATTGATGTACAGAGAGATTTGGGTGTTCAGGTCCATTGTTCCCTGAAGGTGGCAACGCAGGTCAATAGAGTGGTCAAGAAGGCATACGGCATGCTTTCCTTCATCGGACGGGGTATTGAGTACAAGAGTTGGCAGGTCATGTTACAGTTGTATAAGACTTTGGTTCGGCCACATTTGGAATACTGCGTGCAGTTCTGGTCGCCACATTACCAAAAGGATGTGGATGCTTTGGAGAGGGTGCAGAGGAGGTTCACCAGGAGGTTGCCTGGTATGGAGGGCGCTAGCTATGAAGAGAGGTTGAGTAGATTAGGATTATTTTCATTAGAAAGACGGAGGTTGATGGGGGACCTGATTGAGGTGTACAAAATCATGAGAGGTATAGACAGGTTGGATAGCAAGAAGCTTTTTCCCAGAGTGGGGGATTCTATTACTCGGGGACACGAGTTCAAAGTGAAAGGGGAAAAGTTTAGGGGGGATATGCGTGGAAAGTTCTTTACGCAGAGGGTGGTGGGTGCCTGGAACGTGTTGCCAGCGGAGGTGGTAGACGCCGGCACGATAGTGTCTTTTAAGATGTATCTAGACAGATACATGAATGGGCAGGAAGTAAAGAGATACAGACCCTTAGAAAATAGGCGACAGGTTTAGATAGAGGATCTGGATCGGCGTAGGCTTGGAGGGCTGAAGGGCCTGTTCCTGTGCTGTAGTTTTCTTTGTTCTTTGTTCTAGTCCTCGGGTGAAGGTGCTAAATTGGGGGAAGGCTAATTATTACAATGTTCGGCAGGAACTGAAGAACTTAGATTGGGGGCGGCTGTTTGAGGGTAAATCAACATCTGACATGTGGGAGTCTTTCAAACGTCAGCTGATTAGAATCCAGGACCAGCATGTTCCTGTGAGGAAGAAAGACAAGTTTGGCAAGTTTTGGGAAGCTAGGATAATACGGGATATTGTGAGCCTAGTCAAAAAGAAAAAGGAAGCATTTGTAAGGGCTGGAAGGCTAGGAACAGATGAAGCACTGGAGGAATATAACGACAGTAGGAAGGAACTTAAGCAAGGAGTTTGGAGGGCTAAAAGGGGTCATGAAAAGTCATTGGCAAACAGGATTAAGGAAAATCCCAAGGCTTTTTATACATATATAAAGAGCAAGAGGGTAACCAGGGGAAGGGTCGGCCCACTCAAGGACAGAGATGGGAATCTATGCGTGGAGCCAGAGGAATTGGGCGAGGTGCTAAATGAGTACCTTGCATCAGTATTCACCAAGGAGAATGGCTTGGTGGATGATGAGCCGAGGGAAGGGAGTGCAGATAGTCTCAGTCATCTCATTATCAAAAAGGAGGGGGTGTTGGGTGTCTTGCAAAGCATTAAGGTAGATAAGTCCCCAGGGCCTGATGGGATCTACCCTAGAATACTGAGGGAGGCAAGGGAAGAAATTGCTGGGGCCTTGACAGAAATCTTTGCATCCTCATTGGCTACAGGTGAGGTCCCAGAGGACTGGAGAATAGCCAATGTTGTTCCTTTGTTTAAGAAGGGTGGCAAGGACAATCCAGGAAATTATAGGCCGGCGAGCCTTATGTCAGTGGGAGGGGAACTATTAGAGAGGATTCTTCGGGACAAGATTTACTCCCATTTGGAAACGAACGAACTTATTAGTGAGAGACAGCATGGTTTTGTGAAGGGGAGATCGTGTCTTACTAATTTGGTTGAGTTTTTTGAGGAAGTGACGAAGATGATTGATGAGGGAAGGGCGGTGGATGTTGTCTGTATGGACTTTAGTAAAGCATTTGACAAGGTCCCGCATGGCAGACTGGTGCAAAAGGTGAAGTCACACGGGATCAGAGGTGAGCTGGCAAGATGGATACAGAACTGGCTCGGTCACAGAAGACAGAGGGTAACAGTGGATGGGTGTTTTTCTGAATGGAGGGATGTGACTAGTGGTGTTCCGCAGGGATCAGTGCTGGGACCTTTGCTGTTTGTAGTATATATAAATGATTTGGAGGAAAATGTAACTGATCTGATTAGTAAGTTTGCGGACGACACAAAAGTTGGTGGAGTTACGGATAATGATGAGGATTGTCAGAGGATACAGCAGGATATAGATCGGTTGGAGACTTGGGCAGAGAAATGGCAGATGGAGTTTAATCCGGACAAATGTGAGGTGATGCATTTTGGAAGGTCTAATGCAGGTGGGAGGTATACAGTAAATGGCAGAACCCTTAGGAGTATTGACAGGCAGAGAGATCTGGGCGTACAGGTCCACAGGTCACTGAAAGTGGCAACGCAGGTGGATAAGGTAGCCAAGAAGGCATGCGGCATGCTTGCCTTCATCGGTCGGGGCATCGAGTATAAAAATTGGCAAGTCATGTTGCAGCTGTACAGAACCTTAGTTAGGCCACACTTAGAATATTGCGTGCAATTCTGCTCGCCACACTACCAGAAGGACGTGGAGGCTTTGGAGAGGGTACAGAGGAGGTTTACCAGGATGTTGCCTGGTCTGGAGGGCATTAGCTATGAGGAGAGGTTGGAAAAACTCGGATTGTTTTCACTGGAACGACGGAGGTGGAGGGGCACATGATAGAGATTTACAAAGTTATGAGCGGTTTGGACAGAGTGGATAGTCAGAAGCTTTTTCCCAGGGTGGAAGAGTCAGTTACTAGGGGACATAGGGTTAAGGTGCGAGGGGCAAAGTTTAGAGGGGATGTGCGAGGCAAGTTTTTTACACAGAGGGTGGTGAGTGCCTGGAACTTGCTGCCAGGGGAGGTGGTGGAAGTAGATACGATAGCGACGTTTAAGAGACATCTTGACAAATATATGTATAGGAAGGAAATAGAGGGATATGGGCCCCGGAAATGCAGAAGGTGTTAGTTTCGGCAGGCATCAAGATCAGCGCATGCTTGGAGGGCTGAATGGCCTGTTCCTGTGCTGTACTGTTCTTTGTTCTTGATTGGTAAATTGGCCATTATAAATTGCCCCTAGTTTAGGTAGGTGGTTGTGGAATTTTGGGGATGTGGTCGGAATATGGGATTCATGTAAGATTAGTATAAATGGGTGGTTGATGGTCGGCACAGACTCGGTGTGTTGAAGGGCCTGTTTCAGTGCTCTATCTCTAAATAAATGAATACCGCGGCTACAAAAGCAAGGGTCAGAGGCTCGGGATACTGTGGCGTGGAACTCACCTCCTGACTCCCCAAAGCCTGTCCATCATCTACAAGAGTGTGATGGAATACTCTCCACTTGCCTGGATGGGTGCAGCTCCAACAACATTTAAGAAGGTCGACACCATCCAGGACAAAGCAGCCTGCTTGATTGGCACCCCATCCACAAACATTCACTCCCTCCACCACCGAAGCACAGTGGCAGCAGTGTGTACCGTCTACAAGATGCACTGCAGCAATGCACCAAGGCTGCTTAGACAGCACCTTCCAAACCTTTACCACCTACAAGGACAGGGTCAGCAAATGTATGGGAACAGCATCACCTGCAATTTCCCCTCCAAGCCGCACACCATCCTGACTTGGAACTATATCGCTGTTCCTTCACTGTCACTGGGTCAAAATCCTGGAACGCCCTTCCGAATAGCACTGTGGGTAGTATACTTGACCCAGATGGACTGCAGTGGTTCAAGAAGGCAGCTCATCACCAATTTTTCAAGGGCAATTAGGGATGGACAATCAATGCTGGTCTAGCCAGCGATGCCCACATCCCATGAATGAGTAAAAAAAAAACTTATTCACTCTTTACCTGTAGCTAATACAGTTCGGCTTTGTCCCATCTTTGCACTGAGATAACTCAAAACAAAGTTAAATTCTAGATAAAGCATCCACAGTTACATTTTTTTTCCTGCAATGTGGGTTACTTTTAAGTAATGAGGTTGCACTATTAAACATCATCAGAATAGTCTGGCATTCTGATTTTTGAATTTTTCCACAAAGGGTTCTAATCAGTATATACCAGTGTCTCTCTGTGGTCATGGTGGACATAGACCTCAAACTGCTTAAGAGATGGGAATAAGACTAGGGTTTCTTTTCCCAGTGTTGAATATCTTTATTTGTGTTGATATAGCTTTTTGGAAGAGTATCCCACTGACCTTTCTGTGTCTGATTCATCATCTTGTAACAGGACTGCACTGACCCCCAGGTCATGACCTTCAATTGCTACCTTGAAGGGCTTAGTGAAATTTGGAGCAGCCAACACTGGTTCATTCATCAAATGGCCTTCAGCCTCTCAAAAGATGCTTGGCACTCCCCTGATCACACTTCATTGATTTTCTTTGTTTGTAGCAAATCTATCTGTGGAGCAGCTATAGTACTAAACTATGGTACAAACTTGCAGTAGAAACCACACATCCCCAAAAACCTCATGATTTCCCACTTAGTCTTAGGGGCAGGGAACTCCACCAATGCTTGTATTTTTGCTGTTCTTGGCAACCCTTGTCCTTGCCCTATTATATGCCTGAGGTAGGTTACTGTGGCTTTTGCAAGTTTACTTTTAGCAAGGTTCATTACTATATCAGCTGCTTGTAAAACTTTTAGTTGCTCCAAGTGGTCCTTCCAAGTGTCACTGTTTACTAGCACAATGTCAAGGTAAACTACGCAGTTAGGAACACTGGCTACCACTTGGTTCATTAGTCTCTGAAAAGTGGCTAGGTATTTTGTAGCCCGAATGGCATCACTTGACATTGGAAAAGACTGTCTGGTGTGACAAAGACTGATATTTCTTTAGCTCGGAGTGTTCAAGGAAGCTGCCAGTATCCCTTCACCAAACCTATTTTTGTAAGAAACGTGGCAGTGCCCACTGTAAATATTGTCTTTCAAGCAAGGAATTGTGTAGGAGTCTGTCTTTGTTACTGCATTAACCTTTCTGTAGTCTATGCAGAATCTAGTTGAACTGTCAGATTTAGGCTCTAACACCACTGGGGAACTCCAGCTGCTTTGACTGGGTTCAATTAGGTGGTTTTCCAGCATGTATTGGATTTCTGCTTTTACCTGGATCTCTTTCTCTGCACTTAAGCGATAAGGATGCTGTTTTATAGGAAAGAATTCCCCTACATCCACATCATGTGTGACTAAGGTTGTACATCCTGGCTTGTCCCTACAGACTGTTTTAAATGAGTAGCCTTCTTAGCTCTTCTCATTGTTCTGCTTCTAAATATGAAAGCATAGTGTCTCATCTCCCCCAACAATTCAGTATTTAGTAAACTGGATAGTAGGGAGTTCAATTTGAGAATTGTCTAGGCCTCCTTCTGCCTCATCCTCACTATTCTTTTCCTCCTTCACTGTCCCTATTACCTGACATACCTGTGCTTGCTTATCCTCTTTCCGGCAATGATATTGTTCCAACACATTGATATGACACAGCTGATTCTTTTTCCGGCGATCTGGGGTGTCAGTTAAATAATTTACTTTACCAATTCTTTTGACTACTTCATATGGACCACTGAACCATGTTTTCAGTGATTCACCCTGTAAAGGCAGTTATACTAACACCTCATCCCCTGGTTGAAATGTTTGGGTCTTGGCATGCTTGCCTGCCCATTTTTTTCATGGTTGTTTGGGAAGCTTTAACATGTTTATGAGGCACTTTGCAGGCTCTTGTGAACTGTTCCCGGAACACGGATACATAATCTAGCACAGAAGATTCATCCCTCTGTTCTAAAAACTTTTCTTTGATTAGTTTTAGAGGACCTCTTATCTCATGTCCATAAACTAATTCAAAAGGACTAAAACCTGTAGATTCATTAGGTGACTGCATAGTGGCAAACAAAAGAAATTCTAGCACTTTATCCAAATCATGGGAATGTTCATGACAGTCTGTATGCCCTGATCTTTGTTTTGAGGGTCTGATGGTACTTTTCTAAGTCACCTTGTGTCTGTGGGTGATATACTGAAGACTCTAACTGTAATATACCCAAGTTACCCATAACTTCCTGAAAAGTTTTAGACATAAAATTGGAACCTTGATCCAACTGAATCTCTATCCGGAATCCATATCTGGTGAAGAACTGAGTTAACTTCTCTAGCACTACCTTAGCATAAATTGTTCTCAAGGGAATGGCGTCTGGGAACCGAGTAGCCATATCCACGATAGTGAGTATATATTGGTGTCCCGTTTTTGTTTTCGGTAAAGATCCTACACTGTCTACCAACACCCTGCTATATGGTTCCCCAAAAACTGGTATGGGAGTTAGAGGTGCTGGTTTTATGGTAGGTTATGGTTTTCCCACAAACGGGCATGTATAGCACATTTTACAAAACTGCACCGTGTCCTTGGAAAGATCTGGCCAGTACAAATGTCAACTTATATATGACTGGACCTTACAGATCCCCAAATGTCTCGATCTGGGAATTTCATGCACTATCCTTAATATTTCCCACTACCTGGTGAACAACCACCCATTCTTTGTCCGCAGGTCTGCGAGGAGCTCTCCATTTCCTTCTTAGAGTCCCATTTTTAATATAGTATCCTTCTGGAACTCCTTTTCCCTCAGCTTCTGTTAGAGCTGATTGTGCTACTTTATTGATTAGAGCATTGATTAGACAAGACTTGATGAGTATTTCCTTCAGATTATCCAAATCCCCAAAGAAAGTTTCAGATATTCGACTATCTGACTGTGGTGCCTATTTTACCTCCAACAGTGGAACATATTTAGCCACTGCTTCGGTCACTGCACATGAAGGACAATTTTCTGGAACCTTTTCCTGCAACTGTTCTGTCTCTTTAACTTCACTTGGGTTTTCCATGACTACTGGAGAAGCAACTACCTTCGCTCCGTCCAAATCATTCCCCAGGATTAGGTCAACTACGTCTACAGGCAAACTATGGACAACTTCTGTAGTTACTGTTCCAGACATTAGATCATACTGTAAGTGCACATGATACAAAGGTACGGGTATATACTCCCCGCCAGTGCCATTCACTAAAACCTTGGCATTCAGTGCGCTGTGGTGGAAAAGTTATGCCTTTTCCCGACAAAAAGAGTTTGGGTGGCTCCTGTGCCCCTAAGTATAACTTTCGGTTTATCTGCCTCACTTGAGGGATACGGAGTTACTTTTCCTTTTGACAAGGATTCCCTATAACTCTCAGGCTCACGTCCCCTGTACTCACAGCGGATTTTGTACTTGGCCTTACAGCTGCATTCAGAGCTACAACCTGATCTGTCATACTCTTGGTCAGGGCTCCTTTCTCTACATTGACTTTGTGTTCCCCAGTAATTCCCATGGGTTTACCTCGCAACTTCCAGCATTCTGCACAAAGGTGTCCCACCTTGTGGCAATTATAACATTTGCCAATCTCACTTTCACCCTCAGCATCTTCCTTTCTGGCTTGAGGAGGAGATCCCGGGGTGTTCCCAGCTGCCCCTTCTAGTCCCGGCTACTCACCACCTTTTCACCCTCCCATCTTCTATCCTTCTCGGGTTTGTGGGGATGACAGACAGAGGGTTGGGGCTTATAAACATGCTCGTAATTATCAGCAATTTCCTCTGCCTGTCTGGCTTTGAAACTTTCTGATACTCTACATGGGTTCTTACTAATTCTTCCTGGAGAATTAGTTCCCTAAGGTTCTCATACATGGCCTCTACCTTTAGTGCCCACATCCAGTGATCAAAATTAATCTGCTTTACCCTATCAAATTCTATGTAAGTCTGCCCAGACAATTTCTGGAGGTTCTGAAATTTCTGCTGGTAAGCTTCAGGGTCCAACTCATAAGCAGCGAAAATAGCCTTTTTTGCCATCTCGTAATCTTCAGAAGCCTCCTGAGAAAGAATGGTATAAACTTCATGAGCTCTGCCCATCAACCTGCATTGCATAAGCAGTGTTCAGTTTTCCTTTGGCCACTTCATCTGTCTGGCTATTGTTTCAAAAGAAATAAAAAATGCATTTACGCCCCTTTCCTCAAATTTCGGGAGGGCTTGTACAAATTTAAACAGCACTCCGCTGGGTCCTAGGCTGGAGTCAGATCTTTCCTCACCAGAAATTTCCTTAGATCGAAGGCCATTCTTTTGGCTTGGTTCCAGCTATTTAACTTCAAATTCCTTTCTTTTTCACTTTGAAATGCTCTCTTTTGCCCTTTGCTCTGTCAATTTCAAGTTTTTTTTCATGGTCAATTCTTTTTCCTGTTCAAGCTGAAGTTTTTTCAATCCTATTTCTTCTTCATGTTCAGGCTGCCTCATCTGCAACCAGATTTTAGCTAATTCAACTGCACTACCCTCTGGTTTGCCGCCTTCTTCCAATTGCTGATGCTGTGCTATTACTTCAATTATGTCTGCTTTCGTATCTCCTGGTTTTAACTCTAATGCCAGCAGGTCTGCCAAATCCTTTAGTCTAACCTTGGTTAAGTTTCACTCAGCTATACATCCTCCGTCCCCAGAAAGGTTGTAGTAACTAACAAAGACATTTTGGTACTGTAAGCTTTATTCTAATTCACAGGAAATCTTTTGTTTTTACTTTTCTTTTTTTCAATTATTACTACCCCACTTACAGTTGCATGTTGTTAGCATTGGGTTATCCCACACAGAGCCCCCAGTTATATGTTGCGACTGAGGCAGGAGGTGTGTGCTGGTTTTTCTAGTTCCACTTCTCCACAGGTCACAACATTATTTAAATGTTTACCCAGTTACCGATACAATCATAGACTCTCTTTTTATCCTAGAATAAAATACACCAACCAGGTTTCTTTAATAAACAACAAAATTATCAGTTTATGATAAGGATGTTGCCAGGACTGGTAAAATGCAGTTATGAGGAAAGATTGGATAGGGTGGGGTTGATCTCCTTGGAACAGAGAAGGCTCTGTTCTTAACAGCTCATCTATTTCGTCCTGTAATCTAAGGCTTTCCTCCTCACTATTTATGACACCTCCAATTTTTGTGTCATCTGCGAACTTACTGATCATACCGCCTATAATCATGTCTAAATCATTAATGTACACCACAGACAGCATGGGTACCAGCACTGATCCTTGTGGTACACCACTGAAGATTATTTTTACGCAGTGGGTGGTAATGACCTACAACTTGTTGCCCACAAGGGTGGTGGAAGCGGAGATGATAAGTGACTTCAAGAGGAGGTTGGATGGCCATCTGAGAGAAATAGACTTTAGTATTGCTGAAAACAGAGACATTTTGTCGAAGCTTTTCATCTTGACTCATCAGGACAAATAGACTTACAGCGCTACATGGAGTGGGACTGACTGCATAGATCTGTGGAGAGCTGGATGGACTTGATGGGCTGAATGGCTTCCTCCTGAGTTGTAAATGTCTCTTTGACTCTTGCTCTGGAAAGACAGGATGTCTTAGAGCACCGTTGTCAAACATACGGCCCGCGGGCCAGGATATGGCCAACCAAAGGTTCCATTCTGCCTGGCCCTTCCCCATCCTCACCAGGTTCCGTGACTGGAGATGAGAAATTTTCCACTGCTTTCTTTCAGACCGGCTTTTAAAAAAAAAGTCGCGCTGTCAGTTTCACAGCTGACAGGTGTTTGCATCAGGAACAGTGGTTTCTGAACTTCGGCCAGATTCGGGGTTTTACGGCAGGTAAAAGTCTGCTGGAACTCCCCAAATCTGGCTGAGGTTCAGAAACTGCTGTCAGCACCTGTCAACTTTGAAACTGACAGCGCGACTTTTTGAAAGAAAAATCTGACCAACCATCTGCTGAGCGTCCCCACTCTCTGCAACTGGCAGAGAGAGAGAGAGAGAAAGGGGGAGAGAGAGAGAAATGGGGACAGGGAAAGGGGACAGAGAGAAAGGGGACAGATAGAGAGAAAAAGGGGGACAGAGAGAGAGAGAGGGAACGGAGAAAGGGGAACAGAGAGAGAGAGGAAAGAGAAAGAGAGGGGTCAGAGAGCGAAAGAAAGGGGACATAGAGAGGGACAGAGAAAGGGGGGCAGAGCAAGAGGGGGGACACAGTGAGGATGACACAGGCAGAGGAACAACACAGAAAGGAGGGAGACAGGGAAAGAGAGAGGCAGAGAGAGAGAGAGGAGGAGAGAGAGTGATCAAGATCACTCCTGAAAGATGAATATCTAATTGGAATACTCTGCTTTGCTACAAGAAGTGTGCGGGCAGACATTGACTACTTGTGCAAAAAAATAAATACCAGGTATCTGACTAAATCAGTGTCCAACATCGTGGTAAATGAAAGTAAGTCAATAAATTAGTCTTCTCATTTAAAACTTCTTCACAAAAATGTACATTTGTTGTTGTTTTGATTAATAGTAAGATAAATTGTTCATGATTTTATCTTTCCAAAATTGTCTGCGGCCCCCTATGTAAGACAAAAATTGTAATATGCACCCCCCCTCCCCACCCCATGCAAAAAGGTTGGACAAGCCTATCCAAGAGGGATCAATTTGGTTAGAGCTAAGAAACAATAGAGGTGCCATTACACTACTGGGTGTATTCTATGGATTCTCTGGCCACCAACTAGTAGGAAAGATATAGAGGAACACATTTGCAAGGAGATTACAGAGACTTATAATGGGGTAACTTTAATTATCCTAATATAGACTGGGATAGTAATAGTGTAAAGTTCCTGACCCCCTTCTGCCCCCGCTGCATTTTTACGTGGGGCGGCGAGAAATGGCCGGCCCACCCCAGGCCAATGAAGGGCCTTAAATGGCCAATTAACTGGCATTTAAAGTCTTCTGTCCGCCCCTGCGGGTATTTTACCCTTGGCAGTCGAATGTCAAAAGCCTCAAAAACCCCGCCTGATGAAGCCAGGCGGCCGCCTGGGGGTGGGGTGGGGCCCTCCTGGTTGGGTACCCTGTGTTCCACGGAAGGCCGCCCCCAAAGCCCCAACCACTCCCAACGCAGAACACTCCCCACCCACCCCCCTGACTGATTGTCCTTGGCGAGGCTTTAAAAACCTACCTTAGTTCCGGTGCAGTACTTCAGCTTGCTTGCGCTGTCTGGGTGTAGTCCCAGTAGTGGCCATTGCTTCTGGCTGCGACGCTGGGACGAAGAGCTACTGGCTCACTGATTGGCAGGCAGCTCCATTAGGTGGGACTTCCTGCTTGAAGGAGGTGGAAGTCCCGTCCAAGTCCAATTAAAGGTTTGGTGAGCGAAAAATCCCTGTCTGGCTCCCCAGGCCCGTCGGAAGCAGCCTTGCCACTGACTTTTTGGCCTGTGGATGAGGTCTCCTGCCTAACGAAAAATTCTGGCCCTTCAATCTGTGTCCCATAGTCCTTATACCATCAGTTAATGGGAACGGTTTTTCCTTGTCTTCCTGTCATAATCTTGTACACTTCGAACAAATCCTTTGCTCCATAGAGAACGGCCCCAGCTTTTCCAACCTAACCTTGTAACTAAAATTCCCCATTCCCAGACCATTCTGGTAAATCTCCTCTGCACCCTCTCAAGGACCCTCACATCTTTCCTAAAGTGGGTGTCCAGAACTGGGCACAATACTCTAGTTGGGGCCTAACCAAAGCTTTATAACTTCCCTGCTTTGTACTCTATGCCTCTGTTTATGAATGGTGAAAGTTAGGTTTTCGCACTGGAGAACGGTATTTAGTGGCGTTCGTCAGGGGTCGGTATTATGACCAGAACATTTTTTGATCTATATTAATGACCTAGACTTATGTGCGGAGGGTATAATTTCAAAATTTGTCAATGATACAAAACTTGGAAGTCTTGTGAACTGTGAGGATTCAATTCAAGGGTCAAACCCCTTATTTTTAAACAGTGACCCCTAATTCTAGATTCTCCCACAAGGGCAAACAGCCTTTTCACATCCACCCTGTCAAGACCCCTCAGGACCTTATATGTTTCAACTGAGTTGCCTCTTACTCGTTTCAGCTCCAGTGGATACAAGCCTAGCATGTCCAACCTTTCCTCATAATCCACAAGAGGACATAGGCTGGTGGAATGGGTGGGCAGGTGGCAGATGAGATTTAATGTAGAGAAGCGTGAAGTGTTTCATTTTGGTAGGAAGATGGAAAGGAGGCATTATAAAACAAAGGATACAGTTCTAAAGGAGCAGGAGCAGAGGGACCCGGGGGTATATGTGCGCAAATCGCTGAATTTGGCAGGGCAGGTTGAGAAAGTGGTTAATTAAGGCATACAGGATCCTGGATTCTATATATAGAAGAGCAGAGTACAAAAGCAAGGAAGTTATGGTAAACCTTGAAAAACACTGATTCGGCCTCAGTTGCAGTATTCTATCCAATTCTGGACACCACACTTTAAGATGAATGTAAAGACATACGAACAAATGAATTAGGAGCAGGAGTAGGCTAGTCAGCCCCTCGAGTCTGCTCCACCATTCAACAAAATCATGGATAATCTGATTGTAACCTCAATTCCATATTCCCACCTACTCCCGATAACCTTTCATCCTCTTGCTTATCAAGAATCTATCTACCTCTGCCTTAAAAATATTCAAAGACTCTGCTTCCACTGCCTTTTGAGGAAGAGCGTTCCAAAGACACATGACCCTCTGAGAGAAAAAAAATTCTCCTCATCTCTGTCTTAAATGTCTTAAGCCTACCATGTCCAACCTTTCCTCATAAACCTGCCCATTCTAGGTATTATCTAGTAAACCTTCTCTGAACTGCTTCTAATGCAGTTAGAGTCATATAGAGATACAGCACCGAAACAGGCCCTCGGCCCACTGAGTCCATGCCAACCATCAATCACCCATTTATACTAAACCTACGTTAATCCCCATTTTTTCCTCTCTCATCCCCATCTTTCCTCAATTCTCCTACCACCTACCTACACTAGGGGCAATTTTTACAATGGCCAATTTACCTATCAACCTGCAAGTCTTTCGGCATGTGGGAGGAAACCAGAGCCCCCGGAAGAAACCCCTATGGTCACGAGGAGAACTTGCAAACTCCATACAGGCAGTACCCAGAACCAAACCTGAATCGCTGGAGCTGTGAGGCTGCGGTGCTAACCACTGCAACACTCTTAAGGATTTACATCCTTCCTTAAATAAGGAGACCAATACGGTAAACGGTACTCCAGGTGTGATCTCACCAATGCCCTGTATAACTGAAGCATAACCTCCCCACTTTTGTATTCAGTTCCCCTCGTGATAAACGATAACATTCTATTAGCTTTCCTAATTCGTGCTGTACCTGCACTAGGACACCCAGATCCCTCTGCATCTCAGAGCTTTGCAATCTCTCACCATTTAGATCATATGCTTTTTTATTCTTCCTGCCAAAATGGACAATTTCACATTTTCCCACATTATACTCCATTTGCCAGATGTTTGCCCACTCACGTAACCTATCTATATATCCCTTTGTAGACTCCATATATCCTCTTCACAACATATTTTCCTACCTATTTTTGTGTCATCAGCAAATTTAGCTTTGGTCTCTTCATCCAAGTCATTTGTATACATTGTAAAACGTTGAGGCCCCAGCATTGATCTCTGCGTTACATCTTGGAACTCCCTTCTTAACAGCAGTGTTGCTGTAACAACACCCCAAGGACTGCAGCAGTCCAATAAGGCCACTCACCATCACCTCCGCAAGGGCTATTAGGGGTGGGCCAATAAATGCTGGCATAGCCAGCGACACCCACATCCCTGAACCAATAAAAAAACTATGTTGACTGTACTTGATTACCTTGAATTTTTTAAGTACCTTGCTATAATACCTTTAATAATAGCTTCTAATATTTTCCCTATGACAGATGTTAAGCTAACTGGCCTCTAGTTTCCTGCTTTCTGTCTCCCTTTTTTGAATAAAGGAGTTACATTCACTATTTTCCAATCCAATGGAACCTTCCCTGAATCTAGGGAATTTTGGAAAATTAAAAGCAATACATCAACTAGCTCACTAATCACTTCTTTTAAGACCCTGGGATGAAGTCCATCAGGATCCAGGGACTTGTCAGCCTGTAGCTCCAACCATTTGCTCAGTACTACTTCCCTGGTGATTGCAATTTTCTTCAGTTCCTCCCTCCCTTTCATTTCATGATTTACAGCTGTTTCTGGGATGTTACTTGTATCCTCTATAGCGAAGACTAATGTAAAATGCCTGTTCAATTCACCTGCTCTCTCCTTATTTGCCATTATTAATTCCCCAAACTCACTTTCTGTAGGACCAACGCTCACTTTGTTAACTCTTTTCTTTTTAGAATATCTGTGGAAACTCTTACTATCTGTTTTTATGTTTCTAGCTAGCTTTCTCTCGTGCTCTAATTTTTCCCTCTTTATTAATCTTTTAGTCATTCTTCTGTTTTTTATATTCTGTCCAATCTTCTGACCTGCCAGCACCTTTGAGCAATTATATGCTTTTTCTTTAAGTTTGATACTATCTTTAACTTTTTTCCTCAACCATGGGTGGTGGGTCATCCCCATGGAATTTTTCTTTCTTGTTGGAATGTATCTATTCTGTGTATTCTGAATTATCCCCTTAAATGTCTCCATTGACCTATCCCTGAGCTACTTTGCCAGTTGACTTTGCTTTCATGCCCTCATAATTGTCCTTATTTAAGGCATTGGAGAGGTGCATAGAAGATTTACGAAAATAGTTCCGGGGATGAAGGACTTCAGTTATGAAGATAGATTGGAGAAACTGGAGTTGTTCTCCGTAGAGAAGAGAAGGTTGAGAGGAGATTTGACAGAGGTGTTCAAAATCATGAGGAGCCTGGACAGAGTAGAAAGGTAGAAACTGTTCCAATTGGCAGAAGGGTCAAGAACCAGATAACGTGATTGGCAAAAAAACAAGAGGTGACATGAGGAATAACCTATTTGTGCAGTGAATGGTTCTCATCTGGAATGCAATGCCTGTGAGTGTGGAGGAGACAGATTAAATCGTGGCTTTCAAAAGGGAATTGAATAATTATCTGAATAGAAAAAATTGCAGGGTTACGGGAAAAAGGTGAGGGAGTGGAACTAGCTGAGCTTTTCTCACCGGGAGCTGGCACAGACACGATGTGCTGAATGCCCTCCTGTGCTGTAACGATTCTATGAAATGCAAAAACACTAAGTAAGTAATAGTGGGGTATTTCATTTACCCTAATATTAACTGGGATACAGTCAGTGTAACAGGTATGAGGGTACAGAATTCATAAATTGCATTCAGGAGAACTTTGTTTGCCAGTATGTGGCAAGCTCAACAGAGGGGTGGGGGGGGGGGGTGGGTGGTGGCGGGGGTGGCAATTCTGGATTCAGTTTTAGGGAATGAAGCTGGGCAGGTGGAAGGAGTTTCAGTGGGAGAGCACTTTTGTTGTAGTGATCATAATTCAGTTAGATTTAGCATAGTTATGGAAAAGGACAAAGATAAATTGACAGAAGACCAATTTTACTGGGCTGAGAAGTGATTTACGAAAAGTGGACGAGAAACAGCTACTTGGAGGTGTCAGAGAAATGGGAGGCATTCAAGCAGGAGATGCAAGAAGTTCTGGGTGAACAAGCAACCCACCTCCTGACTCCCTAAAGCCTGTCCACTATCTACAAGGTACAAGTCAGGAGTGTGATGGAATACTCTCCACTTGCCTGGATGAGTGTGGCTCCAACAACACTCAGGAAGCTCAACACCATCCAGGAGAAAGCAGCCCACTAGTTCGGCACCCTATCCACCACCTTAAGAATTCACTCCTTCCACCACCGACGCACAGTGACAGCAGTGTGTACCATATACAACTGCAGCAACACACCACGCCTCCTTCGACAGCACTCTCCAAACCCGCAACCCCTTTCACCTAGAAGAACAAGGACAGCAGATGCATGGGAACACCACGACCTGTAGGTTCCCCTCCAAGTTACACACCATCCTGACTTGGAAATATATCGCTGTTCCTTCACTGTCATAGAATCATTTACGGCACAGAAGGCCATTTGGCCCATCGAGTTCATGTCATGCCGGCTCTCCATGGAGATATGCAGTCAGTCCCACTCCCTGGGCCCTGCAAGTCTATTTCTCTCAGGTGGTCATCCAACTTCCTCTTGAAGTCATTGATAATTGCTGCTTCACTGGATCAAAATCCTGGAACTCCCCCATTAATTGCACCAGATAGACTGCAGCGGTTCAAGAAGGCAGCTCACCACCATCTTTTTTTAAAAATTCATTCATGGGGTATGGGCATCTTCTCAAGGGCCATTAGGGATGGACAAGAAATGCTGGCCTTCTGTGTGATGCCCACATCCCATGAAAGAATAAAAAAAAGGAGATTCAAAGGGTTCAGGGTTCACATATTCCCACAAAGGATAAGGATGGGGCAGCCAGAATTTAGAGCTCCCTGGATGCTGGAAGGTAGGATAAGACAAAAAGGGGGAGTTCATGTCAGACACCGAGAGCTTAATACTGCAGAAATCCACGAAGAGTACAGAAAGTATAGGGGTGAAATTAAACGTCTAAGAGCGAAGTCCAAAGTACGGAAAGTCCTCATCAGAGAACTCCTCTTTGCTGACGATGCCGCTTTAACATCTCACACTGAAGAGTGCCTGCAGAGTCTCATCGACAGGTTTGCAGCTGCCTGCAATGCATTTGGCCTAACCATCAGCCTCAAGAAAACGACCATCATGGGGCAGGACGTCAGAAATGCTCCATCCATCAATATTGGTGACCACGCTCTGGAAGTGGTTCAAGAGTTCACCTACCTAGGCTCAACTATCACCAGTAACCTGTCTCTAGATGCAGAAATCAACAAGCGCATGGGTAAGGCTTCCACTGCTATGTCCAGACTGGCCAAGAGAGTGTGGGAAAATGGCGCACTGACACGGAACACAAAAGTCCGAGTGTATCAGGCCTGTGTCCTCAGTACCTTGCTCTATGGCAGCGAGGCCTGGACAACGTATGCCAGCCAAGAGCGACGTCTCAATTCATTCCATCTTCGCTGCCTTCGGAGAATACTTGGCATCAGGTGGCAGGACTATATCTCCAACACAGAAGTCCTTGAAGCGGCCAACACCCCCAGCTTATACACACTACTGAGTCAGCGGCGCTTGAGATGGCTTGGCCATGTGAGCCGCATGGAAGATGGCAGGATCCCCAAAGACACATTGTACAGCGAGCTCGCCACTGGTATCAGACCCACCGGCCGTCCATGTCTCCGCTATAAAGACGTCTGCAAACGCGACATGAAATCGTGTGACATTGATCACAAGTCGTGGGAGTCAGTTGCCAGCATTCGCCAGAGCTGGCGGGCAGCCATAAAGACAGGGCTAAATTGTGGCGAGTCGAAGAGACTTAGTAGTTGGCAGGAAAAAAGACAGAGGCGCAAGGGGAGAGCCAACTGTGCAACAGCCCCGACAAACAAATTTCTCTGCAGCACCTGTGGAAGAGCCTGTCACTCCAGAATTGGCCTTTATAGCCACTCCAGGCGCTGCTTCACAAACCACTGACCACCTCCAGGCGCGTATCCATTGTCTCTCGAGATAAGGAGGCCCAAAAGAAAGAAGAAATTAAACGGGAAATTAGGAACGCAAAGAGAGGGTATGAACAAATACTGGCAGTAAAATCAAGAAAAAACAAGAGGGGTTAGCTAAGAAAAGAGAGTGCCTATTAGGGACCAAAAAAGGTAACTTTGTGTAAAGGTGGAGGATGTGGGTAAAATTTTTAATGAACATTTGTATCTGTGTTCACAAAAGAGGGGGTCAGTGATGATGTCATAGTTAAGGAGGAAGAGTGTGAAATATTAGATAAGATAAACATAGTGAGAAAGGAAGTATTAAATGGTTTGACATCTCTGAAAGTAGATGAATGGCCAGACCTGGATGAAATATATCCCAGGTTGTTAAAAGAAGCAAGGGAGGAAATTGCAGAGGCTCTGTCGATAATATTTCAATCCTGTCTGACTACAGGACTGGTACTAGAGATTAGGAGGCTGCCAGTGTTGTACCATAGTTTAAAAAGGAAGTAAGGGATAATCCGAGTAATTGTAGGCTAGTTAGCTTAAATTTGATTGTGGGTGAGGGGCATTTAGATGAATCAAGAAAAGTCAGCATGAATTTGTTGATTTTTTGGAGGAGCTGACAAGTAGGGTTGATGAGGGCAGTGTGATAGATGTGGTCTACATGGATTTTAGCAAGGCCCCACATGGCTGGCTGGTCAAAAGTAAAAAATCTTGGGATGCAAGGGAGAGTGACAAATTGCATCCACAACTAGCTTATTGGCAGGAAGCAAAGGTTAATGGTTTGCGACTGGAAGGATGCTACTAGCGGGTATCCTACGAATGCACCGTAGGTGATATAGTGCCAGCAGATAAAATCAGTAAAGAGGAAAAGCACAGGCGAGAAGAAGAAGAAGAAGCCGGTCGCTTGATTTTCAGATGTAGGGGGTTTGAGAAAAAAGTTTGCAGATGATACAAAAATTGGCCGAGAGGTTGACGGTGAGGAGGAAAGCTTAAGACTGCAGGAAGTTATGGATGGTCTGGTCAGTTGGACAGGAAGGTGGAAAATGGGATTCAATCCGAAGAAGTGTGAGGTAATACATTTTGGAAGGATCATAGAATCATAGAATGGTTACAGCACAGAAGGAGAGCAGTGCGGAGTCACCGCATTACAGGAAAAAATGTTATTTCGCTGAGAGGCTGCAGAAGAAATTTTATAAGGGTTTTGCCAGAGCTGAAAAATTTTAGGTATGAGGAAAGATTGGATAAGCAGGGGTTGTTTTCCTTAGAACCAGCAGGTTGAGGGGTGACTTAATTGAGGTGTATATAATTATAAGGGGTCTAGATAGGGTAAATAGGGATGACCTACCTTCAGAGAGGAGTAAAGCCGGACCTGCTGGGAGCAGCTAAACAACAGGAGCAGATAAATACAGAGCCAGGCTTGGGGCTATCAGTTACCTTCAGGAGAGGAGTAGAGTCGGACCGGCGAGGGAGCAGCTAAACAGCAGGAGCAGATAAATATAGAGACTGGCTTGGGGCCTGCACATACCTTTGGGAGAGGAGTGGATTCGGACCTGCGAGGGAGCAGCTAAAAAATGGGAGTAGATAAATACAGAGCCAGGCTCGGGGACTGCACTTAACTTCAGGAGAGGAATGGAGTCATACCTGCAAGGGAGCAGCTATGCAGCTTCAGGAGATGGCGCGCACTGACTGAGTTTGAAAAGAATTCAAACAGTGACATAACAGGAAAGCTGTAAGATGATTGGTTGGTGAGTAACTGCTGTTACGGAGTATCTATAAATAGCTAGGGTAGTACACTACTGTTAGGGTGGATGGGATAATAGCTAGAAATTTTAAAAAAATGAAAATTATAATTTATGTAACTACCTTATAATTAATTAAGGCATGCAAGCGGTAGGCAAGTAAAAAGCTGGTGAGTCTAGTGTTCTGTTTATCTCGCTTTGGCCTCCTTGTCTTGAGAGACAATGGGTAAGTGCCTAGAGGTGGTCAGTGGTTTGTGAAGCAGCACCTGGAATGACTATAAAGGCCAATTCTAGAGTGACAGACTCTTCCACAGGCGCTGCAGGTAAAATTGGTTGTCAGGGCTGTTATGCAGTTGGTCCTTGTGCTTCTGTATTTTTTCCTGCCAACTGCTAAGTCTCTTCGACTTGCCTCTCTTTAGCCCCACCTTTATGGCTGTCCGCCAGCTCTGTCGATCACTGGCAACTGACTCCCACGACTTGTGCTCAATGTCACAGGATTTCATGTCGCGTTTGCAGATGTCTTTAAAGCGGAGACATGGACGGCCTGTGGTCTGATACCAGTGACGAGCTCGCTGTACAATGCGTCCTTGGGGATCCTGCCATCTTCCATGCGGCTCACATGGCCAAGCCATCTCAAGCGCCACTGACTCAGTAGGGTGTATATGCTGGGGATGTTAGCTGCCTCGAGGACTACTGCGTTGGAGATACGGTCCTGCCACCTGATGCCAAGGATTCTTCTGAGGCAGCGAAGATGGAATGAGTTGAGACGTCGCTCTTGGCTGACATAAGTTGTCCAGGTCTTGCTGCCGTAGAGCAAGGTACTGAGGACACAGGCTTGATACACTTGTACTTTTGTGTTCTGTGTCAGTGCGCCAGTGCGCAGCTAGGGTCTAAAAAAGCAGAATCTCATGGTAATAATCTTTGGATTATGACCTGAGCCACTTGCAAATTGGCATAGAGCAAATGAGATTAGAGAAATGAATGCATGGCTCAAAGACTGGTATGGTAGAAGTCGATTTTGGTCCGTGGGGCATTGGCACCCTTACTGGGGAAAGTGGGAGTTGTACCATTGGGATGATCTACACCTGAACCATGCTGGGTCCAGTGTTCTAGTGAGCTGCATAACTAGGGAAGTAGAGAGGGTTTTAAACTAAATAGTGGGGGCAAGGGATCAAATTTAGGAAGATGTGGTAAATCAAAGAGTAGAGACAAGGCAAAAGAGAAAGGTATTAATATGGGAAATGATAAACAGATTGTGACAGGAAGGGACAGAGAGTGCAAATCTTAGAGTAATTCAGCAGATAAGGCTAGAGGTTACAAAAATAATAGAAGGACAAACTAAATGTTCTGTATCTGAATTCACGTAGCATTTGAAACAAAACAGATGAACTGATAGCGCAAATAGAAATAAATAAGTACCATCTGATAGCCATTACAGAGACATGGCTGCAGGATGACAAAGCTTGAGACCTGAATATTGAAGGGTACATGACATATAGGAAGGACAGGAAATTAGGAAAAGGTGTAGGGGTGCCTCTGTTAATTAATGATGCTATTAGCACAATAGAGAGGGATGACCTAAGTTCAGGAAATCAGGATGTAGAAAAGGTTTGGGTAGAGATGAGAAATGATAAAGGCAAGAGTCACTTGTAGCAGTGGTGTACAGGCCCCCTAACAGTAAGGTAGGATGGGGTATAAAGGAAGAAATAAAGGGAGCCTGTCAGAAAGGTACAGCGATAATCATGTGGAATTTTAACCTACATATAGACTGGAAAAATCAGATGGGCAAAGCTGGCCTAGATGAGGTGTTCATAAAATGTTTTTGGGATAGCTTCTTAGGACAGCACATTCTGGAGCCTACCAGAGAGCAGGCTATACTAGACCTGGTATAAAAACAAAAAGTGGTGGAAAATACTCAGCAGTTCGGGCAGAATCTGTGGAGAGTGATGCAAAGTTAACATTTCAGATCAGTGACCTTTCATCAGAACTGTTCTGATGAAAGGTCACTGATCTGAAACGTTAGCTTTGCGTCTCTCTCCACAGATGCTGCCAGCCCTTTTGAGTATTTTCCACCACTTTCTGTTTTTATTTCAGATTTCCAGCATCTGCAGTATTTTGCTTTTATTGTTATACTAGACCTGGTATTGTGCAACGAAATAGGATTAATTAATGACCTCATAATGAAGACGCTCTTAGGCAGTAGCGATCATAATATGATTGAATTTTAAATTCAATTTGAGGGAGAGAAGAGTGAGTCTAAGAGCAGTATTTTAAACTTAAATAAGGGTAATTATGAGAGAATGAAAACAGAGCTAGCTAAAGTGAACTGGTAAATTCTGTTAAGGGATTGGTCAGTAGAGATGAAGTGGCAGACATTTAAAGGGATATTTCAGAATACGCAGAATACATTCCAACGAGAAAGAAAAATTTCAAAGGGAGGACCCACCATCCGTGGTTAGCTAAAAACATTAAAGGTGTACTGAGTTCTTTTTATGTTATCTGCTGCAACATAAATGAGATACTTGGAGTTCAAAACAGGTTTATTAACCTCTAACAGTGCAGAGCTATTTACAGAACTTGCCTCTAGTTGTTACAGTTGCAGAGTGAATCTGGCATGAGGTCACCTGACTACGGCTTGGTGCTTAGCTCATCAGCATACTAAGATCTTAAAGGGACATCATTCTTAAAGGCAATCACACAACTTCCCCTTTATTTCCAAGGATAAGTCTCGTCTAGTAAAAGTAAAAATACGTAAAATTAGATAACATCAAAATCATTTACACTGGTATAGAATTTATGAACTTTACAAGTATAGAGGCGCAAAAGTCCATATATCGTCTCAGTGGTTGGGGAATATACATCTCATCTGTTGCTGTTCTTTCTGAAGTTTCTCCCTCTCTGCATTCAGTTTCTGTTGCTCTGCCTTCAGCCAGCTAACATACACTGTTGCTTTTCTCAAGTTACCCACCTTCGAGATCTTGTCATTCTTGGAAAGTTCCGACACCTCATCTTGAAGATCCACAGACAATGCTTCAACTCATTCCTCTTCTGTCTCCCAAAGACATTGCGTGTCCTTCGCCTCTCCTCATCCTCTGCATCTGAAGGCTTGGGGCTCAAGGTCGAGAACTTGTTGGGGGAAGAGTACTTGGTCTCATGGCAGTACCTGTCCATTCTGGCTTGTTGTGGTGCTGGCAGTTCTCTAGAGAGCAGGAGTGAGGGCACGGCATAGTTGTGCTGTTGCTGGGTTTTTAGACTGAACCGTTTGATGCTGGCCATAGTCTGCGAATGGGTTCCGATCCTTGGAGATTTCCCCTTGGCAGTGCTCTTGTGGATAGTTATGATGTTGAGGTTCTTACACGCTGGTAGTCCTGCCACTGCTGGTCCGCTTGTGTCTACTAGGCAGAATATTTGTGGTTTCTATGCCGACTTGCCGTATCTGCATTGCATTGTTAATGTGCCACTGTAAGGGATGAGTGACACGTTGTATGCAGATAACTTGGCAGTTGTCAGGTGGATCATTGATTTCCAACGACTCCGGTACATATTTTTGAGGATTCGGACTGATATTTGCACTCGCGTTGGTGTTAACCTTGACCCTGAATGTATGTTTGCCAGCTTTCTTTGGGCACATGATGTTAATAGTGGCAAAAGCTTCCAGTTGTTTGACTTCATCGACGTGATGTGTCAGGCTCACAATGTGGAAAGCCTGTTCGTCTTCTCGCAGAGACTTACTTCTCTGTGGGTCTTGTTTCAGGTCTGTTTCACTGTGGCTCTCATGTACCAGCTTGCGTTTACATAGGTCTCTGGTTCTCCCCTTGCTGCTGTTGCCCTATTTCTGCGCCTGCCTTCTGTTTGTCTGTACCCTACTGTGACTTCTGGCTGCGTCTTTAGGGTCAGATTTCTTGCATCGGCAGTCCCAGTGTCCTTTTGTACCACTCCTTTCACAGGTCTTGAAATGGAGGGCAGTTTCGCTGCTTGCTTGCTGTTTTCGACCTTGTTATGGTGCCGATACTGTTGGCTGCACCTAGTACTTGCAGGTACTGTTGTCCAGTTACAATAGCTTGGTATTTCCTGCCATCTTCCAGCAGTGCATCAAAGCTGTGACCTTTCTTTTTCCCGAAGAGGTCCTTCTGAAACGCTTCAATGGGTGTTGATGCAATCAGCAACTCCATTATTTGATCTGACAGCTCAGCTTCTGAAAAATCACATTCGTTGCCCTTACTGTGGCATCTGCTGACGAACTGGTCTATTGATTCCTGTGGCTGTTGCCTGTAGGACATCAATTCCAGCCTGTGAATTCTAAAATTTACTCTTAATTGGAGCTCATCTTCCAGCACATTCCATATCTTTTTGGGATCTTTTTGTTCCTCTTCACATATACCTGAGTTATTGATTCTGAGTAATCCCTCATTTCCAATTGCTATTATTATTTTTACAGCCTGTTTTTCTGGTTTTATCTTGGTTGGTGAAGCATAACTGCATTCTCTGTTTGATAGGATTTCAAGGCTTTCCAGTTCATGCTGGGGAATTTGATATCCACCTTCCTGCTGTTCTTTTGCTTAAAACCTGCTTTAAGACATGGTTTTATGACTCTGCTCTGGTTCCCCTTAAAAAAAACTCTTGGCTGCTCTGATTGTTTACACAGTCATGCGGTAGGCATTTCAAGTGCCCATTTTTCTGCTAGAGTTTGTTTATTTGCAGCCATTCAATAGGCAATTCTTCACATTTGAGTGGTTTTAATGTTTTTATAAACCTTTGGCTGAATGAATGAAAGTTCTTCACGCTTGAGCTATTTAATGGTTTTATTATAGCTTTAGCTCCGAGCTGCGTGAATGGAGGGTTCCTGCGCTTTTTGCTGTCGGACGCCTCCTGTAATGGCGTTGATTTTGATCAGCCTGGGAGAGGAGTTGGGTCTTCTCTTGTTTTTTACTGTTCCAGGGAGCCTTTGAGAGAACAAAAATCAATATTTTAAGGACTTCAAGGCTTATCTTTTTCTTTAAACGGGGATTCCTTTACTGTGGGCACAATGACACACCCACAGGAATTTATTTGCAGTCTATCGTTCGCTCTGTCTTCTACAGCTTGAAGTATGTGTTTTCTTCTTTCCCTGTTTGGGCCAGTATTTGTGTCCTAACTTTCTCTCTTTCATCTGTAGTTTTTAAAGCTGTTTTACCTGTGGCCTTCAATCTTAGATTCTGTCCTCTCACCACAACTGCCACCATATAATAAGCTCTTTTTATGTTGTCTGATGCAATATAAATGAGATGCATGGAGTTCCAAACAGGTTTATTAACAGCTAACAAGTATATACAGTGCAGAGCTAACTATTTACAGAACTTGCCTCTAGGTGTTATAGCTACAGAGTGAATCTGGCATGTAGTCACCTGACTACATCTTGGTGCTTAGCTCATTAGCATGGTAAGATCTTAAAGGGCATCAAAGCTGTGACCTTCCTTTTTCCCCAAGAGGTCCTTCTGCAATGCTTCAAAGGGTGTTGATCCAATCAGCAACTCCATTATTCGATCTGAAAGCTCAGCTTCTGAAAAGCAATCACACAACAAAAGATAGTATCAAACTTAAAGAAAAAGTATATAATTATGCAAAGATGGGTGGCTGGTCAGAAGAATAGACAGGTTAAAAAAAAGCAAAGAATGACTAAAAGATTAATAAGGAGGGAAAAATTAGAGTTCGGGAGAAAGCTAGTTAGAAATATAAAAACAGATATTAAGAGTTTCTATAGATAAGTGAAAAAGAAAAGTTAACAAAGTGAGCGTTGTTCCTATAGAAAGTGGGTTTGGGAAATTAATAATGGAAAATAAGGAGATGGCAGATGAATTGAACAGGTATTTTGCATCGGTCTTCACTATAGAGGATACAAGTAACATCCCAGAAATATCTGTAAATCAGGAAATGAAAGGGAGGGAGGAACTGAAGAAAATTACAGTCACCGGGGAAGTGGTACTGTGCAAATGGTTGGAGCTATGGGCTGACAAGTCTCTGGGTCCTGATGGACTTCATCCTAGGGTTCTAGAAGAAGTGGCTAGTGAGATAGTTGCTGCATTGGTTTTAATTTCCCAAAATTCTCTAGATTTGGAGAAGGTTCAAGTAGATTGGAAAATAACAAATTTAACTTCTTTATTCAAAAAGGGAGGGAGACAGAAAGCAGGAACATACAGGCTAGTTAGCTTAACATCTGTCAAAGGGAAAAAGTTAGAAGGTATTGTGAAAGACATTATAACAGGGCACTTAGAAAAATTCGAAGTAATTAGGCAGAGTCAAAATGGTTTTGTGAAAGGGAAATCATGTTTAACCAATTTATTGGAATTCTTTGAAGAAGTAACAGGTGCTGTGGATAAAGGGGAACCGATGGATAGATTTCCAGAAGGCATTTGATAAGGTGCTACACCAAAGGTTATTGCGGAAAATAAAAGCTCATGGTGTACGGGGTAATATATCGGCATGGATAGATGATTGGCTAGCTAACAGGAAACAGAGATAGTCAAAAATAAGTCATTTTCTGGTTGACGAGATGTAACGAGTGCTGTGCTACAGGGATCAGTGCTGGGGCCTCAACTTTTTACAATTTATATAAATGACTTGGATGAAGGGACCGAAGGTATGGTTGCTAAATTTGCTGATGACACAAAGATAGGTAGGAAAGTTGTGAAGAAGACATATGGAGGCTCCAAAGGAATATAGATAGGTTAAGTGAATGGGTAAAGACCTGGCAAATGGAGTATAATGTGGGAAAATGAGAAATTGTCTATTTTGGCAGGAAGAATAAAAAAGAAGCATATTATCTCAATGGTGAGAGATTGCAAAGCTCTGAGTTGCAGGGCGATCTGGCTGTCCTAGTGCATGAATTGCAAAAGGTTAGTATGCAGGCAAAGCAAGTAATTAGGAAAGTTAATAGAATGTTATTGTTTATTGCGAGGGGAATTGAATACAAAATTAGGGAGGTTATGCTACAGTTATACAGGGCAATGGTGAGATCACATCTGGAGTATTGTGTACAGTATTGATGTTCTTATTTAAGGAAGGGTGTAAATGCATTGGAAGAGTACAGAGAAGATTTACTGAACCTAATACCTGGAATGGGTGGGTTGTCTTATGAGAAAAGATTGGACAGGCTAGGCTTGTATCCGCTGGAGTTTAAAAGAGGAAGAGGCGACTTGATTGAAACATATAAGATCCTAAGGGGTCTTGACATGGTGGATGTGGAAAGGATGTTTCCTTTTGTGGGAGAATCTAGAACTGGGGGTTACAGTTTAAAAATAAGGGGTCACTCATTTAAGACAGAGATGAGAAATTTTTTCTCTCAGAGGTTTGTGAGTCTTTGGAACTCTTTTCCTCAAAAGGTAGTGAAAGCAGAATCTTTGAATATTTTTAAGGTAGAGATAGATAGATTCTTGATAAGCAAGGGGGTGAAAGGTTATCGGGGGTAGGCAGGAATGTGGAGTTGAAGTTACAGTCAGATCAGCCATAATCTTGTTGAATAGTGCAGTAGGCTTGAGGGGCTGAGGGGCCTACTCCTGCTTCTAATTCGTATGCTCGTATGACATTTTTAGAGTATTTTAATACAACTGAGTGGGGCCACTCCAGAGGGCTGTTAAGAGTGAACCACATTCCTGTGGATCTGGAGTCATGTAAAGGCCAGACCAGGTAAGGGTGATAGATTACCTAAAGTCATTCGTGAATCAGATGGGTTTTTACGGCAATCTGGTAGTTTCATGATCACCATTAATGAGACTAGCTTTTTAATTCCAGATTTATTTATTTAATTAGGGTTTAAATTTTCCAGCTGCCATATTGTGATTTTAAACTCATATTTCTAGACATTAGTCAGGCCTCTGGATTACTAGTTCAGTAACATAGCCACTATGCTACTGTTCCCAGTGCAGCAATTAAAATTAGAGGAGTGCTGAGATCTCGGAGGACTGCAGAGTTTTGGATGAGCTCAATTTTATGTGGCAGTTGGGAGGCCGGCTGAAGAGCATTGATTCACTTCTGTAGTTTTTCTAAATGTGAAGTGATTATAACTTTAATGAACAGACATTTTCTGTTAATTTAAAAATATATAATTTATTTGAATATACAATAAAATCAGGTAATGGTCATTATAGCCAACTAAAAAAATCTGTAGTACAAATCTGGTGGTCAAATGAGTTCAGATGTACTCTGGGAGTTCTGTTGTTCTCATGATAAAGTCTGCTGTCTGTAGTTTGGAATATCCAACTTGAATGAAATACTCATGTTATTCCTATTGGAGTTTGTGAGTACAGTTTTACAGCTTCTGAGAAGTGACCTTAAAGTCTAGAATATTCAAAGCACTATCCAATTTCAGGAATAAAGTCTAGAATATTCAAAGCACTATACAATTTCAGGAATAAAGCACAAATGTATAAATTGTAATTCAACCTTAATACATATTTTGCATCAGCTGCTAATAGTTTACCTGACACTGTATAAGGATCCACATCTCATTAATGGTTGTTGACATGTCCAAACATTTACCTTTAATTTATCTAATGACCCTTGAAGTATACGAGCCCAGCCTTTTTATTTTACATATAACTTGCTTCTTTTAAACCGTGCATTTGAACACTTTCGTTTAATATTGTCCAAACAGAAAGAAAATAGCAATGGAAACACAAGATTGAAGGGAGTAATGCTGGTATCAACCACAAATGAAGCCCCATGTTTTTGTGTTAAACATCAACAAAAGGGAAATCCTTTTTTACATTGGGAACTTTAAAGAGAAACGGGTCATAGCACTTGGGAGGGATGAGCTAGAAAAACTCAGGTCATTGACTTCATGGGCAAGAGCCTGATATTTTTTCACAATGTAATGGATCACTATGTTTTAGATTTGTAAACAAATGAAAAGTCTTTGCGAAACATTCTTTTACTTTTTAACTTGGTGAAACAACCTGAACAAAAATGTTTTATCTCTAAAATTGAAATGTAGCATTTGATGTACCACAGTAGCTTTAAATTTTATTAGTAGTGTTTAGTGCCTTTTTCAAAGTTCAGGATTTATAACAGTATGAGTGGACCAGTGTACCAATGCACTGCACCCTGAGTTTAACTCTATATTTTGCTATAGGGAAAGTTCCCAGTCTCACTGGACCTATTAAAGACCAAATTGTCTCATATAAATATTGAAGGTGGATTAGTAAACAAGTTTCCTGAGCTGTACTCAGGCAAATATTAAGCAGGAAATGTACAGTGGAATGGGAAAATAATTTATTACTTTGTAATTTTTAAAAATTTACCTTAATCTTTGGATTATTTACTGGATGTGTCTTTGACTATTGAGTTAATAAATCCTCCATCTTAATCCTTTACCTGAACCAATAATTGTATACTAGTCTTTATAATTTAACATTAGAAAATTGGCTAGCTGTGCCTGTGTCTGCGCCTGGGCTGTGTGACATGCTGATCTGCATATCCTTTTGAAGCATGATGGTATATGCTTTTGGCTTCTTCTGTTCTTTTATCATGTTGCCAACTGTCTTGGTTATGCTGCTTTGGATTACATTTGGTTATTCTTTCATGTGCTACAGCACCGTGAGGGGAAGGCTCTCTTCCTTTCCTCCTACGTTTAGACTGAGCCTCTCTTAAAGCCAGCTTCTTTTTTTCCCATTCTTCCTCTTGCAGTTGTCTCTGCATCTTTTCTTTCTCTGCATGTTCAATATCTCTCCTGTCTCTTCTGTCAAATGCCTCTGCAATTAACCTCACTTTGTCCTTTCTTCTCATCCGAGGTGCCAGCTTCTCGAGTGAAGATGTAGCCTCCAACCTGGATTGCCTCTGTCTTGAGTTGTTCCTGCTTTGTTTACGTCTCATTTCGTGGCCTACATCTTTTGAATTGTGATGGCTTTGGCATTTTTCACAGAACCTCCAGGGACACTGAACTGGAATCCTCAATGCGTTAATATCTCTAAAGTTTGAAATTTGTGCAAAAGGCTGTGGAGAAAAAAATCTTTGTTATTTAATCTTGAAGGGGTAATTTCAGCCCTTGAGAATGTTATTTGATGGCTAAATAGGCAGGTTTAAACATTTCTTGCTTTTTTCCAGAAATCTGAAATTAAAGAGGGTGCAAGAACAGAGAGAATTGGGGTTCACATACAAATCTTTGAAGATTGTAAGTTGATAAGGTTGTTAAGCAAATGGGATCCTGAGATTTAAAAATAGAGGCATGGATTATGGGCGGCACAGTGGCGCAATGGGTGGCACAGTGGCGCAGTGGTTAGCACCGCAGCCTCACAGCTCCAGCGACCCGGGTTCAATTCTGGGTACTGCCTGTGTGGAGTTTGCAAGTTCTCCCTGTGTCTGCGTGGGTTTTCTCCGGGTGCTCCGGTTTCCTCCCACAAGCCAAAGGACTTGCAGGTTGGTAGGTAAATTGGTCATTATAAATTGCCCCTAGTATCGGTCGGTGGTAGGGAAATATAGGGACAGGTGGGGATATGGTAGGAATATGGGATTAGTATAAATGGGTGGTTGATGGTCGGCACAGATTCGGTGGGCCGAAGGGCCTGTTTCAGTGCTGTATCTCTAAACTAAACTAAACATTATAAAAGCAAGCAAGTTATGCTAAACCTTTATACATCATTGGTTAGGCTTCATTTGAAGAATTGTGTCCAATTCTGGGCAGTATACTTTAGAAAGGATGGGCTGGATTTTATAAACCGCCGCCGGCAGTATTGAGCCAGGCCTTCACGGCGTCAAGGCCTGTGGTGGATCTCTACCGGAGGTATTCTCCGACATCCCCTCCCCCGACCACGGCCCCCAGACGTAGGAGCGGCTGTAAAATCCAGCCCAAAGTCACGGCCTCAGAAACATAGAAGCTTAGAAAACGTATGGTGCAAAAGGTGCCATTTGGCCCATCATATCAGTTCATGTTGATAAAGAGCTATCCAGCCTAATCCCATTTTTAGGCTCTTGGTCCATAGGTTTCTAAATGCACGTCCAAGTATTTTTTATTTGCAATTTGGGTTTCTGTCTCTACCATCCTGTCAGGCAGTGAACTCCAGACCCCCACAACCCTCTGGATGAAAAAAATTCTTCTCAACTCCCCTCCACTAATCCTTCTACTAACTACTTTAAATCTATACACCGTGGTTATTGACCTCTCTGCAAAGGGAAATGGGTCCTTACTATCCACTCTGTCACCGCTGCACCTCAATTAGGTCTCCCCCTCAGCCTCCTCTGTTCCAAAGAAAACAACCCCAGCCTAACCAATCTCTCCTCATAGCTAAAATTCTCTGTTCCTTGCAACATCCTCATAAATCCACTCTGTACTCTCCATCTAGTGCTATCAGATCCTTCTTGTAATGCGGAGACCAGAACTGTTTGCAATATTCTAGCTGTGGCATAACTTCCCAGCTCTTAATTTCTGTGCCTTGTCTAATAAAGCAAAGTAAACCCGTATGCCTTCTTAACCACCCTATCTACCTGTCCTTCTATTTTCAGGGTCTGTGGATATACATTCCCAAGATCCCTCCGTTCCTCTACATATCTCAGTATCCTATCTTTTATTGTATATTCCCTTGTCTTGTTTGCCCTCCCCAATGCATTAGTTCTCTGGATTGTATTTTAGTTATCATTTTTCTGCCCACCTGACTGGTCCATTAATACTTTTCTGGAGTCTACAGCTTTCTTACTCACTATCAACCACACCGTCAATTTTTGTATCATCTGCAAACTTCTTAATCACACCCTGTACATTTAAGTCTAGATCATTAATACATAACCATGAAAAGCAAGGGACCTAGTACTGAGCCCTGTGGAGCTCCACTGGAAACAGCTGTCCAGTCACAAAAACACCTGTCGACTATAAATATTTGCTTGCTGTCACTGAGCTAATCTTGGATCCAGCTTGCCACTTGCCCCTGGATTGCATGGGCTTTTACTTTTCTAACTAATCTGTCATGTGGGATCTTGTCAGAAGAGTTGCTGAAATCCATGTGCACTATATTAAATGCTCTACCCTCTTTGTTATGTCTTCAAAACATTCAATCAATTTAGTCAGACATGACCTTCCCGTAACAGATCCATACTGATTGTCCTTGATTAATCCATGCCTTTCTAAATGACTATTAATACTATCCCTCAATTTTTTCCAATAATTTTCCCACCATTAAGGTTAGGCTGACTGGCCTGTAATTTCTGTCTAGTCCTTGTTTCCTTTTAAGCAATGTTAGCAGTCCTGCAGTCCTCCAGCCCCATGCCTGGGCCTATGGCCAGAGAGGATTAAAAATGATGGTTAGAGCCTCCATTATTTCCCCTCTTGCTTTTCTTCACAGCCTGGGATACATTTTATTTGGCCCTGGCAATTTATCCACTAAAAATGCTAAACCCCTCAATATTTCCTCTCATGATGCCTATTCCATCCAAAATTTCACATTCCTCCTCCTTAACTACAATGTCTGCAGTGTCCCTCTCTTTTGTGAAGACAGATGCAAAATATTCCTTGAGAACCATGCTTATGCGGTCTCTAATAGGCCCTACTCTTTCCTTAGTTGTCCTTTTGCTTTTTATAAAATGTCTTCGGTTTTCCTCTATTTTACTTGCCAATATTTTTTCATGCCCTCGCCTTCTTCCCTAATTTCTTTCTTAGTTCCACCCCTGTACTTTCTATACCCTTGTATGTATTCTGCAGTATTGAACTCTTGATATCTGACATAAGCTTCCCTTTTTGCTTTATCCTACTCTGTATGTACTTTGACATACGGTAGGGATGGGGGGGGAGGGGGGGTGGGGGTTGGGTTAGGAGGAAGTCTGGATTTGGAAGTCCCACCCTTTTTTGTGTGGGAACATGTTTGTTCTGAACTCTCTCCTTCTCCACAGTTTAAAAGAGCAGTGGCGGCAGGAAGGAGTGAGACTTAGTGAGACCGGCACAGTTTAAAAGAGCACAGTTTAAAAGAGCAGTGGCGGTGGGAAGGAACGAGACTGAATGAGACCAGCACAGTTTAAAAGAGCAGCGGTGGTGGGAAGGAGCGACACCAAGGCAGAACTGCGAAGGGACAAGCACCGGTGAGCGGGAGTTTCATCGGCTTAAAAGAGGCTGCGAGATGCCTCGGAAAGAGCGAGACTGAGGCGGACCAGCAAGCAGGAGTTCCAATTGCTTAAAAGAGGCGTACTCTTACACTCACGGGGACAGCGAGAGAGTTCCACGACTGATGTCACAGTTCAGAAAGTGACGCGTTGCAAAGGGAGGCAGCTGATTGGTAAGTAGGAACAGGTGGGTATTTTTACCCATTTTTTTACTACTTTCAGTAGCTGAAGTAAAAGTAAAGGTAGGACTTTAGATTGTAGTAGGTAGTGTTTGGAGTGGAATAAGGTCCTCAGCGTAATTAGTACTCTAAATTAAAGGGAGTAACTAAGGAGCTTAATCTAAGGGTAAGTCATGGTAGGAGAGCGCAGCCCCGTGGCATGCTCCTCCTGCGTTATGTGGGAAATCAGGGACACTTCCAGTGTCCCTGGCAACCATGTGTGCAGGACGTGTGTCCAGCTGCAGCTGCTGGCTGACCGCATTGCGCAGCTGGAGCTGCGGATGGATTCACTTGGAGCATCCGCGATACTGAGGACGTCGTAGATAGCACGTTTAGCGAAGTGGTCACACTGCAAGTAGTGGCTGCACAGGCAGAAAAGGGATGGGTGACCAGCAGGCAAAGTAGTAGGCGCAGGCAGTTAGTGCAGGAGTCCCCTGTGGCCATCCCCCTCTCAAACAGATATATCACTTTGAATACTGTTGGGGGGGAATGGCCTCCCAGGGGAAAGCAGCAACAACCAAGTTCGTGGCACCACGGCTGGCTCTGCTGCACAGGAGGGGAGGAAATGACTGGGAGAGCCATAGTGATAGGAGATTCAATTGTAAGGGGAACAGACAGGTGTTTTTGTGGCCGCAAACGAGACTCCAGGATGGTATGTTGCCTCCCTCAGGCATGTCTCAGGACATTTTGAAGGGGGAGGGTGAACAGCCAGTGGTCGTGGTACATGTTGGTACCAACGGAATAGGTAGAAAAAGGAATGAGGTCCTGCAAGATTAATTTAAGGAGTTAGGAGCTAAATTAAAAAGCAGGACCTCAAAGGTAGTAATCTCAGGGTTACTTCCTGTGCCACGTGTTAGTGTGGGGGATTCAATTACAAGGGGACACGAGTTCAAAGTGAAAGGGGAAAAGTTTAGGGGGGATATGCGTGGAAATTTCTTTACGCAGAGGGTGGTGGGTGCATGGAACGCTTTGCCAGCGGAGGTGGTAGACGCGGGCACGATAGCGTCTTTTAAGATGTATCTGGACAGATACATGAATGGGCAGGAAGTAAAGAGATACAGACCCTTAGAAAATAGGCGACAGGCTTAGATAGAGGATTTGGATCGGCGTAGGCTTGGAGGGCCGAAGGGCCTGTTCCTGTGCTGTAATTTTCTTTGTTCTTTGTTCTTTGAGTATAGGAACAGGAGAATAGACCAGATGAATATGTGGCTGGAGAAATAATGCAGGAGGGAGGGATTTAGATTCCTGGGACATCAGGTTCTGGGGAAGGTGGGACCTGTACAAGCGGGACGGGTTACACCCAGGCAGGACCTGATGTCCTTGCTAGTTCTGTTGGGGAGGATTTAAACGAGAATGGCAGGGGGATATTAACCTGAGCGGGCAGACTGAGGAGGAAGAAGCAAGGATAGAAACGAAAGATAGGAAACAAAAAGGCAAAAGTGGAACGCATATAAATCAAGGGCAAGAAACAAATAGAGCCATAGTGCGAAATAATGCTAAGATAGAACATAGAACAGTACAGCACAGTACAAGCCCTTCGGCCCACGATGTTGTGCCGACCCTTTAACCTACTCAAAGATCAAACTACCTACATACCCTTCATTCTACTATCATCCATGTACCTATCCAAGAGTCGCTTAAATGTCCCTAATATATCTGCTTCTACCACCACCGCTGGCAGTGCATTCCACGCACCCGCCACTCTCTGTAAAGAACCTACCTCTGACATCTCCCCTAAACCTTCCTCCAATCACCTTAAAATTATGCCCCCTGGTGATAGCCCTTTCCACCCTGGGAAAAAGTCTCTGGCTATCCACTCTATCTATGCCTCTCATCATCTTGTACCCCTCTATCAAGTCACCTCTCATCCTTCTTCGCTCCAATGAGAAAAGCCCTAGCTCCCTCAACCTTTCTTCATAAGACATGCCCTCCAGTCCAGGCAGCATCCTGGTAAATCTCCTCTGCACCCTCTCTAAAGCTTCCATATCCTTCCTATAATGAGGCGACCAGAACTGAACACAATATTCCAAGTGTGGTCTAACCAGGGCTTTATAGAGCTGCAGCATAACCTCGCAGCTCTTAAACTCAATCCCCCTGTTAATGAAAGCCAACACCCCATACGCCTTCTTAACAACCCTATCAACTTGGGTGGCAACTTTGAGGGATCTATGGACGTGGACCCCAATATCCCTCTGTTCCTCCACACTGCCAAGAATCCTGTCTTTAAGCCTGTATTCTGCATTCAAATTTGACCTTCCAAAATGAATCACCTCACACTTTTCCAGGTTGAACTCCATCTGCCACTTCTCAGCCCAGCTCTGCATCCTGTCAATGTCCCGTTGCAACCTACAACAGCCCTCCACACTATCCACAACTCCAGCAACCTTTGTGTCATCGGCAAACTTACTAACCCAGCCTTCCACTTCCTCATCCAAGTCATTTATAAAAATCACAAAGAGCAGAGGTCCCAGAACATATTCCTGCGGAACACCACTGGTCACCGAGCTCCAGGCTGTATACTTTCCATCTACTACCACCCTCTGTCTTCTATGGGCCAGCCAATTCTGTATCCAGACAGCCAAATTTCCCTGTATCCCATGCCTCCTTACTTTCTGAATGAGCCTACCATGGGGAACCTTATCAAATGCCTTGCTAAAATCCATATACACCACATCCACTGCTCTTCCTTCATCAATGTGTTTTGTCACATCCTCAAAGAATTCAATAAGGTTTGTGAGGCATGACCTGCCCCTCACAAAGCCATGCTGCCTATCTCTAATCAAAGTATGCTTTTCCAAGTAATCATAAATCCTGTCTCTCAGAATCCTCTCCAGTTGCCCACCACCGACATAAGACTGACTGGTCTGTAATTCCCAGGGTTATCCCTATTCCCTTTCTTGAACAAGGGAATAACATTTGCCACCCTCCAATCATCTGGTACTACTCCAGTGGACAGTGAGGGCGCAAAGATCATGGCGCAAAGATCATCGCCAAAGGCGCGGCAATCTGTTCCCTCGCTTCCCGTACTAACCTTGGGTATATCCCGTCTGGCCCCGGGGACTTATCTGTCCTCATGTCTTTCAAAATTTCCAGCACATCCTCCTTCTTAACATCATGGATTTCTAAACGAGTACATTGCATCGGTATTCACCGAGGAGAGGGACATGACGGATGTTGAGGTTAGGGACAGATGTTTGATTATTCTAGGTCAAGCCGGCAGAAGGAGGGAGGAAGTGTTGGGTATTCTAAAAGGCATTAAGGTGGACAAGTCCCCAGGTCCGGATGGGATCTATCCCAGGTTAATGAGGGAAGCGAGAGAGGAAATAGTTGGGGCCTTAACAGATATCTTTGCAGCATCCTTAAACACGGGTGAGGTCCCGGAGGACTGGAGAATTGCTAATGTTGTCCCCTTGTTTAAGAAGGGTAGCAGGGAAAATCCAGGTAATTATAGACCGGTGAGCCTGACGTCAGTGGTAGGGAAGCTGCTGGAGAAGATACTGAGGGATAGGATCTATTCCCATTTGGAAGAAAATGGGCTTGTCAGTGATAGGCAACATGGCTTTGTGCAGGGAAGGTCATGTCTTACCAACTTAATAGAATTCTTTGAGGAAGTGACAAAGTTGATTGATGAGGGAAGGGCTGTAGATGTCATATACATGGACTTCAGTAAGGCGTTTGATAAGGTTCCCCATGGTAGGCTGATGGAGAAAGTGAAGTCGCATGGGGTCCAGGGTGTACTAGCTAGATGGATAAAGAACTGGCTGGGCAACAGGAGACAGAGAGTAGCAGTGGAAGGGAGTTTCTCAAAATGGAGACGTGTGACCAGTGGTGTTCCACAGGGATCCGTGATGGGACCACTGTTGTTTGTGATGTACATAAATGATTTGGAGGAAAGTATAGGTGGTCTGATTAGCAAGTTTGCAGACGACACTAAGATTGGTGGAGTAGCAGATAGTGAAGGGGACTGTCAGAGAATACAGCAGAATATAAATAGATTGGAGAGTTGGGCAGAGAAATGGCAGATGGAGTTCAATCAGGGCAAATGCGAGGTGATGCATTTTGGAAGATCCAATTCAAGAGTGAACTATACAGTAAATGGAAAAGTCCTGGGGAAAATTGATGTACAGAGAGATTTGGGTGTTCAGGTCCATTGTTCCCTGAAGGTGGCAACGCAGGTCAATAGAGTGGTCAAGAAGGCATACGGCATGCTTTCCTTCATCGGACGGGGTATTGAGTACAAGGGTTGGCAGGTCATGTTACAGTTGTATAAGACTTTGGTTCGGCCACATTTGGAATACTGCGTGCAGTTCTGGTTGCCACATTACCAAAAGGATGTAGATGCTTTGGAGAGGGTGCAGAGGAGGTTCACCAGGATGTTGCCTGGTATGGAGGGCGCTAGCTATGAAGAGAGGTTGAGCAGATTAGGATTATTTTCATTAGAAAGACGGAGGTTGAGGGGGGACCTGATTGAGGTGTACAAAATCATGAGAGGTATAGACAGGGTGGATAGCAAGAAGCTTTTTCCCAGAGTGGGGGATTCAATTACTCGGGGTCACGAGTTCAAAGTGAGAGGGGAAAAGTTTAGGAGGGATATGCGTGGAAAGTTCTTTACGCAGAGGGTGGTGGGTGCCTGGAACGCGTTGCCAGCGGAGGTGGTAGACGCGGGCACGATAGCGTCTTTTAAGATGTATCTAGACAGATACATGAATGGGCAGGAAGCAAAGAGATACAGACCCTTAGAAAATAGGCGACATGTTTAGATAGAGGATCTGGATCGGCGCAGGCTTGGAGGGCCGAAGGGCCTGTTCCTGTGCTGTAATTTTCTTTGTTCTTTGTTCTTTTGTTCTATCAACCTGTTCGAGCATATCAGCCTGTTTCACTCTGTCCTCACAAACGACAAGGTCCCTCTCACTAGTGAATACTGAAGCAAAGTATTCATTTCGGACCTCCCCTACCTCCTCCGACTCCAGGCACAAGTTCCCTCCACTATCCCTGATCGGCCCATCCCTCACTCTGGCCATCCTCTTGTTCCTCACATAAGTGTAGAATGCCTTGGGAGTTTCCTTAATTCTACCTGCCAAGGCTTTCTCATGTCCCCTTCTAGCTCTCCTAAGTCCATTCTTCAGTTCCTTCCTGGCTACCTTGTAACCCTCTAGAGCCCTGTCTGATCCTTGCTTCCTCAACCTTAAGTAAGCTTCCTTCTTCCTCTTGACTAGCTGTTCCACATCTCTTGTCATCCAAAGTTCCTTCACCCTACCATCCCTTCCTTGCCTCATCGGGACAAACCTATCCAGCAGTCGCAGCAAGTGCTTCCTAAACAACCTCCACATTTCTGTCGTGCATTTCCCTGAGAACATCTGTTCCCAATTTAAGCTCCCCAGTTCCTGCCTAATAGCATTGTAATTCCCCCTCCCCCAATTAAATATTTTCCCATCCCGTCTGCTCCTATCCCTCTCCATGACTATAGTAAAGGTCAGGGAGTTGTGATCACTATCACCGAAATGCTCTCCCACCGAGAGTTCTGCCACCTGGCCTGGTTCGTTGCCAAGCACCAACATAGCCTCCCCTCTAGTCGGCCTATCTACATATTGAGTCAGGAAGCCTTCCTGGACACACCTGACAAAAACTGCTCCATCCAAACTATTTGCACTAAGGAGGTTCTAATCAATATTAGGGAAGTTGAAGTCACCCATGACAACAACCCTGTTACTTCTGCATCTTTCCAAAATCTGCCTCCCAATCTGTTCCTCCGTGTCTCTGTTGCTTTTGGGGGGTCTATAGAAAACTCCCAATAAAGTGACTGCTCCTTTCCTGTTTCTGACTTCCACCCATACTGACTCAGTCGACAAACCCTCCTCGGCGACCTCCCTTTCTGCAGCTGTGATACTATCCCTGATTAGCAACTCCCCCACCTCTTTTACCTCCCTCCCTATTCCTTTTGAAACATCTAAAACCCGGAACATCCAACATCCATTCCTGCCCCTGTGATATCCAAGTCTCCGTAATGGCTACAACATCGTAGCTCCAAGTACTGATCCATGCTCTAAGTTCATCACCCTTATTCCTGACACTTCTTGTGTTAAAATAGACACACTTCAACCCATCATGCTGGCTGCAACTTTGCCCTGTCAACTGTCTAACCTTCCTCACACACTCTCTGCACTCTGTATCTGCCTGTTCAACAGCTACCCCATCCACTGATCTGTAGCTCCGGTTCCCATCCCCCTGCCAAACTAGTTTAAACCCTCCCAAAGAGCTCTAGCAAACCTCCCGCCCAGGATATTAGTGCCCCTCCAGTTCAGATGCAACCCCTCCTTCTTGTACAGGTCCCACCTTCCCCAGAAGGTATCCCAATGATCCACATATCTGAAGCTCTCCCTCCTACATCAGCTCTGTAGCCACGTGTTCAGCTGCACTCGCTCTCTGTTTCAAGCCTCACTAGCACGTGGCACCGGTATCAATCCTGAGATTACTACTCTGCTCGTCCTGCCTTTTATCTTCCAACCTAACTCCCTATATTCGCTTTTCAGGTCCTCATCCCTTTTCCTTGCTATGTCATTGGTACCGATGTGTACCACGACTTCTGTCTGCTCCCCCTCCCCCTTAAGAATCCTGTAGACTCGATCCGAGACATCCCTGACCCTGGCACCCGGGAGGCAACATACCATCCGGGAGTCTCGTTCGCGACCACAGAATCTCCTGTCTGTTCCTCTAACCATTGAATCTCCTATCACTATCGCTCTCCTATTCTCACCCTTTCCCTTCTGAGCCACAGAGCCAGGCTCAGTGCCAGAGATCTGGCCGCTGTGGCTTTCCCCTGGTAGGTCGTCCCCCCCCAACCGTATCCAAAACGGTATACTTATTATTGAGGGGAACGGCCACAGGGGATCCCTGCACTGTGTGCCTATTCCCTTTCCCTCCCCTGACGGTCACCCAGCTACCTTTATCCTGTAACTTAGGTGTCACTACTTCCCTATAACTGCTCTCTATCACCCCCTCAGCCTCCTGAATGATCCGAAGTTCATCCAGCTCCAGTTCCCTAACGCGGTCTGTGTGGAGCTGGAGTTGGGTGCACTTCTCACAGGTGAAGTCAGCAGGGACACAAGTGGTGACCCTTACCTCCCAAATCCTGCAAGAGGAGCATGCAACTGCCCTAGCTTCCATCCCCTCCGCTCTCAATTGACAAAAGAGATTAAAAAATAAATAAATAAAGGAAAACCTTACCTTACCAAACCCTCCACACAAGAGTCCTTTTTTTTGGTTGGAGGAGGAGGATGGGTGGGAGACACTACACGTGTAGTGTTTCGGGTTTAGCCACTGCCCGAATATATAAGTTCACTTACCCAGCAGTCCCCGTGTCCGCGTCTGCCGAATCACGAGGTAAGTACTTTATAGCTCAACTTACCTTCCCGGCTGCCCCCTGGCCCGCGCTCTCACCGCTCCCGCTGCTCAAATGGAAGAAAGAAATACCCACCAATCACTTAACAGCTCTCCTGCGACATCACACTTCAATTTTTGCTGGTCAAGCATGTCCACAGAACAGAACAGAGCGCTCTCGCTTCTGCTTCTGGTCTCTGGCTTCGGCTCCTTTTATCTACCGGCTCCTCTTGCCTGTTCCCGCTCTCGCTGCCGCCGCTCTCGCTGCTGCTAGATGACTAAGAACGTTAAAAAGACAAGCCTAAAAGCATTGTGTCTCAATGTGCGGAGTATTCACGATAAGGTGGGCGAATTAACCGCGCAAATAGATGTAAATGGATACGATATAGTTGCGATTACGGAGACATGGTTGCAGTATTTAGGAAGGACACGCAAAAAGGGAAAGGAGGTGGAGTAGCGCTGTTAGTAAAAGAGGAAATCAATACAATAGTGAAAAGGATATGAGCTCAGAGAATCTTGATGTCGAATCTGTATATGTGGAGCTAAGAAACACCAAGGGGCAGAAAACGTTGGTGGGGGTTGTATTTAGACCCTCAAACAGCTGTGGTGATGTAGAGGATGGCATTAAACAGGAAATTAGAGACGTGTGCAATAAGGGTACAACTGTAATTATGGATGACATTAATCTACATATAGATTGGGCAAACCAAATTTACATTAACACTATAGAGGAGGAATTCCTGGAGTGCGTATGTGATGGTTTTTTGGACCATTGAGGAACCAACTAGAGAACATGCCATCCTAGACTGGGTATTGTGTGATGAGAAAGGATTAGTTAACAATCTTGTGTGAGGTCCCTTGGGGAAGAGCGACCATAACATGATAGAATTCTTCATTAAGATGGAGAGTGAGAGAGTTGATTCTGAGACTAGGGCTCTGAATCTAAATAAAGGAAACTATGAAGGTATGAGGCGTGAGTTGGCTATGAAAGATTGGGGAATGTTACTTAAAGGGTTGCCAGTGGATAGGCAATGGCTAACATTTAAAGAGCGCCTGGATGAATTACAAGAATTGTTCATTCCTGTCTGGTGCAAAAATAGAACAGGAAGGGTGGCTCAACTGTGGTTTACAAAAGAAAATAGGGTTAGTATTAGATCCAAGGAGGAGAAATACAAAATGGCCAGAACAAACAGCAAACCTGAGGATTAGGAGTAGTTTAGAATTCAGCAAAGGAGGATAAAAGGATTGATTAAGAAGGGGAAAATAGAGTATGAGAGTAAGCTTTCAGAGAACATAAAAACTGACTGTAAAAGCTTCTATAGATATGTGAAGAGAAAAAGATTAGTGAATACTTATGGGTCCCTTACAGTCAGAAATGGGGGAATTTATAATGGGGAGAAAAGAAATGGCAGACTAATTAAATACATACTAAAATAAAAGCAAAATACTGCGGATGCTGGAAATCTGAAATAAAAACAAGAAATGCTGGAAATACTCAGCAGGTCTGGCAGCATCTGTGGAGAGAGAAGCAGAGTTAACGTTTCAGGTCAGTGACCCTTCTTCAGAACTGGCAAATATTAGAAATGTGAAAGGTTTTAAGCAAGTAAAGTGGGGGTGAGGCAAGAGATAGAACAAGGTTACAGAGAATAACCGACCAGAAGGTCATGGAGCAAAAGCAAACAATATGTTAATGGTGTGTTGAAAGACAAAGCATTAGTACAGATAGGGTGTTAATGGACTGAAAACTGAACAGCCGCAAGTAGCTGGCACGAAAGAGGAGTTGAGGTCTGGGGCAGATTAGCCATGCACTTATTGAATGGCGGGGTAGGCTTGAGGGGCAGAATAGCCTACTCCTATTTCTTATGTTCCTATGTTCTTATGTATCAAACTTAAAGAAAATGCCAATAATTGCGCAAAGATGGGGGGCAGGTCAGAAGATTGTACAGAATATAAAAAGCATCAAAGAATGACTGAAAGATTGATAAGGAAGGTAAAATTAGAGTACGAGAGAAAGCTAGCTAGAAATATAAAGACAGATAGTAAGAGTTTCTACAGATATTTGAAAAAGGAAAGAGTTAACAAATTGAGCTTTGGTCCTATAAAAAGTGAGTCTCGGGAATTAATAATGGAAAATAAGGAGATGGCAGATGAATTGAACAGGTATTTTGCATCGGTCTTCACTATTGAGAATGCAAGTAAAATCTCAGTATGGCTCTATGACTCTATTGGCTGTAAGTCAGGAAATGGAAGGGAGGGAGGAATTCAAGAAAATTACAATCACCAGAGAAGTGGTACTGTACAAATTGTTGGAGCTGCAGGCTGACAAGTCCCTGGGTCCTGCTGGACTTCATCCTAGGGCGTTAAAAGAAGTGGCTAGTGAGATAGTTGATGCGTTAGTTTTAATTTTCCAAAATTCCCTAGATTCGGGGAAGGTTCCGTTAGATTGGAAAATAGCGAATGTAACTCCTGTACTCAAAAAGGGAGGGAGACAGAAATCAGGAAACGACAAGCCAGTTAGCTTAACATCTGTCTCAGGGAAAATGTTAGAAGCTATTATTAAAGATGGTATATCAGGGCATTTAGAAAACTTCAAGGTAATCAGGCAGAGTCAACATGGTTTTGTGAAAGGGAAATCATGTTTAACCAATTTATTAGAGTTCTTTGAGGGAGTTACATGTGCAGTGGATGAAGGGGAACCGGTGAATGTACTGTACTTAGATTTTTAGAAGGCATTTGATAAGGTGCTGCATCAAAGGTTATTTTGGAAAATAAAAGCTCATGGTGTAGCATCATAGTCATAGAGTCATAAAGTTATATAGCACAGAAACAGGCCCATCGTGTCTGTGCCGGCTATCAAGCACCTAACTATTCTAATCCCAATATCCAGCACTTGGCCCATAGCCTTGAATGCTATGGTGTTTCAAGTGCTCATCTAAATACTTCTTAAATGTTGTGAGGGTTCCTGCCTCTACCACCTGTACAGGCAGTGTGTTCCAGATTCCAACCACCCTCTGGGTGAAATTTTTTTCCTCAAATCCCCTCTAAACCTCCTGCCCCTTAATTTAAATTTATGCCCCCTGGTTATTGACCCCTCCACTAAGGGAAAAGTTTCTTCCTGTCTAACCTATCAATGCCTCTCATAATTTTGTATACCTCAATCATGTCCCCCCTCAGCCTTCTCTGCTCTAAGGAAAACAACCCTGGCCCTTTCAGTCTCTCTTTATAGCTGAAATGCTCCAGCCCAGGCAACATCCTGGTGAATCTCCTCTGCACCCTCTCCAGGGCAATCACATCCTTCCTATAGTGTGATGCCCAGAACTGTACACAATACCCCAGCTGTGGCCTAACTAGTGTTTTATACAGCTCCATCATAACCTCCCTGCTCTTATATTCTGTGCCTCAGCTAATAAAGGCAGGTATCCCATATGCCTTCCTAACCGCCTTCAGTGATCTAGGGACAAGTACACCAAGGTCCCTCTGACCCCCTCTGTACTTCCTAGGGTCCTGTCATCCATTGTATAATCCTTTGCCTTGTTAGTCCTCCCTAAATGCATCACCTCACCCTTCTCAGGATTAAATTCCATTTGCCACTGCTCTGCCCATTTTACTAGTCCATCTATATCGTCCTGTAATCTAAGGCTTTCCTCTTCACTATTTACGACACCACCAATTTTCGTGTCATCTGCGAACTTACTGATCACACCCCCTATATTCACGTCCAAATCAGTAATGTACACTACAAACAGCAAGGGTCTCAGCACCGATCCCTGTGGTACACCACTGGTCACAGGCTTCCACTCGCAAAAACAACCCTCGACCCATCGCCCTCGACCTCCTGCCACTAAGCCAGTTTTGGATCCAAATCGCCCTGGCTGCCATGGGCTCTTACATTCTTAACCAATCTCCCATGTGGGACCTTATCAAAAACCTTACTGAAGTCCATGTAGACTACATCAACTGCTTTACCCTCATCTACACATCTAGTCAACGCCTCAAAAATTTAAATCAAGTTAGTTAGACACGATCTCCCCCTGACAAAGCTATGCTGACTATCCCTGCTTAATCCCCGCCTCGCCAAGTGGAGATTAATCCTGTTCCTCAGAATTTTTTCCAGTAGTTTCCCTACCACTGATGTTAGACTCACGGGCCTGTAAATTACTTTGTTTATCCTTGCTATCTTTCTTGAATAATGGGGGTAGGGGGTAACATCCTGGCATGGATAGAAGATTGGTTAGCTAACAGGAAACAGAGAATAGGTATAAATGGGTCATTTTCTGGTTGGCAAGATCTAATGAGTGGTGTACCACAGGGATCAGTGCTGGGACCTCAACTTTTTACAATTTATATATATGACTTCGATGAAGGGACCGAAGGTATGGTTGCTAAATTTGCTGATGACACAAAAAGAGGTTGTGAAGAGGACATAAGGAGGCTACAAAGGGATTTAGATAGATTAAGCGAGTGGGCAAAGACCTGGCAAATGGAGTATAATGTGGGAAAGTGTGAAATTGTCCACTTTGGTAGGAAGAATAAAAAAGAAGCATATTATCTAAATGGTGAGAGATTGCAGAGCTCTGAGATGCAGAGGAATTTGGATGTCCTCGTGCATGAATTGCAAAAGGTTAGGTATAGCACGTAATTAGGAAAGCTAATAGAATGTCATTGTTTATCACGAGGGGAATTGAATCCAAAAGTAGGGAGGTTATGCCTCAGCTATACTGGGCTTTGGAGAGACCACATCTGGAGTACTGTGTACAGTACTGGTCTCCTTATTTAAGGAAGGATGTAAATGCGTTGGAGGCAGTACAGAGAAGGTTTACTAGACTAGTACCTGGGATCGGTGGGCTGTCTTATGAGGAAAGATTGGACAGTCTAGGCTTGTATCTGCTGGAATTTAGAAGAGTAAGCGGTGACCTGATTGAAACATATAAGATCCTGAGGGGTCTTGACAGGGTGGATGTGGAAAGGATATTTCCCCTTGTGGGAGAATCTAGAACTAGGGGTCACTGTTTAAAAATAAGGGGTTGCCCATTTAAGACAGAGATGAGGAGAAAATTTTTCTCTCAGAGGGTCATGAGTCTTTGGAATTCTATTCCTCAAATGGCTGTGGAAGCAGAGTCTTTGAATATTTTTAAGGCAGAGGTAGATAGATTCTTGATAAGCAAAGGGATGGAAGGTTATCGGGGGTAGGTGGAAATGTGGAGTAATCAGTTCAGCCATGAACTTATTGAATGGCGGAGCAGGCTTGAAGGGCTGTGTGGCCTATTCCTGCTCCTAATTCCTGTGTTTGTATGTCCCTCTTACTGTTAGGTGGTGTACAGTGTACTCCTAGCAGTGTGATTGCCTCTTTTTCTCCCTCAGTTCAACCCATGTGGCTTCATTTGATGCTCATTCTAGCATATAATCCTTCCTCACAGCTCTGATTGTTTCTTTAACCAATATAACAGCCCCCCTTCCTTTTATATCCCCCTCATTATCCTTCATGAAAATGCCTTGGAAAGGGTGCAGAGAAGAAATTACAAGAATTATACCAGGCTTGAGGGACTTCAGTTATATGGAGAGACTAGAGATGGTGGAGCTGTTCTTCTTAGAGCAGAGAAACCTAAGGGGAGATTTAATAAAGGTTTTCAAAATTAAGAAGGGCTTAGAGTGAATGAGGAGGAACTGCTTCCACTGACAGGTGTTTGGTAACTCGAGGGTACAGATTTAAGATGATTAACAGAGGTGAGAAATGTTTTATACAGCAAGTTATTATGATCCAGAATGCACTGCCTGTAAGTACAGTGGAAATAGTAACTTTCAAAAGGCAATTGGATATATCTCTGAAAAACAAAATATTTCCGAGCATTGGGGAAGAGTATGGGTGTGAAATTAATTGGATGGCTCTTTCAAAGAGCAGAATTAAGTGAGTGGGCCAAATGCTTTCCTTTCGTGTTGTAAGATTCTGCGATTCTATGAAAACAAATCAGCAGCTATTTTATTTCACACACTTTCTGCTTTTGTATTTGCGATATTCGTATGGTTGTCAACAAACTTTTATGTCTTTATATATTAGAAATGGTGGTAGGTCACGACATTCTATTTCAAGATGCATTTAAATTTCTGTGCCAACCTAATGTGACAGTTAATTGTATTATAAATGTATGCACATTTATGTACAGTACATATTACACATGTAGGTGGTTTTCACATTGTGAGTAACTCCATAATGCCTAATCTCAGGAACAATTAGTGCATTTTCAGAAGTGAAGAAATATTTTCTAGTTTAGTAGACAACTTCCTGATGTGTTAAAAAGCAGGTCCTCTTTAAACTGAACATATTAGAATGTCTTCACTGTTTGAAAAATTGGAGCCAACTTGGTTTTAAAAATCTTGGGAGTATTTATTAAAGAAAATAAAATTGAGACTTCAGTAATTAGAAAAATATCAGAATCCCTTCAATCTATAATAATAATACAGTGTTTGTCTGCACTTTCTGATTGCTCAGTGGGTTGATTTGGTGGACAGAGCCTGGTGCATGCAGAGGCACATGGGGTGCGCAGGAACTGGAGCGTGTGACATACATGCGGCTGTCAACGATTGATGGCAGCTGTAGTGGTGGGGCAGTAAAAGAACAGGGGAAGGTAAGGGGAGCCCAGCAACACAATTACCCTGGCTGGAGGCTTGGCGGGGGGAACGGCATAGAGTGGTGCGAACAGCATAGCAGGGAAGGGAGGAAAGGTCACAGACCTGGAACGATAACTCTGCTTCTCTCTTCACAGATGCTGCCTGACAAGCTGAGCATTTCCAGCATTTTCTGTTTTTATTTCAGATTTCCAAATTTGTTCATGGGATGTGGGAGTCACTGGCTAGGCCTGCAAATATTGCCCTTGAGAAGGTGGCGGTGAGCTACCTTCTTGAACTGCTGCAGTCCTTGGGAGGTAGGTACACCAACAGTGCTAGAAGTTTGATACAACTGAGTGGCTTGCTAGGCCATTTCAGAGGTCATTTAAGAGTCAGCCACAATGCTGTGGTTCTGGAGTCACATGTAGCAGGTAAGGATGGCAGACATCCTTATTGCAACAATAGACTTGCTTTTAATTCCAGATTTATTAATTGAATTCAAATTTCACCATCTGCCATGGTGGGATTCGACCCCATGACCCAGCGCATTAGCCTGGGCTCTGAATTACTCGTCTAGTGTCATTACCACTATGCCGCTGCCTCCCCCAACCACTGCGCCACAGCTTCCCCCTCAAATCAGTCAAGGAAAGCGTTAGGGTTCAAAAAGTAAATCTTCTGTAAATAGAGGGTGTGGGAGAGGTATTAAACGAGTATTTTGCATCCCTCTTCATAAAAGAAGATGCTGCCAATGTCAAAGTAAAGGAGGAGGTGGTGGAGAAACTGAATAGGACTAATAGGACTTACCTGAAGACAGGGGTAGCGGCAGCTGGCGGACCTGGGCAGAAGCTAATCCGGAGCGGGAGCTGTAAAAGAGAGCACGGGGCTCGAGGCCCTCACTTACCTGAAGACAGGAGCAGCTGCGGCTGGCGGACCTGGGAGGAAGCTGATCCAGAGTGGGAGCTGTAAAAGAGAGCGTGGGGCTCGAGGCCCTCACTTACCTGAAGACAGGAGCGTCAGCGACTGGCGGACCTGCTCTCCCTCTCGGCGTGCACTGCGACTTGAGAAAAAAAACTTAGTGACATCACGGGAAATCTGCAAGGTGATTGGTTGGGTGAGTAGCAGCTGTTTGTGCATTTAAATAGCTTAAAAAAATAAGGGGAAAGTTTTTTGTGGAAAAGAAAACCTCCATTGATAAGGTGTGTACTACTAAAGTGTTTTTTTTAAATCAGTGTAACTTATCAAGGACTTTAGATTATAATGGGTAGAACAAGGCTCCTAGTGTAATTAGTATTTTTTAATTCAGGGAGTAACTAATTAATCTAAGGGTAAGTCATGGCAGGAGAGCTGAGCATCGTGATATGCTCCTCCTGCGCTATGTGGGAAATCAGGGACGCTTCCAGTGTCCCTGATGACCATGTGTGCAGAAAGTGTATCCAACTGCAGCTACTGGCTACCCGCATTACGGAGCTGGAGCTGTAGGAGGTTTCACTGTGGAGCACCCGCAATGCTGAGAACATCGTGGATAGCATGTTTAGCGAGGTGGTCACACTGCAGGTAATGGCTGCACAGGCAGAAAAGGGATGGGTGACCGCCAGGCGGAGTAGTAGGCGCAGGCAGGTAGTGCAGGAGTCCCCTGTGGCCATCCGCCTCTCAAACAGATATACAGCTTTGGATACTGTTGGGGGGGGAATGACATCCCAGGGGAAAGCAGCAACAGCCCAGTTCGTGGCACCATGGAGGGCTCTGCTGTACAGCAGGGGAGGAAAAGGGGTGGGAGAGCTGTAGTGATAGGGGATTCTATCGTAAGGGGGGCAGATAGGCGTTTCTGTGGCCGCAAATGAGACTCAGGATGGTATGTTGCCTCCCTGGTGCGAGGGTCAAAGATGTCACGGAGCGGCTGCAGGACATTCTGAAGGGGGAGGGTGAGCAGTCAGAGGTCGTGATACACATTGGTACCAACGACATAAGTAGAAAGAGGGATGAGGTCCTGCAACAAAAATTTAGGGAGCTAGGTAGATTAAAAAACAGGACCTCAAAGGTTGTAATCTCTGGATTACTCCCTGTGCCACGTACTAGCGAGTATGGGAATAGGAGGATAGAGCAAATGAATGCGTGGCTGAGGAGATGGTGCAGGAGGGAGGGCTTTAGGTTCCTGGATCACTGGGTCTGTTTCTGGCAAAGTTGGGACCTATACAAGTTGGACGGGTTGCACCTGAACCGGAACGGGATCAACATCCTTGCTGGGAGGTTTGCTAGTGCTGTTGCGGGGGGTGGGGGGGCGTTTAAACTAATTTGGCAGGGGGATGGGATACAGAGTGGAGGTACAGTAGGGGGTGAGGCATAGACAAATGTAGAAGAGAAACTGGGTCAGTCTGGAAGGCAGAGCAAATATTGACCTGTTAAGGCACAAGTGAAAAATGCAAGGCTGGATTGCATATACTTTAATGCAAGGAGTCTTACTAATAAGGCAGATGAATTGAAGGCATTGATTAGCACATGGGATTATGATATTATTGCTATCACAGAGACATGGCGGAGGGAGGGGCAGGACTGGCAACTCAATATTCCAGGGTATAGAATCATCAGGCGTGATAGGGGAGGGGATAAAAGAGGAGGTGGTACTGCACTGTTGATCAAGGAGTCAATTACTGCAGTAAGGAGGGATTATATCTTAGAAGGTTCCTCAAATGAGGCCATATGGGTAGAACTTAAGAACAAAAGGGGGCAATCACTTGGCTGGGCGTGTATTACAGGCCTCCAGACAGTCAGGGAGAGATAGAGGAACAGATATGTAGGCAAATCTCAGAGTATAAAAATAATAGGGTAATAATAGTAGGGGATTTCAATTTACCTAATATCAACTGGGATAGTCTGAGTGCAAAAGGCTTAAAGGGGGACGAATTCCTAAAATGCATACAGGAGACCTTTTTGAGCCAGTACGCAGAAAGTCCTACAAGAGAAGGGGCAGTACTGGACCTAATCCTAGGGAATGAAGCTGGACATGTGGTAGAAGTATCAGTGGGGGAGCATTTCAGGGATAGTGACCATAACTCTAAGATTTGAGGTAGTTATGGAAAAGGACAAAGACGGGCCAGAAATAAAGGTACTGAATTGGGGGAAGGCCGATTTCAATTTGAAAAAACAGGATCTGGCCAAAGTGGACTGGGAGCAGCTACTTGCAGGAAAGTCTACATCAGGCCAGTGGGAGTCGTTCAAAGAGGAAATAGTGAGAGTTCAGAGCCAACATGTACTCATTAAGGTGAAGGGTAGGACCATCAAGTCCAGGGAACCCTGGATGTCAAGGGATATAGAGTACTGGATCAGGAAAAAAAGGAGGCTTATGGCAGATTCGGAGCACTAAAAACAGCGGAGGCATTACAGGAGAATAGAAAGTGTAGGGGGTTACTTAAAAAAGTAATTAGGAGAGCGAAGAGGGGACATGAAAAAACATTGGCGGTCAATATAAAGGAAAATCCTAAGGCGTTTCTAAGTATATTAAGGGCAAGAGGATAACCAGGGAAAGAGTAGGGCCTATTAGGGACCAAAGTGGCAATCTGTGTGTGGAACTGGAGGACGTAGGTGAGGTTTTAAATGATTACTTTTAATCTGTTTTCACAGTGGAGAACGCCGATGTAGGTGTAGAGATCAGGGAGGGGGATTTCGATATACTTGAACATATTAACATTGAAAGGGAGGAAGTATTAGATGTTTTAGAGGGCTTAAAAGTGGATAAACCCCCAGGCCCAGATGAGATGTATCCCAGGCTGTTGTGTGAGGCAAGGGAGGTGATAATAGGGGCTCTGACACAAATTTTAATATCCTCTCTGGCCACGGGAGAGGTGCCAGAGGACTGGAGGACAGCGAATGTGGTACCATTATTCAAGAAGGGTAGCAAAGGTACACCAGGTAATCTAGACCGGTGAGTCTAACATCAGTGGTTGGGAAACTATTGGAAAAAATTCTGAGGAACAGGATTAATCTCCACTTGGAGAGGCAGGGAATAATCAGGGATAGTCAGCATGGCTTTGTCAGGGGGAGATCAACTAACTTGATGGAATTTTTTGAGGAGGTGACTAGATGTGTGGATGAGGGTAAAGCAGTTGATGTAGTCTACATGGACTTCAGTAAGGCTTTTGATAAGGTCCAGCATGAGAGATTGGTTAAGAAGGTAAGAGCCCATGGCATCCAGGGAAATTTGGATCCAAAACTGGTTTAGTGGCAGGAGGTAGAGGGCGATGGGTCGAGGGTTGTTTTTGCGAGTGGAAGCCTGTGACCAGTGGTGTACCACAGGGATCGGTGCTGGGACCCTTGCTGTTTGTAGTGTACATTAATGACTTAGACGTGAATATAGGAGGTATGATATGTAAGTTCGCAGATGACATGAAAATTGGCTGTGTCATAAATAGTGAGGAGGAAAGCTTTAGATTACAGGACAATATAGATGGGCTGGTAAGATGGCATAATGCCAGCGGCAGCGAGGCCTCATGGTGGCCCCCCCACCCTCCACTCAGCAATGGGAGCCAAATTAAATATGTAAATTAATTTAAATAAAGGAATAAATTATTTTCTCGCTCCCGCCATCTGTCCCGGTGCGATATTGGTGCGGGTGGCCAACCCTCCCGTGCCTTCGGATACCTGTCCGGGGATCCGAGGCAGAACACTGGTGGGAAGGGGGGAGCAGGTAAGTTTCTCTGTGCAGGAGCGGGGTCAAAATAATTGCTGTAGGGGATTGTGGGAAGGGTTCGAATATAACGTTTATGTATTTTGGTGGGGGGGGTGGGGGCGGGTGGCGAAGGTCAGGTAGGCACGGGAAGTGTTTTGGGGGGAGAGGGCAAGTGATTAATTTTAAGGTTTTTGGGGGGTTGGGAGAGGGGCCTTTAAATATTTAAATTGAATGTTAGGGCTCAGAGCCTTTTAAAAATAGCATCAGCGCCTGCGCAAAGGTGGCTGACGCCATTCCCGGGGACAGACTGCCCGCCCCCTCCATGTTATCGAGGTGGGCGGCTTGCCCCGGCTATTTAAATGAGCTGCCCCACAACGTGCGGTCCACTTGGGCGGACTGCCATTGTTTTTGTCCACCACCATACTATAAATTCCAGCCCACTAAGTGACTTTTCCATCTCCCCAACCAAAACTGAGGTGGTTTACCCTTATCTGTTTAGGTAGCTTCTCCTTATCTATTTTGCTGGTTTCTCCTCAGCCCGACTGAGGTATTTTCCCATCCTCTTTGTTCACCAAGTTACTTTTCCTACTCAGCCCCACAGACGAAGTTTCCCTGAACTCCATATCTTGTTTCCTTCCTGCTCTGGCACCATTCCCCATGCCCTTTTTCTGATCTCCTCCTTTCTCCATCCTTTGCTCTACTCCTCCCCTACTGCCCTGACCCATTCATCCTCTGCCTTCCTTCTCTCCCTTCTCTCCTTTTCCTCCCTCTCTTCCTCTAGTTATCTTCCTGCCTACTGACACTTTGGGCTGAATTTTACCAGCCCCGCAATGCTGTGGGTCGTGGCGGGGAGGCCTGTAAAATGCTAGCAGGAGCAGCCCGCCACGACCCACGACACCGTGAAGGCCCCACCAGATATTAGCGGCGGTGGGGTCTTCATTGAAATTTTCAGAAGGCATTCGCATTTTCAGAAGGCTTTTGATAGGGTACCACATCAGAGGTTAGTGTATAAAATTAAAGCACACGGGATTGGGGGTAATATACTGGCATGGATTGAGAATTGGTTGACAGACAGGAAACAGAGAGTAGGAATAAACGGGTCTTTTTCCGGGTGGCAGACAGTGACTAGTGGGGTACCGCAGGGATCAGTGCTTGGGCCCCAGCTATTCACAATATATATTAATGACTTGGGTGAGGGAACTAAATGTAACATTTCCAAGTTTGCAGATGACAGAGTTGGGGGAGACTGTGAGCTGTGAGGAGGATGCAGAGAGGCTCCAATGTGATTTGAACAAGTTAGGTGAGTGGGCAAATGCATGGCAGATGCAGTATAACATGGATAAATGTGAGGTTATCCACTTTGGTTGTGAAAACAGAAAGGCAGATTATTATCTGAATGGTGATAGATTGGGAAAGGGGGAGATGCAACAAGACATGGGTGTCCTTGTACACCAGTTGCTGAAAGCAAGCGTTCAGGTGCAGCAAGCAGTTAGGAAGGCGAATGGTATGTTGGCCTTCATTGCAAGAGGATTTGAGTACAGGAGCAAGGATGTCTTACTGCAGTTATACAGGGCCTTGGTGAGACCACATCTGGAGTATTATGTGCGGTTTTGGTCTCCTTATCTGAGGAAGGATGTTCTTGCTTTGGAGGGAGTGCAAAGAAGATTTACTAGGCTGATTCCTGGGATGGCAGCATTGATGTATGAGGAGAGATTGGGTTGACTAGGCCTATATTCACTAGAGTTTAGAAGAATGAGAGGGGACCTCGGAGAAACCTATAAAATTCTAATAGCACTGGACAGGCTAGATGCAGGGAGGATGTTCCCAATGGCTGGGGAGTCCAGAACCAGGGGTCACAGTCTCAGGATATGGGGTATGCCATTTAGAACCGAGATGAGGTGAAATTTCTTCACTCAGAAGATGATGAACCTGTGGAATTCTCTACCGCAGAAGGCAGTGGAAGCCAAGTCATTAAATATATTCAAGAAGGAGATAGATATATTCAAGAAGGTGATAGATATATTTCTTAATGCCAAAGGGTTCAAGGGATATAGGGAGAAAGCGGGAACAGGGTACTGAATTTGACGATCAGCCATGAATTTTTTGAATGGCGGAGCAGGCCCGAAGGGCCTACTCCTGCTGCTATTTTCTATGTTTCTAAAATATTAAAATAAGGATAATTAAAATGCAAATTAACTTACCTGCCGAGTTTCGAGGCGCAACACTGGTGAGGGACGGGGGTGTGGGGGGATAAAATTATCAAGGCGGGCAGGGGGTGGAGCAGGGAAAACTATTCCTATTGGTTGTGGGGATGGTGAGAAGGGGTTGAAGGTCAAAGATATTGAAGTTCGGGGGGGTTAATGTTTGGAATTTCAAAAAGTGTATTTTTGGGGAGATAGGTCAATTTATGTGTTGAGGACTGGGTGGGGGGTGGGAGAGGGGATTCAATGTTAAATTAAACGTTTATTCATTTTTAAATCACACCGGCACCTTTAAATATGTCAATATATCCTGAAGAGCTTGAAGCCCTTTAAAAATGGCGGCTGCTCTGCCCCCTCCATTTAAATGAGCTCTGGTGCGTAATATTGCATGGACTGTGCAACGGCATTTCTGTGTCAGAAGGCCGCCGATGTCACAGTGCGCTGCCGTGGAGTACGGCGCGCTGATGAAATTCAGCCCTTGGTCTTGATTATCTGTATGAAACACTAGAGGAGATTAACTAGTTATTAGTGAAAAAATTTAATTACATGAGTGGAATTTTGATTAATGATTGGAATGGGAACAGATGTAGTTTCCTCAAGTTTACTTTGCTCAAAATATACTTGAAAATACAGTAATATCTATTCATTTAACTGATTGAGTTTTTACATTATTTTGTTTGAGCCTAGTTGTCTCTTTTCTCAGAACAACAAGATTTGCAACAACTTTTGACGAGCACAAATATTTTTAAGCAAGGTTTGCAAACTTCAGTTATGCCAGATGCTACTGGCCAATGACCTAACTCTATAAAAAGGGAGCATAATTTAAGAAATGAACCAACCTGACTAAATGAATCTTTTGCACAGGCATGCCAGCTTCTGCTTTGTCTACAGTAGACATTGGAGTCAACTGATTCCAAACTATCTTTATATTTGTGAATACCTTTTTTTGGTGGGTTTTGAGTTCTTCCATTTTTTTTTACAAGCAACCTGCAGGAGTTGCATGCACATAACTGGCTATAATCAGCACTGGGATGGCTCATTGCTATTTTACCAGCAGTATTATTTTTAATGACTGTTTCTGAGAACTTTCTAGTCCCTGTGTCATTGTACTCATCATTGCTTTCACTCAATTTTTTCCTTTCTGTTTGACTTCCTTTTTGCAAATTTGAAGACCTTTTAATCCAAGAGGAACATTGTTGTTTAAGGGTGGTCTTCTTGCAATTCCTGTCATCCTCACAAAAAGACGACTCAGTTGTTGAATCTTCAGAATAGTTATTTAGATTTTGGCATGTCTCACACTGCCTGATATGTTGGCATATGTAGTTGTCAAGTGTTCGATCAGTTCCATTGTATTTGGAACTGTACTTTTTGAAACAGTCAGATGGAGCAAACTCTTTTGGTTGGGAATAGGTTTTATTATGTGGGAAATTCTGGTCTTTATACTCTGAATCACAAGCTAGCTCATTGTAAAATACTCTGTTGCATTTTATACATTTGCAAATATTTTCTTGAGGATTCTTGTCCTGTTTGGGCCTGCTTCTTTCTGTTGGTGTAGTCGGCGTAAACATACTTTTTGTTTGCCCTTTGTTGTTATACTGCTTCTTTACCAACTCTGCAGTTTTCCTCCTTGCGGTTTCTTGATCCTTTTCTTTGCGTTTGTTGCTCTTCTGGATTTGCTTTTCAAAATGAACCTGCAAGTTTTGAATATGCTTAGTTTTGTCCATAACTTCACGAATTCTTTCCAGTGAGCTTGAAGCTACCAGACGATGCGAATCGTGCTTTGAACACAATTGCTTGAATTGACAAGCAGTTGGTTTTCTTGCTTGCAGCTGCCTTGGTTTGATAACATCATACAAATTGTCAACATTTTCATAAACATTTGAAGCAGGTAGACATGGATCGAGTGGATATGGGGAATTGTTCTGAGTCTCCAGCTTCTTACGTAAAAATGTATCTAACTTCTGTGCAGCATTGGTACTGAAAGTGGATGTGCGGTCAATACCTGACAACACAGATTCTGTTTCATTACAATCCAAGTGATATTTTGCCTGAATAAGAGAACCTGCTTTGACAGCTTCAGGTTTCAAGTGACTTTCATTGTTTTGAATCAGCAGTCCATGGTAATCTCTTACACAGGATTGGAAGTGATCATGCTGATTTTTATTTGACAATTCTGATTCAATGTGGACTGAAGACTCAGAAGTGGAATTGCTTCTACTCTCTGGATAATAAGTTTGAGCTTTGATAGAATTATGTCTTATGCCTGGATTATACCTCTGTGTTTCTACATTCTTGTCGCTTTTGTAAAATACTTTGCCTTTTTTATTAAAATCATTTTCTTTGTTTTGGTATTTATGATATCTGTCATTTTGATAACAGATTTGACCATTTGGGAGTACAGAATCATTCTCTCTAACAGTGGCACATGACTTGCTATATTCTGGAAACTCTAAACAGTTTATTTGTTGGAGATCAGAAACTGATGAAGTCTTGCTATGAAGCTTGTTGAATCCTTCACAATTCCTGATGGATTTTGACAGCTCTAGAAAGAACAAAATAATGAGCAAATAATAATTTGAAAAGCAGTACCCCAGCAAAATACATCAATCAAGGCAGTTAAATTGATTTGGACTATTTGCTTACATAGGAAGTAAGTGTTGACATGGACTGCTTGAGCTGAATGGCCTGTTTCTGTGTTGCAACTTCTTTAGTTAGTTAGAGATACAGCACTGAAACAGGCCCCTCGGCCCACCGAGTCTGTGCCGACCATCAACCACCCATTTATACTAATCCTACACCTATCCCATATACTTACCACATCCCCTATATTCCCCTACCACCTACCTATACTAGGAGCAATTTGTAATGGCCAATTTACCTATCAACCTGCATCTACTTCAATTTAAAAGTCATAATAGGAAGACAGCACAATGATGCAGCACATTGGAGTACCAGCATGCTGCATCATGGAGTGGAAAGATATAGGTTTGATTTCTTCTCATTTTTGAATAGCCAATCTTAGCTGTTTGCAGAATGGAGAGAGAGTTGTCAGTGACCAGCTTGACCTGATTAGGAATGGCAATCCTAATTAATCAACTGCCTCTTGGCCACAGGAATGGTATAGTCTTGGAGGGAAATATTTAGAGGGTAAACTTACGCTAGGTCAGATGAGCCAATTTTAACATTTTCAACAGTATTTGTGCTTTCACCTTATTTTACCATCTATTGCATGAGACTGCCAGTGTTTTTAATGAATTTCTGCATTATCCTAGCTAAGAATGTGGGAAGATGAACTGCTCCTATGTGATGGGCCAATGGCCACCTTTTGTGCTGTTACCGTTCTATGATTCTAAATGTGGTACAGGCAGCCTGCTCTTCTTAAAGGCAAGCTTCCTCTTAAAGGAAAGCTGTACAAAAAGATTGCTGCAAAGGAAATTCTTGGAAACTGAACACCAGGACAGACAGGGATCCGTCCAGAGGGATCCGTCACTGGAGGCATTAATACAGGTGAGCATGAAGAGAGACGCCATGGTCCTGTTGGAAAGGGGACGGAGGCAGAGACCCTCAAGAACAACCCTTGCAAGTGCGTGCAAGTGGTTGGCTAGGGAAGTCAACTCTGGACCCAAGGATCTGGTAGCAGTGCCACAAGATCTCTGATGTCCTTACGCAGGTGGTCAGCATCAGTGAATACATCTATACATCTTCACATGACATCTTCTACACACCAGATCAGCAACCACTCATGCTGCTCAATGCTCAGTGTATCCATTCGGTACTTCTGGCTGAAGATGGATGCAAATGCTTCAGCCTTGTCTTTTGCACTGATGTGCTGTGCTGCCCCATCGTTGATGATGGGGATATTTGTTGAGCCTCCTCTTCCTATTGTTTAATTGTCCACAATGATTCATGACTGGATGTGGCAGGACTGCAGAGCTTAGATCTGATCTGTTGGTTGTGGGATCACTGAGCCCTGTCTATTGCATGCTTTTTTTTAATTCTTTCATGGGATGTGGGCGTCGCTGGCCAGGCCAGCATTTATTGCCCATCCCTAATTGCCCTTGAACTGAGTGGCATGCTAAGCCATTTCGAGGGCATTTAAGAGACAACCACATTGCTGTGGATCTGGAGTCACATGTAGGCCAGACCAGGTAAGGACAGCAGATTTTCCTTCCCTAAAGGACATTAGTGAACCAGATGGGTTTTTACAACAATCGACAATGGTTTCATGGCCATCATTAGACTAGCTTTAAATTCCAGATTTATTAATTGAATTCAAATTCCACCTTCTGCTGTGGTGGGATTGGAACCCATGTCCCCAAAACAATACCTGGGACTCTGGGTTACTAGTCCAGTGACAATACCAGTACGCCACTGCGTACAGCTTCTGCTGTTTGGCATGCAAGTAGTCCTGGTTTGTAGTTTCACTAGGCTGACACCTCATTTTCTAGGTATGCCTGGTGCTGCTCCTGCGCTCTTAATTGAACCAGGGTTGGTCCCTTGGCTTGATTGCAGTGGTAGAGTGGGGGATATGCTGGGCCATGAGGGTACAGATTGTAGTTGAATACAGTTCTGCTGTTGCTGATGGCTCACAGCGCCTCATGGATGGCCAGCTTGAGTTGCTGGATCTGTTTGAAATCTATCCCATTTAGCACAGCAGTAATGCTACACAACACAATGGTGGGTATCCTCAATTTTAAGGCGGGACTGTCCAATCTTCTGGCACCTCCCCTGTATCCAATGAAGATTGGAAGATTATGGCAAACCCTTCTGCTATCTCCATCCCCCTTCGTTAATAAAATGGGATGCAAGCCATCCAGATCAGACCAGCCTTTTTAGTACCTTCCCCTCTCAATTTTTACCCTATCGATTGCCTCTACTCTCTCCATTTGTACTGGCATTTTCTCAGATTCTACTTCTTTAGTGAACACAAATACAAAGTACTCATTAAGTATATTACACTTGTCCTACGCCTCTAAGCATATATTACACTCTTTCTCCTTATATGGCCCCACTCCACCTCTTAATACCCACTTACTATTTACATGCCGGTAGAAGATTTTTGGGTTCCCTTTTATGTCGATTGCCATTTTATTCTCAAATTCTCTCTTTGCCAGTCTTATTTTCCTGTTCACCTCCCCTCTCAACCTATTATATGTGGCTTGGTTCTCACTTGAAGAATTCACCTGACTTGCATCATAAAAAAGGTTCTTTAAAATAAAGCCCCAGGACAGCTACCTGTAATATATTAGTGATTACTAGCTGGAATAGTGCTGTTTGCACAAAGTGAGCCTGTGGGTTGGGTGTGGAGGATTTCTCTGGCGGGATGGGGATGGGGTGGGTAGGTGCTGTTTGGTCTCTTTCTTTTCTGCCTTTTCAGCCTCAACAGTACAGGGGATAAAGCTGATTGCAAATAGCCGGTAGGTTATTACACTAGCTAAATTTCATTGTAAAGCAAAGTATTGGCAGGGAAGCTCGGCCAAGTGGAATGTGCCTCCTGTGGTATGTGGTAAGTCGTGGACGTACCATGTGATCTTGGTGAACATATCTGCAGGAAGTGTCTCCGGCTGCAGAAGCTTGAGCTTAGGGTTTCGGAGCTCGAGCGGCAGCTGGAGTCACTGGCGCATCTGCGAGGTGGAGGAGGTAGTCAACCCGGTGCCGAAGTGAGCACAGTCAGAGAGGGCACTTGACATGACAGCGCTTCTGATATGTCTTCCTTTTTCCTCAACCGAGGATTCCCCCCCACTGTGGTTGACAGGGCCCTCAACTGTGTCCGGCCCATTTCCCACACCTCTACTGTCACCCCTTCCCCTCCCTCCCAGAACGTGCGACAGGGTTCCCCTTGTCCTCACTTTCCACCCCATCAGCATCCATATCCAAAGGATCACCCTCCGCCATTTCTGCCTCGTCTAGCGTGATGCCACTACCAAATGCATCTTTCCCTCCCTTCCCCTGTCAACATTCCGAAGGGATCGTTCCCTCTGCGACACCCTGGTCCACTCCTCCATTACCCCCGACAGCTCGTCCCCTTCCCACGGGACCTTCCCATGCAATCGCATTCACCTCCTCTATCCTCACTATCCCAGGCCGTAAACACTCCTTTCAGGTGAAGCAGTGATTTACTTGTACTTCTTTCAATGTAATATACTGTATTCGCTGCTCACAATGTGGTCTGCTCTATATTGGGGAGACCAAACGCAGACTGGGTGACTGCTTTGCGGAACACCTCTGCTCAGTCCAAAAGCATGACCCCGAGCTTCCTGTTGCTTGCCATTTCAACACTCCCCCATCACCCCCACCCCCCCTGCTATCATGCTGACATCCCTGTTCTGGGATTGCTGTAGTGTTCCAGTGAACATCAATGTAAGCTCGAGGAACAGCATCTCATTTACCGATTAGGCGCACTACAGCCTGCCGGACGGAACATTGAGTTCAATAATTTCAGAGCATGATGGGCCCCCCATTTTACTTTTATTTTTAGTTATTTTTTCTTTTTTTTAAATATCTTTTTGTGTTTATTTTATTTTATACGGTGCTTTAATATTTCAACTCAGGTATATATTTACTTCATTTTATTTTATTTTATTTTGTCTTAGTTTGTTCAGTTTTCCTACCCACTTTTTTTCATGTTTGTACTTGTGGTTGTTCAGTTTTCAGTCCATTAACACCCTTTCTGTACTCATGCTTTGTCTTTCAACACACCATTAACATATTGTTTGCCTTTGCTCCATGATCTTCTGGTCGGTTATTCTCTGTGGCCTTGTCCTATCTGCACCTCCTTTGTTATCTCTTGCCACACCCCCCCGCTTTACTTGCTTAAAACCTTTCATGTTTCTAATATCTGCTAGTTCTGAAGAAGGGTCACTGACCTGTAACGTTAACTCTGCTTCTCTCTCCACAGATGCTGCCAGACCTGCTGAGTATTTCCAGCATTTCTTGTTTTTATTTCAGATTTCCAGCATCCGCAGTATTTTGCTTTTATAACAGTCAGAGGGACTAGAAAGCTGCCAGATGGACAAGAAGGTCAGGGTAGGTAGTGCAGGAATCCCGGAGGGCATCCCACTTTCTAACCAGTATTCAGTTCTGAGTACCGATGAGAACGGGGGTTCCTCTGTGGAGTGCAATGAGAGTCATGACCGGAACTTCACCGAACTCAGCTGTGCTGGGAGGGAGGGAAAAGGACAAGAGAGAAATAGTGATAGGGATTCCATGTTTAGAGGAACAGATAGGTGTTTTTGTGGTCGCAGACGTGATTCCAGGATGGTATGTTGCCTCCCTGGTGCGAGGGTTATGGATATCACCGAGCGGCTACAGAGCATTTTGGAGGGCGACGGTGCACAGCCGGAGGTCATGGTCCGCATTGGTACCAACGATATAGCAAGAAAGAGGGATAGGGTCCTGCAGACTGAGTTTAGGGAGCTGGGAAAGAGATTAGCAAGCAGGACAACAAGGGTAATAATCTCCGGATTACTCCCAAGGCCACATGCTAGTGAGTTTAGTAATAGGAAAATGCACCAGATGAATGCATGGCTGGAGAGATGGTGCAGGAGGGAGGGCTTTCAGATTTCTGGGGCATTGGGACCAGTCTGGGGTAGGTGGGACCTGTATAAGTTGGATGGTCTGCACCTGAACAGGACTGGGACAAATATCCTTGCAGGAAGGTTTACTACTGCTATTGGGGATGGTTTAAACCAGATTGGCAGGGGGATGCGAACCTGAGCATAGTCTTAGATAGGACAATTTCAGGGCAGGAAACAGGATGCAGAAAATTAGCAAAATTGGCGAGTGAATCTAAAAGACAGAAGAAGAAAAGGTTAAAAAGTGTGCAACACAGGAATTTGGCAGTGTTAAAGGGTATTTATTTAAATGCAAGGAATATAGTAAATAAAGCAGATATAGACACATGGCAACACAATATCATTGATATAGCGGAAACTTGGCTTAAGGAGGGGCAAGAATGGCAGCTCAACATACCTGGATATAGAGTATTTAGGTGCGATAGAGAGGGAGATAAAAAGGGGAGCGGGTGTAGTATTATTAGTCAAGGAATCAATAACAGTTTTGAGGAGGGATGATATGCCAAATGAATCATCAAACGAGGCCATATGGGTGGAACTCAGAAATAAAAAGGGGGCAGCCACATTACTAGGAGTGTACTGTAGACCCCCAAATAGTGACAGGGAGATAGAGGAACAAATATGTAGGCAAATATCTGAGTGCAATAACTTTAGGGCGGTGATGGTTGGGGATTTCAACTACCCCAATATCGACTGGGATACAAGAAGTGTGAAGTGCACAGAGGGGACAAAATTCTTGAACTGCATTCAAGAGAACTTTTTTTAGCCAGTATGTAACAAGCCCAACGAGAGGGGGCACAATTCTAGATTTAGTTTTAGGTAATGAAGCTGGGCAAGTGGATGGAGTAACACTGGGTGACCATTTTGGAGATAGTGACCATAATTGACCACACAGGTTCGACCACATTTGGAATATTGTGTTCAGTTCTGGTCGCCTCATTATAGGAAGGATGTGGAAGCTTTAGAGAGGGTTCACAGGAGTTTTACCAGGATGCTGCCTGGACTGGAGGGCATGTCCTACGAAGAAAGATTGAGGGAGCTAGGGCTTTTCTCATTGGAGCGAAGAAGGATGAGAGGTGACTTGATAGAGGGGTACAAGGTGATCAGAGTGGATAGTCAGAGACTTTTTCCCAGGGTGGATAGTGTGGAAGGCTGTTGTAGGTTGCAACGGGACATTGACAGGATGCAGAGCTGGGCTGAGAAGTGGCAGATGGAGTTCAACCTGGAAAAGTGTGAAGTGATTCATTTTGGAAGGTCAAATTTGAATGCGGAATACAGGCTTAAAGACAGGATTCTTGGTAGTGTGGAGGACCAGAGGGATCTTGGGGTCCATGTCCATAGATCGCTCAAAGTTGCCACCCAAGTTGATAGGGTTGTTAAGAAGGCGTATGGTGTGTTGGCTTTCATTAACAGGGGGATTGAGTTTAAGAGCCGCAAGGTTATGCTGCAGCTCTATAAGGCCCTGGTTCGACCACACTTGGAATACTGTGTTCAGTTCTGGTCGCCTCATTATAGGAAGGATGTGGAAGCTTTAGAGAGGGTGCAGAGGAGATTTATCAGGATGCTGCCTGCATTGGAGGGCATGTCCTACGAAGAAAGATTGAGGGAGCTAGGGCTTTTCTCACTGGAGCGAAGAAGGATGAGAGGTGACTTGATAGAGGGGTACAAGATGATGAGAGGCATAGATAGAGTGGATAGCCAGAGACTTTTTCCCAGGGTGGAAAGGGCTATCACCAGGGGGCATAATTTTAAGGTGATTGGAGGAAGGTTTAGGGGAGATGTCAGAGGTAGGTTCTTTACACAGAGAGTGGTGGGTGCGTGAAATGCGCTGCCAGGGGTGGTAGTAGAAGCAGATATATTAGGGGCATTTAAGCGACTCTTGGATAGGTACATGGATGATAGTAGAATGAAGGGTAGGTAGTTAGTTTGATCTTAGAGTAGGTTAAAGGTTCGGCACAACATCGTGGGCCGAAGGGCCTGCACTGTGCTGTACTTTTCTATGTTCTATAATACAGTTAGTTTTAGCATAATCATGGAAAAGGACAAAGATAAAACAGGAGCAAAGGTTCTAAATTGGGGGAAGGCAAATTTTACAAAACTGAGAGGTGACTGGATATAGCTACTTGAAGGAAAATCAGTGGCAAACCAGTGGGAGGCATTCAAAAGCAAGATATTACAGGCACAATGTAGGCATGTCCCCACAAAGATAAAGAGTGGCACTGCCAAATCTAGAGCTCCCTGGTTATCTAGAAGCTTACAGGTTAAGTTAAAGCAAAACAAGAAAGCTTATAATGATCACAAATATCTTAATACTTTAGAAAGCCTAGAGAAGTATAGAAAGTGCAGGGGTGACGTTAGAAAAGGAAATTAGAAAAGCAAAGAGAGGACATGAAAAATTATTGGCAGGTAAAATCAAGGAAAACCCGAAGATGTTTTATCAGTACATTAAGATTAAGAGAATAATTAAGGAAAGGATAGGGCCTATCACAGATGTACAGGGGAACTTATGCGTGGATGCAGAAGATGTGGGCAGGGTTCTTAATTACATTTTTGTCTCTGTCTTCACAAAGGAGAGGATTGATGCAGACATTGCAGTTAAAGAGGTGGAGTGTGAAATATTAGATAAGATCAGCAGAAGGAGAGAGGAAGTGCTTGAGGGTCTGACATCCCTGAAAGTGGATAAATCGGCAGGACCGGATGTTTTGCATCCCAGGCTGTTAACAGGGAGGAAATAGCAGATGCGCTGAGGATCATCTTCAAATCCTCACTAGATACAGGTGAGGTACCAGATGATTGGAAGTCTGTGAATGTTGTACCATTGTTTGAGAAGGGTGTGTGGGATAAGCCAGGTAATTATAGGCCAGTCAGTCTGACCTCAGTGGTGGGTAAATTGTTAGAATCTATTCTGAGGGACAGGATAAACTGTCACTTTGAAAGGTACGGATTAATGAAGAATAGTCAGCATGGATTTTCTAAGGGAAGGTCATGTCTTACTAACTTGATAAGAGTTTTTTTAAGGATGTAGCAAGGAGGATTGATGAGGGTAGTGCAGTGGATGTGTTTACATGGATTTTAGTAAGGCATTTGACAAGGTCCCGCATGGCAGACTTGCCAGTAAAATGAAAGCCCATGGGATACAGGAGAAGGTGCAGGTTGGATCCAGAATTGGCTGAGCGACAGGAAACAAAGGGTAGTAGTCGACGGATGTTTTTGTGCATAGAAAGCAGTTTCCAGTGGTGTTCCACAGGGCTCAGTGTTGGGTCCCTTGCTGTTTGTGGTATATATTAATGATTTGGACTTAAATGTGGGAGGCATGATTGGGACATTTGCTGATGACACAAAAATTGGCTGTAGTTGCTAATGAAGAGGAGAATCGTGGACTCTGGAATGATATCAATGGTTTGGTTGAGTGGGTGGAAAAGTGGCAAATGGAATTCAATTCTGAGAAGTGTGAGGTGATGCATTTGGAGAGGGCAAATAAAGCGAGGGAATATACAATAAACAGGAGGATATTGAGAGAGGTAGAATAAGTGGGAGACCTTGGAGTGCATGTCCACAGGTTCCTGAAGCTGGCAGGACAGGTAGAGTAGTGAAGAAGGCATATGGATTTCTTTCCTTTATTGGCCAAGATATAGAGTACAAAAGCAGGGATGTGATGCTGGAGCTGTATAGAGTGCTGGTTAGGCCGCAGCTGGAGTATTGCTTGCAGCTGTGGTCACCACATTACAGAAAGGACATAATTGCTCTGGAGAGAGTGCAGAGGAGATTTACAAGAATGTTTCCAGGGCTTGAGGGTTGCAGCTATGAGGAAAGATTGGATAGGTTGGGGTTGTTTTCCCTGGAGTTGAGGAGGCTGAGGGGTGTCTTGATAGAGGTGTACAAAATTATGAGGGGCCTAGATAAAGTAGACAGAAAGAACCTGTTTCCACTGGCAGGAAGGTCAGTTACCAGGGGACACAGATTTAAGGTGATTGGTAGAAGGATTAGAGGGGACATGAGGAGAAATCTTTTCACCCAGAGGGTGGTGGGTGTCTGGAATTCACTGCCAGGATCGATGGTGGAGGCAGAAACCCTCAATTCTTTTAAAAGGTACCTGAACATGCATCTGAAGTGCTGTAACCTGCAGGGCTATCAACCAGGTGCTGGAAGGTGGGATTAGTTTGGGTGGATAGCTTATTCGGCCAGTGTGGGCACAAAGGGCTGAATGGCCTCCTTCTGTGCTGTATTTTGTTCTATGTTCTATACACCCTCTTTTTTTTTGTTTCATCATAATCTCTATCTTTCTCGTTATCCAAGGAGTACTGTTTTTGGTTCCCTTACCTTTCGACCTTGTTGGAATGTACCTAGCCTGTGTCTGAAGCTGCTCTTCCTGTCAGTCTTTGGTTCCATTTTACCCTGGCTAGATCTCTTTTCATCATGTTGAAATTAACCCTCTTCCAATCTAAACGTTCTACCTTATTTCGTTCCACGCTTTTCTGCATTACTCGTCTAAACCTTATGACATGATGATCACATTTAAAGAAAGAAATCAAAATGTTCAGCAAAAATATATTACTTAAAAAATAAAAACTCAGCAAGCAAGATCCATCCGTGGCTTACTAAGGAGGTTAAAGATAGTATTAGATTCTTCTTCTTTGGCCTCCTTGTCTCGAGAGACAAAGGGTAAGCGTCTGGAGGTGGTCAATGATTAGATTAAAAGAAGAATATTAGTAAACCTGACGATTGGGAGTGTTTTAGAAACAGGCAAAGAACGACCAAAAAATTGATAAGGGAAAAAATAAAATGAGAGTCAATTAGCCAGGATTATGAAAACAGATTGTATATGCCTTTAAAAGTATATATAAATGAGGTGAGGAGCTAAAGTAAACGTTCATCCCTTAGAGACAGAAAGAAGAGAAATTATCATGGGGAATGAGGAACTGGCCAAGACATTATGCAAATATGTTGTGTCTGTCTTCACAGTAGAAGACACAAATTAAATATCAGAAATAGAGTGTAACTAAGGGGCTAATAAGAGTAAGGAACCTAAGGTAATTAATATCAGCAGACAAAAAGTATTGGAGAAACCTAAGAGACTAAAATCTGACAAATCCCCAGGATTACTCCCAGTACCACATGCAAGTGAGTACAGAAAAAGGATAAAGCAGATGAATGCATGGAAAGATGGTGCAGGAGGAAGGGTTTTAGATTCCTGGGACATTGGGACCAGCTTTAGGGGAAGAGGAGACACTTACAGGCTAGACATAAACAGAACCGCGACCTATTTCCTTGTGGGGCGATTTGCTCGTGCTATGGGGGAGGGTTTAAACTAACCTGGCAGGGGTGTGGGAACAAGGAGCTAATACTAGAGAGGAATGCCAAGGGACACAGAATACTGGGAGAGGCAGATAGCACTAGAGTAAGAAATAGTAAGTTATTAGGTGGGGTCAGAGTAAGGGGGAAAGTCATAAAGTCGAAATTAGGTTCACTGTGTATGTATGTGAATGCACGATGTGTGTTAAATAAGATTGGTGAGTTGCAAGCGCAGATAGGCACATAATGTGATGTTGTATCTATAAGGGAGACCTGGCTCAAGGAAGGGTAGGACTGGGAATTAAATATTGCTAGACACAAGGTGTTCAGGAAAGATAGGAAAGGGGTGGCAGTATTGATTAAGGAGAACATTGCAGTGCTGGAGAGAGAGGATGTCCTAGAGGAATCAAGGACAGAAACTATTTGGCTAGAGCTAAGGAACAAAAAAGGTGCAGTTTCATTGCTCAGTGCAATCTATAGGCCACCAACTAGTGAGAAAAATGTACAAGAACAAATTACAGAGAATTACAGAGATATGCAAGAATTATAGACTGGAATAGTAGTAAAGGGCAGAGAGGGGCAAGAGTTCCTAGAGTTTGCTCAGCAGAATTTTCTGCAACAGTATGTTTCCAGTCCAACAAGAAAGGTGGCATTGATAGACCTGGTTTCTGGGAATGAGGTGGGCCAAGTCGATCAAGTGTTAGTAGGAGAACATTTAGGGACAGTAATTAATGTATCATAAGGTTTAAGTTGGAAAAGAGCAAGGAACAATCCACAGTAAGAATAATTAACTGGCAGGAAAGTAACTTCAATGGGATAAGAATGGATCTGACAGATAACTTGGAGTCAAAAGTTGGCAAGCAAAACTGGAATGAACAATGGGCTGCCTTTAAAGAAGAGATAGTTTGAGCACAGTCAAGGTATATTCCCTCGAAGGGGAAACAAATCCAGAGCTCCCTGGATGACAAAAGAGATAGAGATTAAGATGAAGAAGAAAAAGTGTGCTTATGACAGATGTCAGGTGAATAATACAACCAAGAACCAGGCTGAATAGAGGAGTTTCAGAAGGGAATTGAGAAAGCAGATAAGAGAATATTGCTGAAAATAGAGACATTTTGTCAAAGCTTTTTGTCTTGCACTCATCAGGACAATTCGCAAGAATATCAATGTAAGGGAAAGAAACAACTTTATACTGTATGAGAAGAGAGTGCTGATTGGATGGCAAGTGGACTCTGATTGGTAGAGGTGTTGCCATGGAGAATGCACCAGTTTATGGTGACTGACAGTTAACTACCAAGCTTTGTTTGAAATTTAAACCAGGCAGCTTGACTTTGATTGGTCAAGACATTGCCCTGAGGAATGAGCCAGTGAATGGCTGTCAGTTATTTTATGTAGCTGAAACAGGCGCAATGTGTGTCCAACATTAGATGTGATTTCGCAAGTGGACAACATTTTCTAAATAATCCTCAGTGTGCTAAGAATTATGCTGACAAAAAATTTAGGGTTCTCAGTCGGGCTTACAGTGTGGTACATTTGCATGTACTGGAAGCTGAAATGGGCTCAATGTGTGTACATGTTCTATCTGCCTGCAAAAAACAGGGCCCTGTGTATTAATATATGTAGCTTTCAGTACGTGCAAATACACCATACTGCAAGCTCTACTGACAAGCTTAAATTGGTTGTCAGCGTGTTCTTGCGAATTATCCTGATGAGTGCAAGATGAAAATCTTAGACAACATGTCTGTATTTTCAGCAATACTCAAGTTCTGTACTACCAAACGACAAAATAAGAGAATCAAAGAGAGAGTATGGAAATAGACTGGCAGCTAACATAAAAGGGAATCCAAAAGTCTTCTATAGGCATATTAATTGTAAAAGGGTGGTAAAAGGAGGTGTGGGGCCTATTGAGGACCAAAAGGGCCATGGCTGAGGTATTAAATGAATACTTAGCATCTGTCTTTACCAAGGAACAAGATGCTGCGCAGGTCATGGTGAAAGAGGAGGTAGTTGAGACACTTGAAGGGGTTTAAATTGATAAGGAGCAGGTATCGGATAGGCTGTCTGTACTTAAAAGTTGATAAGGCTCCAAGACCAGATGAGATGCATCTGAGGATACTGAGAGAAGTGAGAGTGGAAATTGCAGAGGCACTGGCCATCATTTTCTAATCTTCCTTAGACTCAAGGGTGGTGCCAAAGGACTAGAGAATTGCATATGTAAAAAAGCTTGTAAAGATAAGCCCAGCAACTACAGGCCAGTCAGTTTAACCTCAGTGGTGGAGAAGGTCCTAGAAATTATAAGTCGGCACAAAATTAATAGTCTCTTGGACAAATGCGGGTTAATAAGGAAAGCCAACATGGAATTTTTAAGGGCAAATCATCTTTTACTAATTTGCTTGAGTTTTTTAATGAGGTAATAGAGAAGGTTGATCACGCTATTGATGTGGTGTACATGGGCTTCCAATAGGCATTTGATAAAGTGCCACATAACAGGTTTGTCAGCACATTTAGAGCCCATGGAATAAAAGGGCTAGTAACAATATGATACAAAATGGACTGAATGACAGGAAACACAGTAGTGGTTAATGGTTGTTTTTTTGGACTGGAGGAAGATATATAGTGGAGTTCCCCGGGGTTGGGACCCTTGCACTTCCTGATATATATTAATGACCTCGACTTTGGTGTACAGGGCACAATTTCAAAATTATTGGACTATACAAAACTTGGAAGTATTGTGAACTGTGAGGCGGATAGCGTAGAACTTCAAAAGGACATCGACAAGTTGGTGGAATGGATGGAAAAGTAGCAGATGAAATTTAATGCAGAGAAGTGTGAAGTGATTCATTTCGGTAGAAAGAACGCAGAGAGCCAATATAAAATAAAGGGTACAATTCTAAAGTGAGTGCAGGAGCAAAGGGACCTGGGTGTATATTAGCATAAATCATTGAAGGTGGCAGGACAAGTTGAGAGCGCAGTTCATAAAACATATAGCATCCTAGGCTTTATCAATGGGGGCATATAGTACAAAAGCAAGGAAGTTATGCTAAACCTGTACAAAACACTGGTTCGGCCTCAACTGGAGTATTGCATCCAGTTCTGAGCACCACAATTTAGGAAGGATCTGAAGGTATTAGAGAGGGTGCAGAAAAGATTCGTGAACGTGGTTCCAGGGATGAGGAACTTCAGCTACTTTGATAGATTGGAGAAGAGAAGGTTGAGAGGCAATTTGATAGAGGTATTCAGAATCATGAGGGGTCTGGACAGAGTAGATGGGGAAAAACTGTTCCCATTGATAGAAAGATTGAAAACGAGAGGGCACCCATTTAAGGTAATTGGCAAAAAAAACAATGGAGGCATGAGGAAAATCTTTTTTGTGCAGCGAATGGCTAGGCTCTGGAATGCACTGCCTGAGAGTGTGGTGGAGGCAGGTTCAATCGAGACATTCAAGAGGGAATTGGATTATTATCTGAAAAGGAAGAATGTACAGGGTTAAGGGGAGAAGGCAGTACGTGAGTTGCTCTTGCAGAGAGCCAGCACAGACATGACAGGCTTTTCTGTGCTGTAACCTTTCTATGATTCTATGATGGCCTACATCCCAGGCTTCTAAAAGAGGTAGCTGTAGAGATAGTGGATGCGCTGGTTATGATTTTCCAAGATTCTCTTGATTCTAGAACAGTCCCCATGGATTGGAAGTTAGCAAATGTAACACTGCTATTCAGCAAAGGAGGGAGAAAACAGGGAACTACAGGCCAGTTAACCTGACATCAGACATCGAGAAAATGCTGGAATCTATTATTGAGGCTGTCTTAGCAATGCACTTTAAAAAATGATAGTATGATGAGACAAAGTCAGCAAGGTTTTACAAAAGGGAAATTGTGTTTGACAAGTTTATTCAAGCTTCTTGTGGATGTAACCAGTGGGTAGATAAAGGGGAATCAGTAGATGTAGTATACTTGGATTTCCAAAAGGCATTTGGTAAGGTGCCACACAGAAGGTTAATATGCAAGGTAAGGGCTCAGGGATTTAGGGGCAATATATTAACATGGATAGAGAGTTGGTTAACAGGCAGGAAGCAGAGACAACCGTGCACAGCCCATTTCCTGCACCTCTACCCTCTCCCCTTCCCCTCCCTCCCAGAACCGTGACAAGGTTCCCCTTCTCCTCACTTTCCACCCCACCAGCCTCCACATCCAAAGGATCATCCTCCACCATTTCCGCCATGTCCCGCGTGATGCCACTACCAAATGCATCTTCCCCTCCCCTCCCTTGTCAGCATTCTGAAGGCATCGTTCCCTCCGCGACACCGTGGTCCACTCCTTCATCACCCCCGACAGCTCGTCCCCTTCCCACGGCACCTTCCCATGCAATCGCAGGAGATGTAATTCCTGCCCTTTTACCTCCTCTCTCCTCACTATCCAAGGCCCCAAACACTCCTTTCAGGTGAAGCAGTGATTTACTTGTACTTCTTTCAATACTGTATTCGCTGCTCACAATGTGGTCTCCTCTACATTGGGGAGACCAAATGCAGATTGGGTGACCGCTTTGTGGAACACCTTCGCTGAGTCCGAAAACATGAACCCGAGCTTCCTGTTGCTTGGCATTTCAACACATCCCCTGCTCTCATGCCCACATCTCTGTCCTGGGCTTGCTGCAGTGTTTTAGTGAACATCAACACAAGCTCGAGGAACAGCATTTACCGATTAGGCACAGTACAGCCTACTGGACTGAACATTGAGTTCAGTAATTTCAGAGCACGATTGCCCCCCTTTTTTATTTTAATTTTATTTTAATTTGTTTCATCATTCATTTTTTTTACTTGCCCACTGCTTTTTTTTCATTTTTGTGCTTTTGGCCTGGGCTGTTCGTTATTCGGTCATTTAACATCCTCTCTGCACTAACGCACTAACTCTTCACCACACCATCAACACAACCTTTGCCTTTGCTCCGTGAGCTTCTGGTCAGTTATTCTCTGTGACCCTCTGTCCTTTGAACACCTTCCCTTTTGTTATCTTTTGCCCCACCCCCACTTTATTTGCTTAAAACCTATTACATTTCTAATCTTTGCCAGTTCTGATGAAACGATAACTCTTCTTTCGCCACAGATGCTGCCAGACCTGCTGAGTATTTCCAGCATTTTTTGTTTTTATTTCAGATTTCCAGCATCTGCAGTATTTTGCCTTTATTATACGAGAATCATTGTTGTGGCCTCAGCTATTTACAATCTATATTAATGTCTTAGACGAGGACGCCAAGAGTAATGTGTCTATGTTTATGATGATACAAGGCTACGTGGGAATGTAAGCTGTGAGGAGGACACAAAGAGAATTCAAAGAGATATAGATAGGCTAAGTGTGTGGAATATAATGTGGGAAAGTGTGAATTTATTCACTTTGGTATGTAGTTAGTAGTTGGTTAGTATGCAGGCATAGCAAGTAAAAGAAAAGCTAATAGAATGTCAACGTTTATTGTGAGGGGAATTGAATAAAAAAGTAGGGAGGTTATGCCACAGTTATACAGGGCATTGGTGAGACTACATCTGGAGAATTGTGTACAGTATTGGTCTCCTTATTTAGGGAAGGATGTAAATGCTTTGGAATCAGTTCAAAGAAGGTTTACTAGACTAATACCTGGAATGGGCAGGTTGCCTGATAAGGAAAGGTTAGACAGGCTAGGCTTGTATCCGCTGGAGTTTAGAAGAGTAAGAGGTGACTTGATTGAAACAGATAAGATCCTGAGGGGTCTTGACAGGGTGGATGTGGAAAGGGTGTTTCCCCTTGTGACAGAATGTAGAACGAGGGGTCACTGTTTAAAAATAAGGGGTTGCCCATTTAAGACAGAGATGAGGAGAAATGTTTTTCTCTCAGGGTCGTGAGTCTTTGGAACTCTTCCTCAAAAGGCGGTGGAAGCAGAATCTTTGAATATTTTTAAGGCAGAGGTGGATAGATTCTTGATAAGCAAGAGGGCGGAAGGTTATCAGGGGAGGCGGGAGTGTGGAGTTGAATGTGGAGTTCCAATCAAATCAGCCATGATCTTGTTGAATGGCGGAGCAGGCTCGAGGGGCCGAGTGGCCTACTCCTGCTCCTAATTCATATGTTTGTATGGTAGTAAGAATAGAAAAGACCCATTTTTTCAATGCCGACTGAGGAAGAGGGTATTTGAGGATCAGGATCTCAAACCCAAGACTAAGATAATGGTTTACTGGGCAGCAGGGATCCCTGCACTCCAATGTGCCTTGAAGACTTGGATAACCTATAGCAAGCATCTCATATTACTGGAGAAGTACCACCAGAGGTGCCTTCGCAAGATCCTCCAAATCCAGTGACAAGAAAGGCGGTCCAACGGCATTGTCCTCTCCCAAGCCAACCTCCGCAGCATGGGTCGCTAATCACTCAAAACCATCTGTTTTGGCTGGGACATGTCGTTTGCATGCCTGACACCAAACTCACGAAGCAGCTGTTCTACTTAGAACTTGATGGCAGCAGGAGACTCCCATGAGGACAGTGGAAACGCTTTAGAGATGTGCTTAAAGCATCCCTGAAGAGATCAAACACCCAATCCACTTGTGGCTCGTGACTGTCCTAGATGGAGAAAGCTCATTTGGGAAGGCATCTTATACCTCGAGGGACTTCGTTGGGATAATGCGGAGGTGAAGTTGAGGATTCAGAGGGAGCGCACAGACCTCCAAACTACTCATCTACCTGGCCCTTCAAGCATCACCTGCCCCTCATGTGGCTGCAGATCTCACATTGGACTGATCAGCCATCTCAGAACCCATGGAACTGGAGAGGAAGCAAGTCATCCTCGATCCCCAGGTACTGCCTAAGAAAAAAAGTAGAAAAGCAGAATAGTTTTTAAAAGTCATGAAACTTAGAAATGTTGTTGTTCAGAGGGACTTAGATGTACTTGCACAAGGAACACAGAAAGGTAGCATGCAGGTACCGTAAGCAATTAGAAAGGAAAATGGTATGTTGCCGTTTGTTGCAAGGGAATTGGAGTATAAGTGTAAGGAAGTCTTGCTACAATGGTACGGGGCTTTGGTGAAACCACACCTGAAGTACTGTGCACAGTTTTGGTCTCCATAGCAAAGGAAGGATATACTGGCCTTGTAGGTGGTGTAGCGAAGGTTCAGTTGTTTAGTTCCTGAGATGAGAGTGTTGTCCTATGATAAGAGGCTGAGTAAATTGGGTCTATGCTGTCTGGAGTTTAGATGAATGAGAGATGATCTCATTACACCATACAAGATTCTGAAGGGGCTTGGCAGGATAGACACTGAGAGGTTCTTTCCCCGACTGGGAAATCTAGCACATGGGGCATAGTCTCAGGATAAGGGTCCAATCATTTCGGACTGATGTGAGGAGAAATTTCTTCATTCATAGGGTTGTGAAATTTGGAAATCTCTACCCCAGAGGGCTGTAGATGCTGTTTGAAGGCTGAGATAGACAGAATTTTGGTCTCTCGGGGAATTGAGGGATATGGGGAGCAGGAGGGAAAGCAGAGTTGAGGCTGAGGATCAGCCATAACCATATTGAATGGCGGAGCAGGCTTGAGGGACTGATTGATTGTGATGTCTCCTCTGACGATAAGGATGTGGAGGAGGTGCTGACCAGGTGACGTATGATGTGACACCCCATGGAACACAGATAAGGCATAGTGAGTTACGTGCCAGGGAGGTTAGGGATGTGCTAACACATAAAAGGTTTCTTGTGACCATTATGACTTCTGTGACACATTCGAATAAAACATTACCTTCATGAAGCACTGCTGTCGCTGCCTTCATGTTGCACTCTTTTGCCCAGGTGCACAGCACAATTGGCAAGGATGAGCAGCTGACCAAACGTTGCGCTTCTAGCCCATTGAGGGAGACAGACTATAGATGAGGTCTCAAAGGTCAACAAGAATTGGAAGGAGAAGCAGCAACAGTGCGTAAGGCCTTTATTGAATGGTACAACCATCGCGAGGCTTAACATCTACATAGTCTATTCACCCGTGAACCCCAAGCACAGCTAGGGGTTCTTCTTAAATCTCTTACATGTGCTCCTAGGCTGCGCTCACCATGCAGCTGAGTTGGAGGCAGGATGCTAACCTTGCTGCCCTGTGGCTTGGGATGACCTTGGCTCGTCCTCTGGCTGCCTGAGGCCTCAAGGTACAGGACCCTCCTCTGTTGTCTTGGCTACTCGAGGTGCTGGTGTCACTGGCCAAGGAGCTGAAGAGCCACTGTCCATGCCAGGAGTACGCTGAGTGGAACAACCAGATGCCGCAGGAGCTGAAATGTCCGAGGATCTGGTGGAGACTCCCAAGCACAGCGTTCCCCCTATCGCCTTGCCTCTGCTGTATTGAGCTGATGGACAAGGTGATGGCATGCAAGGCTGCATGCATCTCTGGCATCCACTTAGTGATCTGCTGGATCAGGCTCTTTGAGGGTCACCAGTCTTTCGATGGAGGAAGGCATTCATACACAGCATTCATGGCCTGGATGAACACTTCCATTGTCCGCGTATGGCTGCGCAGCTTCTGGCAGCTCAGCCAGATGTTCCCTTACCTCTCGCTGCAGTTCCAGCAATTGCCATATTGCCAATGACTCCAGAGGCCTGTCATCAGCCTGGGCTCAGTATCGGCTTGGCCTCCCACATCCCTCCGACTGTCAGTGGCCTTGGCTGTCACAGCTTCCGTCAGCTGCTCAGGCATATATGTGCTGCGCTCATCAGGTTGTGACCCTGAATTTAAGTGCGATTGTATGCCTGCTGACATGACAGTATCTGAGCAGATGGAAGTTGCAGGGGAATGACGTGCCGGTGCGCTCTCTGAGGATCCATCCTCCTCCTCGGAGGCAGCCGGCTGGCAACTGGTCTATCCACCCTGACCTGCATTAGAGAACAGATACATTGAAGGGTTAAGGGCCGCCCATTTTCCTCAGTTTAACCATCCTGCTGTGGATCTCCATGTGTCCAGTGGTGGACACATGAGTACAATGCTTTGTGTATGCCAAATGCACCCTTGTGCCCCTCCACATGTTCACTCACCCTCTTGGTTGGGAACTCCTGATTCATCTTCAGTGGTAGTTTCGCTGCTCTGGTGCCCTGCCATTTCCAAGGGCTCCATGGGTGTCACGTCACCCCACCACTGGTCTTGCCCCTTTCCTGATTGTTATATGCTGTCTTTGCGTGCAAGCACAAGAAAGAGCATTGTTGGTTTCCCTGCGGAGACAACCACAATGTTTGTGCAGGTGGCAACCCAGCTGTGAGGGCACACCAATGCCTCCTGCATGCGGCGCCCTTATGGGCGTCAGAAATGGCAGACAGGTGCTTCTCACTGAGATGTTGCCATGTCTCTGGCATACTGCCTGACCACTTTGCCATTAACTGGGCGGTTACACTCTCTCTTCACCAATTGCACCCTCTCGTGTAGCTACATGCAAGCCTCACTGAGATGTCGTCATGCCTCTGGCATACTGCCTGACCACTTTACCATTAACTGGGAGGTTACTCTCTCTCCACCAAATGCACCCTCTCATGTTGCTACATGCAAGCCCCAAAGGGAGTAGAGTCATAGAGTCATTTACAGCATAGAAGAGGCCATTTGGCCCATCGAATCTATGCTGGCTTTCCATGGAGCTAAGCTGCCAGTCCCACTCCCTGGCTTGATCCCTGTAGCCCCGCAAGTCTATTTCTCTCAGGTGGCTATCCAACTTCCTCATGAAGTCATTGATCATCTTTGCTTCTACCACACTTATGGGCAGTGAGTTCCAAGTCATTACCATCCGCTGCATAAAAAAGTGCTTCCTCGTATTCCCTTTGCGTCTTTTGCCCAAATCCTTCAATCTGTGTCCCCTAGTCCTTGTACCATTTGTTAATGGGAACAGCTTTTTCTTGTCTAACTCACTGCATTTCTTTCATCAACCTTCTCTGTTACTTAATCAAAAAATACCATTAGATTTTTCAAGCATGATCTGCCTTTTGCAAATCCATGCTGGCTATCCTTAATTGAACCTCTCTAAGTGTCTGTTGATATTTTCCCTGATCATAGTTTCTAAAACCTTACCCACTACTGCTGTTAAACTAACTGCTCTGTAGTTTCTATGACTGTCCTTACACCCTTTCTTGAATAAGGGTGTTACATTTGCTGCTCTCCAATCCTCTCGCACCTCTCCCATATCCAGGGAAGATTGGAAGATTATGGCAAGACCTTGCGCTATCCCCACCCCCACTTCCTTTAGCAACCTAGGATGCAAGCCATGTGGACCAGGTGACTTATCTACCTGAAGCATAGCTAATTTTTATCTTATCCATTGCCTCTACTCTCACTGCTTCTGTTGATATTTTGTCAGCTTCCATTTCCTGAGTGAGCACTGATACAAAATACTCATGTACATTAGCCTTGCCCTGCGCCTCTAAGTATATAATACCCTTGCTGCCCCTAAAAGGTCCCACTCCTCCTCTTACTACTCGCTTACTATTTGCATGCTGGTAGAAGATCTTTATGTTGACTGCCATTCTGTTTTCATATTCTCTCTTTGCCAGTCTTATTTTCTTTTCCACCTCCCCTCCCAACCTATTGTATATGGCTTGGTTCTCACCTAATGAGTTCACCTGACATGCATCAGACACCCTCATTTTTGTTTCATCATCATCTCTATCTCCCTCGTCAACCAAGGAGCCCTGTTCTTGGTTCCTCTACCTTTCACCCTTATTGGAGTGTTCCTAGCCTGTACCTGAAGCATCTCTTCCTTAAAGTTAACCCGTTGTTCTGACACAGCACTTCCTGCCAGTCTTTGTTTCCATTCTATCCCAGCTAGATCTCTTCTCATTGCGTTGAAATTAACCTGCCTCCACTAGACTTTCTACCTTATTTTGTTCCTTGCTTTTCTGCATTACTTGTCTAAACCTTATGATGTGATGATCACTCTTACCCCCCACAGACACTTGGTCCACCTCATTTCCCAGCACCAGATCCATCAATGTCTCTTTTCCAGATGGGCTGAGAACATATTGATCAAGGAAGTTCTCCGGAACACATTTTAAAAATTCCTCCCCCTCCTTAGCCTTTACTCTAAAAAAAATTTCCCAAATGATGTTTGGGTAATTAAATATCACCACTGTATAGTGCTTGCACATCTCTGTGATTTCCCTGCAGATATACTCCTCTTTCTCTCTCTCACTATTTGGAGGCCTATAGAATACCTCTAGTAGTGTGATCATACCATTTTTGCACCTCAACTCTAACCAAATGGATTCTGTCCTTGTCTCTTCAAGGATATCCTCCCTTTCCAGCACTACAATGCCTTCCCCAATCAGGACTACCGCCTTTGTGGACCAAATGAGATCATTGATGCGCTTGTGGAACTGGATTCTTTGGGTGACCCCACGGCAGCTGACCTCCTCTGGATTCTCCATCCAGACTTGGTTGGTCAGGCAAGTGGTCTCCTCCTCCACCTGTCCCTGAAGAAGAGGATCTTCTACCTTGCCATTGCAGCCTGCAGGGAGGCATTGCTGAATCGTTGGGCCACCTTCTTAGCAGTCAGGCAGGCAAGTAAAGGCTCTTTCATTGCAGGCAGGCAGGCAGCGACTCCTTGAAAGCAAGCAGCACGCAGGCAGAGCCTCTTTGAAAGCAAGCCAGAGGTAGGCCGAGCCTCTTTGAAAGCCTCTTTGAAAGCAGGCAGCAGGCAGGCAGAGCCTCTTTGAAAGCAGGCAGGCAGTGGTTCTTTGAAAGCAGGCATCAGTAAATGCTGCACTGGCAGCCCTTTAATTATGGCGCCAGCACCTGCTGCAGCATCACCCGATGCCGTCTTGTTTCCCGCCTCTGCAGTTCAATTGGGAGGTTCCTGTGCCTCCCCTGAGTTAATTGGCCAGCTGCTGTGAGATTGCTTGCGGCTGGCTGCTGAATGCCTGAATGAACGCCATTGGGATCTGTGGCCTTGCCGCAAAATCCAGCCTATATCCCAGGACACTAATGAGTGTGGAGTCATGCCCAAGAATTGGACATTGGCCCATCTTTAAGAAGGAAGATAGAGATAATCCAGTTAATTTCAGATCAGTTAGCTTAACATCTGTAATGTGAAAAATTTTCAGTCTTCATTTAATACCTGGTTGTTTTCATTGTTAGTAGAAACAGCAACTTACATTTACATAGCACATTTAATGCAGCAAAATGTCCCAAGTGCTTCAAAAAAGTATTATCAAACAAAATTTGATGCTGAGACACAGAAGATGTTATCAGGTTAGATAACCAAAAGCTTGGTTAAAGCTGTAGGCTTTAACGAGCATTTTAAGGCGGAGAGAGCAGTAGAGTGGTGGAAACATTTAGGGAGAAAAGTCCAGAGCTTAAGGCCTTGGCAGCTGAAAGCACCACTGCCAATAGTGGAGCAATTAAAATTGGGGATCCGTAAGTTGCCAGAATCAGAGGCGCATGGAGGGAGATCCAGAAAGCTTGTACGGGCTGGCGATGTTACAGAGGTAGGGAGGGGTGAGGTGATGGAGTGCTTTGAAAAAAAGGATGAGAATTTTAAAATTGATGTGTTGCTGCACTGGGAGCCAATGCAAGTCAGCAAGCACAGGAGTGATAGGTGAATGGGACTTAGTGCGAGTTAAGGGCAGCAGAATTTTGGATGAGCACAAATTTATGTAGGGTGGAAGATGGGAGGCCAGACTGGAGAGCATTGGATTAGTTAAGGCCAGAGGTAACAAAGGCATGGATGAGGGTTTCAGCAGCAGATGAACATGGTCAGAGTTGTGCGATGTTACAGAGATGGAAGTCTTGGTGATGGAGCGGATATGTGATCGAAAGCTCATCTCGGGGTCAGACACAACACCAAGGTTGCGAATGGTCTGGCTTAGCTTCAGGCAGTTACCAGGGACAGCAATAGAATTGATAGCTATGCGCGGCCGTCAAAGAGTAGATAGATCGGGTACCGACTAGACTCATTGTCAGGGGGGGGAAAGACCCTTCCTTTCCCAAAGCTAGAGCTCCATGGATAATTAAAGATATAGAGATTGAAATTGCATAGGAAAAGGAAACTTATGACAAATGTCTGGTTAATAATTCAGTATAGAACCAAACAGCACATAAAGTACAAGGGAGAACCGAGAAAGGGAATAAGAGGGACAGATGAGAATAGATTAGTGGACAACTTTAAGAGGAACTCAAAAATCCTTTAAAAACATATAAATAGTCGAAGAGTAGTCAAAGGAACAGAGCCGTCAATTAGGCCCCAAAAAGATTTTCTTGTGGAGGCAAAGTACTTTCTATTTGCCTTCATTAAAGAAGAGGATGCGGTCAATGTCACAGTAAGGGAGGAAGTAGTAAAGAAATTGTAGAGGATGAAAATTGATAAAAAGTTTAGTTTAGTTTAGAGATACAGCACTGAAACAGGCCCTTCGGCCCACCGAGTCTGTGCCGACCATCAACCACCCATTTATACTTATCCTACACTAATCCCATATTCCTGTCACATCCCCACCTGTCCCTATATATTTCCCTACCACCTACCTATACTAGGGGCAATTTATAATGGCCAATTAACCTATCAACCTGCAAGTCTTTGGCATGTGGGAGGAAACCGGAGCACCCGGAGGAAACCCACACAGACACAGGGAGAACTTGCAAACTCCGCACAGGCAGTACCCAGAATCGAACCCGGGTCCCTGGAGCTGTGAGGCTGCGGTGCTAACCACTGCGCCACATCAAAAGGAGGTACTTAAAACATCAAAATAGAAAAGTCACTTGGTTGCGATGACTAGATTGCTAAGGAAGTAAGGGTTGAAATTGCATAGGCTCCAGCCACAATCTTCCAATTTTCTTTAGATATGGGAATAGCGCGAGGATCCCCTGTTCAAAAAAAGGATGAGCGATGAACATGGCAACTGCAAGCTAGCCAGTCTAAAATGGTAGTGGGCAAACTTTTAGAGACATTGAGCAGAATTTTCTCAGTCCAGTGTAGCTGAGTTTGGGAGTGAGCGGGCTGGGAAAGACCGGGAAAAAGACCTCAGATCGGGATCCCTGCATGATCCCGCCCTCTTCTCGCTTTTTCCGGGGCGACCTGTGAGTCCACGATGGAATCCCCATGGATCTGTTGGGAGGCCAATTGTGGTAGTTTAAAAGACAATTACGAGCCTTTTTAAGGATGGAATCCCTCTTTGCCCACAGTGCAAGGGTCACATGCTGTGTCTGCAACTCGCCAGGTTGGAGAATGTGAGAGCACAGTGGGAAGTAATTGTAGAATGAAGCTGACGTGATATGTGATATGAGCAGTTTAAAGGGTGAAACTAGCAAGCCTGTGGTCAGCTACAGAGAAAAGCTTGCGCTGACAGGAACAGTTCCTTCGAAGGAAGTAGGAGACCATATAGCCCCTTGAGCCTCCTCCGCCATTCAATATGATAATGGTTGATCTGCCGCCTGAACTCCACTTTGCCACCCACTCCCCATATCCCTTGATTTCCCGAGAGACCAAAAATCTGTCTATTATCAGCTATAAATATACTCAACAATGGAGCATCATCTACAATTTATTATGGGGAACAAAGAAATGGCTGACCAACTAAATGCATACTTTGGTTCAGTCTTCACAAAGGAGGACACAAGTATCATACCAGAAATGTTGGGGAACGAATGGCTTAGTGAGAGAGAGGAACAGAAGGACATCAGTAATAGTAGAGAAATTGATGGGATTGAAGGCTGATAAATCCCCAGGGGCTGATGGTATGCATCCCAGAATATTTAAGGAAGTGGCCCTAGAAATAGTGGATGCATTGGTGGTCGTCTTCCAAGATTCTATAGACTCTGGAACAGTTCCTACAGATTGGAGGGTAGCTCATGTAACCCCACTATTGAAAAAGGGAGGTTAGAGAAAAAGCAGGGAATTATAGACCAGTCAGCCTGATGTCGGTAGCGGGGAAAATTCTAGAGTCCATTATCAAAGATTTTATAGCAGAGCTCTTAGAGAACAGTGGTAAGATTGGGCAGAGTCAGCATGGATTTACGAAAGGGAAATCATGCTTGACAAATCTACTAGAATTCTTCGAGGATGTAACTGGTAGAGTTGATGAGGGGGAGCCAGTGGATGTGGTTTATTTGGACTTTCAGAAGGCTTTCGACAAAGTCCCACATAGGAGATTAGCATGTAAAATTCAAGCGCATGGGATTGGGGGTAGTGTATTGTGATGGATAGAAAATTAATTGGCAGACAGGAAACAAAGGGTAGGGATAAATGGGTCTTTTTCCGAATGGCAGGCAGTGACTAATGGGGTACCGCAGGGATCGGTGCTAGGACTCAGCTATTCACAATATATAGTAATGATTTAGATGAGGGAACTAAATGTAATATTTCCAAATTTGCAGATGACACAAAACTGGGTGGGAGGGTGAGTTGTGAGGAGGATGCAGAGAGGCTTCAGGGTGATTTGGACATGTTGAGTGAGTGGGCTAATGCATGGCAGATGCAGTATAATGTGGATAAATGTGAGGTTATCCACTTTGGTAGCAAAAATAGGAAGACAGGTTATTATCTGAATGGCTATGAACTGAGAGAGGGGAATATGCAGCGAGACCTGGGTGTTCTCGTACACCAGTCGCTGAAGGTAAGTATGCAGGTGGCAACAGGTGGTAAAAAAGGCAAATGGTATGTTGGCCTTCATTGTGAGAGGATTCGAGTACTGGAGCAGGGATGTCTTGCTGCAATTATACAGGGCCTTGGTGAGGCCACACCTGGAATATTGTGTGCAGTTTTGGTCTCCTTGTCTGAGGAAGGATGTTCTTGCTATAGAGGGAGTGCAGCGAAGGTTTACCAGACTGATTCCTGGCATGGCGGGACTGATGTATGAGGAGAGATTGAGTTGGTTGGGATTATATTGGCTGGAGTTCAGCAGAGTGAGGGGGGATCTCATAGAAACCTATAAAATTCTAACAGGACTTGACAGGGTAGATGCAGGAAGGATGTTCCCGATGGTGGGGGAGTCCAGAACCAGGGGTCATAGTCTAAGGATACAGGGTAAACCTTTCAGGACTGAGATGAGGAGAAATTTCTTCACCCAGAGAGTGGTGAGTCTGTGGAATTTGCTACCACAGAAAGCAGTTGAGGTCAAAACATTGTATGTTTTCAAGAAGGAGTTAGATATAGCTCTTGGGTCTAAAGGGATCAAAGGGTATGGGGCGAAAGAGGGAACAGGTTACTGAGTTGGATGATCAGCCATGATCATAATGAATGGTGGAGCAGGCTCGAAGGGCTGAATGGCTACTCCTGCTCCTATTTTCTATGTTTCTATGCCTATGTTTCTAACTCTCTGGGGTAGAGAATTCCAAAGATTCACAACCCTTTGAGTGAAGAAGTTTCTCCTCATCTCAGTCCTAAATGAACAACCCCTACCCTGAGCTGAATTCAGTACCTCTCTTTATGAAGCCCAAGATCCCATATGATTTGCTAACTACTCTCTCAATATGTCTTGCCACCTTCAAAGATCGATGCACATGAACCCATAGGTCCCTCTACCCCAGTACACTCTTTAGTACAGTGCCATGTTGTGTCGCAAGGATCAGTGCGAGATCCTCAACTATTTACAATCTTTATTAATGACTTAGATGAGGAGACTGAAAGTAATCTAAGTTTTCTGATGATACAAAGCTAGGGTGGGAATGTAAGCTGTGAGGAAGACACAAATAGGCTGCAAAGAAATACAAACAGGTTAAGTGAATGGGCAACAAGGTAGCAGATGAAGTACAATGTGGGGAAGTATAAGGTTATTAACTTCAGTAGTAAGAGCAGAAAAGCAGAATATTTTTTAAAAGGTGTGAAACTTCTCAATGTTGATGTTCAGAGAGACTTGGGTGTATTCGTACAAGGAACACTGGAAGTTAGCATGCAGATACAGCAAGTAATTAGGAAGGCAAATGGCATGTTTGCCTTTATTGCAAGGGGATTGAAGTATAAGAGCAAGGAAGTCTTGCTACATTAGGGTAGGCGGTGGCGTAGTGGTATTATCACTGGACTAGTAACCCAGAGACCCAGGATATTGATCTGGGGATATGGGTTCGAATCCCACCACAGCAGAAGTTGGAATTTGAATTTAATTAATAAATCTGGAATTAAAAGCTGGTCCAATGATGGCCATGAATCGATTGTTATAAAACCCCATCTGGTTCACTAATGTCCTTTAGGGAAGTAAATCTGCTGTCCTGACCTGGTCTGGCCTACATGTGACTCTAGACCCACAACAATGTGGTTGACTCTTACATGCTCTCTGAAATGGCCTAGCAAGCCACTCAGTTGTACCTAACCGCTACGAAGTCAATAAAAAGGAATGAAACCGGACGGACCACCCGACATCGACCTCGGCACCGGAAACGACAACGGCAAACCCAGCCCTGTCGACCCTGCAAAGTCCTCCTTACTAACATCTGGGGGCTTGTGCCAAAGTTGAGAGAGCTAACAGCCTGACATAGTCATACTCACGGAATCATACCTTACAGACAACGTCTCAAGACGCTGCCATCACCATCCCTGGCTATGTCCTGTCCCACCGGCAGGACAGACCGACCAGAAGTGGCAGCACAGTGGTATACAGTAGGGAGGGAGTTGCCTTGGGAGTCCTCAACATCGACTCCGGACCCATGAAGTCTCATGGCATCAGGTCAAACATGGGCAAGGGAACCTCCTACTGATCACCACCTGCTGCCCTCCCTCAGCTGATGACTCAGTACTCCTCCATGTTGAACACCACTTGGAGGAAGCACTGAGGGTGGCGAGGGCACAAAATGTACTCTGGGTGGGGAACTTCAATGTCCATCACCAAGAGTGGCTTGGTAGCACCACGACTGACCGAGATGGCCGAGTCGTAAAGGACATAGCTGCTAGACTGGGCTGCAGGTGGTGGGGGAACCAACACGAGGGAAAAACATACTTCATCTCGTCTTCACCAGTCTGCCTGCCGCAGATGCTTCTGTCCAGGACTGTATTGGTAGGAGTGACCACCGCACAGTCCTTGTGGAGATGGAGTCCCGCCTTCACAATGAGGATAGTGTCCATCGTGTTGTGTGGCACTATCACCGTGCTAAATGGGATAGATTTCGAACAGATCTAGCAATGCAAAACTGAGCATCCATGAGGCGCTGTGGGCCATCAGCAGCAGCAGAATTGTACTCAACCGCAATCTGTAACCTCATGGCCCGGCATATCCCCCACTCTACCATTACCATCAAGCCAGGAGACCAACCCTGGTTCAATGAAGTGTGCAGGAAGGCATGCCAGGAACAGCACCAGGCATACCTGAAAATGAGGTGTAAACCTGGTGAAGCTACAACACAGGACTATCTGCGTACCAAACTGCGTAAGCAGCATGTGATAGACAGAGCTAAGCGATCCCATAACCAAAGGATCAGATCTAAGATCTGCAGTCCTGCCACATCCAGGTGGTGGACAATTTAACAACTAACTGGAGGAGGTGGCTCCACAAATATCCCCATCTTCAATGATGGGGGAGCCCAGCACATCAGTGCGAAAGATAAGGAAGAAGTATTTGCAACAATCTTCAGTCAGAAGTGCCGAGTTGATCCATCTCGGCCTCCTCCTGAAATCCCCAGCATCACAGATGCCAGACTTCAGCCAATTCGATTCACTCCGCATGATGTTAAGAAACGACTGAAGACACTGGATACTGCAAAAGCTATGGGCCCTGACAATATTCCGGCAATAGTACTGAAGACCTGTGCTCCAGAACTTGCCGCGCCCCTAGCCAAGCTGTTCCAGTACAGTTACAACACTGGCATCTACCCTGCAATGTGGAAAATTGCCCAGGTCTGTCCTGTACACAAAAAGCAGGACAAGTCCAACCCGGCCAATTACCGCCCCATCAGTCTACTCTCAATCTTCAGTAAAGTGATGGAAGGTGTCATCAACAATGCCATCAAGCGGCACTTGATTAGCAATAACCTGCTCAGTGATGCTTAGTTTGGGTTCCGCCAGGGCCACTCAGCTCCTGACTTCATTACAGCCTCGGTTCAAACATGGACAAAAGAGCTGAACTCAAGAGGTGAGGTGAAATTGACTGCCCTTGACATCAAGGCAGCATTTGACTGAGGATGGCATCAAGAAGCCCCAGCAAAACTGAGGTCAATGGGAATCAGGGGGAAAACCCTCCGATGGCTGGAGTCATACCTCGTGCAAAGGAAGATGGTTGTGGTTGTTGGAGCTCAGATGATTGAACTCCAAGACATCACTGCAGGAGTTCCTCAGGGTAGTGTCCTAGGCCCAACCATCTTCAGCTGCTTCATCAATGACCTTCCTTCGATCATAAGGTCAGTGGTGGGGATGTTCGCTGATGATTGCACAATGTTCAGCAACATTCGTGACTCCTCAAATACTGAAGCAGTCCATATAGAAATGCAGCAAGACCTGGACAATATCCAGGCTTGGGCTGATAAGTGGCAAGTAACATTCGCGCCACACAAGTGCCAGGCAATGACCATCTCCAACAAGAGAGATTCTAACCATCTCCCCTTGACATTCAACGGCATTACCATCGCTGAATCCCCCACTATCAACATCCTAGGGGCTACCATTGACCAGAAACTGAACTGGAGTAGCCATATAAATACCGTGGCTACAAGAGCAGGTCAGAGGCTAGGAATCCTGAGGCGAGTAACTCACTTGCTGACTCCCCAAAGCCTGTCCACCATCTACAAGGCACAAGTCAGGAGTGTGATGGAATACTCTCCACTTGCCTGGATGGGTGCAGCTCCAACAACACTCAAGAAGCTCACACCATCCAGGACAAAGCAGCCCGCTTGATTGGCACCCCATCTACAAACATTCACTCCCTCCACCACCGACGCATCTTGGTGCGTGGCAGCAGTGTGTACCATCTACAAGATGCGCTGCAGCAACGCACCAAGGCTCCTTAGACAGCACCTTCCAAACCCGCGACCTCTACCAACTAGAAGGACAAGGGCAGCAAATACATGGGAACACCACCACCTGCAAGTTCCCCTCCAAGTCACACACTATCCTGACTTGGAACTATATCGCCGTTCCTTCACTGTTGCTGGGTCAAAATCCTGGAATTCCTTTCCTAACAGCACTGTGGGTGTACTTACCCCATATGGACTGCAGTGGTTCAAGAAGGCAGCTCACCACCACCTTCTCAAGGGCAATTAGGGATGGGCAATAAATGCTGGCCCCTGGCCAGTGATGCCCACATCCCATGAATGAATAAAAAAAAATTTGTACAGGACTTTGGTGAGACTACTGTGTGCAGTTTTGATCTCCATGTTTAAGGAAGGATATATTTACTTTGGAGACGGTACGGCGAAGGTTCACTAGATTGGTTCCTGGGATGAGAGGGTTTTCCTATGATGAGAGGCTGAGTATTAGGGTCTATACTCTGGAGTTTAGAAGAATGAGAGGTAATCTTATTGAAACATACCAGATTCTGAAGGGGCTTGACAGGTTAGACACTGAGTGGAAGTTTCCCCTCGTGGGGGAATCTAGAACTATGGGCCACAGTTTCAAAATAACAGGTCATCCAGTTAATACAGAGATGAGCAATTGCTTCTCTCAGTGGTTTGTTAATCTTTGGAATTCTGTACCCCAGAGAGCAGTGGAGGCTGGGCCATTGAATATATTCAAGGCTGAGCTGGACAGATTTTTGATCTACAAGGGTGTAAAGGGTTATGGAGGGCAGGCAGGAAAGTGGAGTTAAGGCCGCAATCAGATTAGCCGTGATCTTATTGAATGGTGGAGAAGGCTTGAGGGGCCAAATGGCCTACTCCTGCTCCTATTCCTTATGTTCTTTGGAGGTGGGCCTCATGGACAAGATGAAAACAACTTACATTTATATAGCACGTTTAATGTAATAGAATGTCCCAATGCGCTTTACAGAAAGTTTGTTACATGAAATTTGATACCGAGCCACTTAAGCAGGTATTAGAAGAATGACCAAAGAGATAGATTTTAAGAAGCACCTTAAAGGAGGAAAGAGAGGCAGCGAGTTTAGTGAGAGAATGCCAGAATTTAGGGCCAAGGCAAATGAAGCTCAATATATTGCTTATTTTGTTCCCAACTACTTTGGTTTACCTCTGTGAGAGCCTTCTCTTTAATAAAGATTGATGCAATGCACTTGTGAAATGCCTGGGTTCTGTCCCAAGAAGTTGATGATTCACCAGGCCTGGGAGGATGTGGCAGCTGGACAGAACGCTGACCTGAGTATCTGCAGGACCCGGAAACAGATGTGGGAGAAGTCGGTATACTTGTAACACCTTTAAGGAAACTGTCACATTTGGACCAACCAACATGAGCGCGTACCAGGTGGATGAGACAAAGCACAGAAACTTTTGCTGTTCACCTGTGCCAATTTTTCATATACCCTTGTAGATCTTTAGCTGCAATTGTTGTCTACCCATACTTCAGAGAGACACATAAGTCAAAATACAAACTCCAATTGCAAGTTTTGTTACGCATTTATTTCAAGGCCTTTATGTTGGACACAGCGGCATAGAAATTTAATGGTGGTGCATTACACCAGTATTGTGTCTGTCCACTTCATAACTGGTTGACTCTGCTGAAGTTATAGAGTCTGAGGAGGAGACCACATGAGGGGAGTTTTAATCTGGAGGAGAATGTGGATTTGGCTGGGGGTGGGTTAAAACCAACAAAAATGTCTGCGTCTTGCAGCTGGCTTCAATCCACTTCCACATGGGTTTAACGCAAGTGCATTAGGCAGCTTGCACACAACACACAATGGGAAAGTGGGTTGCCTGAATGCATATGTTAATTGCTCAATTAGAGCAACACACTTTCAAATTTAGCGACAATTGAGGGGGCAAAATCATACTCAAGGAATAGCTGCTTTCTTACCTACCAATGGGAAAGGGTTTATATACATTACTTTTGTTGAGACTTTGTTTATATGATCTGGAGGTTTTCTGTATCATATCAGAATGGGTGACTCTAGGCTGCCTTAGATAGGACTTCAGACAAGGAGTAATCTGACCAGCACCAGCAGCAGCTTGCTGTTACGAAACTGCAGCTGGTCAAAAGAAAAGAGACCATCAGCAGCAGATGCTTTCTGATGAGACCTGCAGCTGGACAGCAGAGAGAGGACCATCAGAGGGGTGCAGCACACAGGAGTCACTACTTACGAAGCAGGGTGTACAGGCTGGAGGCTTAATTTCTTTGACATTTTGGTCCAGCTTCAGGAGGCTCAGGCTATCATGTTTGGAACATGAGTGGAAAGATTCAAACATGAAATTGTGGCAAACTCCACAAACAGCAATGTGATAATAATTAGATAATCCTTTTTTGTGCTGTTGATTGAGGAATAAATAATGGTCAGGACACTATGGGTAACTCCCCTGCTCTTTTTCAAAATAGTGCAATAGGTTCTTTTATGTCTACCTTAAAGGGTGGATGGGGTCTTGGTTTAACATCTCATCCAAAATTCATTTAGGAATGAAACCGTACGGAGCACCCAGCATCGACCCCAAATAGACTGCAGTGGCTCAAGAAGGCAGCTCACCAACACCTTCTCAAGGGCAATTAGGGATGGGCAATAAATGCTGGCCTGGCCAGTGACGCCCACATCCCATGAATGGATAAAACAAAATCCAAAAGATGGCACCTCCACTGGTGCAGCATTCCCTTGGTATTGGAGTGTCAGCCTTGATTTAGTGATCAGGTCCTTGAGTGGGATTTGAATGCATAACCTTGTGATTCAGCAGCAAGAATGCTACCAACTGACCCACAGCTGACACAGGAGTTTGACCCAGTGACAAAGAAGGAATGGTGCCGTATTTCCAAGGCAGCGTATTGTGTGACTTGGAGGGGAACTTGCAGATGGTGGTCATCTCTGCTGGTGCTTGCTGCCCTTGGTCTTCTAGGTAGTTTGGGAGGTGCTGTAGAAGAAGCCTTGGCATAAGAACTAGCAGGAGTATTCTTACTGGTGCACTCTTTGTATGCTTTGTTTCTTCCTGTCACACTCTTGATTATCATTTATTGTATCTCTACCCTGTACTATTGCCTTGTCCTCTCGTTTACTTTCTGAATTTCCTCTCCCCCTACTGTTCAGTTTAAAGTCCTATCTATAGCCCTAGTTATTCAATTTGCCAGTACCCTGGTCCCAGTGCAGTTCAAGTGAAGCCCATCCTAACGGTACAGCTCCCTTTTTCCCCGGTACTGGTGCCAGTGCCTGTGAATTGAAATCCATTTCTCCCACATCAGTTGTTTGAGCCACGCATTCAATTCTCTGATCTTATTTATCCTATGCCAATTTGCTCGTAGCTCAGGTAGTAAACCAGAGATTATTACCTTTGTGGTTCTTCCTTTTAGTTTAGCCCCTAGCTACTCATACTCCCTTAATAGAACTTCTTTCCTAGTCCTACCTATGTCATTGGTACCCACATGAACCATGACACCTGGATCCTTCCCCTTCCAAATCCAAGTTCCTCTCTAGCCCTGAGGAGATTCTTTAACCCTGGCACCTGGCAGGCAACACAGCCTTTGGGACTCACGTTCTTGGTTGCAGAGAACAGTATCTATCCCCCTAACAATGCTGTCCTCAACTTCTACTATATTGCTTTTTACTAACCCAGCTTGAGTGGCCCCCTTTACCATGGTGGGTTTGCTCATCCTCCCTGCAGTCCCTGCTCTCGTCCACAAATGCGGCAAGAAGCTCGTACCTTTTGGAGAGGTACAAAAGCTGAGGCTGCTCCGATGCTAACCTCTGCATCCCCATACCTGTCTCACTCAAAGTTACACCCTCCTGTCCCTAAACACGGACCAAATATGAAGTACTTAACATAAGGGGTGTGACTGTACCAATGTTCAGAAAGGAAATGGAGGCTGATAAAATATCAGTAGAAGCAGGGAGAGTAGAGGCAATGGATAGGATAAAAATTGAGAGGGGGAGTAGGGAGAGCTTGCCATAATCTTTCCTGAATATGGGGGGATGTGCCAGAGGATTGGAGAGTGACAAATGTGACACCCTTATTCAAGAAAGGGTGTAAGGGCAACTACAGGCCAGTTAGTTTAACATCAGTGGTGTGTAGGGTTTTAGAAACAGTAATCAGGGAAACTATCAATGGATACTTAGAGAGGTTCAAGTTAATTAAGGATAGCCAGGATGGATTTGTAAAAGGCTTGACAAATATAATTGCATTTTTTGATGAAATATCGGCAGGTTGGTAAAGGGAATGCGATGGACGTTGTTTATATGAATTTTAAGAAAGCATTTGATAAGGTACCACATAAAAGGCTGGTTAACAAAATTAAGGCTCATGAAATAGGAATGTCAGTGTCCAGTTGGACAAAAATTGGCTTACGGACAGAAAACAGTGTAGTAAATGGTTGCTTTTCAGACTGGAGGATGGTAGACAGTGGTGTTCCCCAAGGGTCAGTGCTGGGACCGCTGCTTTTCTTGCTGTACATAAATGACTTGGATCTTGGAATATAGAGTAGAATGGCGAAATTTGCTGACGACACCAAACTTGGAGGTGTGGCAAACAGTGAGGATGATATGAACTGCCTGCAACAGGACATAGATAGGCTAGCATAATGGGCAAAGAGATGGCAGATGAAATTTAATAGAATCTGAGTTGTTACAGTGCAGAAGGAGGTCATTCAGCCTATCGTGCCCAACTGGCTCTCCAAATGAGTGATTCATCTAATGCCATTCCCCCACTTTCTCCCCATAACTCTGCACATTCTTTCTTTTCAGATAACTGTCTAATTCCCTTTTGAATGCCTCAATTGAACCTGCCTCCACCACACTCTCGGGCAGTGCATTCCAGACCTCAACCACTCGCTGCATGAAAGTTTTCCTTCATGTCGCTTTTGCTGCTTTTGCCAATTACTTTAAATCTGTGCCCTCTCGTTCTCGATCCTTTCACTAGTGGGAACATGTTTTCCCTATCCACTCTGTTCAGAACTCTCATGATTTTGAATACATCTATCAAATTTCTTTTCAGCCTTCTCTTCTCCCAAGGAAAACAGTCCTAACTTCTCCAACTTCCCAATCATAACTGAAGTTCCTTATCCCTGGAACTACTGTGAATGTTTTCTGCGCTGTCCGATGCTTTCACATCATTCCTAAAGTGCGACGTCCAGAACTGGAGACAATACTCCAGCTAACGCCGAACTAGTGTCATTGTACCCTTTATATTATATTGTCTCTCCCTGTTCTTCCTTTCAAAATGAATCACTCCATATTTCTCCACATTGAACTTCATCTGCCACTTGTCCGCCCATTCCACCAACTTGTCTATGTCCTTTTGAAGTTCTACACTATTCTCCTCACAGTTCACAATTCTCCAAGTTTTGTTTCATCCTAAAGTTTGAAATTGTGCCCTGCACATCAAGGTCTAGGTCATTAATATATATCAGAAAGAACAAGGGTCCCAACACCGACCCCTGGGGAACTCCACAAAAACCTTACTTCAGCCCGAAAAACATCCATTAACCACTATTGCCTGTTTCCTCTCACTCAGCCAATTCCATATCCATGTTGCTACTGTCCTTTTTATTCCATGAGCTATAACTTTGCTGACGAGTCTATTGTGCGGCACTGTATTAAATGCCTTCTGGAAGGCCATGTACACCACATGAACAGCATTGCCCTCATCAACCCTCTCTGTTACCTCTTCAAAAAACTCCAGCAAGTTAGTTAAACATGATTTTCCCTGAATAAATCCATGCTGGCTTCTTTCCTTAATTAATCTGCATTTTTCCATGTGACTATTAATTTGGTCCCAAAATATTGTTTTGAGAAGTCTCTCGGCCACTGAAGTTAAACTGACTGGCCTGTAGTTGCTGGGCTTATCTTTACATCCTTTTTTGAACAAGGGTGTAACATAGGGCGGCACAGTAGCGCAGTGGTTAGCACCGCAGCCTCACAGCTCCAGGGACCTGGGTTCGATTCTGGGTACTGCCTGTGTGGAGTTTGCAAGTTCTCCCTGTGTCTGCGTGGGTTTCCTCCAGGTGCTCCGGTTTCCTCCCACATGCCAAAGACTTGCAGGTTGATAGGTTAATTGGCCATTATAAATTGCCCCTAGTATAGGTAGGTGGTAGGGAAATATATAGGGACAGGTGGGGATGTGATAGGAATATGGGATTAGTGTAGGATTAGTATAAATGGGTGGTTGATGGTCGGCACAGACTCGGTGGGCCGAAGGGCCTGTTTCAGTGCTGTATCTCTAAACTAAACATTTGCAATTCTCCAGTCCTCTGGCACTACCCCTGAGTCTAAGGAGGACTGGGAAATTGTGGCCAGTGCTTCCAGAATTTCCACTCTCGCTTCCCTCAGTATTCTTGGATGTATTTCATCTGGCCCTAGCACTTTAAGTATAGACAGCCTACCTAATACCTTCTCTGTATCAATTTTAAATCCTTCTAGTGTATTAATTACTACTCTTTCACTATAGCCCTGAGTAGCATATTCTTCCTTTGGTAAAGACAGATACAAAGTATTCATTTACTACCTCAGCTATTCTCCCTGCCTCCATGTGTAAATACCTCTTTGGTCCCTAATAGGCCCTACTCCACCTTCTACCATCCTTTTACTATTTATATACCTGTGGAAGACTTTTGGATTCCCTTTTATGTTAGCTGCCAGTCTGTTTCCATACTCTCTCTTTGCTTCTCTTATTTGCTTTTTCATTTCCCCTCTGGACCTTCTATATGCAGTCTGGTTCTCCATTGTATTATATACCTGACATCTGTTATAAGCACACTTTTTCTTCTTCACCTTCATCTTAATTTCCAACTCCTGTCATCTGGGAAGCTCTGGATTTGTTTGCCCTACCATTTCCCTTTGAGGGAATGTACCTTGATGGCCCAAACTGTCTCTTCTTTGAAGGTAGCCCATTTTCAGGTACTATTTTTCCTGTCAACTTTTGATTCCAATTTTTTTGGCAGATCCATTCTTACCCCATTGAAGTTGGCTTTCCCTCAGTTAATTATTTTTACTCTAGATTGTTCTTTGTCCTTTTCAATAACCAACCTAAAGGCAGCCCATTGTTCAATTACAGTTTTGCCTGCCTATCCTTGATTCCAGTTTATCTGGGTCTCACCGCATTGAAGTTGGCTCTCCCCCAATTTGTTATTTTTACTTTGGATTACTCCTTATCCTTTGCCATAGCTAACCTAAACCTTATGATACAGTGATCACTGTCCCCTAAATGTTTCCCTCCTGATATTTGATTCACTTGGCCCACCTCATTCCCAAGAACCAGGTCCAGCAGAGCCTCCCCTCTTGTTTGACTGGAAACACACTGCTGTAGAAAATTTTCCTGAACACTGTTACAGAATTTCCATTTTTTTATGTTAAAACAACAGGTTCCTGGTTTTGTTTGAACAGTAAACAAATACTGGAAACCAGGTGATTTCAAATAAACACCAGAGGGGGTTTGACTTAAGAGTTATTCTTTGTTGTGACAAGAGCAAATTTATGACTAGCATGAGATCTGCTTGGAAAAGTTTAATTTCACTTTGAACTGTTAAAAGATGCTGGTTTTTGGACTGAAAACAGGAAATTAGATTTTGATATGCACCTGCCAGGATTTTAGAAGAAAACAATTACCTCTCTTTGAAGAATTCCTGCTCTTGAAAAGCAAAAGACTATTTGAAGTGGTACTGTTGCCTCCTGCATTTTTGAAGAAACCCTGAATATTTATGGAAACCTTGACCTTCAGATGATCTTTGCATCAAATGTGTGTGAGAACCGACACCTCTGTTGCTGCACACTTGCTGTAGGACCCATGTGAAGCCTTCTGCAGTTGAATTTCTTTGAACGCCTACCCAAACAGACTAAAAGCAAAATACTGCGGATGCTGGAAATCTGAAATAAAAACAAGAAATGCTGGAACCACTCAGCAGGTCTGGCAGCATCTGTGAAAAGAGAAGTAGAGTTAACGTCAGTGACCCTTCTTCGGAACTGACAAATATTAGAAAAGTCACAGGTTATAAGCAAGTGAGGTGGGGGTGGGGCAAGAGATAACAAAGGAGGTCCAGATTGGACCAGGCCACATAGCTGACCAAAAGGTCACGGAGCAAAGGCAAACAATATGTTAATGGTGTGTTGAAAGACAAAGCATTAGTACAGATTAGGTGTTAATACACTGAATATTGAACAGCAGCAAGTGCAAACCTGAAAAAAAACAGTGGGTAAGCAAACTGAACAAACTAAGATGAAATGAAATAAATGCAAAAAAAAGATTGTAAAAAAGAATGTAAAAAAAAAGGAAGAAAAAATAACTAAAAATGAAAGTAAAATGGGGGGCTGTCATGCTCTGAAATTATTGAACTCAATGTTCAGTCCGGTAGGCTGTGTTGTGCCTAATCGGTAGATGAGATGCTGTTCCTCGAGCTTGCGTTGATGTTCACTGGAACACTGCAGCAATCCCAGGACAGAGATGTGAGCATGAGAGCAGGGGGGAGTGTTGAAATGGCAAGCAACCGGAAGCTCAGGGTCCTGCTTGCGGACTGAGCGGAGATGTTCCGCAAAGCAGTCACCCAGTCTGCGCTTGGTCTCCCCAATGTAGAGGAGACCACACTGAGCAGCGAATACAGTATACTACATTGAAAGAAGTACAAGTAAATCGCTGCTTCACCTGAAAGGAGTGTTTGGGGCCTGGGATAGTGAGGAGAGAGGAGGTAAATGGGAAGGTATTACACCTCGTGCGATTGCAGGGGAAGGTGCCATGGGACGGGGACGAGGTGGTGGGGGTAATGGAGGAGTGGACCAGGGTGTCACGGAGGGAACGATCCCTTCGGAATGCTGACAGGGGAAGGGAGGGGAAGATGCGGCTGGTAGTGGCATCACGCTGGAGGTGGCGGAAATGGCGGAGGATGATCCTTTGGATATGGAGGCTGATGGGGTGGAAAGTGAGGACAATGGGAACCCTGTCACGGTTCTGGGAGGGAGGGGAAGGGGTGAGGGTAGAGGTGCGGGGAGTGGGCCGGACACGGTTGAGGGCCCTGTCAACCACAGTGGGGGGAAATCCTCGGTTGAGGAAAAAGGTCATATCAGAAGCACCGTCATGGAAGGTAGCATCATCAGAGCAGATGCGTCGGAGACGGAGAAACTGGGAGAATGGAATGGAGTCCTTACAGAGCATGACAGCCCCCCATTTTACTTTCATTTTTAGTTATTTTTTCTTCCTTTTTTTTTACATTCTTTTTTACATTTTTTACAATCTTAGTTTGTTCAGTTTGCTTACCCACTGTTTTTTTCAGGTTTCTTTTCAGGTTTGCACTTGCTGCTGTTCAATATTCAGTGTATTAACACCTAATCTGTACTAATGCTTTGTCTTTCAACACACCATTAACATATTGTTTGCCTTTGCTCCGTGACCTTTTGGTCAGCTATGTGGCCTGGTCCAATCTGGACCTCCTTTGTTATCTCTTGCCCCACCCCCACCTCACTTGCTTATAACCTGTGACTTTTCTAATATTTGTCAGTTCCGAAGAAGGGTCACTGACCCGAAACGTTAACTCTGCTTCTCTTTTCACAGATGCTGCCAGACCTGCTGAGTGGTTCCAGCATTTCTTGTTTTTATTACCCAAACAGACTGTTCATCAACCTTGCCTGGAAAAATTCCTAGTGGCAGCCAACTATTCGACTTTGGGGCACCTGACCAAAACAAAGGACTTCCATCTCTTCTCTTCAGTATAAGTTTTTTTTAATTCCTTCTATTTCTTTGTAACAGCTGTAAACCAAAATAATTTTTTTCTTGCAGTTAGACCGGTTTTTTGATGTATGTGAGTGTGTGAGAGCTAGGATATAAAAAGACGGGGCTTTAATATTTCAACTCAGGTATATATTTACTTCATTTTATTTTATTTTATTTTGTCTTAGTTTGTTCAGTTTTCCTACCCACTTTTTTTTCATGTTTGTACTTGTGGCTGTTGAGTTTTCAGTCCATTAACACCCTATCTGTACTAATGCTTTGTCTTTCAACACACTATTAACATATTGCTTGCCTTTGCTCCATGACCTTCTGGTCGGTTATTCTCTGTGACCTTGTCCTATCTACACCTTCTTTGTTATCTCTTGCCGCACCCTGACTTTACTTGCTTAAAACCTTTCACATTTCTACTATCTGCTAGTTCTGAAGAGGGTCACTGACCTGAAACGTTAACTCTGCTTATCTCTCCACAGATGCTGCCAGACCTGCTGAGTATTTCCAGCATTTCTTATTTTTATTTCAGATTTCCAGCATCCGCAGTATTTTGCTTTTATATTTACTTCATTATTGGTTAAGAGTTGGTTTATATTAAATGGATAATTTTGTTGTTTATTAAAGAAACCTGGTTGGTGTGCTTTATTTTGGGGACAAATAGAGTATCTAATTGGCTGTTTTGGTAAGGGGGAAAATTTATTGATATGTTGTGACCTGTGGGGAAGTGGGACTGAATTAACAATGCACAACTCCCGCTTCGGTCATAACAACACACTCTAGGAACTCTTTCCCCTTTACACTACTACTATCCCAGTCTATATTTGGATAATTAAAATGCCCTATTATAACTATTTTATAATTCTTGCATCTCTTTACAATTTCCTTGCAATATTGTTCCTCTTCATTCTCTCCACCTGTTGGTGGCCTAGAGACTACATCGAGCAATGAAATTGCACCTTTTTTGTTCCTCTTGCCAAATGGATTCCGACCTTGACCCCTCTCCTCTCTCTCCAGCACCACAATAATCTCCTTCATCAATAGCGCCACTCCTTCCCCTTTTCTATTTTCCCTGAACACCTTGTATCTAAGAATATTTAACACCCACTCCTGCCCTTCTTTGTGCCAGGTCTCTGTTATAGCCACTATATCATTTTTCCACATGTCAATCTGCGCATGTAACTCACCAATCTTATTAACCACACTCCATGCATTCACATACATACACATTAATCCTGATTTCAATTTTATTACTTTCTCCCTTACTCTTGACTCCACTTAATAACTTACTATTCCAATCTATCTCTCCCAGTATTCTGTGCACTTTGGTATTTGTCTCTGATGTTTCCTCTTTGTTCCCACATCCCTGCCAAGATAGTTTAAACCCTCCCCATTGGCATCAGCAAATCGCCCTGCAAGGAAATTTATCTCAGCTCTGTTCAGGTGCAACCCGTTCAGCCTGTAGCGGTCCCACCTTCAAATAAACCCTACTACTAATAAGCCCTGCTACTACTAATACTAATAAGCTCTACCAGTAGTAATAATAACCTTACCACTGCTAATACTAAATTTTACCAATACTAATAAACCTTATCACTATTAATGCACCCTACCAATACTAAAACATTAGCAATACTATTAATAACTTCACCAATAGTAATACTGACAAGTGTGAGGTGATGCATTTTGACAGATGGAATAGGGAGAGGTGATATGTATTTAATGGCACAGTTCTGAGAGTGCAGGAACAGAGGAACATGGGGGTGCATGTGCATTGATCGTTGAAGGTGGCAGGACATATTGAGAGAGTGGTTCGTAAAGCATATAGCATCTTGGGTTTCATAAATAGAGGCATTGAATACAAAAGCAGGGAAGTTATACTGAACAATTATAAAGCTCTGGTTAGGCCCCAAATGGAGTATTGTGCCCAGTTCTGGTCACCACACTTTAGGAAAGATGTGAGGGTCCTTGAGATGGTGGAGAGGAGATTTACCAGAATGGTTTCAGGGATGGACAATTGAGGGGAGATATAATAGAAGTGTACAAGATTATGACAGGTTTAGATAAGTTAGATGAGAAAATACTGATCCTATTAGCAAATGGTACAAGGACTAGGGGACACAGATTGAAAGTTTTGGGCAAAAGATGCAAGGGGAATATGAGGAAACACTTTTTAATGCAACAGGTGGTAATGACCTGGAACTCGCTGCCCACAAGTGTGATGGAAGTGGAGACGATCAGTGACTTCAAGAGGAACTTGGTTGGCCACCTGAGAGAAATGGACTTGCAGGGCTACGGGGTTTGCGCTGAGGAGTGGGTCAGGATGCATAACTCCGTGGAGAGCCGGCATGGACTTGATGGGTCGAAAATGACTCTATGAATCTATGACTTCCTCCTGGAACAAGGTGTCCAGGTAACTTTCTCCTTATCTGATGCATTGTAGGTTCTGAAGTTCAGACTGCAGCTTGTCAACTCAGAGTCGAAGTACCTCGAGCTGGCTGCAGACATTTACTGCAGATATGGTTGATGTGGATCACACTGGTGTCCACCAGCTCCCATATGCTACAGCTGCAATACATCATGTGCCCTGCCATGTCTTTTTTATTTTCTTTAACAAATTAGGGTTTCAAGTTTTGAAATATCACTCAATGAATATTTGCAGTTATATTAAATAGTATAACTAGTTAAGCTAGTTTAATACAATATTTATATCTCCATGGTCCTAGTTTAAACTACTATCCTAGTTTAGGGGGGGAAAGCCGTAAAACTCACTAACTAACTACCTACCTGCTCACCGAAATTGGTATAAAAGCAAAATACTGCGGATGCTGGAAATCTGAAACAAAAACAAGAAATGCTGGATTCACTCAGCAGGTCTGGCAGCATCTGTGGAACGAGAAGCAGAGTTAACGTTTCGGGTCAGTGACCCTTCTTCGGAACTGACAAATATTAGAAAAGTCACAGATTATAAACAAGTGAGGTGGGGGTTGGGCAAGAGATAACAAAGGAGAAGGTGCAGATTGGACCAGGCCACATAGCTGACCAAAAGGTCACAGAGCAAAGGCAAACAATATGTTAATGGTGTTTTGAAAGACAAAGCATTAGTACAGATTAGGTGTGAATATACTGAATATAGAACATCAGCAAGTGCAAACCTGAAGAAAAACAACCTGAAAAAAACAGTGGGTAAGCAAACTGAACAAACTAAGATGAAATGAAATAAATGCAAAAAATGTAAAAAGGAATGCAAAAAAAAAGGAAGAAAAAATAACTAAAAATGAAAGTAAAGTGGGGGGCTGTCATGCTCTGAAATTATTGAACTCAATGTTCAGTCCGGCAGGCTGAAGTGTGCCTAATCGGTAGATGAGATGCTGTTCCTCGAGCTTGCGTTGATGTTCACTGGAACACTGCAGCAATCCCAGGACAGAGATGTGAGCATGAGAGCAGGGGGGAGTGTTGAAATGGCAAGCAACCGGAAGCTCAGGGTCCTGCTTGCGGACTGAGCGGAGATGTTCCGCAAAGCGGTCACCCAGTCTGCGCTTGGTCTCCCCAATGTAGAGGAGACCACACTGTGAGCAGCGAATACAGTATACTACATTGAAAGAAGTACAAGTAAATCGCTGCTTCACCTGAAAGGAGTGTTTGGGGCCTGGGATAGTGAGGAGAGAGGAGGTAAATGGGCAGGTATTACACCTCCTGCGATTGCAAGGGAAGGTGCCCTGGGACGGGGACGAGGTGGTGGGGGTAATGGAGGAGTGGACCAGGGTGTCGCGGAGGGAACGATCCCTTCGGAATGCTGACAGGGGAAGGGAGGGGAAGATGCGACTGGTAGTGGCATCACGCTGGAGGTGGCGAAAATGGCGGAGGATGATCCTTTGGATATGGAGGCTGGTGGGATGAAAAGTGAGGACAAGGGGAACCCTGTCACGGTTCTGGGAGGGAGGGGAAGGGGTGAGGGTAGAGGTGCGTGGAATGGGTCGGACACGGTTGAGGGCCCTGTCAACCACAGTGGGGGGAAATCCTCGGTTGAGGAAAAAGGAGGTCATATCAGAAGCACCGTCATGGAAGGTAGCATCATCAGAGCAGATGCGTCGGAGACGGAGAAACTGGGAGAATGGAATGGAGTCCTTACAGGAGGTGGGGTGTGAAGAAGTGTAGTCGAGGTAGCTGTGGGAGTCAGTGGGCTTATAATGGATATTGGTAGACAACCTATCCCCAGAGATGGAGACAGAGAAGTCGAGGAAGGGAAGGGAAGTGTCAGAGATGGACCATGTAAAGGTGAGAGAAGGGTGGAAATTGGAAGCAAAGTTGATAAAGTTTTCGAGTTCGGGGCGGGAGCAGGAAACGGCACCGATACAGTCATCAATGTACCGGAAAAAGAGTTGGGGGAGGGGGCCTGAGTAGGACTGGAACAAAGAATGCTCGACATATCCCACAAAAAGACAGGCATAACTAGGACCCATGCGGGTACCCATAGCGACACCTTTTACTTGAAGGAAGTGCGTGGAGTTGAAGGAGAAGTTGTTCAATGTGAGAACAAGTTCAGCCAGGCGGAGGAGGGTGGTGGTGGATGGGGACTGGTTGGGCCTCTGTTCCAGGAAGAAGCGGAGAGCCCTCAAACCATCCTGGTGGGGGATGGAGGTGTAGAGCGATTGGACGTCCATAGTGAAGAGGAGGCGGTTGGGACCAGGAAACTGGAAATTGTCAAAATGACGTAGGGCGTCAGAAGAGTCACGGATGTAGGTGGGAAGAGACTGCACCAGCGGAGAAAAGATAGAGTCGAGATAGGAAGAAATAAGTTCAGTTGGGCAGGAGCAGGCTGACACAATGGGTCTGCCGGGACAGTCCCGTTTGTGGATTTTGGGAAGGAGATAGAAGCGGGCTGTCCGGGGTTGCGGGACTATGAGGTTGGAAGCTGTAGAGGGAAAATCTCCAGAGGAGATGAGGTCAGTGACAGTCCTTTGGACGGTGGCTTGATGTTCGGTGGTGGGGTCATGGTCCAGAGGGAGGTAGGAAGAGGTGTCTGTGAGTTGGCGTTGAGCTTCTGCAAGGTAGAGGTCGGTACGCCATACAACAACAGCACCACCCTTGTCTGCAGGTTTGATGACCATGTCGGGGTTAGACCTGAGAGAACGGAGTGCCTCAAGTTCAGAGGGGGACAGGTTAGAGTGAGTGAGGGGGGCAGAGAAATTGAGACGACCAATGTCTCGCCGACAGTTTTCAATGAAGAGATCAAGAGCGGGTAAGAGGCCAGGGTGAGGGGTCCAGGTAGAGGGAGAATACTGGAGGCGGGTGAATGGGTCTGCTGGTCGGGGGGAGGACTCCTGGTCAAAGAAGTGAGCCCGGAGGCGGAGGCGACGGAAGAAGAGCTCAACGTCATGCCGAGCGCGAAATTCATTGAGGTGGGGGCGTAAGGGGATAAAACTGAGTCCTTTGCTGAGTACAGAACGCTCAGCATCAGAGAGGGGGAGGTCAGAGGGTATAGTGAATACACGGCAAGGGGTCAGATCAGAAGGGGTGGGGTCAGAGGGAAGTGAAGCGGAAGGAGGATCTGGAGGGGCATTAGTCCCCATCAGCTGCTGGAGCTTGCGTTCCTTAACACCTGAAAGGAAGAAAAAAAGTTTTTTGTTAATGCGTCGGATGAGACGTAAGATGAGATGAAACTGCGGAGTAGAACAGATTTGAGATAAGGTGAGACGGTGCTGCTGGAGAGAGAGGTCCAGTGTGTGCATATGGCGGCGCATAGCACTGAGTGTAGATCTCAGGATGCGGCGAGAGTAGCAGTCCGAGGAACGTTGTATTTCTCGGAGATACCTGTGATCCTGGGTGGTTTCAAAGCATGATGGGTGAAACTGCAGTTGGAATCCACGTGGAATCAGTCGGAGCCGGAGACAGTCACTGAGGAAGGAGATGTGGCTGTGAAAACGAGTTTTGGTAGATACCTTATCAAACACCAGGAGGGAAATAGAAAGCAATGAAGGTGAACAAGGTAAAAGAGACAAACGAAAATCCCGTCGGAGAGAAGAGCAGAACTTCTTCAAGGTAGGCATTCCTGGAAGAGAAGTGGCAGTGAATTAAACACTAAAATTCCACGTGGATTCCAACTGCAGTTTCACCCATCATGCTTTGAAACCACCCAGGATCACAGGTATCTCCGAGAAATACAACGTTCCTCGGACTGCTACTCTCGCCGCATCCTGAGATCTACACTCAGTGCTATGCGCCGCCATATGCACACACTGGACCTCTCTCTCCAGCAGCACCGTCTCACCTTATCTCAAATCTGTTCTACTCCGCAGTTTCATCTCATCTTACGTCTCATCCGACGCATTAACAAAAAACTTTTTTTCTTCCTTTCAGGTGTTAAGGAACGCAAGCTCCAGCAGCTGATGGGGACTAATGCCCCTCCAGATCCTCCTTCCGCTTCACTTCCCTCTGACCCCACCCCTTCTGATCTGACCCCTTGCCGTGTATTCACTATACCCTCTGACCTCCCCCTCTCTGATGCTGAGCGTTCTGTACTCAGCAAAGGACTCAGTTTTATCCCCTTACGCCCCCACCTCAATGAATTTCGCGCTCGGCATGACGTTGAGCTCTTCTTCCGTCGCCTCCGCCTCCGGGCTCACTTCTTTGACCAGGAGTCCTCCCCCCGACCAGCAGACCCATTCACCCGCCTCCAGTATTCTCCCTCTACCTGGACCCCTCACCCTGGCCTCTTACCCGCTCTTGATCTCTTCATTGAAAACTGTCGGCGAGACATTGGTCGTCTCAATTTCTCTGCCCCCCTCACTCACTCTAACCTGTCCCCCTCTGAACTTGAGGCACTCCGTTCTCTCAGGTCTAACCCCGACATGGTCATCAAACCTGCAGACAAGGGTGGTGCTGTTGTTGTATGGCGTACCGACCTCTACCTTGCAGAAGCTCAACGCCAACTCACAGACACCTCTTCCTACCTCCCTCTGGACCATGACCCCACCACCGAACATCAAGCCACCGTCCAAAGGACTGTCACTGACCTCATCTCCTCTGGAGATTTTCCCTCTACAGCTTCCAACCTCATAGTCCCGCAACCCCGGACAGCCCGCTTCTATCTCCTTCCCAAAATCCACAAACGGGACTGTCCCGGCAGACCCATTGTGTCAGCCTGCTCCTGCCCAACTGAACTTATTTCTTCCTATCTCGACTCTATCTTTTCTCCGCTGGTGCAGTCTCTTCCCACCTACATCCGTGACTCTTCTGACGCCCTACGTCATTTTGACAATTTCCAGTTTCCTGGTCCCAACCGCCTCCTCTTCACTATGGACGTCCAATCGCTCTACACCTCCATCCCCCACCAGGATGGTTTGAGGGCTCTCCGCTTCTTCCTGGAACAGAGGCCCAACCAGTCCCCATCCACCACCACCCTCCTCCGCCTGGCTGAACTTGTTCTCACATTGAACAACTTCTCCTTCAACTCCACGCACTTCCTTCAAGTAAAAGGTGTCGCTATGGGTACCCGCATGGGTCCTAGTTATGCCTGTCTTTTTGTGGGATATGTCGAGCATTCTTTGTTCCAGTCCTACTCAGGCCCCCTCCCCCAACTCTTTTTCCGGTACATTGATGACTGTATCGGTGCCGTTTCCTGCTCCCGCCCCGAACTCGAAAACTTTATCAACTTTGCTTCCAATTTCCACCCTTCTCTCACCTTTACATGGTCCATCTCTGACACTTCCCTTCCCTTCCTCGACTTCTCTGTCTCCATCTCTGGGGATAGGTTGTCTACCAATATCCATTATAAGCCCACTGACTCCCACAGCTACCTCGACTACACTTCTTCACACCCCACCTCCTGTAAGGACTCCATTCCATTCTCCCAGTTTCTCCGTCTCCGACGCATCTGCTCTGATGATGCTACCTTCCATGACGGTGCTTCTGATATGACCTCCTTTTTCCTCAACCGAGGATTTCCCCCCACTGTGGTTGACAGGGCCCTCAACCGTGTCCGACCCATTCCACGCACCTCTACCCTCACCCCTTCCCCTCCCTCCCAGAACCGTGACAGGGTTCCCCTTGTCCTCACTTTTCATCCCACCAGCCTCCATATCCAAAGGATCATCCTCCGCCATTTTCGCCACCTCCAGCGTGATGCCACTACCAGTCGCATCTTCCCCTCCCTTCCCCTGTCAGCATTCCGAAGGGATCGTTCCCTCCGCGACACCCTGGTCCACTCCTCCATTACCCCCACCACCTCGTCCCCGTCCCAGGGCACCTTCCCTTGCAATCGCAGGAGGTGTAATACCTGCCCATTTACCTCCTCTCTCCTCACTATCCCAGGCCCCAAACACTCCTTTCAGGTGAAGCAGCGATTTACTTGTACTTCTTTCAATGTAGTATACTGTATTCGCTGCTCACAGTGTGGTCTCCTCTACATTGGGGAGACCAAGCGCAGACTGGGTGACCGCTTTGCGGAACATCTCCGCTCAGTCCGCAAGCAGGACCCTGAGCTTCCGGTTGCTTGCCATTTCAACACTCCCCCCTGCTCTCATGCTCACATCTCTGTCCTGGGATTGCTGCAGTGTTCCAGTGAACATCAACGCAAGCTCGAGGAACAGCATCTCATCTACCGATTAGGCACACTTCAGCCTGCCGGACTGAACATTGAGTTCAATAATTTCAGAGCATGACAGCCCCCCACTTTACTTTCATTTTTAGTTATTTTTTCTTCCTTTTTTTTTGCATTCCTTTTTACATTTTTTGCATTTATTTCATTTCATCTTAGTTTGTTCAGTTTGCTTACCCACTGTTTTTTTCAGGTTGTTTTTCTTCAGGTTTGCACTTGCTGATGTTCTATATTCAGTATATTCACACCTAATCTGTACTAATGCTTTGTCTTTCAAAACACCATTAACATATTGTTTGCCTTTGCTCTGTGACCTTTTGGTCAGCTATGTGGCCTGGTCCAATCTGCACCTTCTCCTTTGTTATCTCTTGCCCAACCCCCACCTCACTTGTTTATAATCTGTGACTTTTCTAATATTTGTCAGTTCCGAAGAAGGGTCACTGACCCGAAACGTTAACTCTGCTTCTCGTTCCACAGATGCTGCCAGACCTGCTGAGTGAATCCAGCATTTCTTGTTTTTGTCACCGAAATTGGTAAGTTGCTACAATGCATCTTGTAGATGGCATATACTGCAGCCACAGTGCAGCTATGGTGCAGGGAGTGAAAGTGAATGGAGCGCCAATCAAATGGGATTTTTTTTGTCCTGGATAGTGTAGAGCTTCTTGAGTGTTGTTGGAGCTGCACTAATCAGTGTAGGAGTTCCAAATGACTTTCTCTCCAACATAAGGGCGGAAGTGGGGCTGTTTGCTGTTTACAGTGTTCAGCACCATTCGCAATTCCTCAGTTAATGGCTTGCATTTTGCGGTCAGTGGTGAACAAATGATGTTTGCCATTCGTTAGGCCTACAGCTTCCCACAGGTAGTTAGTTGGTTTTGCGCAGCAACTTACAGTAATTAGAGAGGCATTTCAATACGGTGCCCTCTACAGGGGAGCTGGGACGTGTATGTACAGGGCAATCAACAGCATATCTCTTTAAATAGTCAGAGTGAGGAAACCTTACTGAGGCACGCAGAGTCTAAACCAGAAAGTTTACGTTAGAAAACAAAATAACGAGAGGAAAAGAAAGATAGAGTTAACACAGAGAGACATAAAAGAGACAGAAAGAGAAATAAGAGAGTAAATATTTTAACTTTTATATTTTAAAAATCTCCAACAATAAGTAAAATCTAAAGGAATGAGGCTCCATACTTGAAAAGGTAAATTTTCAGTACCAGAGAGTTTGTTTACCAGTAATTAAAACTTACCATGTCATTAAAAATTCACTTACACTTGAATGGATAAGCCCTAACATTTTCTGACATCTTTAGTGGGTATTTGGTGGGTACGTACAGTAACTTGACTCCCTCCGTGTGTTTTTATGCTGAGGCTTTTGGCCAGGTACTGATGTAGCAAAGCTCACAGAGGAGCAGTGCAACTCGGACTGCAACTTGCTGATTTCCACCTTAAGCTGCATATGTACGAAGTTAAAAGCTGCTGTCTGATTTAATCCACAATAACGGCGAGTGCTGATAACCTCACTGTTAATCCTACTGCCAAATATATGGAGATGAAGCAGTCCATGTCTGCAAGCACCAAGACTTGGATAGCATCTAGACTTGGGCTGATGAGTGGCAAGTAATATTCACACTAGACAAATGTCAGGCAATGACTATCTCCAAAAAGCCTAATCACCTCCCCATGACATGCAATGGCCTTACTAGCATCAAATCCCTCACCATCAACATCCTGGAGGTCACCATTGACCAGCTACTTAAGTGGACTAGCCACATAATGCCATAGCTACCAAAGCAGGTCAAAGGCTGGATACTGCGGCGAGAGACTCACCTCCTGACTCCGCAAAACCTCTCTACCTCCCACAAGGCACAGCTGAAGAGTGTGATGGAATATTCTCCACTTGACTGGATGAGTGCCGCTCCAACAGTGCTCAAGATGTCCGATACCATCAAGGACAAAGCAGCCCGCTTGATCGTCATCCCATCCACCAAATTAAACATCTTCCTCCACCGCCCGTGCACTGTGGTTGCAGTGTATACGATCTACAAATGTACGATTGCCGAAGCTTCTTTGAGCGCACCTCTCTAAACCTGTGACCTCCACCATCTCGAAGATCAAACGTTACCACCAAATACCTGTCCATGATACACACTATCCCAATGCAAATATTTATTGCTGTTTCCTCATTGTCGCTTGGTCTAAATCCTGGAAATCTCTGTCTAATGGCACCTTCACTACATGGACTGCAGCAGTTCAAGAAGAAAGCCCACTACCATCTTTTTGAGGGCAGCTAGAGATATGCATTGAATGCAGGCCTTGCTCGTGATGCCCATATCCCGAAAATGAATTCAAAATTATTGTTGAAAATAGAGACATTTTGTCAAAACGTTTCGTCTTGCACTCATCAGGACAACTTGCAAGAATACCAATATATGGGAAACAACAAATTTATACTGCATGAGAAGAGAGTGCTGATTGGTTGGCAAGTGGACTCTGATTGGTAGAGGTGTTGCCATGGAGACTGTACCAGTTTATGGTGACTGACAGTTAACTGCCAAGCTCTGTTTGAAATTTAAACCAGGCAGCTTGACTTTGGTTAAGACATTGCCCTGAGGAATGAGCCAGTGAATGGCTGTCACTTATTTATTTGAACCAGGCGCAATGTGTGTCCAACATTAGATGTGATTTCGCAATTGGACACCTTTTGGTAAATAATCCTCAGTGTGCTAAGAATTATGCTGACAACAAATTTAGAGTTGTCAGTCGGGCTTGCAGTGTGGTGCATTTGCGTGTACTGGAAGATACATATATTAAGACACAGGGCCCTGTTCTTTGCAGACAGAAAGAACATGTACACACATTGCACCTCTTTCAGCTAAACAAAATAAGTGACAGCCATTTGCTGGTTCATTCCTCAGGGCAGTGCCTTGACCAATCAGAGGCACGCTGCCTGGTTTAAATTTCAAACAAAGTTTGGCAGTTAACTGTCAGTCACCATAAACTAGTGCATTCTAACTTTTGCATTCTCCATGGCAATGCCTCTACCAATTAGACTCCACTTGCCAACCAGTCAGCACTCTCTTCTCATACAGTATAAATTTGTTGTTGTCCTTACATTGATATTCTTGTGAGTTATCCCGATGCAAAACGAAAAGCTCCAACAAAATGTCTCTATTTTTAGCCATACTCTAGTTCTGTACTACCAAATGACAATTAAAAATTAGATAAGTAGGGAAGTGAATTCATGTAAATTAGGATGATAGGAGGGCAGGGAAAGTGAAAGGAATCAGAAAGAACAAGTGGAGAAAGTAGAAACAGATCAGATTAATATGCAAATAAAATTGAATGTAGCAACAGGGATAGCATATCGATGTAGTAAGGGGAGTCAAGTAACATTGCAAATCAACCAATTAAGAGCAGGAAATGGACTGAGATAAAGGAACGAAGCATTAGCTTGGGTGTAAAAAGTCAAGCTAAAAGGTGTACCTTTAAATACAAAGCAAATCGCAAATGCTGATAAGTAGTAAACAGTAAGGAGGATAGTAGCAGATTTTAGGAGAACATAGAATGGTGAATTGGGCAGACACAATGGCAATTGAGATTCATTGCAGAGAAATATAAAGTGCTGCACATTTGAAGGAAAAATAAGGAGGCAATATAAACTAAATGGTACAATTTTAAAGGGGGCACAAGAGTGGTGGTGAACAGATGTTTATCCGATTGGAGGGAAGTATACAGGCAGGTCTTAGGGCCATTGCTTTATTTATTGCATGCAAATAACCTTGGCTTGGGTATAGGGAGTACAATAGGGGAGACAATGCTGTAGTGGTAATGCCCTGAGGTCATGGATTCAAATCCCATCATAGCAGCTGATGAAAAGTGATGGTGCCATATGCTATCATTGATGTTAAAAAAAATCTGGTTCACTGAGTCCTTTAGGGAAGGACTATCATCATTTTCGATAACCTGGTTTGGCCTACATGTAACTCCAGATCCACAGCAACGTGGTTGACTATTTTCTGCCCTCTGAAATGTCCTAGCAAGCCATTCAGTTATTACACATACCATGAAAAATAAAAACAAAAATTTGAAGTTTGCGGACAATGCAAAACTTGGCAATGTAGCAAAGAGTGAGCATGATAGCAGCAGACGTCAGGAGGACATAGACTAGAGAGATGAGCGAACACATGGCAAATGCAATTTAATGCTGAAGTGTGAAGTGATGTGAGGTTTGGGAGAAGTAGCTTGGAGAGGCAGTATAATTTGAATGGTACTGTTTTGAGGTTGGGTGTAAGAACAGAGGGACCTACAGGTATATATCCTCAAATCTCTGAAGGTGGCAGGCAAGTTGATAAGGCAGTTAAGAAAGCACACGGGATACTTGGCTTTGTAAATAGGGACATTGAATACAAAAACAAGTAAGTCATGCTAAACCTTTATCAATCACTGGTTAGACCTTAGTCGGAATATTGTGTACAGTTCTGGGCACCCCATTTTAGGAAGGATGTCAGGGCCTTAGAGAGGGTATAGATGAGGTTTATCAGGATGATAGCAGAGCTAAGGAAGTTCTGTTATGTGGAGTGATTGGAGAAGCTGGCATTGTTCTCCTTAGAGTAGAGAGGGTTAAGGGCGATATTCAAAACTATGAGGGGCTTTGATAGAGTAACTAGGGGTAAACTGTTACCTCTGGCATGTAGATCATTAGCAAAAGTCATAGATTTAAAATAATTGGCAAAAGAAGCAAAGGGGAGATAAGGACAGACGTTTTCACAGAGTGAAAGTTTTTAAGATCTGGAAATGTGAAGTCAATTTCCATAGGAACCTTTAAAAGGCAACTGGATATGTATTTAAAGGAGACTAATTTGCAAGGTTATGGGAAAAAAAGCAGGGATGTGGGATTAAACGGGACAGCTCTTTCAAAGAGTCAGCACAGGTAACAGAAGTGAGATGTCCTCTTTTTGTGCAGTAAGCTTCTACGATTCTAGGAGCAAAGAAACCTATGGATTTACACACAAAAATATTTAAAGGTGGCAGGACAAGTTCATCAGGCTGGTTAAAAGGCCTTATAACTAGAGACATAGAGTACACAAACAAGTATTTTCCC